>NC_092048.1:69647538-70293128 GCF_003086295.3 Arachis hypogaea | reverse complement strand
TTAACATATATCTCTGCTTGAATTATTAATTGTCTT
This sequence comes from Arachis hypogaea, assembly GCF_003086295.3. NCBI lineage: Eukaryota > Viridiplantae > Streptophyta > Magnoliopsida > Fabales > Fabaceae > Arachis > Arachis hypogaea. The sequence goes on along the minus strand of NC_092048.1, from coordinate 70,293,092 downwards.
GCAAGTTTATAAAATGCTTTTCTCTCCCATCTCAACTATAAAAGTGCTTTATCATTATCTAAGGTTTGGCTATATATATATATGACTCCTTGAGAATGTGAATTAATTCAACTACATGTAAGCTTTATATACAAGTGAATAAAAATTAAGAATTGCGTGATTCATGTAGGTAGTTGCATTTAGAGTAGATAGCATTGCATGAGATTCCACCACTTTAACCTTAACTTACTCTTTATCTTGGACTTAGCATGAGGACATGCTATTTTTTAAGTGTGGGGAGGTTGATAAACCCATATTTTATGATATATTTTGTTCTTAATCTGAGTGATTTATTCAATCCTTCACCAACTTTTTCATATTAATTGCATGGTTTTACTTTCCCTTCCTTATTATGTGATGTATGTGAAAAACATGTTTCCTATGCTTAAAAATAATTATTTTGATTACCCTTTATTTCCATTCGATGCCGTGATTCGTGTGTTGAGTAGTTTCAGATCTTCTAAGGCAGGAATGACTTAAAGGATGGAAAGGAAATATACAAAAATGGAAGGAAAGCACAAAACAGAGTTTTTGAAGAAACTGGCAGCCACGCGATCGCATGGGCGACGCGGCCGCATGCCAGCGCGAAAAGGCATTGACGCGGCCGCATGACTGACGCGACCGCATGACAAGGAAAACTTCGAATGACGCGACCGCGTGACCCACACGGACGCGTGACAGAGGCGACGCACCAGAAATTGCAGAAAACGCTCATAGCGAATTCTGAAGCCCTTTTTGGCCCAAATCTAAGTCCAGAAGGCATAGACCAGAGGTTATGAAGTGGGGGAATGCATCCATTCAAAGAAAGTCTCCAATTAGTTAGTTTTCCATGATTTAGATTTAGTTTTGAGAGGGAAATTCTCTCCTCTCTCTTTGGGATTAGGATTTAGATTTAGGATTTTATGCGCTTTCAGGATTATCTCTTTTTATCAGGTTCAGTATTCCTTTTTATTATGTTCTCAATTTAATTATGAATTCCTCTATGTTACAGATTACTCTTTGAATTAATGTTATTTGAGGTATTTCAGTTTATTATTTCTTTCTTTTATTTACATTATTGTTATTCCCATTTGAAGACATTTTTATTCTAGTAGATTTACTTTTCTCCTTTTGGTCTTGGTTAAGAAATCAATAACTCAGGAATTATCAAACTCAAGCATGATTGATAATTGTTATCTTTGCTAATTGAACTAAACTTCTATAATCCCAATCTTTCCTTAGGGATTAACTAGGATTCGAAGATCAAACTAATTAGTCACTTGACCTTTCTTTACTTTAAGTAAAGACTAATTGAGTGGAATTAAGATTCAATTTTCATCATCATTGATAAGGATAACTAGGATAGGACTTCTAATTTCTCATACCTTGCCAAAAGTGTGTTTTACAGTTATTTATTTAAATTACAGTCTTTTACTTATTTTAAATCGCAATTTAAATTACTTGTTCCTTATCTTCAAAACCCTGATTTACAATCTCCATAACCAATAATAAGAACATACTTCCCTGCATTTCCTTGAGAAGACGACCCGAGGTTTGAATACTTCGGTTATCAATTTATTTAGGGGTTTGTTACTTGTGACAACCAAAACATTTGTATGAAAGGACTTTTGTTGGTTTAGAAACTATACTTGCAACGAGGATTTATCTGCAAATTTCTAGACCACGCAAAAGTTCTCTCATCACTGGTTAAGTTGTGTGAGTTTAAATTTCGTGCACCAGATAGCCAACTTAAGGTCCTTTGTGGACTGCTAACTGAGAAAGAAATTTAAACTCACACTCTGTGCATGTGCATCTCAGTCTTTTCTGCCCCATGTGTGTGCGCACGAACATGTGCGTACGCACACCAACCCTTTTCGTACACCCTATGCATACGCACATGTATATGCGTATGCCAACTCATTTACAGCCCTTCTGTTGGGAGTGCCTGCATCCCTCTGTGCATGCGCACCTGAGCCTTTTTTGCTCTCTGTGCGTACGCACCCCTAATGTGCGCACGCACACATGATCCTTTTCCAAAAAAAAAACCACTATGCGTGCGCACAAGATTGTGGTTACGCACACTTCTTGATTGTCTCTCTGCCGGGAGCATTTGCATATGCTTATGCAAATGTACACCATCCCTTTTCCACCTTGTGTGCGTACGCACACATGTATGCGCGTATGCACGAGTGCTGTTTTGGGCAAACTTTTAATTGCACTTTGAATTAAGCTGCAACGCACGATGGTGGTGCCACCAGTGGCGGAAGTGGAGGTGGTCGTCGGAAGGGTGGGGCGGGGTTGGGTTGGGATAGGGGGTGTAGCAACAAGGAAGAAAGAAAGGGGGGAAGGGTAAAGTGCGACAGGACAGCTTTCAAATTACTGCCGAGAATGCGACTCGTGCGTACGCACAAGGGAGTGTGCGTACGCACAGCAGCAAAAGTTGGGGGCGTTCATACGCACAAGCAGTGCAAGCGCTGCTGGCAGAGAGGGTTTTATTACGTGTGCGTGCACACAGGGCTGTCCGCACGCACAGAGGACTTTTTTTTAGAACAGGGTAAAATGATCATGTGTGTGTACACACAGTGGGATGTGCCTACGCACTGAATAAAAAATATGCTGGGGTTGCGCGCGCACAAGCGCTGTGAACAGAGCGTGTATCATGATGTGTGCGTACGCACAGGGCTTTCCGCATGCACAGATGGTGAAAACTAGGGGTTGCGTGCGTATGCACAAGGCTATGCGCATGCACAATGCTCTGTTTCTGCAACATTTTTAATGCCTCTTGCATGCGCACGCACAAGGCTGTCCGCACGCACAATGCTCTGTTTCTGGAACACTTTTAATTCCTCTAACGCACCAACCATGATATCAATCAAAGGTTTTTCAACCCCAAAACATCTCATTCTTCAAGAACACATGATCAAACATAAAATGCAACTAATTTAGACCTATAATTCACTCAAACTAAGCTAATCAAAGAGACAAAATTCAATAAACATAACTAAAAGAAAGAAAGGTTGGAAGGATATTACCATGGTGGGGTGTCTCCCACCTAGCACTTTGGTTTATAGTCCTCAAGTTGGACTTTTTGAGTGAAGCCTTTGTCAAGGTGGCTGGTGCTTCCACTCATCCTTGAGTCGCCACCCATGTTTTCTCTTCAAAGCTCCTCCGGGATCCCAAATGAAGCGCGTCAAACTCTTAGGCAATTCCTAGTTGGTGCTTAGCATCCACAAGTGTTGATTGTTGAAACTTATACCCAGATTTCACACTCTAGTCTCTTGGTCATCCCCTTGTTGATTCTTGCTCTTGCACTTGGATAGGTAGCCTCCCAAATCACCTTTGAAGCACCAAATTTAATATTGGAATCCTTCTAATTGAAGCTTGCACTATTTATGCCTTGAATTCCTTTGACAACCAACATCCACTCCTTCAACATTCAACATTCCAAGAAGGGTCTTAAGTTGATGATCAGTTTCTAAGATAGCAAATTGATGTGGGCTAATGAAGTTCATTGAGGATATTGTTACCCACTCAATTCGCCCTTGGATTGGAGTCATCCTATTGGACTCTTGTATGAATACCGCTACTTCTTGGGTTCTACCTCTTCCTCACCATTCTTTTCTAGCTCTTCCCTTTCTCTCTCCAACTCCAAGGGGAAAGCTTCCTCAAGATCGTTGAGGGGGTTGACCAAGGCAGACAAAAAATCATTGATAATAGAATCTACTTCTTAATCAAACTCCCTCAATTCTCCATTCGCCTCTTTCGATTCACTTGTGTTACCTTTCTCCACTTGTTGCAATTCTTGTCCTAGCTCTTCTTCTTTCTCTTGAGACTCCATGTTCTCCTCCTCTCTATGCTCCTTCATTGCTCCTCCACATTCTTCAAGGGGAATGTCTTGATTGCTTGAGCGTAGTAAGGTCAAGCGGTTCACCGCTTCGGCTATAGTAGCTATGAACTCCCATTGCTTCTTTCGGAACCCTTCTTGCTCTTGAAAGAATGCTTAAAGGTCTTGTTGTTCTTGGGGCAAGGATTAGAGAACTTCACATTGAGGTGAAGAATGTTCAAGGGTTGGGAAAAAGGTTATAAAGTTGCAAGGTGTGTTATGTGGGTGTAGATATTGAGGTGGTGTATGAGGGGGTGATGGTTCATATGGTTGGTAGCAAGGTGTATAGACATTAGGATTCCATGGGGGTGGAGGCTGTGGTGCTTGAAGGTTTGGTGGTTGAGGGTTGTGTATAGCGTATCATTCATATCTTTGGGTTTGATATCCACATAGGGGAGGGTTTGGCTCGTTGTAGTATAGAGGAGATGGTTGCCATGAGTGTTGCTCATACGCGAATGGTTTGTCCCTAAATTGATTCTCTCACTCTATGCAATCCAAACTTGAATTCATCATACCCTACAAAAAATACCCACAACCAAGCTCCAAGCAACAAGGGTGATAACTCATAGAGAAAGTAGACAATGAAAACAAAAGACATTAATAAACAAGAAAAACAAGAACACTTAAGTATTGACAAAAATAACTAAACAACCAAAAAGTAAGATATTCACACAATGGACATATTTACAACAACCTAAGATATAATACCAATTGCATCCCCGGCAACGGCGCCAAAAACTTGATGAATAGGATTTTGCACCAGTTTAGAATTTCTCAATTGAAATTAAGTGTTTCGTTGATAGCATAGTCCAAATCGGCAATTAAATCCCAATCAATCAAAGTTTAGTTTTTCAAAATCCAAATTATAAACCGAGTGTAATTCAACCTCAGGTCGTTCTCCCTCAGGATGCAATTGAAATGTTACATTTTCGATTGTGGAGGAAAAAGGGGTTTTAAATCAAGGAATCAAAGATTAAAAGAACTAAGAAATTATCAAAATTGATATTAATGCAAGTAAAAAGGGAAACAAGATCAAAAATAGTGAAAATGCAAAGATATGTATAAAAGAGCCTTGACTTAGGGATGAGAATCCAAGGAATCTTATCATCGTTACAACCACAACTATGGCAACTATGATGAGTTAATCTCACTTCGTCTACACCTAGCATCGAGGAGTAAGTCAAGCAAGCATAATTGACCTTAATCCATAAGTCCTAGCTAAGTTACCAAATTAATTGGTAAAAAGCTAGCATCAATGGAAACAAGAGTCAACTAACTACCCAAGAATTGCCACTAAATGTCGGACATTATGACTCTAGTATCCTAGGAACTCAAATCCCAAGCCATGGTGTGAAAATCTACTCAAAATTACCAAGTGGCATTTTCACAAACAATTGGTGGGCATAAAACCAAAATATGAGAATTTGCAAAGGAAAATGAAAACTATGACCAAAATATTCACAATATCAACAATTAACATTCAATCAAACATAAAGAAAGCATAAAATACTAAATTCATAAATCAAAATTTTAAGAAACACAAAATTGCATATATAAATAAAATAACTTAAACCATAAGAAAATAAAGGCAAAAGTAGTGAAATTAAAGAAGAAATTAAAGAATACTTACAAAAGATGATTAAATTCCAAGATCAAACCTTGCAAAAAAATGCTACGATGGAAATGGAAAGAAAACTGTTCATACCCTGGGTCGAGCTATCCGACCTGGGATGATTGGCGACAAAGCGACTGACCTCTTCAGGTCAGGCTACCGGACCTCTTCTCAAAGAGGTCGGCCAAATCGACAGAAAAGCCCAATAAAGGGCCCAAATAGAGGAACACGACCCAGATCCAAAGGCAACTCAAGCCTATAGAGATAAAGGCGGTTCCCATGAAGATAAGCTGACTTCACTTAAAATAAGATAAGATAAGATGAGATAACTAACTTATCTTATCAGAAGGGTCAACCCACACTACTATAAATACACTGGAGCACCCAGGTATAACTTATACTCTGATTCTACAATAAACCTGCTTAATACCCGTGCTAACTTAAGCATCGGAGTCTCTTGCAGGTACCCCCCACCCTCCGGTGACTAAGGATCAGAAGTGCAGCCAGTCCAACAAGTCAGACACAACAGCTCCGCCCGCCACCAGCCAGCCGGACACGTCATCTCTGACCAATACAGAAGATCTCATCCGAGATCGACCTACAGTTTCAGGTAACCCTCGGAACAGAAACCCTAAGAGAGAATTCTCTACTCTACACTACTCCTACTCCTAATGCATTTTCTACCTAAAAGAAAAGTGTCCTAAGCTCCTCCCTTCATGTGGCTTTATTCCCGTTTGATATAGCCCTTCAAAACTAGCTTCAGCCTTCCAAAATTGGGCCAAAAGAGCCCCAAAATCGCGAGCCACGTGCTTCATTAATGAAGTCACGCACAGATGTGGGCGTGCGCACACTTTGCTGAATTTTCACTTGTGCATACGCACAGAGGGTTATGCGCACGCACGCATGCTGATTTCCTTCTTATGCGTACGCATAGATGGTTGTGTGTACGCACACTTGACTGTGTGCTTCTCCTTTATTTTCTTCATGTGTTCTCCCTTTTTGTATGCTTCCTTCCACTTTTGGCTATCCATTCTTGCCTCTATGACCTGAAATCACTCAACAAACATGTCATGGCATCAAATGGAATAGAAGTTGAATTAAAATCACTAATTTAAGCACAAAAACTCATGTTTTGATAGTTAGGATCAATTTAGGGAGACAACACAAAAGTATGCTATTTAAGTGAATAAGTGCGAGTTTATGTGATGAAATCCATTCAAATCAAGCCAAAATATATCATTATGGTCTCATCATATGTCTTTTGGGAATATTCATTTAGTATTTCATTGCATTACGCTTTGCTTAATTTGCTTTTATTTATTAGCTTGCTTATAGTTTTATTATAGTAAATATTTGCATGTTGCCTAGTATAGGAAATAAGTTGGTAAAAACAACAAAGGAATTTTCAAGAAATCTTTTTTAGGGAGTTCCATTGATTACATTTGAAAACTTATTTTTTCAACTTGCTTGAAGTATCTTATGGAACATAGAAAAGAGCTAGAACAAAAGACCAAGTGAGATTTGAGCTTTAATTATGTGGTTGCACATTTTTCATCCATGGAATTTTGTTCTTATGTGTTATACTCCTTTAATGATTTTGATCTTAGATTTGCTTAAATCTTTATGTCCTATATTTGATGTTTTATATGCATTTAGTATGATTGATGCAATTTTTGAAATTAAACTCACTAAACCATATGGCCAACCCTTGCATTTACCTTTGCAACCCACTTTAGAGCCTTTTAATCCCTCTTTTTTTCCTAATTTTAAGCATATCATTCTCCCTAAGTAAAAGACCATTAATATTCATAAATTATATCTTTGATTTGCTTGGGTTGAGTAGTGTGTGTTATTCAAGGGGGGTGATGAGTGGATAATTTATACGCTTTTTGGCATTGTTTTTACATAGTTTTTAGTATGATTTAGTTAGTTTTTAGTATATTTTTATTAGTTTTTAATTAAAAATCACATTTCTGGACTTTACTATGAGTTTTTTTGTTTTTCTGTGATTTTAGGTAATTTCTGGCTGAAATTGAGGGACTTGAGCAAAAATCAAATTCAGAGGTTGAAGAAGGATTGCAGATGCTGTTGGATTCTGACCTCCTTGCACTCAAAGTGGATTTTCTGGAGCTACAGGAGTCCAAATGGTGCGTTCTCAATTGCGTTGGAAAGTATACATCAAGGGCTTTCCAGCAATATATAATAGCCTATACTTTGCCCGAGTTTAGACGACACAAACTGGCGTTCAACGCCAGCTCTCTGCCATATTCTAGAGTTAGACGCTAGAAACAGGTTGCAAAGCAGAGTTAAACGCCAGAAACAGGTTACAAACTGGCGTTTAACTCCAAGGAAGATCCCTCCACGTGAAAGCTTCAATGCTCAGACCAAACACACACCAAGTGGGCCCGGAAGTAAATTTCTGCATCATTTACAAATTTCTGTAACCCTAGTAACTAGTTTAGTATAAATAGAACTTTTAACTATCATGTTAAGAGGGTTCTTTTGATTAGTTTTATGCTATCTTAGACCTTTATGGGAGCTGGCCATTCGGCCATGCCTGGACCTTCATCACTTATGTATTTTCAACGGTAGAGTTTCTACACACCATAGATTAAGGTGTGGAGCTCTACTGTTCCTCACGAATTAATGCAAAGTACTATTGTTTTTCTATTCATTTCAAGCCTATTTCTTCTCTAAGATATTCATTCGCACACAAGAACATGATGAATGTGATGATTATGTGACGCTCATCATCATTCTCACTTATGAACGCGTGCCTGACAAACACTTCTGTTCTACATGCAAACAAGCTTGAATGTGTATCTCTTAGCCTTCTGATCATGAGATCAGAGTCTTCGTGGTATAGGCTAGAACTATTGGCGGCCATTCTTGAGGTCCAAAAAGTCTAAACCTTGTCTGTGGTATTCCAAGTAGGATCTAGGAAGGGATGGCTGTGACGAGATTCAAACTCGTGAGTGCTGGGTGTAGTGACAGACGCAAAAGGATTACTGAATCCTATTCTAGTATGATCGAGAACCGACAGATGAATAGCCATGCAGTGACAGCGCATCTTGGACCATTTTCACTGAGAGGATGGGAAGTAGCCATTGACAACGGTGATGCCCTACATAAAGCTTGCCATAGAAAGGAGTGTGAATGATTGGATGAAGACAGCAGGAAAGCAGAGGTTCAGGAGGAACGAAAGCATCTCTATACGCTTATCTGAAATTCTCACCAATGAATTACATAAGTACCTCTATCTTTGTTTTATGTTTTATTTATCTTTTAATTATTAAAACTCTATAACCATTTGAATCCACCTGATTGAGATTTACAAGGTGACCATAGCTTGCTTCAAGCCGACAATCTCCGTGGGATCGACCCTTACTCACGTAAGGTTTATTACTTAGACGACCCAGTGCACTTGCTGGTTAGTTGTGCGAAGTTGTGACAAAGTGTGTGAATTACATTCTGAGCACCATGTTTTTGGCGCCGTTGTTAAGGATCACAATTTCGTGCACCAATTTTTTGGCGCCGTTGCCGGGGATAGAACAAACAACAATTTCACATTTGTTTCCGGCAACAACGGTGCCAAGTTTGGTCCGGCAACAACACCAAGTTTTTGGCGCCGTTGCCGGGGATTGTTCGAGTTTGGACAACTGACGGTTCATCTTGTTGCTCAGATTAGGTAATTTTATTTTAATTTTAAGCTCTTTTTGTTTTTATTATTTTTATTTTTATTTTCGAAAAAAAAAATATTTTTCAGAAAAAATTTTTTCAATTTATGTTCTTCAAAATTTTTAAGAAGGAATTCTAGAGTTTCACGAAACATGTTGAAGCCTGGCTGGCTGTAAAGCCATGTCTAATTCTTTTGGACCGAGGCTTCCACTCATCAGCACAGAAGCAAGTTGAATGAAGTATTAGCTGTTGTATGTCTGATTTGTATCTGCTAAAGCTTGGCTGGCCATTGGCCATGTCTAGTGTTTTGGACCGGAGCTTTCACTGAAAGCTTGGCTGGCTAGTAAGCGATATCTAATTCCTGGACCGGAGCTTTAGACTAACATTGCAAGATTCCTGGAATTCCTATTAAAAATTTTGAAATCCTTATTTTCCTTTTCAAAAGAATTTTCGAAAAATCCAAAAAAAAAAATTTATAAAATCATAAAATCAAAAAAATAATTTGATGTTTCTTGTTTGAGTCTAGTGTCAAATTGTAAGTTTGGTGTCAATTGCATGCTTTTAATTTTTCTTTAAAATTTCGAAAACTCATGCATGTATTCTTCATGATCTTCAAGTTGTTCTTGGTAAGTCTTCTTGTTTGATCTTTAAAATTTCTTGTTTTGTGTCTTTTCTTGTTTTCCATATGCATTTTCAATTTGTTAGTGTCTAAAGTTTGAAAATTTCTAAGTTTGGTGTCTTGCATGTTTTTCTTTTCTTTAAAAATCTTCAAAAACATGTTCTTGATGTTCATCTTGACATTCAAAGTGTTCTTGGTGTTCATCTTGACATTCAAAGTGTTCTTATATGCATTGTATGTTTTGATTCATAATTTTCATATTTTGAGTCTTTTGTTGTTTTTCTCTTTCATCATTAAAAATTCAAAAATTAAAAAAATATCTTTCCCTTTTTCTTCTCATAAAATTCGAATATTTGAGTTGACTTTTTAAAAAATTTTTAAAATCTAGTTGTTTCTTATAAGTCAAATCAAATTTTCAATTTTAAAAAAAAATTCTATCTTTTTCAAATATTTTTCAAAAATCAAATCTTTTTCATTTTTCTTTTATGATTTTCAAAAATTTCAAATTGATTTTTAAAAATCTTTTTCTTATTTCCATTTCATAATTTCAAAATCTTTACTAACAATTAATGTGATTGATTCAAAAATTTTAAAGTTTGTTACTTGCCTATTAAGAAAGGTTCAATCTTTAAATTTTAAAATCATATCTTTTTGTTTCTTGTTAGTCAAGTAATCAACTTTAATTTTCAAAATCAAATCTTTTTAAATTTTTTTTCAAATCTTTTTCAAAATAAGTGTCAATCACATCTTTTTTAAAATCAATTTCAAAGTTTTTTCTAACTTCCTATCTTTTCAAATTTGATTTTCAAATCTTTTTCAATTAACTACTTAACTTTTTGTTTGATTTTAAAAGTTTACTATTTCAATCATATCTTTTTCAAAACTACCTAACTAATTTTCTCTCTAATTTTTGAAAATCACCTTCCTCTTTTTCAAAATTCCTTTTTGATTAACTAATTGTTTTAAATTTTAATTTGATTTAATTCATTTTTCCTTTTTTTAATTTTCGAATTCTAACCTTAATTTTAAATTAAAAACAAAAGTATTTTTATTTTAATTTATTTAATTTTCAAAAATTCTTCTCTCTCACCTCCTTCTAATTATTTATTTATCTACTAACACTTCTCTTTCTTAAAAATTCGAACCCCCTCCCTCTTTCTGTGTTCGAATTTCTTTTCTTCTTCTACTCACATAAAGGAATCTCTATACTGTGACATAGAGGATTCCATATTTTCTTTTGTGTTCTCTTCTTTTTCATATGAGCAGGAACAAGGATAAGAACATTCTTGTTGAGGCTGATCCTGAACCTGAAAGGACTCTGAAGAGGAAGCTAAGGGAAGCTGAAGCACAACTCTCTGGAGAAAATCTGACAGAAATTTTCAAAAAAGAAGGAGACATGGCCGAAAATAATAACAATGCAAGGAAGATGCTTGGTGACTTTACTGCACCAAATTCCAATTTACATGGAAGAAGCATCTCAATCCCTGCCATTGGAGCAAATAATTTTGAGCTAAAGCCTCAATTAGTTTCTCTGATGCAACAGAACTGCAAGTTTCATGGACTTCCATCAGAAGATCCTTTTCAGTTCTTAACTGAATTTCTGCAGATCTGTGATACTGTTAAGACCAATGGGGTTGACTCCGAGGTCTACAGGCTTATGCTTTTCCCGTTTGCTGTAAAAGACAGAGCTAGAATATAGTTGGACTCTCAACCTAAAGATAGCCTGAACTCTTGGGATAAGTTGGTCACGGCTTTCTTAGCCAAGTTCTTTCCTCCTCAAAAGCTGAGCAAGCTTAGAGTGGATGTTCAAACCTTCAGACAGAAAGAAGGTGAATCCCTCTATGAAGCTTGGGAGAGATACAAGCAACTGACCAAAAAGTGTCCTTCTGACATGCTTTCAGAATGGACCATCCTGGATATATTCTATGATGGTCTGTCTGAATTAGCTAAGATGTCATTGGATACTTCTACAGGTGGATCCATTCACTTAAAAAAAATGCCTGCAGAAGCTCAAGAACTCATTGACATGGTTGCTAATAACCAGTTCATGTATACTTCTGAAAGGAATTCTGTGAGTAATGGGACACCTCAGAGGAATGGAGTTCTTGAAATTGATACTCTGAATGCCATATTGGCTCAGAATAAAATATTGACTCAGTAAGTCAATATGATTTCTCAGAGTATGAATGGATTGCAAGCTGCATCCAACAGTACTCAAGAGGCATCTTTTGAAGAAGAAGCTTATGATCCTAAGAACCCTGCAATAGCAGAGGTGAATTACATGGGGGAACCCTATGGGAATACCTATAATCCCTCAAGGAGAAATTATCCAAATTTCTCATGGAAGGATCAACAAAAGCCTCGATAAGGCTTTAATAATGGTGGAAGAAACATGTTTAGCAATAGCAAGCCTTTCCCATCATCCACTCAGCAACAGATAGAGAATTCTGAGCAGAATCCATCTAGCTTAGCAAATATAGTCTCTGATCTATCTAAGGCCACTTTAAGTTTCTTGAATGAAAAAAGAGAGTGCAAGGCCATTACCTTACTTGGTGTGGCCGAACCCAAAGAGGAGGAGGAGGACGTGAATCCTAGTGAGGAAGACCTCTTGGGACGTTCAGTGACCAATAAGGAGTTTCCCTTTGAGGAACCAAAGGAATCTGAGGCTCATCTAGAGACCATAGAGATTCCATTGAACCTCGTTTTACCATTCATGAGCTCTGATGACTATTCATCTTCTGAAGAAGATGAAGACATTTCTGAAGAGCAAGTTGCTCAATATTTAGGAGCAATCATGAAGCTGAATGCCAAATTATTTGGTAATGAGACTTGGGAGGATGAACCTCCATTGCTCATCAAGGAACTAAATGCCTTGGTTTAGCAAACTCTACCTCAAAAGAAACAGGATCCTGGTAAATTCCTAATTCCCTGTAACATAGGCACCATGACCTTTGAGAAGGCTCTGTGTGACTTGGGGTCAGGAATAAATTTAATGCCACTCTCTGTAATGGAGAAACTTGGGATCTTTGAGGTGCAAGCTGCCAGAATCTCATTAGAGATAGCAAACAACTCAAGAAAATAGGCTTATGGACTAGTAGAGGACGTGTTAGTAAAGGTTGAAGGCCTTTACATCCTTGCTGATTTCATAATCCTAGACACTGGGAAGGAGGAGGATGCATCCATCATCCTTGGAAGATCCTTCCTAGCCACAACAAGAGCTGTGATTGATGTGGACAGAGGAGAGTTGGTCCTCCAACTGAATGAGGACAACCTTGTGTTTAAAACTCAAGGATCTCCTTCTTTAACCATGGAGAGGAAGCTTGAAAAGCTTTTCTCACTGTAGAGTCAACCAAAGCCCCCACAGTCAAACTCTAAGTTTGGTGTTGGGAGGCCACAACCAAACTCTAAGTTTGGTGTTGAACCCCTACATTCAAACTCTAAGTTTGGTGTTGGGAGGTTCCAACAATGCTCTGAATATCTGTGAGGCTCCATGAGAGCTCACTGTCAAGCTATTGACATTAAAGAAGCGCTTGTTGGGAGGTAACCCAATGTTATTTAATTATATCTATTTATTATTGTTATTTTATGTTTTTTTTAGGTTGATGATCATGTGGAGTCAGAAAAACTACTGAAAAATTAAAAACAGAATGAAAAACAGCTTTAAAAATAGCTCACCCTGGAGGAGGAACTTACTGGCGTTTAACGCCAGAACAGAGCATGAATGTGGCGTTAAACACCAGAAACAGGCTACTTTTGGGCGTTTAATGCCAGACATGCATGCTAAGGGCGTTTTACACGCCTAATTGGAGCAGGGATGTTAAGTCCTTGACCCCACTGGATCTGTGGACCCCACAGGATCCCCACAGGATCTGTGGACCCCACAGAATCCCCACCTACCTCACCTCTTCTTCTCTCCTCTTCACACCTTTTCGTGACCCTCTTCTACAAATACCCCTTACCAATCACCTCAATCACTCTTCCCCATCACCCCTTCACCACTCACATCTATCCTCTCTTCCCCAAAAACCCCACCTACCTCCAAAATTCAAACTCTTTTCCCTCCCAAACCCAACCCTAATGGCCGAACCCTAAACCCCCCCACTCCTATATAAACCCTTCATTCCTTCTTCATTTTCACACAACACAACCCTCTCTTCTTCTCCTTGGCCGAATACACACCTCTCTCCCTCTCCTCCATTTTTCTTCTTCTTCTTCTCCTTCTTTCTTTCTTCTTTTGCTCGGGGATGAGCAAACATTTTAAGTTTGGTGTGGTAAAAGCATAGCTTTTTGTTTTTCCATAACCATTAATGGCACCTAAGGCCAGAGAAACCTCAAGAAAGAGGAAAGGGAAGGCAATTGCTTCCACCTCTGAGTCATGGAAGATGGAGAGATTCATCTCAAAGGTCCATCAAGACCACTTCTATGAAGTTATGGCCAAGAAGAAAGTGATCCCTGAGGTTCCTTTCAAGCTCAAAAAGAATGAGTATCCGGAGATCCGACATGAGATCCGAAGAAGAGGTTGGAAAGTTCTTACCAACCCCATTCAACAAGTCAGGATCTTAATGGTTCAAGAGTTCTATGCAAACGCATGGATCACTAGGAACCATGATCAAAGTGTGAACCCGAATCCAAAGCATTAGCTTACTATGGTTTGGGGGAAATACTTAGATTTCAGTCCGGAAAATGTAAGGCTGGCATTCAACTTTCCAATGATGGAAGAAAATGCACGCCCCTACACTAGAAGGGTCAACTTTGATCAAAGGATGGACCAAGTCCTCATGGACATATGTGTGGAAGGAGCTCAATGGAAAGTTGACTCAAGAGGCAAGCCGGTTCAATTGAGAAGACTGGACCTTAAGCCTATAGCTAAAGGATGGTTGGAGTTTATTCAATGCTCAATCATTCCTACTAGCAACTGGTCTGAAGTTACTATAGACAGGGCCATCATGATCCATAGTATCGTGATTGGGGAGGAAGTGGAAGTTCATGAGATTATACCTCAAGAACTCTACAAGGTGGCTGACAAGTCCTCCACTTTGGCAAGGTTAGCCTTTCCTCACCTCATTTGTCACCTCTGTAATTCGGCTGGAATTGACATAGAGGGAGACATCCTCATTGAAGAGGACAAGCCCATCACTAAGAAGAGGATGGAGCAAACAAGAGATCATGGACCTCAACAAGAGCATGAGGAAATTCCTCACCATGAAATCCCTGAGATGCCTCAAGGGATGCACTTCCCTCCACAAAACTATTGGGAGCAAATCAACACTTCCCTAGGAGAATTAAGTTCCAACATGGAACAACTAAGGATGGAGCACCAAAAGCACTCCATCATCCTCCATGAGATTAGAGAAGATCAAAGAGCTATGAGGGAAGAGCAACAAAGACAAGGAAGAGACATAGAGGAGCTCAAGAGCACCATTGGTTCTTCAAGAAGAAGAAGACGCCACCCCCACTAATGTGGACCCGTTCCTTAATCTCCTTGTTCTTATTTCTCTGTTTTTCATTTACTATGCTTTATGTTTTATTTATGTTTGTGCCTTTACTATATGATCATTAGTGTCTAAGTGTCTATGTCTTAAAGCTATGAATGTCCTATGAATCCATCACCTCTCTAAAATGAAAAATGTTTTAATTACAAAAGAACAAGAAGTACATGGTTTCGAATTCATCCTTGAAACTCATTTAATTATTTTGATGTGGTGACAATACTTTTTGTTTTCTAAATGAATGCTTGAACAGTGCATATGTCTTTTGAATTTTTGTTTATAAATGTTAAATATGTTGGCTCTTGAAAGAATGATGAAAAGGAGACATGTTATCTGATAATCTGAAAAATCATAAAATTGATTCTTGAAACAAGAAAAAGCAGTGAAGAACAAAGCTTGCGAAAAAAAAAAGAGAAAAAAATTAGCGAAAAAAAAGAGAAAAAGAAAAAGAAAAAGCAAGCAGAAAAAGCCAAAAGCTCTTTAAACCAAAAGGCAAGAGCAAAAAGCCAATAGCCCTTAAAACCAAAAGGCAAGGGTAATAAAAAGGATCCAAGGCTTTGAGCATTAATGGATAGGAAGGCCTAAAGGAATAAAATCCTGGCCTAAGCGGCTAAACCAAGCTGTCCCTAACCATGTGCTTGTGGCGTGAAGGTGTCAAGTGAAAACTTGAGACTGAGCGGTTAAAGTCGAGGTCCAAAGCAAAAAGAAGAGTGTGCTTAAGAACCCTGGACACCTCTAATTAGGGACTTTTGCAAAGATGAGTCACAATCTGAAAAGGTTTACCCAGTTATGTGTCTGTGGCATTTATGTATCCGGTGGTAATACTGGAAAACAAAGTGCTTAAGGCCACGGCCAAGACTCATAAGTAGCTGTTTTCAAGAATTAACATACTGAACTAGGAGAATCAATAACACTATCTGAATTCTGAGTTCCTATAGATGCCAATCATTCTGAACTTCAATGGATAAAGTGAGATGCCAAAACTATTCAAGAGGCAAAAAGTTACTAGTCCCGCTCATCTGATTGAGCTAAGTTTCATTGATATTTTGGAATTTATAGTATATTCTCTTCTTTTTATCCTATTTGATTTTCAGTTGCTTGGGGACAAGCAACAATTTAAGTTTGGTGTTGTGATGAGCGGATAATTTATACGTTTTTTGGCATTGTTTTTACATAGTTTTTAGTATATTTTTATTAGTTTTTAATTAAAAATCACATTTCTGGACTTTCTATGAGTTTGTGTGTTTTTCTGTGATTTCAGGTAATTTCTGGCTGAAATTGAGGGACTTGAGCAAAAATCAGATTCAGAGGTTGAAGAAGGACTGCAGATGCTGTTGGATTCTGACCTCCCTGCACTCAAAGTGTATTTTCTGGAGCTACAGGAGTCCAAATGGTGCGCTCTTAATTGTGTTGGAAAGTAGACATCCAGGGCTTTCCAGAAATATATAATAGTCCATACTTTTCTCGAGTTTAGATGACGCAAACTGGCTTTCAACGCCAGCTCTCTGCCCTATTCTGGAGTTAAACGCCAGAAATAGGTTGCAAAGCAAAGTTAAACGCCAAAAATAGGTTACAAACTGGTGTTTAACTCCAAGGAAGACCTCTCCATGTGAAAGCTTCAATGCTCAGCTCAAACACACACCAAGTGGGCCCGGAAGTGAATTTCTGCATCATTTACTGATTTCTGTAACCCTAGTAACTAGTTTAGTATAAATAGAACTTTTTACTATCATGTTAAGAGGGTTCTTTTGATTAGTCTTATGCTATCTTAGACCTTTATGGGGGCTGGCCATTCGGCCATGCCTGGACCTTCATCACTTATGTATTTTCAACGGTAGAGTTTCTACACACCATAGATTAAGGTGTGGAGCTCTGCTGTTCCTCATGAATTAATGCAAAGTACTATTGTTTTTCTATTCATTTCAAGCCTATTTCTTCTCTAAGATATTCATTCGCACACAAGAACATGATGAATGTGATGATTATGTGACGCTCATCATCATTCTCACTTATGAACGCGTGCCTGACAAACACTTCCGTTCTACATGCAAATAAGCTTGAATGTGTATCTCTTAGCCTTCTGATCATGAGATCAGAGTCTTCGTGGTATAGGCTAGAACTATTGGTGGCCATTCTTGAGGTCCAGAAAGTCTAAACCTTGTCTGTGGTATTCCGAGTAAGATCCGGGAAGGGATGGCTGTGACGAGCTTCAAAATCGTGAGTGCTGGGCGTAGTGACAGATGCAAAAGGATTACTGAATCCTATTCCAGTATGATCGAGAATCGACAGATGAATAGCCGTGCGGTGACAGCGCATCTTGGACCATTTTCACTGAGAGGATCGGAAGTAGCCATTGACAACGGTGATGCCCTACATAAAGCTTGCCATAGAAAGGAGTGTGAATGATTGGATGAAGACAACAGGAAAACAGAGGTTCAGGAGGAACGAAAGCATCTCTATACGCTTATCTGAAATTCTCACCAATGAATTACATAAGTACCTCTATCTTTATTTTATGTTTTACTTATCTTTTAATTATTAAAACTCTATAACCATTTGAATCCGCCTGACTGAGATTTACAAGGTGACCATAGCTTGCTTCAAGCCGACAATCTCCGTGGGATCGACCCTTACTCACGTAAGGTTTATTACTTGGATGACCCAGTGCACTTGCTGGTAATTGTGCGAAGTTGTGACAAAGTGTGTGAATTACATTCCGAGCACCAAGTTTTTGGCACCGTTGTTAAGGATCACAATTTCGTGCACCAGGGGGAATATTTGGGAAATATTGGTAATAAATGCTTTGGGTATTCATTGAAGAAATTTGGAAAAATGGGTAAACACTCATGCATTCGTTACTTAAAACATATGCATCTCTTATTGATGATAAAAAAAAGAAAAAAATAGAGAAAAAGAAAAAAATGATGACAAGAATAATAATGCTAAATAACGAATGCATATGTGGTTGAATTGGAAAGAAGACACGTGAGTGAATATGAAAAGGGAGATGAACGGGAAGTTAGGTTGTTTTCTTTTGTGTAAATAGGTTGATAGAGGATTAGGTGGGATACTTGAACTAATCAAAGATCCAATTTACTATTCCACTTAACCATATTAATCCCACTTGAACTAAGCGATTTAAGCGTAAAAATATCCAATGAAGGATTCGATTGCTCAATTCTATGATTCCATCTCTTATCTTGTGTCTTCTTGCAAGTTGTTAAAAGTAATTTTTGAAAACTTCAAATCAAATCTTTGGACATTGATCATATTGCATTGATTTCTTGTCCTGGCCCTAATAAGCTACTTTGGATTGATTGGGATTCTATTATTTGTTTTTGCCAAATTTAGTAGAAACCATAGTATAAATATAAGTAGTTAGCATTTAGCATAGTTGCTTGCATGTAGTTAGTGCATTAAATAAGTTGCATGCCCTTTTCATTTTTCTCCTTTGATTGTGATTAGCATGAGGATATGCTATTGTTTAAGTGTGGGAGAATTGAAGAATCCAAATTTGATGATAAATTTTGGATTGATTTGAGTGGATTTCATCATATAAACCTGCATTTATTTACCTAAATAGCATACTTTTATGTTTTCTGTCTAAATTTTGCCTAATCTTGAAAACATGCTATTTTGCACTTAATTTAATCAATTTTATTTCACTTTCATTCCATTCAATGTCTTCAGGTTTTTTATGAGTGATTTCAGGTGTAATAGGTAGGAATCGCTTGATAAGAGTGGAAGAGAACCATGCAATTAGGAGAAAACATGAAGAAAACAAAGGAGGAGAACACAATCAAGTGTGCGTATGCACACATCTGTGGGTACACACAAGTCCCAGCGCATGACTTCATTAAAAAGTCATGTGGCTCACGATTTGGGAGGCTTTTTGGCCCTTTTTCTGAAGTTACTGAAGTATATAAGGAAGGGCTAGTAGCCATACAACATACCATACACCATACAACACACTTAGGCATATTTTTGGATAGTTTTAAGTTGTTTTAGGTTAGGTTTCCTCTCAACTTTCTTAAGATGTAATTAGGGTTTATCTACAAGTTTGCATTTTCCAATTTTAATCTTGGTCTCTAGCTTAAGTATTTCTTAAATTTTCTTTTTATTATACTACTTGTTCTACACTTTCTTATAGTTTTAATTCACTTTATCATTACATATATACTTTTGTAATTTTGAGTTCTAATTAATGAATTTGATGTTTAGTGATTATTATATGCTTATTGAGATGCCATTGTTGATTTTGTTTATTAGTTGTTCATAGTTCCAAGTATTTTTATAATTTTGACATGTTTTATGAATATGCCCACCATTTATTTGATAAAATGTCAATTTTGAATATGGAGTAGATTTTCACTCCTTGAGTTGGGGAAATGAGTATATGGGATACTAGAGTCATAATGTCTAATATTTAGTGATAATTCTTGGGTTGTTAGTTGTCCTTATTTCTACTAACGCTAGCTCTTTACTAAGTTAATTAGTAAGTTAGCTAGGATTTGTGGATTAAGAATAATTATGCTCACTTGACTTATTCTTCGATGTTAAGGGTGAACTAGGTTAGATTAATCAATTAAAATGATCATAATTGTGGTTATGACAAGGAAGGGATTCCCTAACTCATCCCAAGCCAAGGCTCTCTTTATGTTTTGAATTACACTTCAATCATTTTAATGCTTTACTTGTCCATATTACATAGATAGTTCTTTAATTCATTTATTAGTTCATTAGTTACAAATTTGATTGTTCTTTAATTCCTTTAATTGTTTGCTTCATCATTGAAACCCCTTGATTTTCACAACCAAATTTATGAACTTGTGGTCACTAATTCCTAGGGAGAACGACCCAGGAGTTTAAATAATCTCGGTTAATATTTGATTTGAATTGTGACAAAATTCTTGATTTAAACTTTAATTTGGGGATTTAATTGCCAGTTTGGACTATGCTATCAATGAAGTGATTCTTATTTTGAGGATTTCTAAACCGGTACAAAACCTCTTTATCAGTATCATATCAGAAAAAGAAATACAATAAATTAAAGCAAGCAAATAACTAAAAATTTCGAAAATAGGAATGTGAAAATAAATTAAAATTTACGAAAACTGAAGAGAAAAAGACCCTAAAAATTTGAAAAAAATTAAAAATAGGAAAACACTAAAGGGACAGCAAACTTAAAATCAGAAATTATAGGAAGATAAACAAAACAAAATTCGGAAATAAAGAAAAAATTAACAAAATTAAAAATCAAAATTTAAAAGAAAAAGTAAATAAACAAAACTAATAAAAATGCCTAATCTAAGCAGGAAGACAACTGGTAGTTATCAATCACAAACAATCCCCAGCAATGGCGCCAAAAATTTGGTGTGCAAAATTAGAACTCGTACAACTTAACCGACAAGTGCACTGGGTCATCAAAGTAATACCTCAGGTGAGTGAGGGTCGATTCCACGAGGATTGTTGGACTGAGCAAGCAATGGTTATCCTGTTGGACTTAGTCAGGCAAACAATAAAAAGAGTTGTTCTTGGAAACACATAAAACGAGACAATAAAGAAAGCAAAAAGAGTTTGTTGTAAAAAAAGTATGAGGAAACAGTTAAGGTCTTAGAGATGTTTATCTTTTCCGGATTAAAACTTCTTACCAACTATTTTAACAATGAATGATTCATTCTATGGCAAATCACTAGTGATTAAACCCTCTCTTAGCGATTTAATCTCCCTTAGCCTTCGTCAACCGCCACTCAAGTGGTCACTTAACTGAGGTCATAGGGTGAAGTTCAAAAATCCAGTTTATACTACAAAGGCCCTAATCACCCAAATCTCGACTGAATAGATGTTGCTTATCCCCATCAGGTTGTGTGATTAGACGTCTAGGAGGAGTGTTTTCAAGTTGTAGTTCAAGTGAAATAACTCTCTCGAGAATCACAACTAATTTAGAAATGGGTCATACTCTTGTTCCACCCATATCATAAAATTAAGAATGAAAACATCTTAGAATTGAATCAAACATATATTAAAATAGACAAATAATAATCTTAATCTATAGAAATAAACAGAGCTCCTAACCTTAACTAGGAGGTTTAGTTGCTCATACTTACAGAGAAAATAGAATTACTGTCTAATGACGCTTGATGCCCTAGAAAGGGTGCATCTTATCCCTTAAATACTAACCTAATAATAAATGCTAGACCTAAAAAGATATTGTTTGTAATTAAAAATTACAATAAGAAAATAAAATAGGCTAAAAAGTGATAAATCCACTTGATAGGCCGAAAGAGGAGTGATTCGGGCTGCTGCTAGCGTTTAATGCTAATAATGGGCATTAAACACCCCAAAGGGTGTCAAATTTCATGTATGCTGAGGTCCCCTTCTGGCGGGAAACACCAGGTGGGTGTTCAGCGCCGGCAGGGGTAAGTTTCTAGCGCTGGTTTTGTCCCCCTTGGGTGCTAAACGACAGGCTCGGCGGTTAGTGCCAGATTTGGTAGTGATTCCAGAAGAAAGTTATAAACTATTATATATCTTTGGAAACCTCTGAAAGTTGGCTTTCTAACGCTATTGAAACCACATTAATTGGACCTTTGTAGTGAAAGTTATATTCTTTGGAATGCAAGGAGGTCAGGGTTGATATCATCTACTATCCTTTCTTTGTCTTTGCGCAAAACTCTGTCAAACTCACCCAAATTTCACCTAAAATCATTAAAACACCAAAAAAACACAAAGTATCATCCAAAGAGGATTTTTGTACTAAAATACAATAAAACTTAATAAAATCTAACTAAAAACAACTAGAAGATGCTCACGCATTAGGTACTCAGAGCCTTGGGTCACTTTTAATTTATTTGATGTCTTATACTACTACTTCTTGGTTCTATTGATGTTTAAGGGTTATCCTTGGCATTTATCTCTATGTCCTCCTCTGTCTCATTGTTTCACTCTCAATTACTAACTTTCCAAACTTCATTATATGATTCTATACTTAAGTATTATCTCTTTTTCTTGATTATTTCCTCTTAGGTTTACACTTCCTTCCTTTTTCCTTTTTTCAGAACAACTTATATATAATTGCTTTCAATTGATACTAAGACAAGTCAAATTCATTAATATTTTAAAGATAACATGCAACATTGTCTTTCTCATATTTAATTAAAATAACTAGCAACCTAAAGGAACATATTAAAATTCTTAATTCAGACAAGCAAGCAATTTAAAGAGATGCTACTAATAGAGAGACTAATATTGGACTTTAAAACATAATGCCAGATACTTCTTAATGGGACTTGACCACCTTTATTGCTTATCTCCTTGCTCTTGCATTGGTGCTTTCCCTTTTGATGAGGCAGCGTTGGAGGTGTTGCCACCAGTCTTCCTGCTTGAAGTCCCTTCTTCCTTGAGTCTCCTTTGGCTTCCAAAAACCATGCCTCTCCATGATTGCTCTTTCTAAAACTTTGTGATTCCCCACAATTTCCTCTTGTTGTACTCTTAGTGAATCCATCACTTTTTGAATGTTGGAATACTTAGATTCAGAGTTGATATTGTAGAACATAGATAATTCATTTTTGCTTGTGTGTTGATGTCAAATGTCCTCCTTTGGATGCTCCTTGATTCATAGAGTGCTCTAAATTCAGTAAGGTTCCTACTCTCCACCCTTTGATGCTCCATGATTTGATTGATGCTTCATTGCATTTGCTCCTAGTTAAAATGCTCTTGGTTTAGTGCTTGAAGGCCTGCACTTTGTCATTCTTGGTGCTGGGGTGGGGGTGCTGGCACAATTTGTAAGGGCTGTGGGTTGGCACGTTGAGCTCTTGCCCTTTATAGTTGACTCTCCATCTTCTTGGTAGTTATTGGGCGTTCCTCTTCCAACAAAGCCTCACCTTCATCAGTCTCCACCCCAGTCTCATTACACAGAAGTTGATGAATGATACTGGGAAAAGCCAACCTAATGCTGTCCTTGGTGCTTTTGATCACCCTTTGAATGTTGCTGGCTATGAGTTCTCCAATATTTATCTCCTCATACTTCATGATACTATAGATGAGTATAGCTCTTTCCAAGGTTACCTCTGAGGAGTTGGAGGTGGGGTTGAGTGACCTTCTTACAAAGACAAGTCAGCCTCATCCTTGTGGGCACAGGTCTCTCATTCTCAGTTAGTTCTGCCTTCCATCTGCATCTCTTCTCCATTCAGTACCAATGATGTATATTTTGTTGATAATATTGTCAAAGCCAGGATCCTCTCTCTTCATCCTCTCCTCAAAGCTATTTGTGGCTCTGGTCTTCCTTACTCCCAAGGTCCTCTCCAAGTTGTCAAGGCTATACTCAATGAGTTTTTCCCTTACATAACTTTGGTACGTGAGAGGTTGGCCTACAGGTTGAGACACATTTGCATAAAACTCCCTTACAATGCTTATAGCAACCTTCCCCACTGGGTTGCGAAGAAGTGCTCATCCCCTTCTATCAATTTCTATTTGAATTTCTCTGTGTTTATTCCTCTTTAGTTGGAAACCTGTCTTTGAAATTATTACCTTTCTCTCACCCAACCATGAAATTGGTTGTGATGAAATAGTGAGAGAAACTTGTGCTTATCATAATCTGGTACCCTCTAGGTTGCTCCCTCCTTAGTTTTCTTTTTCTTTGAGCTTGAAGCCTTCGAGGCCTTTGGTGGTGCCATTGGTAGGTTCAGGGTATGTGATAATAAAAAAGAAGAAAGAAATAGAGCAAAGTTGGTTTTGCTCTCAACTCCAAATTTGGGACTTGCTTGTCCCCAAGCAAGAGGGAGAGAGAAGTAGAAGAGAAAGCGAAGTGAAAGGTTTAGGAATGAAAAGGAGGGAGAGAGAGCTTCAATCTGAGATAGAAAGCAAGGAGAAAAAGTGTTTGAAGTGGAGCGTAAGTGGCTTTTTTTATAGAAGGAGGGGGACGTTATAAAATAAAAGAGGAGGGGTGAAGGGTTTAATGTGAAGTTATGTGATAGGGTAAGTGAAGAGTGATGAATAGGTGCCTCGTGGGTGGGATTTATTGTTTCGAGAATGGGAATTAAAGATGGAGGGGAGCGGGTTTTAAATGAAAAATGTGAGGTGTTGCCGTTTATGCGCCTGCCTCGAAAAGAAGCGCCACTTGAAAGTGATTCAACTTTTGTATTGAAAGTGGGAATTTCAATGTGTACTTTGTAATAGATCAATGTGCCATAATGAGAAAAGATTCTCCTGAATCAATGCTTCTAGTGAGGGGTTACTTGCTTCTAAAAATGCAAAGAGTCAAATCATTAATGACAAGAAACTTGTGCATTGTATCAAATCTTTTTCTTCTTCTTAGCCATTGTATGTAGTTTGGGTGTCATGTGGACACCAAACTTAGTTCTATTGCATCATATATATGGTATTATTAATTAGAAATTCCTTGCATAACATTATGGAGTGTTCTTAAAATTTTTAATTTCAAATCCAATTCTCACCCAATGTATATGCAATTACTTATAGGTTTTACCATGATATCCAGATGCAATGAGAACACCAAACTTGCATTCTTGCAAGTGCTTAATTGGCTAGGATTCTCTCATGAATTAAATGAAACATTCTTAGAGGCTTGCTTCTCATATTGATGACCACACCAAATTTAATTTCTAAGCTACTTTCAAACAAAGCTCATTGCTTATGCAATCTAAACTAGGCTTAGAAATTAGTTTTGAATTGGTGGTCACACCAAACTTTCTTCCCAAGCAAGCTCTCAAATCACTATAAGTCATCGATACAAAAATAGCCAGAAAAAAAATGAAATGAGTGAATTTTAAGAGAATTATTTGCTGATGTAACAACTAGACAATGAAGGTAATCAAAATCTAAAGGTAAGTGTACTAAAATTCCAACACTAAACATCTACTATCTACAACACAATATATTAAAGGATATCAAGGTTGGGGTTCCTCCCAACTAGCGCTCTTCTATCGTCATTAGCTTGACGTTGCAATTGTCCTTGGTGCAATTTGTGGGTGCTATGGTGCTTGTTCCATTCTCCACCCAAGTAGTGTTTGAGTCTGTATCCATTGACTGTGAATGGTCTTTTTCATTCTTCTTCCATCACCTCCACATGTCCATAAGGTGATACTTTAGTGACTAAATATGGACCAAATCATCTGGACTTCAACTTCTTAGGGAAGAGTCTTAATCTGGAGTTGAATAGAAGCACTTTTTGCCCAAGTTCAAAGACTCTCTCAGCTATCCTCTTGTCATGATATCTTTTTTCCTTCTCCTTGTACAACTTAGCACTTTCGTAAGCCTCTAGCCTGAACTCCTCTAGCCCATTTAATTGCAGCAGCCTCTTCTCCCCAATAGCTTGAGCATCGAAATTAAGGAATTTAGTAGCCTAAAAAGTCTTATGCTCAAGCTCCACTGGTAGGTGACATGCCTTACTATACACCAATTGATAAGGGGACCTTCCAATGAGTGTTTTAAAGGAAGTTCTATAGGCCCAAAGTGTATCGTCCAGCTTTCTTGTCCAGTCCTTTCTTGATTCCCTAACAGTCTTCTCAAGGATTCTCTTGAGCTCTCTGTTTGAGATTTCATCTTGCCCACTTGTTTGAGGATGATATGGTGTGGCTATCTTGTGGTTTACCCCATATTTGAAGAGGAGGGTTTCTAATTATCTATTACAAAAGTGACTTCCTCTATCACTTATTAAAGCTCTGGGTACTCCAAATCGGCTGAAGATGTTTTTTCTCAAAAAGTTGACCACCACCCTGTTGTCATTTGTTGGTGAAGGGACTGCCTCCATCCATTTAGACACATAATCAATAGTAACCAGAATGTAGTTGTTTGAGTATGAGGGTGGGAATGGTCCCATAAAATTAATTCCCCAAACGTCAAATAACTCTAATTCTAGTATGTAATTCTGGGCCATCTCATTCTTCTTTGGCGAATTCCCTGCTCTCTGGCATTCATCACATCTATTCACAAAGTCCCTTATATCTTTGAAAATGGTGGGCCAAAAGAATCCACATTGTAACACTTTTTCTGGAGTCCTTTCTCCTTCAAAGTGTCCTCCATAATGTGAACCATGACAATGCCAAAGGATCTCTTGTCCTTCTTCATATGGGATGCACCTTCTCAGCATTCCATTAGGGTATTTTGGCATCATGGATGAGCTTCCTCTTTAATTGCTTGTTGAATGGGGGAGGCACTTCCTCGATGGCCTTGAAATTAGCTATGTCAACAAACCAGGGAGCCTCTTGTACCATCAATAACTGCTCATCTGGGAAGTACTCATTCACACTAGAGGTGTATGCTTCAGTGTTCTCCAAGGTGATTCTTGACAAGTGATTAGCAACTTTATTTTCCACTCATCTTCTATCCTTTATCTCTATGTTGAATTCCAAAAGTAGGGGTATCCAACTGATAAACCACTATTTTGTGGTTTATCTTGTGCTGATTTGAGTGATTTTTATCAACTCTTTACTCACTTATTCATACTATTTGCATGATTTTACAATTCCTTTCTAATTATGCTCTATGATTGAAAACCTGCTTCCTAATGTGTATTTTTAATGTCCTCTCATACCATTCGATGCCGCGATCCATGTGTTCAGTATTTTCAGGCTTTACAGGGCAGGAATGGCTTAGAGGATGGAAAGAAAGCTTGCAAAAATGGAAGGAGCACAAGAAATAAAGGAGATAACCAGCGAGAAGCGACGCGCACGCATAGCTCACGCGTGCGCGCGATTTGGAGAAATTTACAGCGACGCGTGCACGTACCTGACGCGTACGCGTGGACTGGAGTTCGCACAACGACGCGAGTGCGTGCCTGACGCGCACGCGTGGCAAGGAAAATCATCAAGGGATGCGTACGCGTGACTGACACGTACGTGTGACATGCGCAATCTGTAGAAATTTTAGAAAAGCGCTGGGGGCGATTTCGGGCCGAGTTTTGACCAAGTTTTCGGCCTAGAAACACAGACTAGAGCCAGGGAACAGCAGAGACTCAAGACACATTCTCATTCGTATAGTTTTAGTTTTAGCTTTTGAATCTTAGAGAGAATTCTACTCCTTCATCTAGGGTTCTTCACATTCATAGTTTTAGAGTTTCATGCTTTTACTTTTGGATATTGAGAAGGATCATTGCCTCCGTGGAAGTTTTATTATTCTAGTTTGCTTTCTTATTCCTTTACTTTTACTGCCCCATTAACCCTGTTTGGATAAGTATGTTGCATTTTGGGATTTATTAATGCAAGGAACCATTTTTTACTTTTAATTGAATTTTAATTATTGTTTATCATGTCTTCCTTTTATTCCCTTTTTAATTCTGCAAAGTTTATATACATGATAATGGAGTAGTTTCCTAACTTGATTGGGAGTTGATTAAAAGGAGAACCTTGAGTTAGAATACTCAAGTGTTAATCCTAATGGGTAGTTGATGACTGACAACTCTAGTCTCTTACTCTAATCCTTCCTTAGGAAAGAATTAGGACCTGTGACATAGTTGGTTAGTTAGTTACTTGACTTTTCCTTATTAATTAAGGGATGACCAAGTAGAGCAACAACCTTTTGTTATTACACTTGGGAAATTCCAACAAGGATAGAAATTCCAATTAATCTTCTTCCAGTCAAGGCTTTTAATTGAATTATATAAATTCTCTTGTTAATTTCCGTTGCTTAATTTTATAATTATTTATTTTTCTGTTTCTTAAACTCAAAAATTTCGGGGAAAACCTCTGACCAATAAGCTGCACTCTTTTGTCAACTCGTTGGGAGACGACCTAGGATTCATACTCCCAGTATCTTATTCTTAAATCTGTGATAACTCTTCTAAATTGATAAGTGGATTTTTGCTGGTTAGGAACTGTACTTGCAACGTATTTCTATTATTAATTTCTTAATTGGCCAATTTCTGCCACGTCAACTTTTGGTGCCGTTGCCGGAGAGTTGCAATAGTGTGCTAATTTATTGGTTAGAATTTATTTATTTGTATTTTATTTTATTTTGTTTTATTACCATGAGCTGTATGTTTCTTTCGTTGAATGACGTGTTCACTGCCTGATCCGAGCTTAACCGCATTTGATCCTGAAATTGAAAGAACTTTATCATGTATTAGGCGAGCTCGGCATCGGTTAGCCTCTGAAGGTGGTGAAGTGGTTGTTGCCAATTCACCAGTCTTATCTGAGAGCGAATATGAACCGCCATTTGAGGAAGAAACAAGCTCCTCTACTACTGATTCAGTTGATTTACGTGCAGGTAACATGGTAGCACCCAGGAGGATTACTCTTCAGGAGGCAGGAGCCCCAGACTTTACTCTGTAACCGTATCAAGCGCGTCACCTAAATCTGGCTGTAGATTTTGAACTGAAGACTGCGCTAATCAACCTGATACCTAAGTTTCATGGCTTACCTGCTCAGGAGCCTATAAAGCACCTCAGGGATTTTCAGACAGCCTGTTCTACTGTTCGGTGTCATGGTGCAGATGAAACTTCTGTTTTACTAATCGCCTTCTCGTTTTCTCTTGAGGGAAAGGCGAGGGAGTGGTATTACTCACAACCTGAAGCAACTGTTACCAACTGGGACACGCTCAGGAGAGAATTCTTGGAAAAATACTTTTCGGCTGAAGTTACAGACAGACTAAGGAAGGAGATTTCCTGTATCATCCAAGGTGAATCTGAAACCCTTTATGAGTACTGGGAGTGCTTCAAGAGTCTGCTGGATGCATGCCCCCACCACATGATTGACTAGCTAGTGTTGATCAACTTCTTCACACAAGGAATGAGGCCTCAGGATAAGACTACATTGGATGGTGCTAGTAATGGTTCTCTGAAAAAGTACAAGACCACAGATGAAGCGTGGCAACTGATCAGCGACCTAGCTGAGTCCACCCGGAATCATAGGCACAGGAACAGCCACCCCAAGGCTGTTGTGTTTCCTCTAGCATTGAGACTACTGCTCTCATACAGAGTCTGTGTGAGATGACCAACCTACTGAAGCAGATAAATCTGAATCAACAACAATCTCAACCTCCCTCACCATAACATAGTCAACAACTGGTTCCTCAGAGAGTGTGCGGGATATGCGCATGCTATAGTCATTACACTGATGAGTGTCCGTAGCTCCAACAAGAGGACAACACCTTGGCAGCTACTCACAATTTCTATGACCGCCCAAATCAAAGCTCATATCAATAAGGCAGCAACTACAACCAAGGTGGAAACTATAACCAAGGGTGGCAAGACAACTCCAACCAGGGCTGGAGAGATAACTCCAACCATGGTTGGAGGGACAACTATAATAGAGGAGGCAGACACAACCAGGGAAATCAGAGGTGGAATAATAATAACAACCAGCAGAACCAGAATCAGTAGAACCATTCCTATCAACAGCAGAATCAGAACTAGCCTTACAGAGCACCTCACCTAAGGCAGTCCCAAGGACCTCAGTACAACCAACACCAGGTCCCTTAGATCACTTACCGTCCTTCCTCATCTAATGACGAAATGCTTTGTTCTCTTGCACAAGGACAACAAGACATTTAGACTACACTGAACTCTACTTTAAATGGTCTGAATGCCACTTTACAAGCTCTCGTCTCCCGGATAGATTCATTACCTACTCCCACAAACCAGCCTTCAAGCTCCAGTGGAATTTCTTCTCAACCCTTACCCAACCCCAAGGGTGGCATCAATGCCATCACTTTGAGGTTCGGACCATACTGCAAGTACCTAACTATGCAAAATTTCTAAAGGATTTGTGCATGCTTAAGGATAAGATTAATGAATTAGAAATTATTCCTTTAGGTAGTTCCATATCTGCTTTAATAGGGGATATACCTGAAAAATGTAGTGACCCAGGACCATGCATGGTTAACTGTACCATTGGGGGTGTAATATTTTCTGACTGCATGTGTGATTTAGGAGCGTGTGTGAGTATTATGCCTTTGTCTATTGACGAACTGATTTCTGCCAATAAAGAAATTTTATAAAAATATAATCGCGTTGTAAGTATAGTTTCTAAACCAACAAAAATCCTGCCCTTATCCAGACTGCTGCAGAAGGATGTTGAATTCGAGCTGAGTGAGGACTGTATAGAGGCGTTCGATAAGCTGAAGATCGCCTTGACTCAAGCTCCAATTGTGAGAGGACCAGACTGGAGCTAGCCCTTTGAGATTATGTGTGATGCCTCCAACCATGATGTAGGAGCGGCGCTAGCCCAGCGCGCAGGTAAGGATCCTTTTGTAATTGTATATGATTCAAAGATATTAGACGCTGCTCAGTCTAATTACACTACCACTGAGAAAGAGCTTCTGGCTATTGTTTTTGCTCTGGATAAATTCCGAGCCTATTTACTTGGTACTAAGGTGGTAGTGTACTCAGACCACGCAGCTCTAAAGTATTTATTAGCTAAAAAGGAGTCCAAACCAAGGCTAATACATTGGATACTGCTGCTGCAAGAATTTGATTTAGAAATTAAGGATAGAAGTGGTTCTCAGAATTTAGTGGCGGACCACTTGAGTCGCCTTGAGCACATTAAGGCTGACCCCACTCCTATCAATGATGCTTTTCCTTTTGATAGCTTGCATGTAGTATCTGAAGTAGTTTCTTGGTATGCACCTGTAGCTAATTATCTAGTTAGTCATACCTTCCCTCCCAATTTTACTAAGCATCAAAGGGACAAGCTGAAAAGTGAGTCCAAATATTATAGTCCCTATTTCTGGAGGTATGGTACTGACCAGATAATTAGGAAGTGTGTGCCTCAATCAGAATTCCAGTCCATTTTAGAGGCCTGCCACTCATCTGAGAGTGGTGGACATTTTGGCCCTCAAAGAACAGCTAGAAAAATTCTAGATTGTGGATTCTGGTGGCCTACTCCTTTTAAAGATGCTACTGCCTTCTGTAAATCTTGTTCCCCATGCCAGAGATTTGGTAATATATCCAAGAGGGATGAGATGCCCCAGCAAATTATGCTATCCTGTGAAATTTTTTATGTTTGGGGCATTGACTTCATGGGTCCATTTCCAAACTCAAGCGGTTTCTCATATATACTATTAGCTGTAGATTATGTTTCTAAGTGGGTGGAAGCGATTCCTACCCGTACTGATGATGCTAACACTGTTGTCTCCTTTGTTAGAAACCATATTATCTGTCGCTTTGGATCACCATGAGCAATCATGAGCGTGTCTAACAGAGAGATAAAGCGTATCCTGGAGAAGATGGTCAAGCCTCATAGGAAGGACTGGAGCACCAGGCTACAAGATGCACATTGGGCATATCGGACAGCATATAAGACACCTATAAGGATGAGCCCCTTCCACCTGGTTTATGGAAAAGCATGTCACCTCCCAGTAGAGATAGAAGACAAAGCATTCTGGGCAGTGAGAGAAATTAACATGGGATTTGAGAGGGCCAGCGCTGAACGGAAGATGCAACTAGCAGAGCTGGAGACCCTTCGACTAGAGGCATATGATAACTCGAGACTATTCAAAGAGCAGATGAAGGTTGTGCATGATAAGCACGTCAAAAGGAGAGAATTCAGACCTGGGGAGCGGGTTCTCCTTTATAACTCCAGACTGAGGCTCATGCCAGGCAAGCTGAGATCCAGATGGGAAGGTCCCTACAGAGTAGAGAAGGCAGAGCCATACGGAGTTTTTCACTTGAGTCATCCTTCAAGCTCCAAATTCATCAAGGTCAATGGACATCGCTTGAAGTTATACCATGGTGAGAAGATGAAGAAAAACAAGGAGCTGGAGATCTTCCTCTTGGAAGATCCCCCCACAGTAGAAAACTGAGCTAGTGGACCGTCCAACTTAAGGATGTTAAAGAAAAGTGCTACGTGGGAGACAACCCACCATGGTACGATCTTTCAGTTTCCTTCTTAACTTTATTTTATTTTGTTTTGTTTTGTTTTTCTCAGTATCCATTTCTCGTCTCTGCATGAATTAGCTGCATACTGTATTCTGCATTAAAAAAACGCACACGACGCGCAAGCGTCACTGACGCGTACGCGTCATATGTGTGTGCGTGCAACATTTAGATTCAACAGAGAGTTGCGCGGAGTGGCACAGGAAGGGTGCATTGCACACAAACTGACTCACGCGTACGTGTCCCTAACGCGTGTGCGTCGATCGAAATTTTGGCACTCCACGCGTACGCGTTAAGCACGCGTACGCGTGGATGATGAAATCGGCGTAAATGAGGATTTTGGCAGAGAGTTGTGATGGTGTGGGGCTGGAGCTGTGCTAGGCGCACAAATCCTGTCATGCGTACGCGTTCCTGACGCGTACGCGTCATTTTGCCATCCAGCCCATCCACGCGTGCGCGACCTTGATGCACACGCATCGCCCCAAATTTTTGCAAACGCACGTAATGAACAGAGAGTTGTGCGTGCATGAGGCTACTTCCGCGCCAATTGCACAATTTAAGTCACGCGTACGCATCCCTGACGCGCACGCGTCGATTGGAAAAAATGTGATCCATGCGTACGCGCAAAGCATGCATACGCGTAGCATGCGACGCACAACTTAAACACCTCAGCGCCTAATTTCAAATCTTCCACCCCTCCAATCCTAATTCTTCTCAATCCTAATTATCTTCTTCTTCTTCTTCTTTCTTTCTTCTTCCTTATTCTTTCTTACTTTCTATTACTTTCTTTCTTCCCTCTTCATCTTCTTCATCAAGGTTCTTCTCTTCTTCCTCTTTTACTTTTCTTTCATTATTATCTTACTTTATGTTTCCTTCTTCTTTTTCTTTAACATTCATAATTTCTTTTTCTTTCTTCTTCCATGCATTTTTCATGTTCGTGTTAGAATTTTATTTGGGTCCTACCTTACTTTCATGAAGCTTGTGAACATTATGAGTGATTTGACAATTGATATTTTAATTTAGCTCTCTTATACATTTGGATTACATTATTTTCATTCTTATTATTCCTTGCACACCACGTGTTTGTGAAAAAGCTTTTATGGCACTTTAAATCCTATTTTCTTAAACTCTTTTACTTATATGCCTCTTTTTCACAACACATGTGATCCACATGTGGTGCACGAAATTGTGAACATCAACAATGGCGCCAAAGACTTGGAGCTCTCAAACGTGAATCACACTTTGTCACAATTCCGCACAACTAACCAGCAAGTGCACTGGGTCGTCCAAGTAATAAACCTTACGTGAGTAAGGGTCGATCCCACGGAGATTGTCGGTTTGAAGCAAGCTATGGTCATCTTGTAAATCTCAGTCAGGCAGATTCAAATGGTGATGGAGGATTGATAATTAAAAGATGAATAAAACATAAAATAAAGATAGAGATACTTATGTAATTCATTGGTGGATTTTAGATAAGCATATGAAGATGCTTTGTTCCCCTTGAACCTCTGCTTTCCTATTGCCTTCTTCCAATCATTCATACTCCTTTCCATGGCAAGCTTTATGTTGGGCATCACCGTTGTCAATGGCTACATCCCGTCCTCTCAGTGAAAATGGTCCTGATGCTCTGTCACAACATCGGCTAATCAGCTGTCGGTTCTCGATCATGTCGGAATAGGATCCATTGATCCTTTTGCGTCTGTCACACGCCCCATAATCACGAGTTTGAAGCTCGTCACAATCATCCCTTCCCAGATCCTACTCGGAATACCACAGACAAGGTTTAGACTTTCCGGATCTCAGGAATGGCCACCAATAATTCTAGCCTATGCCACGAAGATTCCAATCTTAGATTAGAAACCCAAGAGATACGCATTCAAGCCATTGCTAGTAGAACAGAGGTGGTTGTCAGGCACATGTTCATAGGTGAGAATGATGATGAGTGTCACAGATCATCACATTCATCAAGTTGAAGAACAAATGAATATCTTGGAGAAGAAATAGACTTGAGTTGAATAGAAAAATAATAGTACTTGTATTAATTCATGAAGAACAGCAGAGCTCCACACCTTAATCTATGCTGTGTAGAAACTCCACCGTTGAAAATACATAAGAACAAGGTCTAGGCATGGCCGAATGGCCAGCCTCCCAAACATGATCAAAGCATCAAAAGATAATCCAAAGATGAAAATACAATAGCAAAAGGTCCTATTTATAGAAAACTAGTAGCCTAGGGTTACAGAAATGAGTAATTAATGCAGAAATCTTCTTCCGGGCCCACTTGGTGTGTGCTTGGGCTGAGTATTAACACTTCCATGTGTAGAGACTTTTCTTGGAGTTAAACGCCAGCTTTTGTGCCAGTTTGGGCATTTAACTCCAGCTTTTGTGCCAGTTTTGGAGTTAAACGCC
This sequence comes from Arachis hypogaea, assembly GCF_003086295.3. Lineage (NCBI taxonomy): Eukaryota > Viridiplantae > Streptophyta > Magnoliopsida > Fabales > Fabaceae > Arachis > Arachis hypogaea. The sequence continues at coordinate 70,258,556 of NC_092048.1, read as the reverse complement.
AGAATTCTTGGGCTGACTTGGAACGCCTGTTTGGGCCATCAAATATCGAGCAAATTATGGACTATTATATATTGCTGGAAAGCCCAGGATGTCTACTTTCTAACGCAATTGAGAGTGCACCAATAGGACCTCTGTAGCTCCAGAAAATCCACTTTGAGTGCAGGGAGGTCAGAATCCAACAGCATCTGCTGTCCTTTTTCAGCCTCTGAATAAGATTTTTGCTCAGGTCCCTCAATTTCAGCCAGAAAATACCTGAAATAACAGAAAAACACACAAACTCATAGTAAAGTCCAGAAATATGATTTTTAAATAAAAACTAATAAAAATATAATAAAACTAATTAAAATATACTAAAAATATACTAAAAGCAATGCCAAAAAGCGTATAAATTATCCGCTCATCACAACACCAAACTTAAATTGTTGCTTGTCTCCAAGCAACTGAAAATCAAATAGGATAAAAAGAAGAGAATATACAATGAATTCCAAAAACATCTATGAAGATCAGTATTAATTAGATGAGCGGGGCTTTTGACTTTTTGCTTCTAAACAGTTTTGGCATCTCACTTTATCCTTTGAAGTTCAGAATGATTGGCAGCTATAGGAACTCAGAATCCAGATAGTGTTATTGATTCTCCTAGTTAAGTATGTTGATTCTTGAACACAGCTACTTTATGAGTCTTGGCCGTGGCCCTAAGCACTTTGTTTTCCAGTATTACCACCGGATACACAAATGCCACAAACACATAACTGGGTGAACCTTTTCAGATTGTGACTCAGCTTTGCTAGAGTCCCCAATTAGAGGTGTCCAGGGTTCTTAAGCACACTCTTCTTTTTGCTTTGGACCTCGACTTTAACCGCTCAGTCTCAAGTTTTCACTTGACACCTTAACGCCACAAGCACATGGTTAGGGACAGCTTGGTTTAGCCGCTTAGGTCAGGATTTTATTCCTGTGGGCCCTCCTATCCACTGATGCTCAAAGCCTTGGATCATTTTTATCACCCTTGCCTTTTGGTTTAAAGGGGTATTGGCTTTTTCTGCTTGCTTTTCTTTTTCTTTCTTTTTTCTTTTCTCTCTCTCTTTTTTTTCGCCTCTTTTTTTTTTCCTGCAAGCTTTTCACTGCTTTTTCTTGCTTCAAGAATCAATTTTATGATTTTTCAGATCATCAGATAACATTTTCCCTTTTCCCATCATTCTTTCAAGAGCCAACAATTTTAACATTCATAAACAATCAAATTCAAAAATATGCACTGTTCAAGCATTCATTCAGAAAAACAATAGTGTTGCCACCACATCAAAATAATTAAACTATTTTAAAATTTGAAATTCATGCACTTCTTTTTCTTTTTCAATTAAAAACATTTTTTTCATTTAAGAAAGGTGATAGATTCATTTTCATAGCTTTAAGGCATAGACACTTAGACACTAGTGATCATAAAGACACAAACATAAATAAACATAAAGCATAAGAATTCGAAAAACAGAAAATAAAGAACAAGGAAATTAAAGAACGGGTCCACCTTAGTGATGGCGGCTTGTTCTTCTTCTTGAAGATCTTATGGAGTGCTTGAGCTCCTCAATGTCTCTTCCTTGCCTTTGTTGCTCCTCTCTCATGGTTCTTTGGTCTTCTCTTATTTCATGGAGGAGGATGGAATGCTCTTGGTGCTCCACCCTTAGTTGTCCCATGTTGGAACTTAATTCTCCTAGGGAGGTGTTGATTTGCTCCCAATAGTTTTGTGGAGGAAAATGCATCCCTTGAGGCATCTCAGGGATTTCATGATGAGGAGTTTCCTCATGCTCTTGTCCATGAGTGGGATTTCTTGGTTGCTCCATCCTTTTCTTAGTGATGGGCTTGTCCTCATCAATGCGAATGTCTCCCTCTATGTCAATTCCAACTGAATTACAAAGGTGATAAATGAGATGAGGGAAGGCTAACCTTGTCAAAGGAGAGGACTTGTCCGCTACCTTGTGGAGTTCTTGGGATATAACCTCATTGACTTCCACTTCCTCTCCAATCATGATGCTATGTATCATGATAGCCCGGTTTATAGTAGCTTCGGACCGGTTGCTAGTGGGAATGATTGAACATTGGATGAACTCCAACCATCCCCTAGCCACGGGCTTGAGGTCATGCCTTCTTAGTTGAACCGGCTTCCCTCTTGAATCTCTCTTCCATTGAGCGCTGGTATGCGAAATTGTTACTCAGGTTGTGAATTATTGTTCGAAATTGATTCCCTGGTGATGGCACCAAAAACGGTTGCACAAACCATGGTCTAAACATATCTTTACAACTTCGCATAACTAACCAGCAAGTGCACTGGGTCGTCCAAGTAATAAACCTTACGTGAGTAAGGGTCGATCCCACGGAGATTGTTGGTATGAAGCAAGCTATGGTCACCTTGTAAATCTCAGTCAGGCGGATATAAAATAGTTATGGAGTTTTCGAAATTAATACTAAAATAAGGATAGAAATACTTATGTAAATCATTAGTGAGAATTTCAGATAAGCGTATGGAGATGCATTCATTCCTCTGAACCTCTGCTTTCCTGCTGTCTTCATCCAATCAGTCTTACTCCTTTCTATGGCTGGCTTTGTGTAAGGATGTCACCGGTGCCAATGGCTACTTTCAATCCTCTCGGGAAAATGGTCCGATGCGCTGTCACTGCATGGCTAATCATCTTGGAGGTTCTCAATCATATTGGAATAGAATTTACTATCCTTTTGCGTCTGTCAGTACGCCCAGCACTCGCGAGTTTGGGGTTCATCACAGTCATTCAATCCCAGAGTCCTACTCGGAATACCACGGACAAGGTTTAGACTTTCCGGACTCTCATGAATGCCGCCATCAATCTAGCTTATACCACGAAGATTCTGATTAAGAGATCTAAGAGATACTCATTCAATCTAATGTAGAACGGAAGTGGTTGTCAGGCACGCGTTCATAGGGAATGATGATGATTGTCACGTTCATCACATTCAGGTTGAAGTGCGAATGAATATCTTAGAAGCAAAATAAGATGAATTGAATAGAAAACAGCAGTACTTTGTATTAAGCTTTGAGGAACAGCAGAGCTCCACACCTTAATCTATAGAGTGCAGAAACTCTACCGTTGAAAATACATAAGTGGTAATGGAGTTCATTGGTCTCGGCCCCAGAGGGGAACCGGAGTAACCAAGACTATGAATACAATGATAAAAAGTTCTATTTATAATAAACTAGTCACTAGGGTTTACAGAAGTAAGTAATTGATGCATAAATCCACTTCCGGGGCCCACTTGGTGTGTGCTTGGGCTGAGCTTGAAGTCTATACATGGAGAGGTCATTCTTCGAGTTGAACGCCAGCTTTTGTGCCAGTTTGGGCGTTGAACTCCACTTTGCAACTTGTTTCTGGCGCTGGACGCCAGAATTGGGCAGAGAGCTGACGTTGAACGCCAGTTTGCGTCGTCTAAACTTGGGCAAAGTATAGACTATTATATATTTCTGGAAAGCCCTGGATGTCTACTTTCTATTGCAATTGGAAGCGCACCATTTTGAGTTCTGTAGCACCTGAAAATCCATTTTGAGTGCAGGGAGGTCAGAATCCAACAGCATCAGCAATCCTTCTTCAACCTCTGAATCTGATTTTTGCTCAAGTCCCTCAATTTCAGCCAGAAAATACTTGAAATCACAAAAAAACACACAAACTCATAGTAAAGTCCAGAAATGTGAATTTAACATAAAAACAAATGAAAACATCCCTAAAAGTAACTAGATTCTACTAAAAACATACTAAAAACAATGCCAAAAAGCGTATAAATTATCCGCTCATCACAACACCAAACTTAAATTCAGAGTATCTGCAAAAATTCAGTTAAGAACTGAAAAGGATCTTCAGATGGAAGTCCATGAAACTTGCAGTTCTGCTGCATCAGAGAAACTAGCTGAGGTTTCAGCTCAAAATTGTTTGCTCCAATGGTAGGAATGGAGATGCTTCTTCCATGTAAATTGGAATTAGGTGCAGTAAAGTCACCAAGCATTCTCCTTGCATTTTTGTTGTTGGGTTCGGCTGCCATCTCCTTTACTTGTTCAAAATTTTCAATAAGGTTGTCTCTGGATTGTTGTAATTTAGCTTCTCTTAGTTTTCTCTTCAGAGTCCTTTCAGGTTCTGGATCAGCTTCAACAAGAATGTTTTTTTCTTTGTCCCTGCTCATAAGAAAGAGAAGAGAAAAAGAAAAGAAGAGGAATCCTCTATGTCACAGTAAAGAGGTTCCTTATTGTTAGTAGAAGAAGAAAAGGAATAGGGGTGAAGAAGAATGAAGAATCCAAACACAAAGGTGATGATAGGAGCAGAGATGTGAGATGAAGAGAAGTGTTAGTAGATGAATAAATAAATAGAAAGGGATGAGAGGAGGAGAGAATTTTCGAAAATAATTTTTGAAAAAGAGTTAGTGATTTTCGAAAATAGTTTTTGAAAAAGGTTAGTAGTTTTTCGAAAATTCAAATAAAAAATAAAATAATTAGTCTAATTAAAAAGAAATTTTGAAAAAGAGGGAAGATTTTTTCGAAAATTAGAGAGAGAGAGTTAGTTAGGTAGTTTTGAAAAAGGTAAGAAACAAACAAAAAGTTAGTTAGTTAGTTGAAACAAATTTTAAAAAGATAAGAAGTTAGGAGGTTAGAAAAGATATTTTGCAATCATTTTTTTGAAAAAGGTAAGATAAGAAGATATTTTTGAAAAGATATGATAGAAATTAGTTTTTGAAAAAGATTTGATTTTTAAAATCTCAATTAATGACTTGATTCACAAGAAATCGTAAGATATGATTCTAGAACTTAAAGTTTGAATCTTTCTTAACAAGTAAGTAACAAACTTGAAATTTTTGAATCAAAACATTAATTGATGATGTTATTTTCGAAAATATGATGTAAAATTAAGAAAAAGATAAGATTTTTTTAAATTGAAAATTTGATTTGACTCATAAAAACAACTAGATTTTAAAAATTTTTGAAAAAGTCAAATCTAATTTTCGAAATTTTGAGAAAAAGGGAAAGATATTTTTTTTTATTTTTGAATTTTTATGATGAGAGAGAAAAACAAGAAAAATGATGCAATGCATGAAAGTTATGGATCAAAACAATGAATGCATGCAAGAATGCTATGAATGTCAAGATGAACACCAAGAACACTATGAAGATCATGATGAACATCAAGAACACATTTTTGAAAAATTTTTAATGCAAAGAAAACATGCAAGACACCAAACTTAGAATTCTTTAATGCTTAGACATAAAGAATTCAGGAATGCATATGAAAAACAAGAAAAGACACAAAACATGCAATTGCAAAGATCAAACAAGAAGACTTACCAAGAACAACTTGAAGATCATGAAGAACACTATGAATGCATGAATTTTTTCGAAAAATGCAAGATGAACATGCAATTGACACCAAACTTATAACATGACTCAAGACTCAAACAAGAAACACAAAAAATATTTTTGATTTTTATGATTTTCTAAATTTTTTTTTGTATTTTCTTTTAATTTTTTTTCGAAAATCATTTTGAAAAAGAAAAATAAGGATTCCGAAATTCTTAATATGACTTCCAGGAATCTTATGCTCTTTAGTCTAAAGCTCCAATCAAAGGGTCAGGCATGGCTTAATAGCCAGCCAAGCTTTAGTAGAACTTTACATTCAGCAGCCAATTTGCTAAGAAAGATAAAGAAGCTATTCTCTTGAGTCCAAAAGAATTGAGACATGGCTTTATAGCCAGCCGGGCTTCAACATGCTTCATGAAACACTATAATTCATTCTTAAAAATTCTGAAGAAAAAAATATTTTTGAAAACATTTTTTTATTTTTTTCGAAAACAGATGAGAAAATCTTTGAAAGATTTTTGAAAAATTTTTGAAAATAAAACAAAAAGAAAATTACCTAATCTGAGCAACAAGATGAACCGTCAGTTGTCCAAAGTCGAACAATCCCCGGCAACGGCGCCAAAAACTTGGTATGCGAAATTGTTACTCAGGTTGTGAATTATTGCTCGAAATTGATTCCCTGGCGATGGCACCAAAAACGGATGCACAGAACCATGGTCTAAACATATCTTCACAACTTCACATAACTAACCAGCAAGTGCACTGGGTCGTCCATGTAATAAACCTTACGTGAGTAAGGGTTGATCCCACAGAGATTGTTCGTATGAAGCAAGCTATGGTCACCTTGTAAATCTCAGTCAGGCGGATATAAAATAGTTATGGAGTTTTCGAAATTAATACTAAAATAAGGATAGAAATACTTATGTAAATCATTGGTGAGAATTTCAGATAAGCGTATGGAGATGCATTCATTCCTCTGAACCTCTGCTTTCCTGCTGTCTTCATCCAATCAGTTTTACTCCTTTCTATGGCTGGCTTTGTGTAAGGATGTCACCGGTGCCAATGGCTACTTTCAATCCTCTCGAGAAAATAGTCCAAATGCTCTGTCACAGCACGGCTAATCGTCTGGAGGCATCACCCTTGTCGTTGGTTGCATCCTATTCCTCTCTGTGAAAATGGTCCGATGCGCTGTCACTGCATGGCTAATCATCTTGGAGGTTCTCGATCATACTGGAATAGAATTTACTATCGTTTTGCGTCTGTCGCTACGCCCAGCACTCGCGAGTTTGGAGTTCGTCACAGTCATTCAATCCCAGAGTCCTACTCGGAATACCACGGACAAGGTTTAGACTTTCCGGACTCTCATGAATGCCGCCATCAATCTAGCTTATACCACGAAGATTCTGATTAAGAGATCTAAGAGATACTCATTCAATCTAATGTAGAACGGAAGTGGTTGTCAGGCACACATTCATAGGGAATGATGATGATTGTCACGTTCATCACATTCAGGTTGAAGTGCGAATGAATATCTTAGAAGCGAAATAAGATGAATTGAATAGAAAACAGAAGTACTTTGCATTAATCTTTGAGGAACAGCAGAGCTCCACACCTTAATCTATGGAGTGCAGAAACTCTACCATTGAAAATACATAAGTGATAATGGAGTTCATTGGTCTCGGCCCCAGAGGGGAACCGGAGTAACCAAGACTACGAATACAATGATAAAAAGTTCTATTTATAATAAACTAGTCACTAGGGTTTACAGAAGTAAGTAATTGATGTATAAATCCACTTCTGGGGCCCACTTGGTGTGTGCTTGGGCTGAGCTTGAAGTCTACACGTGGAGAGGTCATTCTTCGAGTTGAACGCCAGCTTTTGTGCCAGTTTGGGCGTTGAACTCCACTTTGCAACTTGTTTCTGGCGCTGGACGCCAGAATTGGGCAGAGAGCTGGTGTTGAACGCCAGTTTGCGTCGTCTAAACTTGAGCAAAGTATGAACTATTATATATTGATGGAAAGCCCTGGATGTCTACTTTCCAATGCAATTAGAAGCGCGCCATTTTGAGATTTGTAGCTCCAGAAAATCTATTTTGAGTGCAGGGAGGTTAGAATCCAACAACATCAGCAATCCTTCTTCAACCTCTGAATCTGATTTTTGCTCAAGTCCCTCAATTTCAGCCAGAAAATACCTAAAATCACAAAAAAATACACAAACTCATAGTAAAGTCCAGAAATGTGAATTTAACATAAAAACAAATGAAAACATCCCTAAAAGTAACTAGATTCTACTAAAAACATACTAAAAATAATGCCAAAAAGCGTATAAATTATCCGCTCATCAAGCGCCCTCTTCACATATGTCCATGAGGACTTGGTCCAACCTTTGATCAAAGTTGACCCTTCTAGTGTAGGGGTGTGCATCTCCTTGCATCATGGGTAAGTTGAATGCCAACCTTACATTTTCCGGATTAAAATCCAAGTATTTCCCTCGGGCCATTGTAAGCCAATTCTTAGGGTTCGGGTTCACACTTTGATCATGGTTCTTGGTGATCCATGCATTGGCATAGAACTCTTGAACCATTAAGATTCTGACTTGTTGAATGGGGTTGGTGAGAACTTCCCAACCTCTTCTTCGGATCTCATGTCGGATCTGCAGATATTCGCGCTTTTTGAGCTTAAAAGGGACCTCGGGGATCACTTTCTTCTTGGCCACAACTTCATAGAAGTGGTCTTGATGCACCCTTGAGAGGAATCTCTCCATCTCCCATGACTCGGAGGTGGAAGCTTTTGCCTTCCTTTTCCTCTTTCTAGAGGTTTCTCCGGCCTTTGGTGCCATAAATGGTTATGGAAAAATAAAAAGCTTTAGCTTTTACCACACCAAACTTAGAAGGTTGCTCGTCCTCGAGCAAAAGAAGAAAGAATAGAGTAGAGGAAGAAGAAATAGAGGAGATAGAGTGGGCTTTGTGGTTTGGCCAAGGGGGAGAAGTGGTGTTTAGGTTGTGTGAAAATGAAGGAGTGAAAATGGGTTTATATAGGGGTGAGAGGGGTGTGTATGGTTTGGCCATTATGGGTGGGTTTGGGAGGGAAAGTGGTTTGAATTTGGATGGTGAGGTAGGTGGGGTTTTATGAAGGATGGATGTGAGTGGTGAAGAGAATGGTGGGATTTGATAGGTGAGGGGTTTTTGGGGAAGAGGTATTGAGGTGTTTGCTGAATGGGTGAAGAAGAGAGAGAGTGGTGGGCTAGGTGGGGATCCTGTGGGGTCCACAGATCCTGAGGTGTCAAGGATATCTCATCCCTGCACCAAGTGGCGTGTAAAACGCCCCTTTCTGCCAATCCTGGCGTTAAACGCCAGGCTGCTGCCCATTTCTGGCATTTAACGCCAGCTTCTTGCCCATTCCTGGCGTTAAACGCCAGTCTGGTGCCCATTTCTGGCGTTAAACGCCCAGAATGGTGCCAGACTGGGCGTTTAACGCCCATTCTGCTACCTTTACTGGCATTTAAATGCCAGTAACTGTCTCCTCCAGGGTGTTCTATTTTTCATTTTGTTTTTCACTTTATTTTTGCTTTTTCAATTATTTTTGTGACTTCACATGATCATCAACCTACAGAAAACATAGAAAATAGAAAATAGAAAACTATCATAGAATAGTAACGATTGGGTTGCCTCCCAACAAGCGCTTCTTTAATGTCAATAGCTTGACAGTGGGCTCTCATGGAGCCTCACAGATGTTCAGAGCAATGTTGAAACCTCCCAACACCAAACTTAGAGTTTGAATGTGGGGGTTCAACACCAAACTTAGAGTTTGGTTGTGGCCTCCCAACACCAAACTTAGAGTTTGACTGTGGGGGCTCTGTTTGACTCTGTATTGAGAGAAGCTCTTCATGCTTCCTCTCCATGGTGACAGAGGGATATCCTTGAGCTTTAAACACAAGGGAGTCTTCATTCACTTGAATGATCAATTCTCCTCTGTCAACATCAATCACAACTTTTGCTGTGGCTAGGAAGGGTCTGCCAAGGATGATGGATTCATCCATACACTTCCCAGTCTCTTGGACTATGAAATCAGCAGGGATGTGATGGTCTTCAACCTTCACCAAGACATCCTCTACAAGTCCATAAGCCTGTTTCTTTGAATTGTCTGCCATCTCTAGTGAGATTCTTGCAGCTTGTACCTCAATGATCCCTAGCTTTTCCATTATAGAGAGAGGCATGAGCTTTATGCTTGATCCTAGGTCACACAGAGCCTTCTCAAAGGTCATGGTGCCTATGGTACAAGGTATTGAGAATTTTCCATGATCTTGTCTCTTCAGAGGTAATCTCTGCCTAGTCAAGTCATCTAGTTCTTTGATGAGCAATGGAGGTTCATTCTCCCAAGTCTCATTACCAAATAACTTGTCATTTAGCTTTATGATTGCTCCAAGGTACTTAGCAACTTGCTCTTCAGTGACATCTTCATCCTCTTCAGAGGAAGAATACTCATTAGAGCTCATGAATGGCAAAAGTAAATTTAATGGAATCTCTATGGTCTCAGAATGAGCCTCAGATTCCCATGGTTCCTCATTAGGGAACTCCATAGAGGTCAGTGGGCGTCCATTGAGGTCTTCCTCAGTGGGAATCACTGCCTCTTCCTCCTATCCATGTTCGGCCATGTGAGATGTGGTTATGGCCTTGCACTCTCTTTTTGGATTCTCTTCTGTATTGCTTGGGAGAGTGCTAGGAGGGAGTTTAGTAATTTTCTTACTCAACTGACCCAATTGTGCCTCCAAATTTCTAATGGAGGACCTTGTTTCAGTCATGAAACTTTGAGTGGTTTTGATTAGATCAGAGATAATGGTTGTTAAGTCAGAGGGGTTTTGCTTAGAATTCTCTATCTGTTGCTGAGAAGATGATGGAAAAGGCTTGCTATTGCTAAACTTGTTTCTTCCACCATTTTTGTTGTTGAAACCTTGTTGAGGTCTCTGTTGATCCTTCCATGAGAGATTTGGATGATTTCTCCATGAAGGATTATAGGTGTTTCCATAGGATTCTCTCATGTAATTCACCTCTTCCATTGCTGGGTTCTCAGGATCATAAGCTTCTTCTTCAGAGGAAGCTTCCTTAGTACTGCCTGTTGCTACTTGCATTTCAGACAGACTCTGAGAAATCATATTGACTTGTTGGGTCAATATTTTATTCTGAGCCAATATGGCATTCAGAGTATCAATCTCAAGAACTCCTTTCTTCTGAGTTGACCCATTATTCACAGGATTCCTTTCAGAGGTGTACATGAATTGGTTATTTGCAACCATTTCAATGAGTTCTTGAGCTTCTGCAGGCGTCTTCTTCAGATGAAGAGATCCTCCAGCAGAGCTATCCAATGACATCTTGGATAGTTCAGACAGACCATCATAGAAGATTCTTATGATGCTCCATTCTGAAAGCATGTCAGAAGGGCACCTTCTGATCAATTACTTGTATCTCTCCCAAGCTTCATAGAGGGACTCACCATCCTTCTGTCTAACGGTTTGGACTTCCACTCTAAGCTTACTCTAAGCTTTCTCTTCAAGGTCCTTTCATGTTTAGGATCAGCTTAAACAAGTATGCCTTTATCTTTGCTCCTGCTCATATGAAAGAGAAGAGAACAAGAAAGTAGGGAATCCTCTATGTCACAGTATAGAGATTCCTTGAGGTGTCAAAGGAAAAGAAGAGTAGAAGGAGGAGGTGGAGAAGAGGGAATTCGAACTTATCAAGAGGGACAGAGTTCGAATTGCACCTTGATGAGGAGTCTTAGTCCCTTAAATAGAAGGTTGTGGGAAGAGGGGAAGAATTTTCGAAAATAAATTAAAAAGATTTTGAAATAATAAAAAGAAATTTGAAAATTTGATTGATATTTTCGAAAATTAAGATTGGGAAAGAAATTAAGTGATTTTTTTGAAAAGATTTTGAAATTAGAAATCAAAAAGATATTATTGAAAATTAATTTTGAAAAAGATGTGATTGAAAAGATATGATTGAGAAGATATGATTGAAAGTCAAATTAAAAAGAGAAAGTTTTAAAAATTAAAGTTGATTACTTGACTAACAAGAAATTAAAAGATATGATTCTAAAATTTAAAGTTTGATCCTTTCTTAATAGGCAAGTAACAACTTGAAATTTTGAAGTAAATCTTGAATTGAAGCAAGGATTTTTGAAAATAGTAAAAATAAATATAAAATGGAAAGAAATTGATTTTGAAAGAGATATGATTGAAAAGATATGATTTGAAAAAGATTTGATTTTGAAAAATTATGAAAACTTGAAAAAAATGTGAATTAAAAACAAAATCTTCCCTCTAGTGTCATCCTGGCGTTAAACGCCCAGAATGGTGCCCATTCTGGCGTTTAACGCCCAAATCTCTACCTTTTTGGGCATTAAACGCCCAGCCAGGTACCTTGGCTGGCGTTTAAACGCTAGTTTTCCTTCTTCACTGGGCGTTTTGAACGCCCGGCTTTTTCTGTTTGATTCCTCTGCTGAATATTCTGATTCTTCAATTCTCTCTATTATTGACTTGAAAAGACATAGTTTTTAAAAAATATTTTTGAATTTTTGATGATGGGAATCAATAAAAATGCAACTAAGATCAAATAAACAATGCATGCAAGACACCAAACTTAAAAGTTTGTATACTAAGGACTATAACAATGTAAAAATGCATGTAGGAAACAACAAAACATACAAAACAAGAGAATTTGAAGATCAGAGCAATGAAATCATCAAGAACAACTTGAAGATCAATGAAGAACAATATGTATAAATTTTCGAAATTTAGAAGGATAAAGACATGCAATTGACACCAAACTTAAAATTAGACAATAGACTCAAACAAGAAACATAAAATATTTTGGGTTTTATGATTTTAACATTTTTTTTGTATTTTTTTTTTGAAAATTATATAGAAAAGAAAATAAAGGGAATCAAAACTTTTAATAAGAATTACAAGAATCATGCAATGTTAGTCTAAAGCTTCAGTCTAAAAAGGATTAGACATGTTTGGCCAAGCTTCAGCAAGACATTATATTCAATAGCTAAATTGATGAGAATCAATCAGCTTTTGTGATGGTGGGAACATCACCTTGAAACTCTAGAATTCATTCTTAAAAATTCTGAAGAAAAGATACCTAATCTAAGCAACAAGATGAACCGTCAGTTCTCCAAACTCGAACAATCCCCGGCAACGACGCCAAAAATTTGGTGTTGTTGCCGGACCAAACTTGGCACTGTTGTTGCCGGAAACAAATGCGAAATTGTTGTTTGTTCATTTGTTCCTTCCCCGGCAACGACGCCAAAAACTTGGTGCACGAAATTGTGATCATCAACAATGGTGCCAAAGACTTGGAGCTCTCAAACGTGAATCACACTTTGTCACAATTTCGCATAACTAACCAGCAAGTGCACTGGGTCGTCCAAGTAATAAACCTTACGTGAGTAAGGGTCGATCCCACGGAGATTGTCGGCTTGAAGCAAGCTATGGTCATCTTGTAAATCTCAGTCAGGCAGATTCAAATGGTGATGGAGGATTGATAATTAAAAGATGAATAAAACATAAAATAAAGATAGAGATACTTATGTAATACATTGGTGGATTTCAGATAAGTGTATGAAGATGCTTTGTTCCCCTTGAACCTCTGCTTTCCTATTGCCTTCTTCCAATCATTCATACTCCTTTCCATGGCAAGCTTTATGTTGGGCATCACCGTTGTCAATGGCTACATCCCGTCCTCTTAGTGAAAATGGTCCTGATGCTCTGTCACAACATCGGCTAATCAGTTGTCGGTTCTCGATCATGTCGGAATAGGATCCATTGATCCTTTTGCGTCTGTCACACGCCCCACAATCGCGAGTTTGAAGCTTGTCACAATCATCCCTTCCCAGATCCTACTCGGAATACCACACACAATGTTTAGACTTTCCAGATCTCAGGAATGGCCACCAATAATTCTAGCCTATGCCACGAAGATTCCAATCTTAGATTAGAAACCCAAGAGATACGCATTCAAGCCATTGCTAGTAGAACAGAGGTGGTTGTCAGGCACATGTTCATAGGTGAGAATGATGATGAGTGTCATAGATCATCACATTCATCAAGTTGAAGAACGAATGAATATCTTGGAGAAGAAATAGACTTGAGTTGAATAGAAAAACAATAGTACTTGTATTAATTCATGAAGAACAGCAGAGCTCCACACCTTAATCTATGGTGTGTAGAAACTCCACCGTTGAAAATACATAAGAACAAGGTCTAGGCATGGCCAAATGGCCAGCCTCCCAAACGTGATTAAAGGATCAAAAGATAATCCAAAGATGAAAATACAATAGCAAAAGGTCCTATTTATAGAAAACTAGTAGCCTAGGGTTACAGAAATGAGTAATTAATGCAGAAATCTTCTTCCGGGCCCACTTGGTGTGTGCTTGGGCTGATCATTTACACTTCCATGTGTAGAGACTTTTCTTGGAGTTAAACGCCAGCTTTTGTGCCAGTTTGGGTGTTTAACTCCAGCTTTTGTGCCAGTCTTGGAGTTAAACGCCAGAATTCTTGAGCTGACTTAGAACGCCTATTTGGGCCATCAAATCTCGAGCAAAGTATGGACTATTATATATTGCTGAAAAGCCCAGGATGTCTACGTTCCAACGCAATTGAGAGCGCGCCAATTGGGCCTCTGTAGCTCCAGAAAATCCATTTTGAGTAAAGGAAGGTCAGAATCCAACAGCATCTGCAGTCCTTTTTCAGCCTCTGAATAAGATTTTTGCTCAGGTCCCTCAATTTCAGCCAGAAAATACCTGAAATTACAGAAAAACACACAAACTCATAGTAAAGTCTAGAAATATGATTTTTAAATAAAAACTAATAAAAATATAATAAAAACTAATTAAAATATACTAAAAACATACTAAAAACAATGCCAAAAAGCGTATAAATTATCTGCTCATCAACATGTATTTGAGAATATCATTCAAAATTGTCATTATTACATATGCTCCTTTATTTGGCACACTTATCACTTGATGCTTGATTCATGTTTCTCATGCCTATTACTTGCATGCTTTTACCATCTTGCATCTAAGTTTATGAATTGCCTTCTTGATCTTTATTGTTGTCTTACATACATGTTGTAGCTACCATGTTGTTGGGCTAACATCTTTCCTTTGGCATTCATTATCACTTGGAATTTCCTCCCTTCCGGTCTTAGTATCTATATTTAATATTCCCCCTTTTCTTTCTTCTTTAGGCATGGGTACCAAGAAAGGAAAAGAGAAGGCCCCTGATAAGACCCTAGCAAGGAGAGGAACCAGGAGAACACTGGCAAAGGCACTTCCATCTACCAGTGTCAAGCCACCAACAAAGCGGGTGAAAAGGATCATTAAAGTTGATGAATCAAAGAAAGCCTTTTCCGCCCGAGACTCCACACGGTTTGCTAACCATTATTGCGAACAGATGTTCCCCATCCTAGCTAAGAGGAACTACAACAATGAGCGTCTGCTCATTGTCCCAACATACATTGTTGATTTTGTGGAGCCCCGCATAGAAAGGAGACAATGGGGATTTTTAAAAAGACAGCTGCGAGAGACCAACTTATCATGGGTCATTGAGTTTTACTCAAACTTCCACTCGCCTACTCTGCAAACTGTCTACGTTCGTCATCAGCAAGTCCCTGTCTCCGAGAGTGCCATACAGAGAATATTGGACCTTCCACCTAGTCCAGAGGGATGGGACACCTATCAAGAGGCCTCTCTCAAGCACCAAACATACCAGTTCGACTGGAATAGTGTCCTTGGTGTCATAGCACAACCTGGCAGCAAGTGGATCTACGGACAGCATAGGACTCGACCTAAGAGCATCCCAGCCCAGACACTCACCCTGGAGGCTCGCGTGTGGGCACAAATCATGTCCCACTATGTCTTTCCGAGCACCCACAAGTCGACCTTTACAGCAGACATGGCTGTCCTCATCTGGTGCATCCTGACAGAGCAACCCTCAACCTGCCCCGACACATCCAGAATGCCATGGGATACGTACAGATAGCGTGTAACCTGCCTTTCCCCACCTTGGTTTCAGATTTAGTCTCTGCAGCAGGTGTGTCATCTCGGGCAGGAGACACAAAGTCATGATCCCCATAGCGGATCAGTATGTCCTAAACAGGAAGTACATCAGGCCGCCAGTTCCCTCTGCAAGCTGGCCTGCAGATCCATCTTTGGATCCTCCTCCCTCCTCCACTCCACCATCTTCTACACCACAAGCACCATCTACCCATTAAATCTTCCTTCAGATTCTTGAGAGGCTCAACCGGTAAGATCGGCAATTAGAGCAAATGGAGCGCCACAACAAGCGCCGATACGACTACCTGAAGGAACTCATACTTGGTACACACCCACCTTAAGAACCAAAGGACACCACAAACTCCCCTTCATCCAGTAGTACAGGCACCCAAGGCGAACCAGACACTAGAGGTGACGCTTCCAGCCCTCCCTTGCTCCTTACTGATGACACGGAGGACCGTGCCAAGCTTTAAGTGTGGGGAAGTCAGTCCCTGACTTCCGGAGGTAACTTCTCTAGCTCTTAACACCAACCTTTTTAGTTTTTCTTTTATTAGATAGGATAGATTGCATGATTATAATCGTTTGCATGTATATTTTACTTGGTTAAAGTGATGAGTTTCTTTTCAAGACCCTTTTTATAGCATTTCACTAATTTAAATTGAAAATTTTTGTTAAACTTGTTTGAAGTTGTATTTGGAACATAAATTATAGCTATGAACATACAACCTGTGAGACTTGAGCTTAACTACATGGTTACACTATTTAACCATAATATTTGATTCTTGTGTGTTTTCTTCTCTATGACTGCAATCCTCGCTTTGTTCCATTCTATATGTCCATTATTTAGTGTATTTACATCCTTGCATATGACTAAGGCAATCATTTGTTGTAACTCACTTATCCCAAATAGCCTACCCTTTCAATGACCTTTGTTAGCCACCTTGAGCCTTTTAATCCCAATTTGTTCTATATTTTACCACATCACTAGCCTTAAGCGGAAAAACAAGTAATTACCTTATTTGAATCTTTGGTTAGCTTAAGTTAGAAATTTTGTGTCAATTAAGTGTGGGGAACTGTTGGAACTTGGGTTGATGAAAGGGTACAGTATTTCATTGACAAAATATTGGAAATTTGGGTACCTACTCATGTAAAACCAGGAAAATTAAAAAAAAAATCCATGTGCATTGATATGTTATGTTGCTTTTATATTTTTAATCCAAAAAAAAAACAAACAATATTCAATTAATTAAGTAAATAAGTGAATAAGGGGACAAAATTACCCCAATGTTAAGTTCTAATAAAAGATCGATGCATATGTGATAAAATTAAAGAAAATTTGGTACATGAGTATGGGAATTATACAAAAGTGGGAATTTTGGGTAGCTAGGTATGATTTTAGAATTGCATAGAGTGTGTGTGTGTTAGGTAAGAGCTTAGGTTAGTCAAAAATTCATATTATAGCTCACTTGGCCATACGTGTATCCTCACCTTTACCTTAGCCCCATTACAACCCTGAAAAGACCTCATGATGTTTGCATTGATATACTAGAAATTTGTTGATTGGTTTGATGAAGAATAAAGTATAGAAAGCATGACTAAAGAAGAGTAGAGTGATCAACCCTAGACACTTGAGAGTTAGAGTGATATACACCACTAGTAAGGGTTCAATGCTTGATTCTATGTTCCCTGCTTTCAAGAGCTATCTTCTTACAAGTTTACTTGTCTTTACTTTATGATTTGAATTAGTGGAATCTGAACTATATTTGTCTTGGAGAACTTGTTTACTTTTAACCAAGTAGACAGAATCATTTTAGCATATAGTTTCATTCTCTTTCATGAGTCTTACTTTCCCTTATTCATTCTCTTTGGGATCAACTACAATCTGATTGTAGCTTGAGTAATCATCCAGGAAGCAATAGTATTCATGCCCAGCAAGTGTTTCCAACATTTGGTCAATGAAGGAAAGTGGGAAGTGGTCTTTTCTAGTGGCATCATTGAGCTTTCGATAATCTATACACATTCACCATCCTATCACAGTTCTTATGGGAATTAGTTCATTCCTCTCATTTCGCACCATTGTGACACTTGCTTTTTTAGCACCACTTGAGCTGGGCTCACCCAAGAACTATCTGAAATGGAGTAGTTAACCCCTGCTTACCACAGTTTTAACACTTCCTTCTATAGCACCTCTTTCATTGTTGGGTTGAATCTTCTTCATGGTTGGATCGTAGGCTTGGCATCTTCTTCAAGGAGTATTTTGTGCATGTACATTGTAGGACTTGTTCTCTTTAAGTCAGAGAGAGTCCATCCAATGGCATCCTTATGTTGCTTTAGAACCTCAATTAACTCCTTTTGCTCCTCACTTAATATTGGGTTGATGATTACAGGATATGTATCATTACTCCCCAGAAATGCATACTTGAGGTTGGGGGATAATGGCTTCAGCTCAAGTTTGGGTGCTTCTTCTTTCATTTATTTCTTCTCTAACATGATTGGATTGATCATGTTTTCCTTTAGAACTTCACTGCATGGTTGTTGATCTACTTCCAGTACTTCATCAAGCTCATTTTCCTCTAAGACTTCTTGTACTAGAGACTCAATGGCATCCAACCTCATACATTTTTCAGGGGGTTCCTTTGAGTAATTCATAGCTTTAAACACATTTAATACCATTTTTTCTACATGTAGTCTAAGGACTAACTCCCCCTTTTGCACATCAATGATTGCCTCGGCAGTTGCTAGTAATGACCTTCCTAGGATAATTGAGGCTTTGAACTCTTCTACCATGTCCAGCACCACAAAGTCTGCTGAGAAGATGAAGTCTCCTACCTTTACCAATAAGTCTTCTACCACTCTTTGAGGGAACTTGAATGACCTGTCTGCCAATTGAAGTGCCATTCTAGTTGGCTTAACTTCTTCAATATTCATCTTCGTCATTATTGAAATACACATTAGGTTAATACTGGCTCCCAAATCACATAATGCTTTTTTGATGGTGATGTCCCCTATGATACAGGGAATTTAGAAGCTCCCAGGGTTTTTCAACTTTTGGGAAAGTTTCCTTTGTATGATTGCATTGTATTCTTCAATTAACACCACTGTCTCCTTATCTCTCCAACTCTTATTTTTGGACATAAGCTCTTTTAAGAATTTAGCATATAGAGGCATCTGCTCCAATGATTTCGAAAAGGGAATGTTGATCTGGACCTTCTTGAATATTTCTAGGAACTTGGAGAATTGATTATCCCTCACATCTTTTCTGAGTATTTGAGGGTAAGAAGCCTTTGGTACATAGGGCTTCAGAGCTTCTTCTTCTTTTGGTGGAGTGGATTCAGGCTTTTCCTCCTCCTTTGGTTCGCTCGTGTCCTTGTTACCTTCTTTCTTTTGAGTTTTCTAGCTTGGGGATGCTTCCTCCACCACCTTCCCACTTCTAAGTATAATAGCATTACACTCTTCTCTTGGCTTAATCACAATCTCATTGGGAAAGGTGTTGGTAGACCAAGGTATTTTCTTGAAAAGCTGGCCAATTTGTGCTTCCAGTTTCTTGATGGTAGCACCTTGATTCCATATGTTGGATCTGACCTCCTCTTGATAGGACTCCACCCTTGCTTTAAGACTTCCATATCTTCTTTAGAGCTTCTTGTTCTTCCATAAATTTTTCGAATAGAACTTCCAATCTAGATATTCTTTGGGCTTCTAGGGATGGTTGTAGAAGTAGTGGTGGTTGTCTTGGATTGACTTGGAAGTGGAATTGGTTGTTATATGATTGCATGTTATTGTGGGATTGGACCGGTGCATTTTATGAGTTTTTGAATTGGTTCTGGTTAGTTGGTTGATGCTTGAAGCTATTTGTGTGGTTGAAGTTATAGCTTCTTTGGTCTTGGCTCTGATTTTGTCGGCCTCCCCACTCAAAGTTTAGGTGATTTCTCCATCCAGGGTTGTATATTTTTGCATGTGGGTCATTGTGTGTTCTGGAGAATGTGGAAGTGTCCGGGTCGTGTCAAGTAATAAAAACTCACGGGAGTGAGGTCGATCCCACAGGGATTGAAGGATTGAGCAATTTTAGTTTAGTGGTTGATTTAGTCAAGCGAATCAAGTGTTGGTTGGGTGACTTGTAATTTGCAGAATGTAAATTGCATGAAATTAAAGAGAGCGGGAAAGTAAATTGCTGAAACTTAAAGGACAAGAAATTAAATGACAGAAACTTAAAGTGCAAGAAATGTAAATTGCAGAATCTTAAAGTGCAAGAAATGTAAATTGCTTGAAAAGTAAAGGGGATTGGGATGAGGATTTGCAGAATTTAAACAAGGAAAAACTAAATTGCATCAAACAGAAGAGGAAAAGGGAATTGGGATTGAACCGGATCTTATAACAGCAAAGTAAATGAACAATGAAAGCATTAAACAGAGAATTGAAATGAGAATTTAGATCTCAGGACCCAGAGACTAGAAAACCAAGTCTAGATCTCAATGCCTTCCTAGATCCAACAAGAACAATAGCAAGGAAATTGTAAATTGCAAAGAAAAGAGATGAAGAACAATAAACCGGAAATGAAATTCAGTAAATAAAGCAGAGAGATCCAAGATTGAGATTGAAACAGAATTTCTTCAATTCTCCAATCCAAGATCCAAGACAAAATGTAAAATGAAATTGCAAGTAAAAGGAAACAAAGAAATTCAAGTTCACTCAGTAACAAAAGCTTCCCAAAAACTATATTGAAAATTCTAAAAGGAAAGCTCTCTAAACAAATTGAATTCTATCCTATTTATACACTTTCCAAAATGATCTTCAAGCCTTGAGTTGGGCCTTTGTTCTTGGTGGAATTGGGTTGAAAGAGGCCTTGGTTGATTGCTCTTGAAGATTGAAGAAGAACCGAAGTGAACCAATTGAACCGGTTTTTGAAGTTGGCCAAAGATGATCTCAACGTTAGGGTCAAAGTTAGGGGTCTAACTTTGACCCTAACTTTTCATGGCAGCAAGCAACATCCTTCTGGTTTGGACGTTGGTGCCAACGTTAGGGGTCTAACTTTGACCCTAACGTTGGCAATGCTTGGTGTGATTGGCGCCAACGTTAGCCTCCAAGTTAGGGGGCTAACGTTGGCGCAAACGTTGGCCTTCCCCCTTTGTGATTTTAAGTGCCAACGTTAGCCTCCAAGTTAGGGGGCTAACGTTGGCGCAAACGTTGGTGCCCAGGGGAGAAACTCTCAAGTTCCAACGTTAGCCTCCAAGTTAGGGGGCTAACGTTGGAGCTAACGTTGGCCACTTCCAGGGAGTGATTTACATGCCCAACGTTAGCCTCCAAGTTAGGGGCTAACGTTGGGGCTAACTTCATGCAACCCGGTTCAATTTTCACTTATTCCATTGTCCTCTCTTCACTCCTAGCCATTCCTCTTTGCTTCAACCTTTCTCCAAGCCTTCTTCACCTATCATTGATCAACCAAACTAATCAAAGCTTTGCTCAAAATCATGAGGTATTCAATCTTCCACAATATTCCCCACAAAGTTAAGTTGTTCCATTTCATAATCACCTCCAAGATTGGCTCCTTCTTATACGTCAAATGGTTGCTACTTGGGTGTTAATGGCTAATACTTGCATCCCTCCTAATTTCTTGGTGAGAATTGCCAATTATTATGTTGTGAGTTTGTTTTATGCTAAGATAGAATCCATCTGATTCACCTCCATTATATTACTCCTCCTTTCTTCATATTCATGTTCCTTTCTGAGGAGTAGAAATATTGGTTGTTGGCCACTATTTCAATTAGCTCCCTTGCTTCTTCAGGGATTTTTGAAAGAACTGAAGATTGATAGTTTAGAAGTTATAATAAATACTCGTTGTAAGTATAGTTACTAAACCAAGCAATCAACCTTTCTTACAGAAGTTTTGGTTGTCACAAGTAACAAACCCTTTTTAAAATTGATAACCGAGTATTTAAACCTCGGGTCGTCTTCTCAAGAATTGCAGGGAGGTGTTCTTATTATTGGTTGTGAGTTTGTAAATTTGGGGGTTTTAATGTATAAGATAAAAAGCGAGAATAGTAAATGGCAAGAAAGTAAATTGTATTAATTTAAATAGATAATAAATCTCTTGGCAAGGTATGAGAACTAAAAGTCCTATCCTTATCAATTGTGATGAAAATTGGATTTTTAATCCCACTTTGTTAACCTCTAACTATGAAGGTAAGTTAAGTGGATGAATTAATTCTGATTCCTCAAGTCCTAGTCTTTCCTTGGGAAAAGTTAGAGTTATTGGAACCCGAATTAATTCTGGAAGAATTCTAATTTTCAATCAATAATGAGTTTGATAACTCAAGAGTCACCAATTATTTAACCAAAGCCAAAAGGGAGAATTCTAAATTAAATTAAAAGCATTCATGTAAATAAAGCAAAGCAAAATTAAATCTGAAAATACCTCAAATTGAATTAATAAAGGAAATCAAATCTAACATGAATATTCATAAATTAATTGGGAAAATAAATAAAAGAAACATTGAACCTGTGATCGCAAAAGATGAAATAATCATAAAGTGAAAAGAATCCTAATTCTAAATCCTAAGAGAGAGGAGAGAACCTCTCTCTCTAAAAACTATATCCAAAACTAAAATTATGAATTATGAGAGCATGATTATGAATGGATGTATTCTCCCACTTTATAGCCTCTAATCTGTGTTTTCTGGGCCGTAAACTGGGTCGGAAATAGCCCAGAATTCGCTGGTTACGAATTCAAACACGCTGATTTTTCGTCACTGCGACGCGTCCGCGTGGAGCACGCGTTCGCGTCACCTGTCTTCAGGGAAACTATGGCATATTATATATCAAATCGAAGCCCCGAAGATTAGCTTTCCAACCAATTGGAACCGCATCATTTGGATCTCTATAGCTAAAGTTATAGCTGTTTGAGTGCGAAGAGGTCAGGCTGGACAGCTTAGCGATTTCTCCAACTTCTTGTATTCCTTCCACTTTTACATGCTTCTTTTCCATCCTCTGAGCCATTCCTGCCCTGTAACCTCTGAAATCACTTAACACATATATCAAGGCATCTAATGGTAATAAGAGAGGATTTAAACATAGGGAACTTTAGGCCAAAGAAGCATGTTTTCAATCAAAGCGCATAATTAGGAAGGCAAATGTAAAACCATGCAAATAGTATGAATAAGTGGGTAAAGAGTTGATAAAAACTACTCAATTGAGCACAAGATAAACAATAAAATAGTGGTTTATCAACCTCCCCACACTTAAACATTAGCATGTCCTCATGCTAAGCTCAAGAGAAACTATAAAGGGGTGAAGAGGAATGGTAGAATGTATGAGATGCAAGCTATCTATATGAATGCAACTACATGCAAAATGTTTCTACCTACTTAGTTAAAAGTAAACAAATCCTTCAAGAAGAAATATGAACTGAATTTCACTAATTCAAATCATGAAAATGAAGTACAAATAGACTTGCAAGAAGAAAATAGCTCATGAAAGCAGGGAACAAGGAATTGAGCATCGAACCCTCACTGGTAGTGTATACACTCTAATCACTCAAGTGTTTAAGGTTCGATTCTCTCAATTCTCTACTAACCTTGCTTTCTAAGGCTTGCTTTTCTTCTACCAATCAACAAAAATTTGATGCACAAATACACATATCAAGAGGTCTTTTAAGGGTTGTAATGGGGTTAGGGTTAAGGTAGGATTGTATTTGGCCAAGTGGACTAAAATCTGAATCCTTAATTAACTTAAACTTTCCACCTAACTTTAGACAATCCATGTAATCATAATACCACATCTAACTATCCATTAACCATGTTTTCCACATATTCATGCATTCTAATTTCAAGTACAGTACATATGCATTGCTTTCACCACTTACTTTGGGGCATTTTGTCCCCTTTTTGCTTAATTGCTCTTTTTTTTTCTTTTTTTTCTTTTTTTCTATATTATTATTTTTTTTCTTTTTTTTCTCAATGCATATGATTAAATTATTGAATGCATGAATCATGTCTTAAACATTTTTTTCAGAAAATTCTAACATACTCAATTCTCAAACCAATTGTTTTCAATCCCAATTTTCCCACACTTAATTCATGAACACTCTCACTAGTCTAAGCTAACCAAGGATTCAAATTAAGGACATTATTATTTTTCACTTAGAGTTAATGATGTGCTAAAAATAAAGAACAGAGGGGTAAAAATAGGCTCAAATTGGTTTGCAAGGGATAATGAAGGGTTAAGGCCATATGGGTATGTAAGCTCAGTGAAATAAGGCCTCAATCATATAAGTGCATGCATACATAAAATAATGGAAATATAGAATTAAGCAAGACAAAGATCATAATTTTAGAGAGAAAAACACACACCAAAAATAAAATATTGGTTGGTAAAATGCAACCAATTCAAATAGGCTCAAAAATCTCACTGGTTTTGTATGTTCGAGCTCTAAACCATGTTCCAAATATAATATTTCTTCAAACAAGTTTAACATTAAATTTTATTCAAATTAGTGAAATGCTCTAAAAATTTCTTGAAAAAGAAAATATTACTTTAACCAAGTGGTAAAATATGCACAAAATCAAATAAATATGCAATCAAACATGCAAATGCAACAACTAACAAGGAAAATAAACCATTGGTGTTGAGATAGAAGAGTAACTAACCCATGGAGATCAGTATCGACCTCCCCACACTTAAAGATTGCACCGTCCTCGGTGCATGCTGAGATGTGCAGGTGGACGAGTTGTTCCAACTGGCGCTTTTCTCCAAAGATTGTGCAGATGGACTTGTCTTGTTTCCCCATATAAACGTCTTCCGGTTCCCTTCCGAGTGGCCATCCTGAAAGAAAAAGAGAAGAAAAGTAACCCAAAAATAGAGAAAAGAAAATAAATGAAGTATGGGTGGGTTAATACCAAATGAAAAGGGTCTCATTTACATGGAAGCTTCAACATGTAAGTGAGAAAATAAAAGAAGCCATGGCATACCAGTGGTACAAAATTTGTAACAATGGGGAAGAGAGTGCAAGACAATATAAATTAATGTCAATGCAAAATTAATACAAATATCATAAAAGATTAGCATTGACTTAAATAATATTACCCAACAGTGTAAAACAAGTCACTGAGCACCAAAATAAATTCAAGAAAAGATGCAACAGTTGAATAAGAAAATTGTAACACCAATGAAAAAAAATAATAAATTTAGAAAATAAAAATATGCACAAAATTAAAATGCAATGAATGAAAGTATGTAATTAAGTAAAAGAGAATGAAAGTAAAGAAGGAAGAAGAAAAGAAGAAAGAAATAAGAATGGAAAAGAAAAATTAGGATTTGGGGGAAGAAAAGATATGATATTTGGCGCTGATCTGGATAAGTTATGCGGCGCAGGCGACGCGGACGCGTGGGTGACGCGGTCGCGTGATGTGCGATAAGGTCAGGTGAAGCGGACGCGTGGATCACGCGATCGCGTGTCCTGATTTGTGTGATTGGCGCGAGTGCAGCCTCGCGTTTGCACAACTCTCTGTTCAAAACTCTTTTCGCCAAATTTTTGGGTGACGCGGTCGCGTGGTTGACGCGATCGCACGGGTGGCCTTATTTCCAATATGATGCGGACGCGTGGGGCACGCGGTCGCGTGATAGGGCTTGTGCTTCTAGCACGAGTCCAGCCCAATTCCAGCTCAACTTTCGGCCATACACCTTTATACGTCGATTTACAGGGCCACGCGGTCGCGTGGGTGACGCAGACGCGTGGGAGGCATTTTTCCCACATGACGCGGATGCGTCAGCGACGCGGTCGCGTGGATTAATTTGTGCTAGAGGCACGCCTCCAGCCACGCTCTCATGTGACTCTCTGTTCACTTTTCTTTTTTCCTAATGCACTTGTGACGCGGACGCGTCAGCGACGCTGCCGCGTCGCGTGCGTGCTTTTTTTTTTGATGCAGTATGCAATATGCAGAATGCAGAATGCAAATGCTGATATGGATGTTATGCAAAACTCCAGGTTCAATACAATAAAATAAAATAAAACTCGAAAACAAATAAAACTAAATAAAAATTGAAAGAGGAATAATCATACCATGGTGGGTTGTCTCCCACTAGCACTTTTAGTTAAAGTCCTTAAGTTGGACATTTAATGAGCTTCCTGTTAGGGTGGCTTGTGCTTGAACTCATCCAGGAATCTCCACCAATGTTTGTAATTCCAATGGCCTCCGGGATCCCAAACTAGGCGCAGAAAGCCTTCAAGTAAGTTAAAACAAGTGACAAGGCCCCAAGAGTGCTGATTTCTAGATTGAATTCCGGGATCCCAGACCATGCCTTTGCACGCATCTTCTTGTTGATCATCATTTTTCCACTTGGGTGGTGAACAGACAGAATTCTCACTGAGACATCCACACAGCTTCCTAGACCCATTCAGTTGAGCTTTATACCAACCCTTGCGTTTAAACTTAAAGCTTCCAACCATAATGAACCTTGCAGGGCAATTCTTACCACTGGCCATCTTTCTCTTACTCTTAATGCCACAAAGAGCTCTAAGTTGACCATCCGTCTCCTGTAGCCCATATTCAAGTGGGATTAGAAAGCTAAGGGATATGAATTTTACCCACTTGAATGTTGTGAAGGATGATGGCAACTTATGGGGAGGGGTCTCCAATAACTTTGGCAAGGTGATTTCAAGCTCCACTCCTTTGTGCTCTTTGACAATTTCCACCTCTTTGCAAACTTCTTTGATTTCAACCTCTTCTTCTTCGTAGCTTTCTTCCAATTCAATCTCTTCTTCATTACTTACCAAGGGCATGGGAGGTAGTGCTTTTTCTTCTTTAATCTCCATCTCTTGATCGACCTCTTCCAAGTCCTTAACCATGATATGCCTTGGAGGTTGTACACCCTCCTCAACATCAATTTCAAATGTCTTTGAAGGAGGTTCTATGGCTGGACTTTCCCATGGAGGTTCTGCATCTCCTAAGTCTGCAACCACTTCTTCTTCTTCAATAATTCTGGTTTCCTCCACTTGTTCTAGTACAAATTCATGCTCCTTACTGTCCACCGGAGTTTCTAATGTCTCTTCATTCTACGTTCTTCATTAGATTGTCCACATGAAGCCATGGGGGTTTCCTGAGTGTCCGAACGTCGGGAAGATAATTGATTTATTGCTTGATTCAATTGGTGAGGGGTTGTATTAAATTTTTCAAATGTTTCCTTGAGTCGCTCCATTGATTCTTGGGGTGATGGAGATGGATATGATGCATAGGGAGGTGGTGGTTCTTGGGAGTAATTGGGTTGGAATTAGGGTGGATAAGGGTTAGGGTCATATGAAGGTGAATGGTAGAAAGGGGCTTGTGAGTATGGTGGTCCAAAGTCATGTTGAAGAAAGGGTTCATAGGCATATGGTGGTGGTTGTTGATAATCAAAAGAGCGCTCACCATAGCCATTGCCTTGATATGCATCACAGAACGGTTGTTGATAGTCCATTGGAGGTGGTTGTTGCCATGAGGGTTGATCAAATCCTTGTGGCTCCTCCCATCTTTGATTGTTCTAACCTTGATGCCTGTTCTTGTTATAGCTTCCATTCCTTTCAACATTATTAGAACCAAACTCAAAGCGAAAGGGGTGAGAATTCATAATAAATAATAAAAATTAAAAATAAAAACAAATAAACAAGCAAAGGAAAATAAAATAAAATAAATAAGAGAAAAGATTTGAAATTTGAAATTTGAAATTTGAATTTGAAATAAGATAAGATAAGAATTTTGAAAAAGATATGATTTTTTTTTTGAAAAAATTTGAATTTTGAAATTTAAAACTAAGATAAGATAAGATAAAAAAAATTTAAAATAAAAATCTGAAATTTTTTTTCGAAAATAAATCAATTTAAAAGTAAATATTTACAATAACCAATAATAAGGCACATGTTTGCAATTTCCCGGGCAATGGCGCCATTTTGAAAGAACTGAAGATTGATGGTTTAGAAGTTATAATAAATACTCGTTGTAAGTATAGTTACTAAACCAAGCAATCAACCTTTCTTACAAAAGTTTTGGTTGTCACAAGTAACAAACCCTTTTTAAAATTGATAACCGAGTATTTAAACCTCGGGTCATCTTCTCAAGGAATTACAGGGAAGTGTTCTTATTATTGGTTGTGAGTTTGTAAGTTTGGGGGGTATTTAATGTATAAGATAAAAAGCGAGAATAGTAAATGGCAAGAAAGTAAATTGTATTAATTTAAATAGATAATAAAACTCTTGGCAAGGTATGAGAACTGGAAGTCCTATCCTTATCAATTGTGATGAGAATTGGATTTTTAATCCTACTTTGTTAACCTCTAACTATGAAGGTAAGTTAAGTGGATGAATTAATTCTAATTCCTCAAGTCCTAGTCTTTCCTTGGGAAAAGTTAGAGTTATTGGAACCCGAATTAATTCTAGAAGAATTATAATTTTCAATCAACAATGAGTTTGATAACTCAAGAGTCACTAATTATTTAACCAAAGCCAAAAGGGAGAATTCTAAATTAAATTAAAAGCATTCATGTAAATAAAGCAAAGCAAAATTAAATCTGAAAATACCTCAGATTCCATTAATAAAGGAAATCAAATCTAACATGAATATTCATAAATTAATTGGGAAAATAAATAAAAGAAACATTGAACCTGTGATCGCAAAAGATGAAATAATCATAAAGTGAAAAGAATCCTAATTATAATCCTAAGAGAGAGGAGAGAACCTCTCTCTCTAAAAACTACATCTAAAACTAAAATTGTGAATTATGAGAGCATGATTATGAATGGATGCATTCCCCCACTTTATAGCCTCTAATATGTGTTTTCTGGGCCGCAAACTGGGTCGGAAACAGCCCAGAATTCGCTGGTGGCGAATTCAAACACGCTGATTTTTCTTCACTGCGACGCGTCCGCGTGGAGCACGCGTTTGCGTCACCTGTCATCAGGGAAACCATGGTATATTATATATCATATCAAAGCCCCAGACGTTAGCTTTCCAACGCAACTAGAACCGCATCATTTGGACCTTTGTAGCTAAAGTTATAGCCGTTTGAGTGCGAAGAGGTCAGGCTGGACAGCTTAGCAATTTCTCCAACTTCTTGTATTCCTTCCACTTTTGCATGCTTCCTTTCCATCATATGAGCCATTCCTGTCCTGTAATCTCTGAATTCACTTAACACACATATCAAGGCATCTAATGGTAATAAGAGAGGATTTAAACATGGGGAACTTAAGGCCAAAGAAGCATGTTTTCTATCAAAGCACATAATTAGGAAGGCAAATGTAAAACCATGCAAATAGTATGAATAAGTGGGTAAAGAGTTGATAAAAACCACTCAATTGAGTACAAGATAAACCATAAACTAGTGGTTTATCAATTTTCATGGAGCAAGCTCCTCCTACTGAGTTGTCTAAAGAGTTTTTGGATGCTTGGGTGATGCCTTCATAGAAGATTTGAAGTTGTACCCAATCTGAGAACATGTCTGGTGGGCATCTTCTTAGCAATCTATTGAATCTTTCCCAAGCTTCATAAAGTAATTCCCTATCAATCTGTTTGAATGTCTAAACCTTAGTCCTCAGCTTGATTATTCACTGGGGTAGGAAAAACTTAGTCAAAAACTTATTGACTAGGTTATCCCAAGTGACAATGCTTTCTTTAGGGAACGTTTCTAGCCATTGGGTTGCTCTGTCTCTCAAAGAGGAGGGGAATAGAAGTGTAAGAACCGCAACTAATCAACCGATTAGTTAAGTGATTATATTGCCCAAAATAGAATCTAAAAGTTTAGAATGAGAATTGAGGATTTAAATTTGATTTTTGGACTCAATAGGTTTTTCTGAGTTAGAAAATGTGTTTTCTGCGAAAAACCGTAAAAAATTGCGAACCGGTAATTGAACCAGTAGAACTGGTTCAAGTCTGCCCGGTACTGTGCGAGAAAAAGTGAAAACAATAAAAAACCTTAGAAAAATAATAGAATTTGAAAACCAGGCGTTAATTTTAAAAGGTTTGGCCCAAAGTTGGGCCAAACGGGCTAAAAATGCTAACGGGTTGGACCAGGCTCAAGTTGGGCCCAAGCCCAACATATATAAGTGCTTTAAGTGAACCCACTTCAGAACAAAACACTTAAAACACAACACCACACAGCTGAAAGAGAAAGGGAAGAAGAAAACCTCCATTGA
Source organism: Arachis hypogaea (assembly GCF_003086295.3). Classification (NCBI taxonomy): domain Eukaryota; kingdom Viridiplantae; phylum Streptophyta; class Magnoliopsida; order Fabales; family Fabaceae; genus Arachis; species Arachis hypogaea. The sequence goes on along the minus strand of NC_092048.1, from coordinate 70,228,990 downwards.
CACTATTCATTCCTAACTTCTCAAGCTCATATCTTGAGCTATAGAGCTCCGATCGCCACACCGTTTATGGCTACGCGTTCCTTATGAAGAGCTCTACAAATCCACTCAAGGAACTAGTAAGAAAAGCTCGAATCTTTCTCAGTTATTCTCTTCAAAATTTCGAGTTTAGGGCTTTTAATTAAGTGAGAGTTTATGATTTTTGGGTGTTTAGGTTCACTCTAACTCTTTTCTAGCCTTAGATTTTGGCTACCAAAACTATTGACAAGGTAAAAGGCACTAAACTCTTGTGAAATTTTATTTATGATGAGCCCTAGGTTGATTTGTGATGATTTATGTAAATATAGCTTGATTATTGTGAGTTTGGAGCTTGTTGGTGCTTATTGGAGTTACAGTGGTAGTTTGATTGTTGTTGGATGCCTAGCTTGTGCTCAAATTTGGGTTAAGAACATATTGGAAATTGGCCAAAGTATGGTTTTGGTTTACTCTATGTAGTATATAATATTCATGGACACTTAGGCTAGTGACCTATAGGATAGGTTTGAATTAAAATGGTTGATGAGTTATTGAATATTGATATATGATTATTTATTATGGATTGATGATGATACGATGATCATGATTAATTATGTGAATTGAAAAGTGAATAATGATAATATGTGTGATGTTGGGATTGATGAAATGGTAATGTGGTTGGAAAATGCAAAAGAGGATTGATTAAAATGTGATATAAGTGATATTGAGGTTGAGAATAATATGTGAAGAAAAGTATGGTAAGTTTGGTGTAATATGACACAAAGGGTAAAATCTGAGAAAAAATTGAGTTTAAAATGGGTTGGTATGGTTTTGGTTGTATTTTACAAGAAATTGGGGATTTTGGCAAAAGTTCGTTTTGGGTGAATTTGTCTGATCATAACTCATGGCTCAGTTTTCAAAATTAATTGAAATTTATTTGGAATTAAAGCTTATTGAAAACCCTTCGAATCGATATAAAGTTTGTAAAATTTGGAATTTTCTAGATGATGTTATAATCAATCAAATTTGGTGTTAAAATCTGAAATTCTGCAAAGTTGCAGAATTTTATGATTTCTGGTATGCGCACACACACAGCCATGTGCGCACGCACATCCCTACGAAAATTTTAACCTGTGCGCACGCACAGACCTGTGCGTACACACGCAGAGGCAGGCAATCTGTTCACAGCGCTAGCACAGCTTGTGCGCGCACATACCCAATGAGGAATTGCAACCTATGCATACGCACAACCCTGTGCGCACGCACACGTTGGGAAGGTCAGTGTTCCGGAGGTTACCTGAAACTGAAGGTCGATCTCAGATGAGATCTGCCGTGGTGGTCGGATCGGTCGCGTCCGACTTATTGGGCCTGGTGATGTTGCTGATCCTTGTTCACCGGAGGGTGGTGGTACTGGCAAGAGACTCCGATGCTTAAGTTAGCATGGACTTTTAGCAGGTATTTTGTGTAGAATCAGAGTATGAGTTATAACAGAGTGCTCCAGTATATTTATAGTAGTGGGGAGTGACCTTTCTAGATAAGATAAGTTAGTCATCTTATATTATCTTTTAGTTAAGTCATCTTATCTTTTAGGCCAACCGCCTTTGGAGTGGGTTGTGTCCCTCTGTTTGGACCTACTTGGGCCTTTATAGCATTTTGGCCAAGCTCTTTGTGTAGAGGTCAGTGTTGACCAACCATTATAAGAGGTCGGTTGTTTCTGTCTTCGTTCAGGTCGGCTTGCCTAGCTAGACCCATGGTATGAACAATCAGTCTATTGAGGGCACTGGCATAGGTTGTCCGAGCGAACAGACATTGTAAATTTTGGTACATGTGTGTACGCACACCTCTATACGTACGCACATATTTTAAAACTTCTCTAGGGCGTGCGCACGCACACTTTTGTGCGTACGCACATGTCCTGTTTCTCAAATTTAACTTTGCTTTTAACTTTTTCGCCTTTCCAACAAGATTGTAAGTTTCTATAACACATTTTAAGACTCTTGGACATAGTTTTGGGCATTTAAAACATGGGAAAGAATTTAAGAGTTTTAATTTGATATTGTTTTGATAAATTAGAAAATGGAGGCCTAGGTTTCTGGTGTACTGAGGATGGGTTTGATGGTGTGGGAAGAATGACTAGGATGTGAAATGAGAAATGATGAAGTGTTGAGTTTGGAACTAAAATGTGAATGGATAGTGGTTTAAATCAGTCGAGGACTCTGAATGAGATGATGGATCCACGTTATACTAAAAATGTTTTCTGAAAACCACTGAAGTATTGATTTTATATTGAGATTATGAGAAGCTATGCACCCGGCAGGGACGGTGGTTAATCCTGCTTACGTTGAGATGTGAGGTATGTGGCAAGAGTATCCTGCTCGTATCCCTTTGGATCAATAGAGTGCGCAGGCACAAAATCTTGGACAGTGATCTGAGCACTATATCTCAGGCGTTCCCAAATGATGATTTCGAAGGGAAACATCTCCATGGAGATGTGTCGGGTTGGCAGTTGAACCAACAATGTCATATCACATTCAATAGGACAGGCATTCATCATGTGTATTTTCTATCTGTTTGTTTCCTTTGCCGACTTGTAATTGTATGTCTATTTGTATAACATGTCTAATTGCTACTTGAGCTACTTGCTTTATATGATTCTACTTGTGATTTACTTGCATTGTATATAATTGTGATTTCTACTGGGATTGAGGAGGTTCAGAAGGCAGTGGCGATGGGATCGCATGGAGGATAGGTTGGTGAAGGCTGTGGGACAGTGGTGTTTGGTTGGAATAGAAATCCCCTAAGATAGAGTACCCTGTTTATTATTTTAGTGATGCCTTAAGATTAATCTTGTGATGGATATGGAGTCTAGGATTGCCTTTGGCATCCTGGGGTCTTATATCCTACATCACTAGGAACTGTTATCATACTGAGAACCTCCGATTCTCATTCCATATATCTATTGTGTTTTTCAGATGCAGGTCACAACCCACCTCGGTGAGTCGCTTGGATGGTGACAGAAGCGGAGGATCTTGGATTCTCTTTGAGTCTTTTTGGTTTATTTTGCTATACATCTCACTTTTGTATTTTGTTTTGCCTAGAGGCTTGTATTGAGAGAGAAAAACTTGTATAAGTTGTTTTTACTGTCTGGTTTCATGTATGGTCTGTATATGGCTAGCCGGCTTAAACTCTGCGAGCCTTGGCTAGATTCTTATGATATCATATTATTATATTTTGATATATCTTATCTGTATCTTGTGTTTTAAGTTAGAAGCTTCGTTAGTACGCTTACACCTTTTAAATCCTATTTTTGAGCTATACCCTTCATCAGGCTTCTAAATTATATTAATTCTTTCTTTATATTATATATATGAGCTTAGAACTGTCGTAACCTTTGATTAACCTTTGCTTTACGCTGTGAGGTAAAGCTTAGCCTAATTAGGGTGTTACTTTTAGTGGTATCAGAGCGGTTCGTCCTCGTGAGCCTGAGGGACGGACCGATTGTGCTTCATTGCACACTCTGTGTGTCTTTTTCTTTGATGCTATTAGGTTATCTGTTTGATATTGCATAGCATGCTTGTTTGTGAGTGCCTGTTTGGGATAATTGAAGAACTAGGCTTTTGATATTGAGATTGATCACCTTGATATTAATTGTTTGGTGTAGACAGGAACCCTAATGGCCACTCGCAGATAAGGTCGAGCACATTCACGATAGAGTAGAAATGCGCAACCGGCAGATAACCATGCCGAATTCATGGTGGCCATGGCAAACCTTGCGAATACCATGGAAGCTAATGCTGCTACAACTCTGTAAGCTATGCAGAGGTTAGGCCAACCGGCCGGAAATGGAAATGAAAATGGCCAAGGAAATGCGAATGACAATGCGGAAGGAAACGGTGATAACTTGGGAGGTGTTCCGATGACTTTGGCAACTATCCTCAAGGTTTATCTGCCAATTTTCTGAGGATCAACCAATCCTACCGAAGCGGACATCTGGTTTCAGGCCATGGAGCGTCCTTTGCAGGCACAACATGTCCCGAATAATCAATATGTGGAGTTTGCTGTTTATCAGCTAGCAGGAGAGGCCCAGCGCTGGTGGCAAGCAGAGTGCCATTTGCTACAGCTCCAGAATGCTGATGTCCCTAGGGACGTATTCCAGATAGCCTTTTACAAGAAGTATTTTCCTAAGTCTGCAAGGGAAGCGAAAGAGATGGAACTGATGCAGCTGAAGCAAGGTTCCTTGTCAGTGGCAGACTACACAAGCAAGTTTGAGGAGCTTTGTAGGTTTTTAGGGGTATGTCAGGATGCCCCGGAGACTTATGAAAGCTAAAAATGTATAAAGTATCAGAGGGGGGTTGAAGGACAACATTATGACTACTGCGGCTCCAATGGGGATTCGTACTTTTTTTTATTTAGTGAACAAGGCGAGGGTGGTTGAGGAGTATGCCAAGACAGTAGCCGTGTCCAAGGACACTCATGGAGGAAGTTCTAGTCGGGGATGTGGCAAGTATTTCCATCCGAGGGGTCAGAGTTTCAGAGGAGGATATCCTCCTCAAGGGCAAGGAGGCTTTAAAAAGAAAAATCAGAATCAATTTCAGTATGCTAAAGGAAGAGGAAATCAAAGTAAGAATTCTCCGGATTTGACTTGTGTGCATTGTGGGCATTTTCATCCATATGACTCATGCAAGGTGGGTTTAGGTGGTTGCTTCAACTGTGGGTTGCCTGGCCACATTGTGAGGGATTGCACTCGTGGGAGGAACCTGAATGCGGGCCAGAGTCAGCATCAGGGTCCAGTTTTTACTGTGAACGCCAAGGATGCTTCTAAGGTAGATCCGTTGATGAAAGGTAACTGTTTGATTGGTGATAAGACTTTGGTTTCATAGTATGATACTGGAGCTTCGCATTCATTCATTTTATTTGACAAAGTTGAGGAACTAGGCTTGAAATTATCAGAGTTAGCATTTGATTTGCATGTACATACTCCGCATTAGACAGTTATGAATAGGTCAAGTTGTAGGCAAGTAGGTTTCAAGCTTGAGGGTAGAGACTTTGTGCATGATTTTATCTATTTACCAATGGTTGGGTTGGAAATGATTTTGGGATTTGATTGGTTATAGAAGAACCGAGTTTTGTTGGATTGCTTTTAGCGTACAATTCAGTTAATGCTGGAAGGAGAAAAGGGAGCAGTGATAGCTGAGGGTTACTACCTGAACTCTGTAACGGTGCACTGTAGTGCGAAAGAGTGTCAGGGTTATATTCTATTGGCTGCGAATACGTTAGGCGATAATCAGGAACTAGATCAAATTCGAGTAGTTAGAGACTTTCCGGAGGTGTTCTCGGAAGATATTCCTGAATTTCCACCTCAGAGAAAAATTGAATTTGCGATTGAATTGGTGCCGGGAGCCAGACCAGTGTCGATTTTGCCATATCAAATAGCTCCGATAGAGCTGGCTGAATTAAAGACTTAGCTGGAAGAGCATCTGAATAAGAAGTTCATTTGACTGAGTGTATCACAGTCGGAGTGCCAGTTTTATTGGTGAAGAAAAACGATGGAGGAATGTGACTGTGTGTGGATTACTGACAATTGAATAAAGTAACTGTGAAGAACAAGTACCCGCTGCCAAGGATAGATGACTTGATGGATCAACTACAAGGAGCTGGAGTGTTTTCCAAGATTGATTTGAGATCCGGTTACCATCAGATAAGGGTGAAAGAGGATGATATCCCTAAGGCTGCGTTTAGGACATGCTATGGACACTACGAGTTTGCGGTGATGTCCTTTGGGTTAACGAATGCACCTGCTGTTTTAATGGACTACATGAACAGAGTCTTTCGACTCTTTTTGGACAAATTCGTGGTGGTTTTCATAGACGACATCTTAATTTATTTCAAGACGGCAAGGGAGCATGAGGAACACTTAAGGATTGTGTTGCAAATCTTAAAGGAGCAAAGTTGTATGCTACGTTGTCGAAGTGTGAGTTTTGGAAGGAGGAAGTAAAGTTCTTAGGTCATGTGGTGACCAAAGGGGGAATAGCGGTAGATCCTTCGAAGGTAGAAGTAGTAATGGAATGGGAAAGACCAACGACGGTGACAGAAGTTAGAAGTTTCTTAGGCTTAGCCGGATATTACCGGAGATTCATTGAAGAATTTTCCCGGATTGCACTACCGATGACTAAGTTTACAAGGAAGGAAGTGCCATTTGTGTGGACGTCAGAGTGTGAAGAGAGTTTCCAAACTTTGAAGCAAAAGCTAACTTCAGCACCTATTTTGATTTTACCAGAACCGCATGAACCGTTTGAAGTATATTGTGATGCTTCTTTGAAGGGTTTGGGTTGCGTGTTGATGGAACACCAGAATGTGGTGGCTTACACATCGTGTCATCTAAGACCATATGAGGTGAATTACCCAACTCATGACCTGGAATTAGCGACGATTGTGTTTACATTGAAGATTTGGAGACACCACTTGTACGGAGTAAGGTTTAGAATCTTTTCTGATCATAAGAGTCTCAAGTACAACTTTGATCAAAAAGAGTTTACTATGCGCCAGAGAAGGTGGATGGAGTTGCTTAAAGATTATGATTTTGAGTTGAGTTATCACCCTGGAAAGGCGAATGTGGTAGCAGACACATTGAGTCAGAAATCTTTAATTGTAGCTTGGATGAGGATTAAAGAAGAGGAGTTTGTGGATAAGTTCGTGGATCTTAAGCTAGATATTGGTGAAGTTGCCAGAAGAGCTTGCTTGAATCAGTTGCCGATCTCGAGTACCTTTAAAATAGAGATTCAGAAGGCTCAGTAAGATGAGCAAAAGCTTCAACAATTGTTTCAACCAGTTAGTGATAAGAGGCGTGATTCACTAAGGATGGTGAAGGATTATGGAGATACAAGGGAAGGATTTGTATACCAGATTTTGGGAGTTTGAGGCAAGACTTATTGTCGGAAGCTCATAACAGTAGCTTTTCTATTCATCTCGGAAGTACGAAGATGTCCTACGACTTAAAGAAGATGTTTCTGGTGGCCTGGGATGAAAGGTGATGTAGCAATAGTGGTATCCAAGTGCCTCACGTGTCAGAAAGTGAAGATAGAGCATCAGAAACCATCGAGAATGCTACAACCTCTTGAGATTCCTCAGTGAAAGTGGGAAGGAATTGCAATGGACTTTGTGACCGGTTTACCGAGGACTAGGTCGGGATTTTGATACGGTTTGGGTGATCGTGGATCGCTTAACCAAAACTGCTCATTTCCTGCCTATCAGAGTGAATTGTTCTACGGAGGAGTTGGCGAGATTGTATATCAAGGAGATCGTAAGGTTGCATGGTGTACCATTGATGAATGGACTTTTGTGTGGTCTAGAATTCACAATTGAAATCTCGTTGCAAGTATAGTTTCTAAACCAACAATAGTCCTTTCATACAAAAATTTTTTTGTCACAAGTAACAAACCCCTAAATTTATAAACCGAAGTATTGAAACCTCGGGTCGTTCTCCCTAGGAATTACAATAAAGTGTTCTTGCTATTGGTTATGAAGTATGTTTGGGGTTTTTGAAATATTAGACATGAAAGGTAAATGGCAATGAAAATAAACTAACAACTAGAAAGCTCTTGGCAAGGTTGTGAGAATTAGAAGTCCTATCCTAGTTATCCTCCTCAATTGTGACCACAATTATCCATTGCTACCACTTAGTTAACCTCTAACCATGGAAAAAAGTCAAGTGGATGAATTGGTGCACGAATTGTAAATCACACTTTTCACAACTCGTACCATTAACCAGCAAGTGCACTGGGTCGTCCAAGTAATACCTTATGTGAGTAAGGATCGCATCCCACGGAGATTGTTGGCTTGAAGCAATCTATGGTTATTTTGTAATTCTTAGTCAGGATATCAATTATAATTATCAGTTTGGATTGTGAAAAATAAAAGAGCATGAATTAAATACTTGTTATGCAGTAATGGAGAATATGTTGGAGTTTTGGAGATGCTTTGTCTTCTGAATCTCTGCTTTCTCCCTGTCTTCTTCTTCACGCACGCAAGGTTCCTCCTATGGCAAGCTGTGTGTTGGTGGATCACCGTTGTCAATGGCTACCATCCGTCCTCTCAGTGAAAATGTTCCAAGTGCGCTGTCACCGCACGGCTAATCATCTGTCGGTTCTCACTCATGCTGGAATAGGATCCATTGATCCTTTTGCGTCTGTCACTACGCCCAACCCTTGTGAGTTTGAAGCTCATCACAGTCGTTCAATCCTTGAATCCTACTCAGAATACCACAGACAAGGTTTAGACTTTCCGGATTCTCAAGAATGCTGCCAATGGATTCTAGCTTATACCACGAAGATTCTTATTAAGGAATCCAAGAGATACTCATTCAATTGAAGGTAGAACGGAGGTGGTTGTCAGGCACGTGTTCATAGGTTGAGAATGGTGATGAGTGTCACGGATCATCACATCCATCATATTGAAGTGCGAATGAACATCTTAGATAGAAACAAGCGTGTTTGAATAGAAAATAGAAATAATTGCATTAATTCATCGAGACACAGCAGAGCTCCTCACCCCCAACAATGGAGTTTAGAGACTCATGCCATCAAAAAGTACAAAGATCAGATCTAAAATGTCATGAGGTACAAAATAATCCTCTAAAAGTTGTTTAAATAGTAAGCTAGTAATCTAGGTTTGCAGAGAATGAGTAAACTATGATAGATAGTGCAGAAATCCACTTCTGGGGCCCATTTGGTGTGTGCTGGGGCTGAGACTTAAGCTTTACACGTGCTTAGGCTGTTTCTGGAGTTAAACGCTAGGTTGTAACCTGTTTTGGGCGTTTAACTCCAACTTGTAACCTGTTTCTGGCGTTTAACGCCAGACTGCAACATAGAACTGGCGTTGAACGCCAGTTTACGTCGTCTATCCTTGAGCAAAGTATGGACTATTATATATTGCTGGAAAGCCCTGGATGTCTACTTTCTAACGCAATTGGGAGCGCGCCAATTAGACTCTTGTAGCTCTAGAAAATCCATTCCGAGTGTAGAGAGGTCAGAATCCAACAGCATCAGCAGTCCTTTTTCAGCCTGAATCAGATTTTTGCTCAGCTCCCTCAATTTCAGCCAGAAAATACCTGAAATTACAGAAAAATACACAAACTCATAGTAAAGTCCAGAAATATGAATTTTTCCTAGAAACTAATGAAAATATACTAAAAACTACATTAAATTAACCCAAAAAGCGTATAAAATATCCGCTCATCACAACACGAAACTTAAACTGTTGCCTGTCCCCAAGCAACTAGACAAATAAAATAGAATACAAATAAGTCAAGAAGCAATAATATCTCAGAGTTTTTTGAGTGAAGCTCAGATTCTAATTAGATGAGCGGGACTAGTAGCTTTTTGCTTCCGAACAGTTTTGGCATCTTACTTTATCCATTGAAGCTCAGAATGATTGGCATCTATAGGAACTTAGAATTCAGATAGTGTTATTGATTCTTCTAGTTCAGTATGTTGATTCTTGAACACAGCTACTTTATGAGTCTCGGCCGTGGCCCTATGCACTTTGTTTTCCAGTATTACCACTGGATACATAAATGCCACAGACACATAATTGGGTGAACCTTTTCAGATTGTGACTCAGCTTTGCTAAAGTCCCCAGTTAGAGGTGTCCAGGGTTCTTAAGCACACTCTTATTTTTGCTTTGGACCTTGACTTTAACCGCTCAGTTTCAAGTTTTCACTTGACACCTTCACGCCACAAGCACATGGTTAGGGACAGCTTGGTTTAGCCGCTTAGGCCAGGATTTGATTCCTTTAGGCCCTCCTATCCACTGATGCTCAAAGCCTTGGATCCTTTTTATTACCCTTGCCTTTTGGTTTTAAGGGCTATTGGCTTTTTCTGCTTACTTTCTCTTTCTCTTTTTCTTTTTCTTTTATTTTTGCCATTTTTTTCTGCAAGCTTTTGTATTCACTGCTTTTTCTTGCTTCAAGAATCATTTTTTATGATTTTTCAGATTATCAAATAACATTTCTCCTTTTTCATCATTCTTTCAAGAGCCAACATATTTAACATTCATAAACATCAAATTCAGAAGACATATGCACTGTTCAAGCATTCATTCAGAAGAAAAAAAGCATTGTCACCACATGTAAATAATTAGAATTTTTCTTATTAAAAACTTGAAAAATATTGCCTCCTTATTCTAAAGAAAATCTGCTATTTTATTCATGTTTAATGATGATGAGAAAAATAAATTATAGCTTAATTGGGGATAAAATCAAAATATAGATACTAATTACTACTACTCATATATAACTTCTAAGGTAAAACTCAAATAAGAACAATTATCACAGAGTTAAGGCTAAGATTAGAACTCAACAACCTTGAATTTGGGAGGTGGATGCCTCTTTAGTCTGTGGAGTGCTTGGCCCTTCAAGAGATAGTTTCTGACGCTTTAATTCCTTCAGTTCACGCCCTTGCTCTTCTTGTTCTCTAAGCAATTTGCAGAGCATGCTGTTTTGATTTTGCTGTTCTTCCTTCAGTTGATCCACAGTTTCTTGCAACTTGGTGACAGATGCTTCTAGGGGCTCCCAGTATTCAATTTGAGGGATTTCCGGGAGGAACTCCTCTGCTTTTCTCTTGATGGGGTCGTCTTGCACTTGTTGTCTTTCCATAGACTTTTTGGTGATTAGTTGCTCAACTGAGATATACTTATCTACTCCCATCTTTTATCCCAGCATCTTTACATAATAGAGAAACTTAGCTTGGATAGGCCAATTTGGTATCTTTGGAGTTCTTGTTTGCAATTTTGTAAAGCTCACAAGCAATCAGCTGATGAACCTCCACTTCTTTTTCCAGCATAATGCAATGAATCATCACTGCTCTTCTGATGGTGACTTCAGAGCGGTTAGTAGTGGGCAGTATAGAGCGCCCAATGAAGTCCAGCCAGCCTCTGGCGACTGGTTTGAGATCTCCTCTTTTGAGTTGGTTTGGGGCACCCTTTGTGTTGGTTGTCCATTTAGCTCCAAGGAGGCATATGTCCTCTAGGATTTTGTCCAAGCTCAGGTTTGATCTCATCATTCTCCTATTGAAGGAATTTGGATCATCTTGCAGTTGAGGCAGCTTGAAGATCTCCCTTATTTTGTCAGGGTGGGTGTGAACAATCTTCCCTCTGACCAGAGTTCTATAGTCATAGAATGCGGTTCCAGCTATTCTCTACCTGTCCGTCTACCACAGATTAGCATAGAATTCCTGAACCATGTTTCTTCCCACCTTTGTTTCAGGATTATCTAGGACTTTCCAGCTCCTGTTTCGGATTTGCTCTTGGATCTTCGGATATTCATCTTCTTTCAGATCGAATTTAACTTCTGGGATCACTGACCTTAAACTCATTATTTTTTAAAAATGGTCTGAATGTTCTTTGGTTATGAACTTCCCTTGATTTTAAAGTGGTTTTGGAATATTCTCTTTCTTGCCTCTGGAGTCGGTTTGTTTTCCCTTAGGAGCCATGATCTCAGTGGGTATTGGTTTAGTGATCACGGATAAACACACCAAACTTAGAGGTTTGCTTGTCCTCAAGCAAAAAAAAGGAAAGGAAAGGGAAAGAGGGAGAGCCAAGTGCAACTTGTGGAGGAGAGGGGGAGAGGCCGAACCAATATTTAAAGGGAAGGGGGTGGGTTTCAAAAATTATTTGAAAGAGATATGATAGAAAAAGTGTTTTCGAAAAGATAAGTATGATAGAAAAAGATGTGATTTAAAATTGAAAAGATATGAAAGATATTTGAAAAAGATAAATCTGGATTTTGAAAACGATGATGTGAAGATATGGAAAAGATATTGATAAGTTGAAAAGATTTTAGAAGGAAAAGAGATAGATTTGTTTTGAAAAGGATTTGAAAATAATTTGAAGAGGATTAAGAAAAAGGGTTTATGAATTAAGATACATTTGATATCTTTTGAAAAAGGATTTGAAAAATTAGGATTTGTAACATGTTTGTGCAGAAAATCATGAATTGAAACATAAAAAATGGAAAAAAATTTGAAATGAAAACGAAATTGCCTACTCCCCACAATCCTGGCGTTAAACGCCCAACTGCTACATGTTTTGGGCGTTTAACGCCCAGTTGGTGCTTGCTTTGGGCGTTTAACGCCCAGCTGTTGCTTCTAGCTGGCGTTAAACGCCAGAAACCCCTTTGTCACTAGGCGTTTTTCTAAACGCCCAGGATGCTGTAAATCTGGCGTTAAACGCCCAGAAGCTGCTTCTTTCTGGCGTTTAACACCCAGATGGCTATCTTTACTGGCGTTAAACGCCCAGTAGATGCTCCTTTTGGGCGTTTAACGCCCAATTGTGCCTCTTACTGGCGTTTTCTTGCCAGTGAGCTCCTTTTTCCTGTTTTGTGCTCTGAATTCTTCTGTAACCCTGTGGACTTATGCAATTGATTCTTTACCTTGTTAATATTAAGCTCATATATTTTAAAAATAAATAAAATGAAGAATAAAATAAAATAAAATAACAGAAAAAGTTTTGCTAATGGCTGGGTTGCCTCCCAGCAAATGCTTCTTTATTGTCTTTAACTGGACCTTGCTGAGCTTTTAATCTAGCCTCAGCCTTGAGCACTCTTGCTCAACATTTCCTTCAAGATAGTGCTTGATTCTCTGTCCATTAACAATGAACTTCTTATCAGAATCAATGTCTTGAAGCTCCACATAACCATATGGTGATACACTTGTAATCACATATGGTCCCCTCCACCGGAATTTCAGTTTCCCGGGGAATAGCCTGAGCCTAGAGTTAAACAACAAAACCTTTTGTCTTGGTTCAAAGACTCAAGATGACAGCTTTCTGTCATGCCACCTTTTTTATTTCTCTTTATAAAGCTTGGCATTTTCGAAAGCAGTGAATCTGAATTCCTCTAGCTCATTCAACTGGAGCAATCTTTTTTCTCCAGCTAATTTGGCATCAAAGTTTAGGAAGTAGGCCTTATGTTCCAGTTCCACAGGCAGATGACAGGCCTTACCATACACAAGCTGGTATGGAGAGGTCCCTATAGGAGTCTTGAATGCTATTCTGTAAGCCCACAGAGCATCATCCAAGCTTCTTACCCAATCCTTTCTACGGGTACTTACAGTCCGTTCCAGGATTCTTTTTATTTCTCTGTTAGAAACTTCAGCTTGCCCATTTGTCTGTGGATGATATGGAGTCGCCACCTTGTGGCGAATACCATACCGGACCAAGGCAGAGTAAAGCTGTTTGTTGCAGAAGTGACTGCCCCCATCACTGATTAGTACTCTAGGGACACCAAACCTGCTGAAGATATGTTTCTGGAGGAACTTCAGCACTGTTTTAGTATCATTGGTGGGTGTGGCAACAGCCTCTACCCATTTTGATACATAGTCAACTGCCACCAGAATATAAGTGTTTGAGTATGATGGTGGGAAAGGTCCCATGAAGTCAATTCCCCATACATCAAACAACTCAATCTCCAAGATTCCTTGTTGAGGCATGGCGTAACCATGAGGCAGATTACCAGCTCTTTGGCAACTGTCACACTTACGTACAAACTCTCGGGAATCCCTATAGAGTGTATGCCAGTAGAAGCCACATTGGAGGACCTTGGTGGCTGTTCGCTCACCTCCGAAATGACCTCCATATTGTGACCCATGGCAATGCCATAAGATCCTTTGTGCTTCTTCCTTAGGCACACACCTACGGATTATGCCGTCTGCACATCTCTTAAAGAGATAGGGTTCATCCCACAAGTAGTACTTTGCATCAGTAATTAATTTTTTCTTTTGTTGCCTGCTGTACTCCTTGGGAATGAACCTTGCAGCTTTGTAGTTTGCAATGTCTGCAAAACATGGTAATTCCTGAATGGTGAACAAATGCTCATCCGAAAAAGTTTCAGAGATCTCAATAGAGGGGGAGGACGCCCCTTCCACTGGTTCTATCCGGGACAGATGGTCAGCCACTTGGTTCTCTGTCCCTTTTCTGTCTCTTATTTCTATATCAAACTCTTGCAGAAGCAACACCCATCTTATGAGCCTGGGTTTTGAATCCTGCTTTGTGAGTAGATATTTAAGAGCAGCATGGTCAGTGTACACAATCACTTTTGATCCTACTTAGTATGATCTAAACATGTCAATGGCATAAACCACTGCAAGCAATTCTTTTTCTGTGGTTGTGTAATTTTTCTGGGCATCATTTAAAACACGGCTAGCATAATAAATGACAAGCAGAAGCTTGTCATGCCTCTGCCCCAGTACTGCACCAATGGCGTGGTCACTGGCATCACACATTAGTTCAAATGGTAAAGTCCAGTCTGGTGCAGAAATAACTGGTGCTGTGACCAGCTTAGCTTTCAGAGTCTCAAACGCCTGCAGACACTCTGTGTCAAACACGAATTGCGTGTCAGCAGCTAGCAGATTGCTCAGAGGTTTTGCAATTTTTGAAAAATCCTTTATAAACCTCCTGTAGAATCCTGCATGCCCCAGAAAGCTTCTGATTGCCTTAACATTAGCAGGTGGTGATAATTTTTCAATTACTTCCACTTTAGCTTGATCCACCTTTATTCCCTTGTTTGAAATTTTATGCCCAAGGACAATTCCTTCAGTCACCATAAAGTGACATTTTTCCCAGTTTAAAACTAGGTTGGTCTCTTGGCATCTTTTCAGAACAAGTGCTAAATAGTCAAGGCAGGAGCTGAATGAGTCTCCAAATACTGAAAAGTCATCCATGAAGACTTCCAGAAACTTCTCTACCATATCAGAGAAGATAGAGAGCATGCACCTCTGAAAGGTTGCAAGTGCATTACACAGACCAAAAGGCATTCTTCTGTAAGCAAATACTCCAGAAGGACATGTGAATGATGTTTTCTCTTGGTCCTGAGAATCTACTGCAATTCGGTTGTAACCTGAATAGCCATCCAAAAAGCAGTAATATTCATGACCTGCTAGTCTCTCTAGCATCTGGTCTATGAATGGTAAAGGAAAATGATCCTTTCTGGTGACTGTATTGAGCCTTCTGTAGTCAATACACATGCGCCATCCTGTAACTGTTCTTGTAGAACCAGTTCATTTTTTTCATTATGAACCACTGTCATGCCTCCCTTCTTGGGAACAACTTGAACAGGGCTCACCCAGGGCTATCAGAAATAGGATAAATAATCCCAGCCTCCAATAATTTGTTGACCTCTTTCTGCACCACTTTCTTCATGGCTGGATTTAGCCATCTCTGTGGTTGAACCACTGGCTTAGCATCATCCTCCAATAGGATTTTGTGCATGCTTCTAGCTGGGCTTATGCCCTTAAGGTCACTTATGGACCACCCAAGAGCTGTCTTGTGTGTCCTTAGCACTTGAATTAGTGCTTCCTCTTCCAGTGGATTTAAAGCAGAGCTTATGATCACTGGAAAAGTGTCACCTTCTCCCAGAAATGCATATTTCAGAGATGGTAGTAATGGCTTGAGTTCGGGTTTAGGAGGTTTCTCCTCTTCCTGAGGAAGTCTCAGAGGCTCTTTCAATTCCTCTGAACCCTCCAAATCAGGCTGAACATCTTTAAAGATGTCTTCCAGCTCTGATTCGAGACTCTCAACCATGTTGACCTCCTCTACCAAAGAGTCAATGAGATCAACTTTCATGCAGTCTTTTGGTGTGTCTGGCTGCATGGCTTTGACAGCAACTTAAACTCATCCTCATTGACTCTCAGGGTTACTTCCCCCTTTTGGACATTAATGAGAGTTCGTCCAATTGCTAGGAAAGGTCTTCCTAGAATGAGAGTAGCACTCTTGTGCTCTTCCATTTTCAGCACTACAAAGTCAGTGGGAAAGGGGAATGGCCCAACCCTGACAATCATGTCCTTAATCACGCCTGATGGGTATTTAATGGAGCCATCAGCAAGTTGGAGACATATCTAGGTTGGTTTAACTTCTTCAGTTAAACCAAGCTTTCTGATAGTGGATGCAGGTATTAGGTTGATGTTTGCCCCAAGATCACATAAAGCTGTCTTGGTGCAATTACCCTCTAATATGCATGGTATCAGAAAGCTCTCAGGATCTTTAAGCTTTTCTAGAAAGCTTTTCAGAATGACTGCACTGCATTCTTCAGTGAGGAAAACTCTTTTAGTTTCTCTCCAATCCTTTTTATGACTCAAGATCTCTTTCATGAACTTGGCATAAGAAGGTATTTGCTCAAGTACCTCTGCAAACGGAATCTTTATTTCAAGAGTCCTGAGATAATCTGCAAAGCGAGCAAATTGCTTATCCTGCTCCTCTTGGTGGAGTTTTTGAGGATAAGGTATCTTGGCTTTATATTCCTCAACCTTAGTTGCTGCAGGTTTATTTTCTACAGATGTGGTTGGAGAAGCCTTTTTAGAGGGGTTGTTGTCAGCACTTGTGTATGTCTGATCCCTCACTAGCATTTGAATGCCAAGGTTAGAAGCTGGATTGGCATTGGACGCCAACTCCTTGCTTGTTTCTGGCGTTTGAACGCCTGAGTTATTCCTCTCTGGGCTCTTATTGTCCTCAGAGAGATTTTGAATAACAGTTTGTTCATTTCTTGGCTTCCTGCTACCTTGAAGTGAGGTATTTAATGTTTTCCCACTTCTTAATTGAACTGCTTGGCACTCTTCTATTATTTGTTTTGATAACTGTTGTTATGTTTGCTTCAACTGTACCTCCATATTTATATTAGCCATTCTTGTGTCTTGTAGTATCTCCTTGAATTTGGCCAGCTGTTTTGTTAGAAAGTCTAATTGCTGATTGAATTCAGTAATTTGTTCTGCAGGACTAAGTTCAACAGTTACTGTTTTAGCCTCTTCTTTCATAGAAGATTCACTATTTAGGTACAGATGCTGATTTCTGGAAACTGTATCAATAAGCTCTTGAGCCTCTTCAATTGTCTTTCTCATGTGTATAGATCCACCAGCTGAGTGATCTAGAGAAATTTGAGCTTTCTCTGTAAGCCCATAATAGAAGATGTCTAACTGCACCTATTCAGAAAACATTTCAGAGGGGCATTTTCTTAACATCTCTCTGTATCTCTTCCAGGCATCATAAAGAGATTCATTATCTCCTTGTTTAAAGCCTTGGATGTCCAGCCTTAGCTGTGTCATCCATTTTGGAGGGAAGTATTGATTCATGAATTTTTCTGACAGCTGTTTCCATGTCCTTATGCTAGCCTTAGGTTGGGTATTTAACCACCTCTTAGCTTGGTCTTTTACAGCAAATGGAAACAGTAATAATCTGTAGACATCCTGATCTACTTTCTTATCATGTACTGTGTCAGCAATTTGTAAAAACTATGCCAGAAACTCTGTAGATTCTTCCTGTGGTAGACCGGAATACTGGCAACTTTGCTGCACCATGATAATGAGCTGAGGATTCAACTCAAAGCTACTAACTCCAATGGAGGGTATACAGATACTGCTCCCATATGAAGCAGTAGTGGGGTTAGCATATGACCCCAGAGTCCTTCTAGACTGCTCATTTCCACTTAGGTCCATGATGGAGAAAAGGGAACTGATGTGAATTGTAATTAAAATATATTTTTATTTTATTTTATAAAAAGAGAACGAATAATAAAAAAAATGAAATAAAATAACTAGAAATTAAATATAGATTTCGAAAATTAAGAATAAAAAAATTAAAACTAAAATTAATTACTTAATTAAGAAGATTTGAAAAACTTTGGATATGATTTTTGAAAAAGATTTTAAATTTTGAAATAGAAATCTGAATTTTAAAAGCAATTTTCAAAAATTCACTTTAAAATAGAGAAAAAAGATATTTTTTTGATTTTTGAATTTTATGATGAAAGAGAAAAACACACAAAAGACACACAACTTAAAATTTTTAGATCTAATGTTCCTTATTTTCGAAATTTTTGGAGGAAATCACCAAGGAACACCAAACTTAAAAATTTTAATATCAAAACACAAGGAAGACTCAAGAACACTTTGAAGACTCACAAGAACAACAAGAACATGAAGATAGAACACCAAACTTAAAATTTTTAGAAAACCAAAATAAAATTTTCGAAAACTAAAGAAAAATCAACAAGAAAACACCAAACTTAAAGTTTGGCACAAGATTTATTCAAAGAAAAATTATTTTTGAAAAAGTTTTTAGAAAGAAAATTCCTAATTACCAAGAACATAAGCACACTGCTCTAGCCAATTGAGCTATAAATTTAAAGTGTTTTAATAAAGGTATTTAATGTATAAATTTTTATTTTTAATTAAATTTTTTTTTGGATACTAATAATTCAAAAATGCACAAGACAAACAAGAAAAATCACAAAACAAGAAAAACTAAAGATCAAACAAGGAAAATAAACAAGAACAACTTGAAGATTAAGAAAGAACAATGAACACAAATTCAAAAATTTAAAAGAAAATAAAAACATGCAATTGACACCAAACTTAAAATATGAAACTAAACTCAAACAGAAAAACTCAATTATCAGTTTATAAAATTTTCGAAAAATTTAAAAAGAGAAAATAAGGATTTAAAAAAAATTTCAACCAAGAACAATAATAGAAGACTCTAAACCAAAAAGAAAAATTTTTCCTAATCTAAGCAACAAAATAAACCGTCAGTTGTCCAAACTCGAACAATCCTCGGCAACGGCACCAAAAACTTGGTGCACGAATTGTAAATCACACTTTTCACAACTCGTACCACTAACCAGCAAGTGCACTGGGTCGTCCAAGTAATACCTTACGTGAGTAAGGGTCGAATCCCACGGAGATTATTAGCTTGAAGCAATCTATGGTTATTTTGTAATTCTTACTCAGGATATCAATTATAATTATCAGTTTGTATTGTGAAAAATAAAAGAGCATGAATTAAATACTTGTTATGCAGTAATGGAGAATATGTTGGAGTTTTGGAGATGCTTTGTCTTCTGAATCTCTGCTTTCTCCCTGTCTTCTTCTTCACGCACATAAGGTTCCTCCTATGGCAAGCTGTGTGTTGGTGGATCACCGTTGTCAATGGCTACCATCCGTCCTCTCAGTGAAAATGGTCCAGGTGTGCTGTCACCGCACGGCTAATCATCTGTCGGTTCTCACTCATGCTGGAATAGGATCCATTGATCCTTTTGCGTCTGTCACTACGCCCAACCCTTGTGAGTTTGAAGCTCGTCACAGTCGTTCAATCCCTGAATCCTACTCGGAATACCACAGACAAGGTTTAGACTTTCCGGATTCTCAAGAATGCTGCCAATGGATTCTAGCTTATACCACGAAGATTCTGATTAGGGAATCCAAGAGATACTCATTCAATCGAAGGTAGAACGAGGTGGTTGTCAGGCATGCGTTCATAGGTTGAGAATGGTGATGAGTGTCACGGATCATCACATCCATCATATTGAAGTGCGAATGAACATCTTAGATAGAAACAAGCGTGTTTGAATAGAAAACAGAAATAATTGCATTAATTCATCGAGACACAGGAGCTCCTCACCCCCAACAATGGAGTTTAGAGACTCATGCCGTCAAAGAGTACAAAGTTCAGATCTAAAATGTCATGAGGCACAAAATAATCCTCTAAAAGTTGTTTAAATAGTAACCTAGTAATCTAGGTTTGCAGAGAATGAGTAAACTATGATAGATAGTGCAGAAATCCACTTCTGAGGCCCACTTGGTGTGTGCTGGGGCTGAGACTTAAGCTTTACACGTGCTTAGGCTGTTTCTGGAGTTAAACGCCAGGTTGTAACCTGTTTTGGGCGTTTAACTCCAACTTGTAACCTGTTTCTGGCGTTTAACGCCAGACTGCAACATGGAACTGGCGTTGAACGCCAGTTTACGTCGTCATCCTTGAGCAAAGTATGGACTATTATATATTGCTGGAAAGCCCTGGATGTCTACTTTCCAACGCAATTAAGAGTCGCCAATTGGACTTCTGTAGCTCCAGAAAAGCCATTCCGAGTGTAGAGAGGTCAGAATCCAACACATCAGTAGTCGTTTTTCAGCCTGAATCAGATTTTTGCTCAGCTCCCTCAATTTCAGCCAGAAAATACCTAAAATTACAGAAAAACACACAAACTCATAGTAAAGTCCAGAAATAGGAATTTTTCCAAGAAACTAATGAAAATATACTAAAAACTAACTAAAACATACTAAAAACTACATGAAATTAACCCCAAAAAGCATATAAAATATTCGTTCATCATGAATCAACTTGATTCCACAAGTCCTAGCCAACTCCCAAGGGAAAGACTAGCATTAGTGGTATCCAAATCAATTAGCAACTTCTAATGATCAATCAACAAAGGAATTAGATAACTCAAGCGTCACTAATTACTCTACCAAAGCCAAGAGGAACAAAATCTACACTAAAATCCAACCAAGCATTTTATCAAACACTTGGAAGACATAAAAGGAAAGCAAAGTAAATTGATAACAAAAATAAAATCTAACAACAATTATTGTAAGAAATCAATAACAACAATCAAAAGGAACACAATTATTATGAATTACCTCTAATTGAATTGAAAGAAAATAGAAGGAACAAAAGTAGATCTACAATAAAGCATAGAAACAACATAAAGGAAATTACAACAAAAGAATAGAGGAATCATAAAAGCAACAACAAAGAATTGAGAAGAAGAAGAAGAAGAAAGCATGAATTGAAATCTAGATCTAAGAACTAAACCTAATCCTAATCCTAATTCTAGAGAGAAGTGAGAGCTTCTCTCTCTAGAAACTACTCTAAACTACTCCTAATGTGTGTTATGAGTAAAAATGAGTGAGTGATCCCTTCCCCCTTCAATCCTTGGTCCTTATATGCATTTTGGCGCCAAAGTTGGTTGAAATTGGGCCCACAGCTCTTAGAAATTGCTGGGCACATTTTTTATTTAAAAAATCATGTGCGCCCATCGGCGCGTACGCGTACAGTGCATGTGCGCGCCCCTTGAAGTTTTCGCAATCCACACGTGCGCGTATCGTGTGCGTGCGCGTGGATGCACTTTTCCAATTCTTTGGCTTTTCCATGATTTCTCCACTTTGTATGCTTTCCTCTTCACTCCTTTGATCCATTTCTAGCCTTTTCAACCTGAAATCACTTAACAAACAAATCAAGGCATCTAGTGGAATCAAAGGTGAATCAAATTTAACTAATTAAGGATCTAGAAAGCATGTTTTCATACTTAAGCACACTTTAAGGAAGAATCACAAAACCATGCTATTTCATTGAATAAATTTGGGAAAAGGTTGATAAAATGCCTTAGATGAAGCATAAGATAAACCCTAAATATGGGGTTTATCAACCTCCCAACACTTAAACCAAGCATGTCCTCATGCTTAACCCAAGAAGGAACAAAGGGTATGACATTTATTCAATGAAAACTAACTAAATGCAATCTACCTATATGCAACTATCTACATGTGAAGGTGGTGGTAGGCTTAGAGAAGGGGGGTTGAATCTATGCCTTCCTTTTTAAGTTGCTGTTATTACCCTTTTAAAACAAACTTTCAATTCTGATTCTGTTTGTACTCAGCAGCGAAAATTTATGAGAGAATTTATTTTTGTCTCATGAATATCAGAAAACAGAACACAGCAAAGAAGAGAAAAGCTAACACCAGCATGTATCCTGGTTCGGTTGCCTTGTGCTATGCAACCTACGTCCAGTCTCCTCCACAACTATGGAAGAATTTCACTATAGTTAACAGTATTACATACACCAATTTCACAGGATTGACCCAATCCTTTCACACTCAAGTTCTAACCTAACTTAACTCAAGTTCTGGTAAGGCAAGATGGAGGGAATTGAAAAACAATTCGGGCTTGGATTGGGTTCTTCTCAAGTTCAGCCCGTTGGTGCATTGTCTTGCTTCTTGGAAGACTTTTTGCTTGAGATGAATGACTTGGGCTTGTATTTATTTTCACTTACCATTCAGCCCATTGGCATATATCTTTTGTTTGATGTTGGGCTGCTACAACACTTGTTATTAGCCTGCATTACTTATAAAAAATAATCAAAAACTAATTAGGTGATTAGCCCACTAATCAAATGTTTGTCATCATCAATTTTATTAATTAATTTCTTAACTCAACAATCTCCCCCTTGATGACAAATATAATCAAGCAATGATCAACGGAATTAAAATTTTTTTTGTAAGGTTAGAAAACTTCCCTTTGATGTTTCTTGCTTTAGTGTTTCTCCCCCTTTCATTTTCAAGATTAGCTCCCCCTGGAATTATGCTTTCTTCTTTATTCCTGTTTTACATTGTACTTAAAGATAACACAATAGAGAGCTATACACAATTATCTTGTCTAAGGGATATCAAACAAATAACACTATGTAATCAGCCCAACATTAAGCTAATATTATTAGCAAGTGAAATCAAGTATTAGTGCAGCAAACAGACAACAATCCCAAAATAAATACTAGTAAAACATCCTAGTAAAACATCATCCTATTGCTTTTACTCCCCCTATGACAATAAGGATGAATAAAAAAAACATCACTATAAACCCTGCAAGAAAGGTTAGTGCACAGTCCAAATTACTAACTAAACTACCATAAGTACATCAGTATTCAAAGTTATTACAGTTATCCAAGACATCAAACGTAGAGCAAACAGTAGCAAAATAAAACAGAGTTTATGAGACAAAAAATGAGCTGCAGCAGCAGTTTTTATGAGACAAATCCTAGGCATCAGAACCATTTTCCTCCGAAGCAGCTTCCTCTTCAACATCAGTGGCAATGTCTTCATCATTGTGAAGGTTATCAATGAAGGTCATGAGCACCGCCACCCTGTCCCTTGATTTTCTCAAAAAGTTCTCATGCTTGCTAGCTAGCTTCCTTTGTTCCTTGCTCATGGCAATCATGTGGTTTGATTGGGAAACAAATTCTTGAGCAACATCCTTGACCACATTCAGTAGAGCAGATTTCTTCCCAATTGAGATGGAAGTTCCCTCGATGGAAGGAGGAGGAGAGTCATCTGGAATGAACTCTTCATCATCATCATCTAGAACCACTCTTTCAGATCTAGTGGGTCCTTTGTTCTGTTTCACTGAACCACCCCCTTTTAGGTATGAATGTCTGTTTTCATAAGCCTCATTTGACAGATCAACACCAAAATTCTCAAATATGCAAGTTAAAAACATGCCATAAGGTAGTGCTTTATCTTTCACACTTCTAACAGAATCAAACATGTATCTAGCTATCAAATAGGCAAAAGAGATTTCTGTTTTAGTGATTAGGGCATACAAAACAAGTGTGTCCGTGTAAGAAACCCTTTGATATGAACCACTTTAAGGAATCAAGATGTGATTAACAATTCGATGCAACTGAGCACGTTCATATCCTAGGGCTTTGTGAGTGGGTGTGATGCCATTAATTAAGAAAACATGTTCACAAATGTGAGCCAAAGCATCATGGTAAGAGATACCAACTCCATCATCCCACTTTATAGATGTAAAATCACACGGTCCAACATCAGTGTACTTCAAAGAGTCACTGATAGTTTCATTATTCAAAATAATGTCTCTGCCCTTAACATAAGAATGCACACTTCCTTCATGTTAAGTCATGTTTGCATAAAATTCTTTGACTAACTAAGGATATACAGATTTTTTTGATTTTGAAAAGGTGATTCCAGTCTAAAAATTCCAAATTTTCAACAAAAGGAAAACCTTTCTTTTTCAAATCAGGTAAATCAGCCAGAAAAGATGGACATAGAGTACGATACTGAATAACTCCCTCATAAAATTATGGTTCATGGCAGATTTGAAACGATGGGGTTAAAGTTTGAGTGAGACGTCATGTAGTGTGATTTGTGAGCAAAAGGATCAATGTCTGGTTCTCTAACAGATTTGAGAGGGCGATGAGGGTTACCTCTTTGTGATCGAATAGGGACAGACCTTGACTTAGGTTTTGCTGTCTCAGGAACAAGTTCTTCAATAGCAGGACGCTTCCCCTTGGATGAGCCAGGTTTCGAAGAGCTTAGTTTGGAGGGTGTCGTCTTAGGTGGTAGCGTCGGCTTGGCAGGAGCAGGGTACCTTGGAGTGGTTTTGGTTCGCGCCATGGGAACAGAGTGAGGAGGAGAGGTAGGAGGAGAAGGAGATGGAGTAAAGGTCCGGTCTTGGGAGCGAGTGGAAGGTTTTGAGGGAAGTTTGTATACTTTTTCACGAGGAGGCCTTTTAGCAATGGTTTTCTTCCTCATTTGGTTAGTTTCAGTCTTTTGAGGGAAGAGAAGCAGTAAAGTGAGTGGGAAGAAACCGAAGAGTGTGAGGAGAAATTATGGAGGGAAGAGAGGGAGTGTTGGTAACCGTACCCAAAAGTGGATTTCCAAAATCATGCAACTGCATCACCATTTGAAAAGACTTGAAAAGACATGACCTCATAAAAGAAAGATTTGATTTGATTTTAAAAAACAAGGAAATTTTTAATTTTAAATTTTCGAAATCCTTAAAATTAAAAATAAATCAAACTGAAAATCTTTTTGGACAAAAATATTAAAAGAACCCTTAAACAAAATTAAACACATAGGCCAAAAAAATTTTAGCAAAGAATTGTAACATTCATATTTGGGCCTTGAGGTGATATGGATTTAATGAAACACATTTGGACCATTCTTGATCTGAATTTTGAAGTTGGCCCAGATTGAGTTTCACTTGAAACAAGCCCAGAACACGCTGACTTGAGGGAAACGTTCATCACCTGCCCAGAATTGTCTCATGCCTGTTTATGAGACAAAAAGCTCCAGCAAATACATCAGCATTTTTCAAACAAAGAATCATAACTCAGAATTCCTAGACTATCCCTAAGCATGCAGAATCTATCCTCAGCTAATGGTTTTGTAAAAATATCTACTAATTGCTCCTCTGATTTAACAAATTGAATGCAAATATCCCCCTTTTGGTCATGTTCTCTTATTAAGTGAAATTTCACTTCAATATGCTTAGTCCTAGAGTGCAAAACTGAATTTTTAAAAATATTAATGGCACTCATATTATCACACATTAAGGGAATATTTTCAGCATTTAATTTGTAATCAGCAAGCTGTATTTTTAACCATAAAAGCTGAGAACAACAAGAAGAAGCAGCTATATACTCAGCCTCTGCAGTGGATAAGGCCACTGTTGGTTGCTTCTTACTTGACCAAACATTTAAGGACCTCCCAAGGAAGCAACATAAACCAGAAGTGCTCCTTCTATCAACTCTATCACCAGTGAAATCTGCATCACAATAACCAACTGCAGAAAAATCATCAATCTTAGGATACCAAAGACCAAAATTGGATGTGCCATGAACATATCTAATGATCCTCTTAACTGCAGAAAGATGTGACTCTTTTGGTTTGGATTGGAACCTAGAACACAATCCAACACTTTGCACAATATCGGGCCTAGAGGAAGTTAAGTACATAAGGGAACCAATCATTCCTCTATATCTAGTCTCATCAACATCTTTCTCAGTTTTTCCCTTATCTAATTTAGAACTAGGATGCATGGGAGTTCCCATGGGTTTGGCATTTTCCATACCAAATTTCTTAACTAATTCCTTGGCATACTTTTCTTGATGAATGAAAATACCTTTTTCAGTTTGTTTAATTTGCAGCCCAAGGAAGAAATTAAGTTCACCCATCATACTCATGTCAAATTCACTTATTATGAGTTTTCCAAATTCAGAACAAAGGGATTCATTGGCTGATCCAAAAATAATGTCATCAACATATATTTGGACTAGAATGAAAGAATCATTAGAGTTCTTGATAAATTGAGTTGTGTCAGTAGTGCCTCTTTGAAAACCATTTTTCAAAAGAAAAGAGCTAAGTCTCTCATACCAAGCTTTAGGAGCTTGTCTTAGACCATAGAGAGCTTTAGATAATTTGAAAACATGATCAAAATGCTCTTTATTTTCAAAACCAGGAGGCTACTCCACATACACTTCTCTATCTATCACACCATTCAAAAATACACATTTCACATCCATTTGATATAATTTAAAACCACAAAATGCAGCATAAGCTAAGAGAAGTCTTATGGCTTCCATTCAGGCAACAGGGGCAAAGGATTCATCAAAGTCTATTCCTTCTTCTTGGTCATATCCTTGTGCCACTAGCCTTGCCTTGTTTCTTGCAATGCTACCATCTTCTCCTAACTTGTTCCGAAATATCCACTTGGTGCCGGTCACTTTCTTTCCACTTGGCCTTGGAACCAAAGTCCATACTTGGTTCTTTTCAAACTCAAGAAGCTCATCCTCCATAGCTTTAACCCAAGAAGGGTCACTGAGTGCTTCCTTGACGTTTTGAGGCTCTATTTGTGAAAGAAGGGCAACGTTTGATCCTTCATTTGTCTTTCTAGTGGAAGACCTTGTTTGCACTCCATGAGATACGTCTCCAATGACAAATTCCTCAGGATAATTCTTCAAGAATCTCCATTCACGAGGTCTGGTGGACCTGGAGGCAGATTCAGTCACCAAGGGATTCTGAACGCTGCTTGCTTGCAGAATTCCTTCAGATTCATGAGACAAAATGGAATTGTCTCTTGAATTCTCAGCATTAGCAGTTTCTGGTGCAGCTTGTCCAGAATTCTCTTTTTTAAGATTTTGAGCAGCTTCATCTTCCTTTTGAGCTTGATTTCTTGCATCACAATCTTCCAAAATACTTTGTACCAAGTTAGTATCACAAAATGTAACATGTATGGACTCCTCAATAATCCTAGAATCTTGATGATAAACCCTATATGCTTTACTAGTTGTGGAATATCCTACAAACAAACACTCATAAGCCTTTGGATCAAACTTACCCAAATTTTCTTTGTTGTTCAATACAAAACATTTGCATCCAAAGATGTGTAAGTAATCTAAGTTTGGTGGGTAGCCTTTCCAAAGTTCATAAGGGGTTTTCTTCAAAAATTTCCTTATGATTGTTCTATTCAAAATGTGGCAAGTCGTGTTAACTGCTTCAGCCCAAAGGAATTTTGGAACATTACTCTCACAAAGCATAGCTCTTGTCATCTCTTGTATGCTTCTATTTCTTCTTTCCACAACACCATTTTGTTGTGGTGTTCTTGGACAAGAGAAGTTGTGAGATATTCCAAATTTCTCACAAAAGGATTCAAATAAATTATTTTCAAATTCAGTTCCATGATCGCTTCTTATAGAAGAGATTTTCAAATCCTTTTCATTTTGAATTTTCTTGCAAAAAGGTTCAAAGGCCGAAAAGGCTTCATTTTTGTGTGTAAGAAATAAAACCCAACCAAACCTAGTGTAGTCATCCACAATTACTAAACCATAATGTTTACCACCTAGGCTTTGAGTTCTTGTTGGACCAAATAAATCAATGTGTAGCAACTCAAGTGGTCTTTTAGTAGAGATGTCTTCCTTTGGTTTAAAAGAACTTTTTGTTTGTTTTCCCATTTGGCAAGCATCACAAGTGATATCTTTGTCAAACTTTATCAAAGGAAGACCTCTTACTAATTCTTTCTTTACAAGTTTGTTTATTTGAAACATACTTGCATGGCCCAATCTCTTGTGCCATAACCACTTTTCAGATTCTTTAGAGTGAAGACAAGCTACATTTTGATCTTTTAGTTCATCAAGAGTAAGTCCATACATATTATTAAAACGCTTGGCAACAAACATCACTTCATTTGTTTTTTCATTTACAACACAACATTCAAATCTTTTGAAAATCACTAAATATCCTAAATCACACAACTGACTTATACTCAAAAGATTGTGTTTCAAACCACATACTAAAAGTATATCATCAATGAAAGTAGATTGCTCATTACCTACTTTTCCAACAGCAATGATTTTACCTTTACCATCATCTCCAAAGGTCACAAAACCTCCATCATACTTATTTAGTTTGATGAAGTAGGTTGACCTTCCAGTCATGTGCCTTGAGCATCCACTATCCATGTACCACATGTCCTTTTTGTTCTTGGATGCTAGGCAAATCTGCATGATGAGTTTCAAGTAGCCTTAGGTATCCAAATTAATTTGGATCCTTTGAAATTAATCCATCTTGGTTGCCCAAGTGCATTGAAATCACAAACAACATTGTAGACTTTGTTTCCCACAACTCTCTTTTCAATGAAGCATTGTTCATATGAGTGACCAACTTTCTTGCAATTAACACAATGATTTTCTGATGTGTGTCGCTGAAACTTAGGTGAGTGAAATTGCTTGAAGTGATTAAATGGTTGAAATTTTCTAGTTTTTGGAGGAGACGCATTTCCTTTAACAAACTGATTTTTGTTATAATTGTTCCTCTTTGCAAAACTGTTTTCACCAGAATTTTTAAAACTCTTTGGATTTTTTGAAAATGAGGTTTTGTTATAGAAAAATGGTTTCTTGAAAGCAGCCTCATTTTTTGAAATATAACCCAAACCTGGCCAGTTTGAACTCGGATCAGTTCTTGGTGAAGGCTCAGTTTCACTTGTGTATACTTCATCAAAGTTTTCTTCAAAATTTGAAACATATCCAATACCCGATTTTTTTGGTATATGTTTGGTATTTGATGAAGAAGCCACAAATTTTATAGAGGAAGTGTTGGAAACTGCATCTTCCTTGGCTATGTAGCCTAAACCAGATTTTTCAAATAATGGTCTTTGACTTGCAAGTAATTTGTGCAAGTTACTAGAACCTTGAGCAAATTTTGCTAAGTCACTATTCAGCCTTTTAATCATATCATTTAATCTTTCATTTTCAGCAATTAACTCATGAGAAGGATCCACAGCGTGCTTTCCTTTTAATTCAGTTTCCTTCACCTTTTCTTTTAAAAAATCATTTTCAGATCTGCATTCATTATATTTATCAAGCAGTTTTGATGTGTTTAAAGTGAGATCATCAATAATAGCATGCAAATCTTCAATGGTCAAATAATAATAGTTTACCTTATCAAGATTGTTGTTTCCAGCCATGAAGCAGTCTTTGTCATCTCCTTCGTATTCTTCTTCATTTGAGTCATTCTCAAGATCCTCCGAAGCTGCCATGAGTACTCTCTTCCTTTCCTTCTTTCCTTTGTCCTCCATTTTGAGCTTTGGACAGTTTAGCTTGAAGTGTCCAGCCTCCTTGCAATGATGGCACGTCACCTTGCTCAAGTCTATCTTGTGCTCCTTTGAACTTGAACCCTTGTATTTGCCCTTGTTCTTCATCATCCTTCTAAATCTCATAGCAAAAAACAAAAGCTTGTCATCTGAAATACCATCACTAGACTCACTCTCTTTCGGTTCTATTTGTGACTTGAGGGCTATTCCCTTTTTCTTTGAGTCTGTGTTTGTGTGTGTGGCTTCATAGGCAAGGAGTTTGCCTCTCAGCTCATCATAGGTTATGGGACTTATGTTGTTGCTCTCGGTTAGGACTGTGGCAGTGTTTTCCCATTCTTTTGTGAGGCTTCTAAGGAGTTTTCTTACCAAGGTTTGTTTTTCATAGTTTGTACCCATAGCATCAAGGTTGTTGATTATGATTGAGAATCTCTCAAATGCTTCATCAATGCTTTCTCCATCCTTCATGCTAAAAATCTCGTACTCTTTTCGCAGCATATCAATCCTCGTTTCTTTTACTTGTTTGGTGCCTTTCGTGTGTAACCTGGAGTTTTTCCCAGATTTTTTTGGCTGTCTTGCATCTAGACACCTTCCGGTACTCTTCAAAGCTGATAGCACAGTGAAGAAGGTTGATTGCTTTGGCATTCATCTCTATCTTCTTCTTATCATCTTCATTCCATTCAGCTTCTTCTTTTGGAGTCACCACTCCATCAACACTTGTCTTTGTTGGAATCTTTGGACCGCTCACAACAATCTTCCATATATTGTAGTCAATGGATTGAATGAAAATACTTATCCTTTCTTTCCAGTAGGAGTAGTTCTTCCCGTTGAAGAAAGGTGGCCGGTTGTTTGACTGGCCTTCAGTGAGGGTGTAGGCAACTGTGGTTGTGCCCAAGTTGTTCGCCGTTGGATCTTTGCTCCAAGCGGTTAATCTTGATTCTTGAGACCTTAGCTCTGATACCAATTGAAGGTGGTGGTAGGCTTAGAGAAGGGGGTTGAATCTATGCCTTCCTTTTTAAGTTGCTGTTATTACCCTTTTAAAACAAACTTTCAATTCTGATTCTGTTTGTACTCAGCAGTGGAAATTTATGAGACAATTTATTTTTGTCTCATGAATATCAGAAAATAGAACACAGCAGAGAAGAGAAAAGCTAACACCAGCATGTATCCTGGTTCGGTTGCCTTGTGCTATGCAACCTACGTCCAGTCTCCTCCACAACTATGGAAGAATTTCACTATAGTTAACAGTATTACATATACCAATTTCACAGGATTGACCCAATCCTTTCACACTCAAGTTCTAACCTAACTTGACATTGGCTATGCTAATACTTAACTATTCACTCTTAGTGCTAACCCAACTAAGAAAGGGATACCTTACAGGTACAAGATACAAGACATAAACATACCTAAAGAAATCTGAAATAAACTCTTGGCTTTTCTCTCAAGTGTTTCTCTCAGCCTTTTTCCACTTATGGCCTTTTTATAATCTTTCTCACAATGCCTTTTCTCACAAGAAATTACAGAAAGATAAACTTAGAAAAGTACATTACAATCAGTAAAACATGAAGGAGATTGACTTCATCAGCAGCCTCTTTGCTATGTGCAAAACCAGATTCGCAAACCTCAGATGCAGTTCTTCAGTATTGGCCGAATGCTTCTTTGAAAGAAAGCATTATCCAAGTAGATGAACTTCTTAACAGAACACTACTCACACAACTCTGGTTTTCTCCTTGCCTTCTGAATGAACAGCAAGCTTCATTTATCTCCTTGCATATTGCTGGGTTCTTCTTCCAAGGTCAACACCTTGAGCCTTGAGCTTCACCAACCCACAGATTCACTTTTTCACATTAAACCTTAGAGTAGAAACTTTGCTTCTAACTCCTTCATCTTGGCCAAAAGCCACAAAGCAGTAACCATAGAAATCTTCTCATGGTCAACTTGATCTTAGCCATTGAGAAACTACTTGGTCCCCAAGTATCACTTGTGACTGTAGATGTGAAGCAGATTAGGGCAGAGACCAACTTTCCCTTGAATGCCATTTTCAGATAGAGCAGAGAGTTGGGAAGAAGAGAAGAAGATCTGATGCATGCAAGATGAGATGGATTACCTTTAACTTAAGCTTGATTTGGTTTGGATTTTCTATTTTAGCTTCTGTGTTTCAAGCTTAAACTTTCTCTCTCTTGCTTCTTTGGTTACTAGCTTAGGGAAGAAGCTTTTTCTCTCTTTCTCTTTCTTACTTTTCTGAAGCTTTGATTTGACTTGATTAGAGAGGAGAGGAACGTTGCTTCTGGTAAGGCAAGATGGAGGGAATTGAAAAACAATTCGGGCTTGGATCGGGTTCTTCTCAAGTTCAGCCCGTTGGTGCCTTGTCTTGCTTCTTGGAAGACTTTTTGCTTGAGATGAATGACTTGGGCTTGTCTTTATTTTCACTTACCATTCAGCCCATTGGCATATATCTTTTGTTTGATGTTGGGCAGCTGCAACACTTGTTTTTAGCCTGCATTACTTATCAAAAATAATCAAAAACTAATTGGGTGATTAGCCCACTAATCAAATTTTGTCATCATCAATTTTATTAATTAATTTCTTAACTCAACAACATGAATGCAATTGCTTGGTCAAAATAAATCAATTCTCAAGAAGCATATATGCACATGGGCTGAGGACTAGCAAGTCTAATCCACAATTAAAATGAGTTATTAAATATTTTATAAGCTTGTAAGAAAAGTGATGATTGTGGGTAGAAACATGTAATTGAGCATCAAACCCTCACCGGATGTGTTTGCACTCTATTCGCTCAAGTGTTTAGGGTTGATTCACTCAATTCTCCCCTAATCATGCTTTCCAAGATTTATTTTTCTTCTAACAATCAACATTTATTTCATGCATGCATACACCTATCATGAGGTCTTTTCATTGGTTGTAATGGGGCTAAGGTCAAGGTGGGATGCATATATGGTCAAGTGAGCTTGAAATTTCAATCTTTGATAAGCTTAAACTTCCCACCTAACCTATGACATCCTATACAATTCAAAGCTAACCTAACTACCTATTTGTCATTTTTCCACATACTCATGCATTCTTTTTCATTTCACAACACCTATGCATTGATTTTATTGAGCTTTACTTTATTTTGGGGCATTTTGTCCCCTTTTTATTTCTTTCTTTTTCTATTTTTTCTTTCTTTTTCTATATTTTTTTTTCTTTTCTTTCTTTTCCATATTATTTTTCTTTTTCTTTTCCTTTTTCTTTTGTTTTTCTCATTTTTTCTTTTCTATATACAAGAATATCAATGCATAAGGTTTTACATTTGATTAATACATGAGCATGTACCCAATTCCAAATATTTACAACATAGATACAAAACTACCCTTTTATTCCCTCAATCTCCCAAGATTCCCACACTTGAATGATACACACACTCTAGCCTAAGCTAATCAAAGATCCAAATGAGGATATTTATTATTTTCCGCTTTAAGGCTTGTAATGTGCTAAAATTATGAACAAAGTGGGTTAATCGTAGGCTCAAAATGGCTAACAATGGAGAGTAAAAGGTAGGCTATTTGGGTAAGTGAGCTAAATGAAATGATGGCCTCAATCATATAAATGCATGAATACATAAAATAATGGATATAAAGAATCAAACAAATCAAAGATCACAATCATAGAAAGAGAACAATGCACACAAGAATGAAAATAAGTGGTTATAAGATGTAACCACACCATTAGACTCAAATCTCACAAGCTTTTGTTCTTAGCTCAAAGACATGATCTACAATATATATATAATTCAAGCAAGTCCTATGAAAGGTTTTCACTCAAATCAATTGGGGTGCCCTATAGATAGAAATCTTGAAAAATCTCATTATTTTGACTAAGCTTATTGTGTATATATATGCAAAAATAAGAAAATGCAAGTAAAAATCCTAAAAACCTAAAATGAAATGAAATGCAAAAGTGTTGAGATTAGAAACTTGTCACCCAAAATCGTCGAACGGTCAGACGACCTCCCCACACTTGAAGATTGCACCGTCCTCGGTGCATGCAAAGATGAGCAAGGGAGTACGACGACTCTCCGGATTGCTACCTTCAGCTGGTAGATCAACCGGTTGCTACGCCTTCTTTCTTCTGCTTCCATTTTTGCTTGCGGTGTATCATTTATGAAAAATAAAAATATAACACCATAAGATGAGAGAACACAAAAATAAGGAAGCATACATTGTTAGAAATGAGGTACTAATCACTAGAATTGAGTGAGTAAATTAGTGTGACATTAGAAAATAGGGATGTGAGTTCTAAATTAGGCACCTTTTAGAACACACATCATCATAAAAAGTGATGTCACAAAAGAAGCATGCACTTCACTTATCCTAGTGTTCTTGAAATGCTTTAAGTAGACTTGTAAGGTAAAACAAGCATTAAAGAAGCATGAAGGCATTCAAGCTATAAGCATATGGATGAAAATGATTGTGAAATACAATGCATTAGGATAAATGCACAACATCCATCAAGAAATTGCCTAATCGAGGAAAAAAATTCCAATTTCATGGTGGCTAGCTACAACATGCAATTCAAAAGGATGTACAAGCTCGAAGGCGATTCTCATCACTTAGTATTCTCAAAAGATAAGCATGAAGAATTCAAAACCAAGTAGCAAAGTATAACCTCAACAATAGAATCCAACAAAGATTATAAACATAATGATGTTAAGATAACATCCCGTTTGTACTCAGCAACAATTAATGGTAAACAAAATTAACAATCCAACACTTACAATGAAAAAGAGAAAATGAAATAAAAACTAACTAAAACTAACTAATCAACTAACTAACTAACTAGAATAGATGATTATCAATGGTGTTTGGAAGTGTTGGATGAGGGGTAGGAGAAGGGAAGAAGAAAGGAGAAGGAAAGAAATGGAAAGAGGAGAAGAAAAGAAATGTGTTGAAGGAAGGACATCCGTGCATACGCGTGCATGGCGCGCGCGCACGGATGGTGATGCAATGGAGGCGACGCGTACGCGTACATGGCGCATCCACGCCGATCGCTTATTTTGAGAGTGGCGCGTACGCGCCAGGTACGCGTACGCGCGAGTTGATTTATGCCTCGGGCACAGTGCACGCACAGCATTCGCACAACTCTTGGGTCAATGTATGGAGAAATGAAATTTTGCAATCCACGCGTACGTGCACATGGCACGTGCACGTGGATGGTTGAAAACGCTTGATGCACGCGTACGCGTGCAGTGCGCGTACACGTGAATGGTGCTCTATTTTTCAAAATTTTTTTATGTTTTTGCACTAATCCAAGCATTCTAAACCTCCAAACAACTACCAAAACACCATAAAACCTTATTTAACATACTAAACTACCAAACAAACTCAACAAATCAATCAAAACGTGAAATTAAACTATTTTAACCAATATGCACAAAAAGGAAAAAAAGAAAGATTTTACCATGGTGGGGTGTCTCCCACCTAGCACTTTTGTTTATTGTCCTTAAGTTGGACTTATGGGGAGCTCCTCTCAAGGTGGCTTGTGCTTGAAACTATCTTTGAACATCCACTAATGCTTGAATCTCCAATAAGCTCCATTCGTCAATTTTAATATCTTCAAGCCTTGATGGAGTTCTTCACAAACCATGAGCTCCCAAATTTGATTTTCCTTGTGAGATCCGGGATCCCACACTTTGTTTTGACACCCGTCCTTAAATTGGTCATCATTATTCCATCCGGGTAGCATGGCCTTGGAATTCTCAAAGAAGCTTCCAAACAACTTTCTAGACCCATACAATTTGGTTTCACACCAACCATTGCTCTTGAATTTTGAGCTTGCAACCATCATGAGCTTAGAATGACATTTCCAACTGCTACACAACTCTTTCCTACTCTTAACTCCACAAAGAGCTTTAAGTTGACCATCATTTTCAATCAAACCATATTCAAGTGAGAAAGTAAAGCTTAGGGATAAGAATTTTACCCACTTGAATGTTGTGTAGGATGGTGACTTAGGGAGGGAGACCTCTCCACACTTAGACAATGCGAGGTCTAGTTCTTTAGGCTCTTCTTTAGTTGTTGTTTCCACCTCTTCGCAAGCTTCCTCAATTTCAACCTTTCCCTTTTTATCACTTGGCTTGATGTTGTCTTCAAGAACTTCGATTTCTTGCTCAATGAGAGGTGGCTCAATTTTGGATAGGAATTCATTGATGAATGAATTCATCTCTTGATCAACCCTTTCATATTCTTCAATTTTGATATACACCATGCCAACTTTTTCCTCTTGGTAGCTCTATTCCGATTCACTTTCCTTCTCATTGCTCACCAAGAGTATGGGAGGTTGTGCACATTCTTCTATAATTTCAACTTCATGTACAATGGGAGAGGATTCACATGTAGATAGAAATTCATCCATGATTGAATCCATCTCTTGATAAACCTCTTCCAAGTCTCCAAGTATGATATTCCGTGGAGGTTGCGCACCCTCCTCAACATCAACATCAAGCTTCTTAGAAGAGTGCTCCATGATGCTACATTCCCATGGACTTTCAACATCTCCTAAATCTTCAACCACTTTTTCTTTTTCTTCAATAACCATAGGCTCCTCCAATTTCTCTAACACAAAGTGGCATCCCTCATCACCCACCGGAGTTTTCAATCTCTCCTTCATGCTATGATCTTCAATTGATTCTTCACATGTGGTTATGGAAGCACCTTGAGTGTTCAAGCATTGGTAGGCTAAAGTATGCACTACCTTGGTCAACTTGGTCACAAACTCTAGGGTGTTCCTTTGCATATCTGCTTGTCCTTGAAGTAGCAAGGTAAGAGAATCATCTATTGGGGCTTGGGGTGGATAGGAGGGTTCATTATTTTGGAGAGAGGGTTCATAGTAGGAAGGTGGTTCTACTTGGTAAGGGTATGGAGATGGTGTGCATTGAGGTAGTTCTTCATAGTAGTCATGATATGATTGTGGTGGTTCTAAAGGTTTTTCCTCATAATGGTCATAAGAATATGGTATGGGTGATTGGTTATACGATGGATATGGATCATAGGAAGGTGTTTGGTAATGAGAGGCTTGTGAGAATGGTTGAGGTTCATGTTGAGGATAAAAATCATAGGCATATGATGGTGGTAATTGATTGTCATAAAAAGATTCACCATAGCCAGTGAATTGACATGCATTAGGATGGTGATTATACCTATACATATACGGAGGTTATTGCCAATAGGAGTGATCAATTCCTTGAGGCTCCTCCCATCTTTGTTGGTTCCATCCATAATGAGTGTCATCATTGAAGTTCACATTTCCTACAACACAATTAGAACCAAACTCATAGCCAAAGTGAGAATTCATAGTGGAAAAACAAAATAAAACTAACAAGATCTAGAAACAAGCAAAAGACAAACCTATTCACAATATTCACATATATACAATAACCAATAACACAACACCATTGCAAGTCCCCGGTAACGGCGCTATTTTGATGATTGGACTTTTGTGTGGTCTAGAATTCACAATTGAAATCTCGTTGCAAGTATAGTTTATAAACCAACAATAGTCCTTTCATACAAAAATTTGTTTGTCACAAGTAACAAACCCATAAATTTATAAACCGAAGTATTGAAACCTTAGGTCGTTCTCCCTAGGAATTACAATAAAGTGTTCTTGCTATTGGTTATGAAGTATGTTTGGGGTTTTTGAGATATTAGACATGAAAGGTAAATGGCAATGAAAATAAATTAACATCTAGAAAGCTCTTGGCAAGGTTGTGAGAATTAGAAGTTCTATCCTAGTTATCCTTCTCAATTGTGACCACAATTATCCATTGCTACCACTTAGTTAACCTCTAACCATGGAGGAAAGTCAAGTGAATGAATCAACTTGATTCTACAAGTCCTAGCCAACTTCCAAGGGAAAGACTAGCATTAGTGGTATCCAAATCAATTAGCAACTTCTAATTATGAATCAACAAAGGAATTAGATAACTCAAGCGTCACTAATTACTCTACCAAAGCCAAGAGGAACAAAATCTACACTAAAATCCAACCAAGCATTTCATCAAACACTTGGAAGGCATAAAAGGAAAGCAAAGTAAATTGACAACAAAAATAAAATCTAACAACAATTATTGTAAGAAATTAATAACAACAATCAAAAGGAACACAATTATTATGAATTACCTCTAATTGAATTGAAAGAAAATAGAAGGAACAAAAGTAGATCTACAATAAAGCATAGAAACAACATAAAGGAAATTACAACAAAAGAATAGAGGAATCATAAATGCAACAACAAAGAATTGAGAAGAAGAAGAAGAAGAAAGCATGAATTGAAATCTAGATCTAAGAACTAAACCTAATCCTAATCCTAATTCTAGAGAGAAGTGAGAGCTTCTCTCTCTAGAAACTACCCTAAACTACTCCTAATGTGTGTTATGAGTAAAAATGAGCGAGTGATCCCTTACCCCCTTCAATCATTGGTCCTTATATGCATTTTTCCGCTAAAGTTGGTTGAAATTGGGCCCCACAGCTCTTAGAAATTGCTGGGCACATTTTCTATTTAAAAAATCATGTGCGCCCATCAGCGCATACGCGTACAGTGCACGTGGATCTTCTCTAATCTCATGGAGGATGATGGAGTGCTCTTAGTGCTCCATCCTTAGTTGTCCCATGTTGGAACTTAATTCTCCTAGGGAAGTGTTGATTTGTTCCTAATAGTTTTGTGGAGGGAAGTGCATCCCTTGAGGCATCTCAGGGATTTCATGGTGAGGAATTTCCTCATGCTCTTGTTGAGGTCCATGATCTCTTGTTTGCTCCATCCTCTTCTTAGTGATGGGCTTGTCCTCTTCAATGAGGATGTCTCCCTCTATGTCAATTCCAGCCGAATTGCAGAGGTGACAAATGAGGTGAGGAAAGGCTAACCTTGCCAAAGTGGAGGACTTGTCAGCCACCTTGTAGAGTTCTTGAGGTATAATCTCATGAACTTCCACTTCCTCCCCAATCATGATACTATGGATCATGATGGCCCGGTCTATAGTAACTTCAGACCGGTTGCAAGTAGGAATGATTGAGCGTTGAATAAACTCCAACCATCCTCTAGCTACAGGCTTAAGGTCCAGTCTTTTCAATTGAACCGGCTTGCCTCTTGAGTCAACTTTCCAATGAGCTCCTTCCACACATATGTCCATGAGGACTTGGTCTAACCTTTGATCAAATTTGACCCTTCTAGTGTAGGGGCGTGCGTTTTCTTCCATCATTGGCAAGCTGAACGCCAGCCTTACATTTTCTGGACTGAAATCTAAGAATTTCCCCCGAACCATGGTAAGCCAATACTTTGGATTCGGGTTCACACTTTGATCATGGTTCCTAGTGATCCATGCGTTTGCATAGAACTCTTGAACT
This sequence comes from Arachis hypogaea, assembly GCF_003086295.3. Taxonomy (NCBI): domain Eukaryota; kingdom Viridiplantae; phylum Streptophyta; class Magnoliopsida; order Fabales; family Fabaceae; genus Arachis; species Arachis hypogaea. The sequence goes on along the minus strand of NC_092048.1, from coordinate 70,190,600 downwards.
ATTAAGATCCCGACTTGTTGAATGGGGTTGGTGAGAACATCCCAACCTCTTCTTCGGATCTCATGTTGGATCTCCGGATACTCATTCTTTTTGAGCTTGAAAGGAACCTCAGGGATCACTTTCTTTTTTGCCACAACTTCATAGAAGTGGTCTTGATGGACCTTTGAGATGAATCTCTCCATCTCCCATGACTCAGAGGTGGAAGCAATTGCCTTCCCTTTCCTCTTTCTTGAGGTTTCTCTGGCCTTAGGTGCTATTAATGGTTATGAAAAAACAAAAAGCTATACTTTTACCACACCAAACTTAAAATATTTGCTCGTCCCCGAGCAAAAGAAGAAAGAAAGAAGGAGAAGAAGAAGAAAAACGGAGGAAAGGGAGAGAGGTGTGTATTAGGCCAAGGGGAAGACGAGAGGGTTGGGTTGTGTGAAAATGAAGAAGGAATGAAGGGTTTATATAGGAGTGGAGGGGGTTTAGGGTTCGGCTATTAGGGTTAGGTTTGGGAGTGAAAAGAGTTTGAATTTTGGAGGTAGGTGGGGTTTTTGGAGAAGAGATGATGGATGTGAGTGGTGAAGAGGTGATGGGGAAGAGTGATTGACGTGATTGGTGAGGGGTATTTATGGAAGAGAGTTATGAAAAGGTGTGAAGAGGAGAGAAGAAAATGTGGGGATCCTGTGGGGTCAAGAACTTAACATCCCTGCTCTAATTAGGCGTGTAGAATGCTCTTAGCATGCATGTCTGGCGTTAAACGCCAGCTTGCTGCTTGTTTGGCGTTAAACGCCCAAATGTAGCCTATTTCTGGCGTTTAACGCCACTTCCATGCTCTGTTCTAGCGTTAAACGCCAGTCTGGTGCTTGTTTCTGGCGTTTAACGCCAGCTTGATGCTTCTTTCTGGCGTTAAACGCCAGTTTGATGCTTCTTACTAGCGTTTAAACGCCAGTAAGTTCCTCCTCCAGGGTGAGCTGTTTTTAAAGCTATTTTTCATTCTGTTTTTGATTTTTCAGTAGTTTTTGTGACTCCACATGATCATCAACATAAAAAAAACATAAAATAACAATAAAATATATATATATATATATATATATATAATTAAATAACATTGGGTTGCCTCCCAACAAGCGCTTCTTTAATGTCAATAGCTTGACAGTGGGCTCTCATGGAGCCTCACAGATATTCAGAACATTATTGGAACCTCCCAACACCAAACTTAGAGTTTGAATGTGGGGGTTCAACACCAAACTTAGAGTTTGGTTGTGGCCTCCCAACACCAAACTTAGAGTTTGACTGTGGGGGCTTTGGTTGACTCTGCAGTGAGAGAAGCTTTTCATGCTTACTCTCCATGGTTACAGAAGGAGATCCTTAATTTTTAAACACAAGGCTGTCCTCATTCAGTTGGAGGACCAACTCTTCTCTCTCCACATCAATCACAGCTCTTGCTGTGACTAGGAAGGGTCTTCCAAGGATGATGGATTCATCCTCATCCTTCCCAGTGTCTAGGATTACGAAATCAGCAGGGATGTAAAGGCCTCCAACCTTTACTAACACGTCCTCTACTTATCCATAAGCCTGTTTTCTTGAGTTGTCTGCCATCTCTAAAGAGATTCTGGCAGCTTGCACCTCAAAGATCCCAAGTTTCTCTATTATAGAGAGTGGCATTAAATTTATTCCTGACCCCAGGTCACACAGAGCCTTCTCAATGGTCATGGTGCCTATGTTACAGGGAATTAGGGATTTACCAGGATCCTATTTCTTTTGAGGTAGAGTTTGCTGAACCAAGGCATTTAGTTCCTTGATGAGCAATGGAGGTTCATCCTCCCAAGTCTCATTACCAAATAATTTGGTATTCAGCTTCATGATTACTCCTAAATATGGAGCAACTTGCTCTTCAGCAATGTCTTCATCTTCTTTAGAAGATGAATATTCATCAGAGCTCATGAATGGTAAAAGGAGGTTCAATGGAATCTCTATGGTCTCTAGATGAGCCTCAGATTTCTTGGGTTCCTCAAAGGAAAACTCCTTATTGGTCACTGAACGTCCCAGGAGGTCTTCCTCACAAGGATTCACGTCCTCCTCCTCCTCTTTGGGTTCGGCCACACCAAGTAAGGTAATGGCCTTGCACTCTCTTTTTAGATTCTCTTCTGTATTGCTTGGGAGAGTACTAGGAGGAGTTTTAGTGACTCTTTTACTCAGCTGGCCCACTTGTGCCTCCAAATTTCTAATGGAGGACTGATGAGCGGATAATTTATACGCTTTTTGGCATTGTTTTTAGTATGTTTTTAGTAGAATCTAGTTACTTTTAGGGATGTTTTCATTAGTTTTTATGTTAAATTCACATTTCTGGACTTTACTATGAGTTTGTGTGTTTTTCTGTGATTTCAGGTATTTTCTGGCTGAAATTGAGGGACTTGAGCAAAAATCAGATTCAGAGGTTGAAGAAGGACTGCTGATGTTGTTGGATTCTGACCTCCCTGCACTCAAAGTGGATTTTCTGGAGCTACAGAACTCAAAATGGCGCGCTTCCAATTTCGTTGGAAAGTAGACATCCAGGGATTTCCAGAAATATATAATAGTCCATATTTTGCCCAAGTTTAGATGACACAAACTGGCGTTCAACGCCAGCTCTCTGCCCAATTCTGGCGTCCATCGCCAGAAACAAGTTGCAAAGTGGAGTTCAACGCCCAAAATGGCACAAAAGCTGGCGTTCAACTCCAAGAATGACCTCTCCACGTGTAGACTTCAAGCTCAGCCCAAGCACACACCAAGTGGGCCCCGGAAGTGGATTTATGCATCAATTACTTACTTCTGTAAACCCTAGTAGCTAGTTTATTATAAATAGGACCTTTTACTATTATATTAGACATCTTTGGATCATCCTGGATTGTATTTTGATCTATTGATCACGTTTGAGGGCTGGCCTCTCGGCCATGCCTGAACCTTCATTACTTATGTATTTTCAACGGTAGAGTTTCTGCACTCCATAGATTAAGGTGTGGAGCTCTGCTGTTCCTCAAAGATTAATGCAAAGTACTACTGCTTTTCTATTCAATTCATCTTATTTCGCTTCTAAGATATTCATTCGCACTTCAACCTGAATGTGATGAACGTGACAATCATCATCATTCCCTATGAACGCGTGCCTGACAACCACTTCCGTTCTACATTAGATTGAATGAGTATCTCTTAGATCTCTTAATCAGAATCTTCGTGGTATAAGCTAGATTGATGGCGGCATTCATGAGAGTCCGGAAAGTCTAAACCTTGTCTGTGGTATTCCGAGTAGGATTCAATGATTGAATGACTGTGACGAGCTTCAAACTCGCGAGTGCTGGACGTAGTGACAGACGCAAAAGGAGGGTGAATCCTATTCCAGCATGATCGGGAACCTCAGATGATTAGTCGTGCCGTGACAAGGCATCTTGGACCATTTTCACAAGAGGAGGCGATTTAACCATTGACAACGGTGATGCCCTTGCATAAAGCCAGCCATGGAAAGGAGTAAGACTGATTGGATGAAGAAAGCGGGAAAGCAGAGATTCAGAGGAACGAAAGCATCTCTACACGCTTATCTGAAATTCTCACCAATGAATTACATAAGTGTTTCTATCCTTATTTTCTATTTAATTAGTATTATTTTTGAAAACTCCATAATCAATTATTATCCGCCTGACTGAGATTTACAAGGTGACCATAGCTTGCTTCATACCAACAATCTCCGTGGGATCGACCCTTACTCACGTAAGGTTTATTACTTGGACGACCCAGTGCACTTGCTGGTTAGTTGTATCGAAGTTGTGACAAATTATGAATTGAGATTAGAGAACCAAGTTTTTGGAGCCATTACCAGAGATCACAATTTCGTGCACCAAGTTTTTGGCGCTGTTGCCGGGGATTGTTCGAGTTTGGACAACTGACGGTTCATCTTGTTGCTTAGATTGGGTAATTTCCTTCTTATTTTCAAAAAAAGTTTTCAAAAAATTTTTCAAAAATCTTTCAAAAAATTTTTCCTTTGTTTTCGAAAAAATAAAAAAAAAATTGTTTTCAAAAATATATTTTTCTTCAAAATTTTTAAGAATGAATTCTAGTGTTTCATGAAGCATGTTGAAGCCTGACTAGCTATAAAGCCATGTCTAAATTCTTTTGGATTGAGGCTTCCAAACCATCAGCATAGAGGCAAGTTACTTTGATAAGTAATGAGCAGTATATTCTCTGATGTTATATGCTAAAGCTTGACTGGCTATTAAGCCATGCCTAACCCTCAGATTGGAGCTTTAGACTAAGAATGCTAGATTCCTGGAATTCATATTAAAAATTTTGGAATCCTTATTTTTGTTTTTCAAATAATTTTCGAAAAAATACAAAAAAAAATTAGAAAATCATAAAAATCAAAAATATTTTTTGTGTTTCTTGTTTGAGTCATGTGTCATGTTATAAGTTTGGTGTCAATTGCATGTGCATCTTGCATTTTTCGAAAAAAATCATGCATTCATAGTGTTCTTCATGATCTTCAAGTTGTTCTTGGTAAGTCTTCTTGTTTGATCTTTGCATTTGCTTGTTTTGTGTCTTTTCTTGTTTTTCATATGCATTCTTGAATTCTTAGTGCCTAAGCATTAAAGATTTCTAAGTTGGGTGTCTTGCATGTTTTTCTTGCATTAAAAATTTTTCAAAAATATGTTCTTGATGTTCATCATGATCTTCATAGTGTTCTTGGTGTTCATCTTGACATTCATAGCATTCTTGCATGCATTCATTGTTTTGATCTAAAAATCTCCATGCATTGAGCATTTTCATTGTTTTTCTCTCTCATCATAAAAAATTCAAAAATAAAAAGAAAAAAATTCTTCCCCTTTTTATCTCATCAAATTCAAAAATTTGAGTTGACTTTTTCAAAAATTTTTAAAATCAAGTTGTTTCTTATGAGTCAAATCAAATTTTCAATTTGAAAATCTTATCTTTTTCAAAATCTTTTTCAAAAATCAAATCTTTTTCATTTTTCTTAGTTATTTTTGAAAATTTTTAAAATATTTTTCAAAAATCTCTTTCTTGTCTTTATATCATAATTTTCGAAAATGACATCATCAATTAATGTTTTGATTCAAAAATTTCAAGTCTGTTACTTTTTTGTTAAGAAAGATTCAAACTTTGAGTTCTAGAATCATATCTTGTGATTTCTTGTGAATCAAGTCATTAATTGTGATTTTAAAAATTAAATCTTTTTCAAAAACTAATTTCAATTATATCTTTTCAAAAATATCTTCTCATCTTATCTTTTTCAAAATTTGATTTCAAAATATCTCTTATAACTTCTTATCTTCTTATCTTTTCAAAATTGATTTTCAAATTTGTTTCAACTAACTAACTAACTTTTTGTTTGTTTCTTATCTTTTTCAAAACCACCTAACTAACTCTCTCTCTCTAATTTTCGAAAATATCTTCCCCCTTTTTCAAAATTTCTTTTTAACTAATTATTTTAATTTTTTATTTTAATTTTCGAAAATTACTAACCTTTTTCTAAAACTATTTTCGAAAATCACTAACTCTTTTTCAAAAATAATTTTCAAAAATTCTCTTCCTCTCTCATCCCCCTCTATTTTATTTATTCATCTACTAACACTTCTCTTCATCTCACATCTCTGCTCCTATCATCACCTTTGTGTTTGGATTCTTCATTCTTCTTCACCCCTATTCCTTTTCTTCTTCTACTAACAATAAGGAACCTCTTTACTGTGACATAGAGGATTCCTCCTCTTTTCTTTTCCTCTTCTCTTTCTTATGAGCAGGGACAAAGAAAAAGGCATTCTTGTTGAAGCTGATCCAGAACCTGAAAGGACTCTGAAGAGAAAACTAAGAGAAGCTAAATTACAACAATCCAGAGACAACCTTATTGAAAATTTCGAACAAGTAAAGGAGATGGCAGCCGAACCCAACAACAATAATGCAAGGAGAATGCTTGGTGACTTTACTGCACCTAATTCCAATTTACATGGAAGAAGCATCTCCATCCCTGCCATTGGAGCAAACAATTTTGAGCTGAAATCTCAGCTAGTTTCTCTGATGCAGCAGAACTGCAAGTTTCATGGACTTCCATCTGAAGATCCTTTTCAGTTCTTAACTGAATTCTTGCAGATCTGTGATACTGTTAAGACTAATGGAGTAGATCCTGAAGTCTACAGGCTCATACTTTTCCCTTTTGCTGTAACAGACAGAGCTAGAATATGGTTGGACTCTCAACCCAAAGACAGCCTGAACTCTTGGGATAAGTTGGTCACGGCTTTCTTAGCCAAGTTCTTTCCTCCTCAAAAGCTGAGCAAGCTTAGAGTTGATGTTCAAACCTTCAGACAGAAAGAAGGTGAATCCCTCTATAAAGCTTGGAAAAGATACAAGCAGCTGACCAAAAAGTGTCCTTCTGACATGCTTTCAGAATGGACCATCCTGGATATATTCTATGATAGTTTATCTGAGCTATCAAAGATGTCATTGGATACTTCTGCAGGTGGATCCATTCACCTAAAGAAAACGCCTGCAGAAGCTCAAGAACTCATTGACATGGTTGCTAATAACCAGTTCATGTACACCTCTGAGAGGAATCCTGTGAGTAATGGGACGCCTATGAAGAAGGGAGTTCTTGAAATTGATACTCTGAATGCCATACTGGCTCAGAATAAAATATTGACTCAGCAAGTCAATATGATTTCTCAGAGTCTGAATGGAATGCAAGCTGCATCCAACAGTACTCAAGAGGCATCTTCTGAGGAAGAAGCTTATGATCCTGAGAACCCTGCAATAGCAGAGTTAAAATACATGGGTGAACCATATGGAAACACCTACAATCCATCATGGAAAAATCACCCAAATCTCTCATGGAAGGATCAAAAGCCTCAACAAGGCTTTAATAATGGTGGAAGAAACAGGTTTAGCAATAGCAAGCCTTTTCCATCATCCACTCAGCAACAGACAGAGAATTCTGAGCAGAATCCATCTAGCTTAGCAAATTTAGTCTCTGATCTATCTAAGGCCACTGTGAGTTTCATGAATGAAACAAGGTCTTCCATTAGAAATTTGGAAGCACAAGTGGGCCAGCTGAGTAAAAGGATCACTGAAATCCCTCCTAGTACTCTCCCAAGCAATACAGAAGAGAATCCAAAAGGAGAGTGCAAGGCCATTGAATTAATTACCATTGCCGAACCCACAAGAGAGGAGAAGGACGTGAATCCCAAGGAGGAAGACCTCCTGGGACGTCCAGTGATCAATAAGGAGCTTCCCTTTGAGGAACCTAAGGAATCTGAGACTCATCTAGAGACCATAGAGATTCCATTGAACCTCCTTATGCCATTCATGAGCTCTGATGAGTATTCCTCTTCTGAAGAGAATGAGGATGTTACTGAAGAGCAAGCTGCCAAGTTCCTTGGTGCAATCATGAAGCTAAATGCCAAATTATTTAGTATTGAAACTTGGGAAGATGAACTTCCCTTGTTCACCAATGAACTAAGTGATCTGGATCAACTGACATTGCCTTAGAAGAGACAGGATCCTGGAAAGTTCATAATACCTTGTACCATAGGCACCATGATCTTTAAGGCTCTGTGTGACCTCGGTTCAGGAATAAACCTCATACCCCTCTCTATAATAGAGAAACTGGGAATCTATGGGGTGCAAGCCACTAAAATCTCATTAGAGATGACAGACAATTCAAGAAAAGAGGCTTATGGACAAGTAGAGGACGTGTTAGTAAAGGTTGAAGGCCTTTACATCCCTACTGATTTCATAGTCCTAGATACTGGGAAGGATGAGGATAAATTCATCATCCTGGGAAGACCTTTCCTAGCCACAGTAAAAGCTGTGATTGATGTGGACAGAGGAGAATTGATCCTTCAAATAAATGAGGACAACCTTGTGTTTACAACTCAAGGATCTCTTTCTGCATCCATGGAGAGGAAGCATAAAGAGCTTCTCTCAAAGCAGAGTCAACCAGAGCCCCCACAGTCAAACTCTAAGTTTGGTGTTGGGGAGTCTCAACAAAGCTCTGCACATCTGTGAGGCTCCATGAGAGCCCACTGTCAAGCTATTGACATTAAAGAAGCGCTTGTTGGGAGGCAACCCAATGTTTATTTATCTAATTTTCATTATTTTTCATGTTTTATTAGGTTCATGATCATGTGGAGTCACAAAATAAATATAAAAATTGAAAACGGAATCAAAAACAGCAGAAGAAAAATTACACCCTGGAGGAAGACCTTACTGGCGTTTAAACACGAGTAAGAAGCATGTTTTGGGCGTTCAACGCCAGAACAGAGCATGGTTCTGGCGCTGAACGCCAGAAATGGACAGCATCTGGGCGTTTGAACGCCAGAAATGCACCCTAGAGAAGAGCTGGCACTGAACGCCCAAAACAAGCATGGTTCTGGCGTTCAACGCCAGAATTGGGCTACAAATGGGCGTTCAACGCCCAGAACAAGCACCAATCTGGCGCTGAACGCCCAGAGTTGTGTGCAAGGGCATTTTGCATGCCTAATTTGGTGCAAGGTTGTAAATCCTTGAACACCTCAGGATCTGTGGACCCCACAAGATCAACTCAGGATCTGTGGACCCCACAGGATCCCCACCTACCTCCACTCACTCTCTCCATTCATGGCCATCCCTTCTGTTTTTCATTTACCACTCACATCCATACACCTACCTACCTTCAAAATTCAACATCTCTTCCCCACCCAATCCCACCCATATGGCCGAATACACACATCCCTCCATCTCCTCCATATCTTCTTCTTCTTCTTCTTCTTCTTCTTCTTCTTCTTCTTCTTCTTCTTCTTCTTCTTCTTCTTCTTCTTCTTCTTCTTCTTCTTCTTCTTCTTCTTCTTCTTCTTCTTCTTCTTCTTCTTCTTCTTCTTCTTCTTCTTCTTCTATTCTTTCTTCTTTTGCTCGAGGGCGAGCAATATTCTAAGTTTGGTGTGGTAAAAGCATAAGATTTTTGTTTTTCCATTACCATTGATGGCACCTAAGGCCGGAGAATCCTCTAGAAAAGGGAAAGGGAAGACAAAAGCTTCCACCTCCGAGTCATGGGAGATGGAAAAGTTCATCTCCAAAGCCCATCAAGACCACTTCTATTATATTGTGCCCAAGAAGAAGGTGATCCCTGAGGTCCCTTTCAAACTCAAGAGGCGCAGGAAGCTCATCACCATGAGATCCCGGAGATGCCTCAAATGCATTTTCCTCCACAAAACTATTGGAAGCAGATCAATACCTCCCTAGGAGAATTAAGTTTCAACATGGGACAATTAAGGGTGAAACATCAAGAGCACTCCATCATCCTTCATGAAATTAGAGAAGATCAAAAAGCAATGAGGGAGAAGCAACAAAGACAAGGAAGAGACATAGAAGAGCTCAAGGACATCATTGGTTCCTCAAGAAGGAAACGCCATCATCACTAAGGTGGACTCATTCCTTGTTCTTACTTGCTCTGTTTTTCGTTTTCTCTATGTTAAGTGCTTATCTATGTTTGTGTCTTTATTACATGATCATTAGTATTTAGTAACTATGTCTTAAAGTTATGAATGTCCTATGAATCCATCACTTCTCTTAAATGAATAATGTTTTAATTCAAAAGAACAAGAAGTACATGAGTTTTGAATTTATCCTTGAACTAAGTTTAATTATATTGATGTGGTGACAATGCTTCTTATTTTCTGAATGTATGCTTAAACAGTGCATATGTCTTTTGAAGTTGTTGTTTAAGAATGTTAAATATGTTGGATCTTGAAAGAATGATGACAAGGAGACATGTTATTTGATAATTTGAAAAATCATAAAAATGATTCTTGAAGCAAGAAAAAGCAGCAAAGAACAAAGCTTGCAGAAAAAAAAATAGGCGAAAAAAAATAGAAAGAAAAAGTAAGCAGAAAAAGCCAAAAGCTCTTAAAACCAAAAGGCAAGGGTAAATAAAGAGGATCCCAAAGCTTTGAGCATTAGTGGATAGGAGGGCCTACAGGAATAAAATCCTGGCCTAAGCGGCTAAACCAAGCTGTCCCTAACCATGTGCTTGTGGCGTGTAGGTGTCAAGTGAAAACTTGAGACTGAGCGGTTAAAGTCAAGGTCCAAAAAAAAAAGTGTGCTTAAGAACCCTGGACACCTCTAATTGGAGACTTTAGCAAAGCTGAGTCACAATCTGAAAAGGTTCACCCAATTATGTGTCTGTGGCATTTATGTATCCGGTGGTAATACTGGAAAACAAAGTGCTTAGGGCCACGGCCAAGACTCATAAAATAGCTGTGTTCAAGAATCATCATACTGAACTAGGAGAATCAATAACACTATCTGAACTCTGAGTTCCTATAGATGCCAATCATTCTGAACTTCAATGGATAAAGTGAGATGCCAAAACTATTCAAGAGGCAAAAATGTATAAGTCCCGCTCATCTGATTGGAGCTATGTTTCATTGATAGTTTGGAATTTATAGTATATTCTCTTCTTTTTATCCTAATTGATTTTCAGTTGCTTGGGAACAAGCAACAATTTAAGTTTGGTGTTGTGATGAGCGGATAATTTATACGCTTTTTGGCATTGTTTTTAGTATGTTTTTAGTATAATCTAGTTACTTTTAGGGATGTTTTCATTAGTTTTTATGTTAAATTCACATTTCTGGACTTTACTATGAGTTTGTGTGTTTTTCTATGATTTCAGGTATTTTCTGGCTGAAATTGAGGGACTTGAGCAAAAATCAGATTCAGAGGTTGAAGAAGGACTGCTGATGCTGTTGGATTCTGACCTCCCTGCACTCAAAGTGGATTTTCTGGAGCTACAAAACTCAAAATGGCTCGATTCCAATTGCGTTGGAAATTAGACATCCAGGGCTTTCCAGAAATATATAATAGTCCATACTTTGCCCAAGTTTAGACGATGCAAACTGGCGTTCAACGCCAGCTCTCTGCCTGATTCTGGCGTCCAGCGCCAGAAACAAGTTGCAAAGTGGAGTTCAACGCCCAAAATGGCACAAAAGCTGGCGTTCAACTCCAAGAATGACCTCTCCACGTGTAGACTTCAAGCTCAGCCCAAGCACACACCAAGTGGGCCCCGGAAGTGGATTTATGCATCAATTACTTACTTCTGTAAACCCTTGTAGCTAGTTTATTATAAATAGGACCTTTTACTATTATATTAGACATCTTTGGATCATCCTGGATTGTATTTTGATCTATTGATCACGTTTGAGGGCTGGCCTCTCGGCCATGCCTGAACCTTCATTACTTATGTATTTTCAACGGTAGAGTTTCTGCACTCCATAGATTAAGATGTGGAGCTCTGCTGTTCCTCAAAGATTAATGCAAAGTATTACTATTTTTCTATTCAATTCATCTTATTTCACTTCTAAGATATTCATTGGCACTTCAACCTGAATGTGATGAATGTGACAATCATCATCATTCCCTATGAACGCGTGCCTGACAACCACTTCCGTTCTACATTAGATTGAATGAGTATCTCTTAGATCTCTTAATCAGAATCTTCGTGGTATAAGCTAGATTGATGGCAGCATTCATGAGAGTCCGGAAAGTCTAAACCTTGTCTGTGGTATTCCGAGTAGGATTCAATGATTGAATGACTGTGACGAGCTTCAAACTCGCGAGTGCTGGGCGTAGTGACAGACGCAAAAGGAGGGTGAATCCTATTCCAGCATGATCGGGAACCTCAGATGATTAGCCGTGCCGTGACAGGGTATCTTGGACCATTTTCACAAGAGGAGGGGATGTAACCATTGACAACGGTGATGCCCTTGCATAAAGCCAGCCATGGAAAGGAGTAAGACTGATTGGATGAAGACAGCGAGAAAGCAGAGATTCAGAGGAACGAAAGCATCTCTACACGCTTATCTGAAATTCTCACCAATGAATTACATAAGTGTTTCTATCCTTATTTTCTGTTTAATTAGTATTATTTTCGAGAACTCCATAAACAATTATTATCTGCCTGACTGAGATTTACAAGGTGACCATAGCTTGCTTCATACCAACAATCTCCGTGGGATCGACCCTTACTCATGTAAGGTTTATTACTTGCACGACCCAGTGCACTTGCTGGTTAGTTGTATCGAAGTTGTGACAAATTATGAATTGAGATTAGAGCACCAAGTTTTTGGAGCCATTACCAGAGATCACAATTTCGTGCACCAAGGACCTTGTTTCATTCATGAAACTTAAAGTGGCCTTAGATAGATCAGAGACTATATTTGCTAAGCTAGATGGATTCTGCTCAGAATTTTCTGTCTGATGCTGAGTGGATGATGAGAAAGGCTTGCTATTGCTAAACCTGTTTCTTCCACCATTATTAAAGCTTTGTTGAGGCTTTTGTTGATCCTTCCATGAGAAATTTGGATGATTTCTCTATGAGGGATTATAGGTATTCCCATAGGGTTCTCCCATGTAATTCACCTCTGCTATTGCAGGGTTCTCAGGATCATAAGCTTCTTCTTCAGAAGATGCCTCTTGAGTACTGTTGGATGCAGCTTGCAATCCATTCAGACTCTGAGAAATCATATTGACTTGCTGAGTCAATATTTTATTCTGAGCCAATATGGCATTCAGAGTATCAATTTCAAGAACTCCCTTCCTCTGAGGCGTCCCATTACTCACAGGATTCCTTTCAGAAGTGTACATGAACTGGTTATTTGCAATCATGTCAATGAGTTCTTGAGCTTCTGCAGGCATTTTCTTTAGGTGAATGGATTCACCTGCAGAATGATCCAATGACATCTTTGATGATTCAGATAGACCATCATAGAATATATCCAGGATGGTCCATTCTGAAAGCATGTCAGAAGGACACTTTTTGGTCAGTTGCTTATATCTCTCCCAAGCTTCATAGAGGGATTCACCTTCTTTCTGTTTGAAGGTTTGAACATCCACTCTAAGCTTGCTAAGCTTTTGAGGAGGAAAGAACTTGGCTAAGAAAGTCGTGACCAGCTTATCCCAAGAGTTCAGGCTATCTTTAGGTTGAGAGTCCAACCATATTCTAGTTCTGTCTCTTACAGCAAACGGGAAAAGCATAAGCCTGTAGACCTCAGAGTCAACCCCATTGGTCTTAACAGTATCACAGATCTACAAGAATTCAGTTAAGAACTGAAAAGGATCTTCTGATGGAAGTCCATAAAACTTGCAGTTCTATTGCATCAGAGAAACTAATTGAGACTTTAGCTCAAAATTGTTTGCTCCAATACCAGGGATTGAGATGCTTCTTCCATGTAAATTGAAATTTGGTGCAGTAAAGTCACCAAGCATCTTCGTTGCATTGTTATTATTTTCGGCCATGTCTCCTTCTTTTTCGAAAATTTCTGTCAGATTTTCTCCATAGAGAGTTGTGCTTTAGCTTCCCTTAGCTTCCTCTTCAGAGTCCTTTCAGGTTCAGGATCAGCCTCAACAAGAATGTTCTTATCCTTGTTTCCTGCTCATATGAAGAAGAAAACAGAAAAGAAAATATGGAATCCTCTATGTCAGAGTATAGAGATTCCTTATGTAAATATAAGAAGAGAAGAATAGAGGAAGGAAAAGATAAAAATCCAAACATAGAGGTGAAGAGTGGGTTCGAATTCTTGGGTGGAAGAGAAGTGTTAGTAGATAAATAAAATACTTAGAAAGAGATGAGGAGGAGAGAATTTCAAAAATTAAATAAATTAAAATAAAAATATTTTTGTTTTTAATTTAAAATTAAGGTTAGAATTCGAAAATTAAAAAAAAAGAAAAATGAAATTAAATTAAATTAAAATTTAAAACAATTAGTTAATCAAAAAGGAATTTTGAAAAAGAGGAAGGTGATTTTTGAAAATTAGAGAGAGAATTAGTTAGGTAGTTTTGAAAAAGATATGATTGAAATAGTTAACTTTTTAAAATCAAACAAAAAGTTAAGTAATTAATTGAAAAAGATTTGAAAATCAAATTTTGAAAAGATAGGAAGTTAGAAAAGAAGTTAGAAAAGATTTTGAAATTGATTTTGAAAAAGATGTGATTGAAACTTATTTTGAAAAAGATTTGAAAAAGAAATTTAAAAAGATTTGATTTTGAAAATTAAAGTTGATTACTTGACTAACAAGAAACAAAAAGATATGATTTTAAAATTTAAAGATTGAACCTTTCTTAATAGGCAAGTAACAACTTGAAAAATTTTTGAATCAATCACATTAATTGATAGTAAAGATTTTAAAATTATGAAATGGAAATAAGAAAAAGATTTTTGAAAATCAACTTGAAATTTTCGAAAATCATAAAAGAAAAATGAAAAAGATTTGATTTTTGAAAAAGATTTGAAAAAGATAGAATTTTTTTTTAAATTGAAAATTTGATTTGACTCATAAGAAACAACTAGATTTTAAAATTTTTTGAAAAAGTCAACTCAAATATTCGAATTTTATGAGAAGAAAAAGGAAAAGATATTTTTTTATTTTTGAATTTTTAATGATGAAAGAGAAAAACAACAGAAAGACTCAAAACATGAAAATTATGAATCAAAACACACAATGCATGCAAGAACACTTTGAATGTCAAGATGAACACCAAGAACACTTTGAAGATCAAGATGAACATCAAGACTTATTTTTGAAAATTTTTAAGAAAAGAAAAACATGCAAGACACCAAACTTAGAAATTTTCAAACTTTAGACACTAACAAATTGAAAATGCATATGGAAAACAAGAAAAGACACAAAACAAGAAATTTTAAAGATTAAACAAGCAGACTTACCAAGAACAACTTGAAGATCATGAAGAATACATGCATGAGTTTTCGAAATTTTAAAGAAAAATTAAAAGCATGCAATTGACACCAAACTTACAATTTGACACTAGACTCAAACAAGAAACATCAAATTATTTTTTTGATTTTATGATTTTATAAATTTTTTTTGGATTTTTTGAAAATTAATTGGAAAGGAAAATAAGGATTTCAAAATTTTTAATAGGAATTCCAGGAATCTTGCAATGTTAGTCTAAAGCTCCGGTCCAGGAATTAGACATGGCTTACTAGCCAGCCAAGCTTTCAGTGAAAGCTCCGGTCCAAAACACTAGACATGGCCAATGGCCAGCCAAGCTTCAGCAGATACAAATCAGACATACAACAGCTGATACTTCATTCAACTTGCTTCTGTGCTGATGAGTGGAAGCCTCGGTCCAAAAAAATTAGACATGGCTTTACAGCCAGCCAGGCTTCAACATGTTTCATGAAACTCTAGAATTCCTTTTTAAAAATTCTGAAGAACATAAATTAAATTTTTTTTGAAAAATATTTATTTATTTATTTATTTATTTTTGAAGAATTTTCGAAAATAAAAATAATGAAAACAAAAAGCTTAAAATTAAAATACCTAATCTGAGCAACATGATGAACCGTCAGTTGTTCAAACACGAGCAATCCCCGGCAACGGCGCCAAAAACTTGGTGCACGAAATTGTGATCCTTAACAACAGTGCCAAAAACTTGGTGCTCGGAACGTAATTCACACACTTTGTCACAACTTCGCATAACTAACCAGCAAGTGCACTGGGTCGTCCAAGTAATAAACCTTACGTGAGTAAGGATCGATCCCACGGAGATTATCAGCTTGAAGCAAGCTATGGTCACCTTGTAAATCTCAGTCAGGCGGATTCAAATGGTTATAGAGTTTTAATAATTAAAAGATAAATAAAACATAAAATAAAGATAGAGGTACTAATGTAATTCATTGGTGAGAATTTCAGATAAGCGTATAGAGATGCTTTCGTTCCTTCTGAATCTCTGCTTTCTTATTGCTTTCATCCAATTCTCTATACTCCTTTCCATGGCAAGCTTTATGTAGGGCATCACCGTTGTCAATGGCTACTTCCCATCCTCTCAGTGAAAATGGTCCAAGATGCGCTGTCACCGCACGGCTATTCATCTGTCAATTCTCGATCATACTGGAATAGGATTCAGTAATCCTTTTGCGTCTGTCACTACGCCCAGCCCTCGCAAGTTTGAAGCTCGTCACAGCCATCCCTTCCCGGATCCTACTCGGAATACCACAGACAAGGTTTAGACTTTTCTGACCTCAAGAATGGCCGCCAATACTTCTATCCTATACCACGAAGACTCTGATCTCACGATCAGAAGGCTAAGAGATACACATTCAAGCTTGTTTGCATGTAGAACGGAAGTTTTTGTCAGGCACGCGTTCATAAGTGAGAATGATGATGAGCGTCACATAATCATCACATTCATCATGTTCTTGTGTGCGAATGAATATCTTAGAGAAGAAATAGGCTTGAATTGAATAGAAAAACAATAGTACTTTGCATTAATTCATGAGGAACAGCAGAGCTCCACACCTTAATCTATGGTGTGTAGAAACTCTACCGTTGAAAATACATAAGTGATGAAGGTCCAGGCATGGCTGAATGGCCAGCCCCCATAAAGGTCTAAGATAGCATAAAACTAATCAAAAGAACTCCCTTAACATGATAGTAAAAAGTTCTATTTATACTAAACTAGTTACTAGGGTTACAGAAATCAGTAAATGATGCAGAAATTCACTTAGGGGCCCACTTGGTGTGTGCTTGGTCTGAGCATTGAAGCTTTCACGTGTAGAGGTCTTCCTTGGAGTTAAACACCAGTTTGTAACCTATTTCTGACGTTTAACTCTGCTTTGCAACCTGTTTCTGGCGTTTAACTCTAGAATAGGGCAGAGAGCTGGCGTTGAACGCCAGTTTGCGTCATCTAAACTCGGGCAAAGTATGGACTATTATATATTGCTGGAAAGCCCTGGATGTCTACATTCCAACGCAATTTAGAGAACGCCATTAGGACTCCTGTAGCTCCAGAAAATCCACTTTGAGTGCAGGGAGGTCAGAATCCAACAGCATCTGCAGTCCTTCTTCAACCTCTGAATCTGATTTTTGTTCAAGTCCCTCAATTTCAGCCAGAAATTACCTGATATCATAGAAAAATACACAAACTCATGGTAAAGTCCAGAAATGTAATTTTTAATTAAAACTAATAAAAATATACTAAAAACTAACTAAATCATACTAAAAACTATGTAAAAACAATGCCAAAAAGTGTATAAATTATCCGCTCATCACAGTCAGAAAATATCACACGTCCAATAGTACAGTTAACCGTGCATGGACCTGGATCACTACACTTCTCAAGTATACCTCCCATTAAAGCAGATATAGAACTACCTAAAGGAATAATTTCTAATTCATTAATTTTGTCTTTATGTATACATAAATCTTTTAGAAACTTTGCGTATTTAGGTACCTGCTGAATAACATCAAAAAGGGAAACAGTTACCTCAACCATTTTGAATATTTCTACCATTTTGGGATCAAGTTCCATCTGCTTCCTGGGCTTCCTTGCAATTTGTGGAAATGGAATAGGAAGGGCGTTTTCTGCAGCGTCTGCATCCTTTGGTGCTTCTTTCTGTGGTTGAGCTTCTTCTTCTTCAACCATGTCTTGTATGTCCTCTTCCTCTTCAGCATCCTCTACTTCCACCACCTCTTCAGCTGAGGCGTGTTCTGATGGGATTGGCTCCTCCTGATTCCTCTGTTGCAGTGTGGTTCCGGACCTTAGGGTGATGGCATTGATGCCACCCTTTGGATTGGGTAAGGGTTGAGAAGGAATTCCACTGGAGCTTGTGTGTTGAGTATTTGAAGTATTTGATGATCCCAACTGAGAGATGAGAGCTTGTATAGCGGATGTTAGACCGTTAAGTAAACTTTCCATGTTCCTTTATCCTTGCACAATGGATTGAATCGCCTCGTCACTCGGAAAGGAATTAGATTGAGTGATATGCGGAACTTGTTGTTGGTTGTGCTGTGCTCCTTGGGATTGCCTCAGGTGAGGTGCTCTGTTATTATTCCATCTCTGATTTCCTTGATTGTCTCTGCCTCCTCTGTTATTGTTGTCCCTCCAACTCTGGTTAGAATTATCTCTCCAACCTTGGTTGGAATTGTCCTGCCATCCATGGTTGTAGCTGCCACCTTGATTGTATCCTTGATTGGGGCAGTCATAGAAGTTATGAGTGGCTGCCACAGTGTTGTCTTCCTACTGGAGCTGCGGACATTCATCAGTATAATGGCTATAATCAGCACAGATTCCGCACACTCTTTGTGGGACTAACTGTTGGCTTTGTTGCGCTTGTTGTTGACTCAACTGTATCTGCTTCAGTAAGTTGGTCATTTCACATATACTTTGAGTTAGAGTAGTAGTCTCTCTGCTAG
Source organism: Arachis hypogaea (assembly GCF_003086295.3). Classification (NCBI taxonomy): domain Eukaryota; kingdom Viridiplantae; phylum Streptophyta; class Magnoliopsida; order Fabales; family Fabaceae; genus Arachis; species Arachis hypogaea. Next base: position 70,172,388 of record NC_092048.1, on the reverse strand, counting down.
AAGATACCTCTGCAACAGCTTTTGACCGGCTTTATTTCTGCCTGTGATTTCAAGTAGATTCAGCTAAGTCACTGATCAATTGCCATGCCTCATCAGTGGTCTTATACTTTTTCATAGACCCATTACTAGCACTTTCCAATGTGGTCTTATCTTGGGGCCTCATGCCCTGTGTGATGTAGCCGAGCAACACTATCTTGTCAATCATATGGTGGGGGCATGCTTCAAGAAGATTGTTGAAGCGCTCCCAGTATTCGTAGAGAGTCTCGGATTCGTCCTGAACAATCATGGAAATGTCTTTCCTTAGTTTATCAGTAACTTCAGCTGGAAAAAATTTTTCCAAAAATTCTCTTCTAAGCGTATCCCAGTCGGAAATAGTTGTTACGGGTTGAGTGTAGTACCACTCTCTCGCCTTTCCCTCAAGAGAGAATGGGAAGGCTTTTAACAAAATAGAAGTTTCATCTGCACCATCATGCCTGACAGTAGAACAGGCTGCTTGGAAATCCCTAAGGTGCTTGATAGGCTCTTGAGCAGGTAAGCCATGAAACTTAGGCATCAAGTTGAGTAGTGCAGTCTTTATTTTAAAATCTGTAGCCACCGCTGGGTGATGCGCTTGAAACGGTTGCATTGTAAAAGCAGGGGCTCTAGCCTCCTAGATAGTAACTCTCCTAGGTGCTGCCATGTCACCTGCACGTAAATCAACCGAATCAGTAGAAAGGGAGCTTGTTTCTTCCTTACGTGACGTTTCAGATTTGCCCTCGGGGAGAACTAACCGACGCTGAGCTTGCCTTATACATGAAATAGTTCTTTCAATCTTAGGATCAAATACTGGCAAGCTTGGATCAGGAAGTGAATGCGTCATTTAATGAAAGAAACATGCAGCTCATAGTGGCAAAAATAAAATAAAATGAAAATAAATAAATTCCAATTAATAACTTAGCACTCTATTGCAACTCCCCAGCAACGACGCCAAAAATTGACGTGGCGGAAATTGGCGGGTTAAGAAATTATTATAAGAGATACGTTGCAAGTACAGTTCTTAACCAACAAAAATTCGCTTATCAATTTAGAAGGGTTGTCACAAAATTAGAATTAAAATACTGGGAGTATGAATCCCAGGTCGTCTCCCAACGAGTTACAGAAAGATGTGCTATTTTATTAATCAGATGTTTTCTAAAATGGTTTGATTTGATAAATAGGAAATTAAATCAGAGAATTTATGTAATTTAAATAAAAACCTTAACCGGGAGTAGATTAGTCGGAAGTCCTATCCTTGTTGGAGTTCTCCTAAAATCAATTGATAATTGAAGGTTGTCTGCTCAGTTATCCTTTACCAGATAAAGGAAAGTCAAGCAAGTTGGAAGTCAGTTTCTGTTCACAAGTTCTAATCCTCTCCCTTGGGAAGGACTAGTGTCAGTGACTAGAGGGCGACCCAACGATAAACCCAATTATAATTTTACTCTTGAGCATTCCAACTCAAGGTTCTCCTTTCAACCAACTCCCAATCAAGTTATGGAACTACTCGCTCATTATGAATGTAAACTTCGCAAAATAAGAAAGGGAAGTAGAGAAACACATGATAAATAATAATAATCAAAGAGACCAATTAAAAATAAAAATAGTTCTTGTATTAATAAATTCTAAAAATAATCCAATAGTAATTCTGAACAAATTAAGGATATGAAAGAGTAAGTGACAAGTAAGGAAAACAAACTAGAATGATGAAGTCTTGGTGGAGGTAATAACTTTTCTCAATATCCCAATCCAAAAAGCAATAAAAACAAAATCCTAAGAACTATGAATATGTAGAGAGAAAACCTAGATGAGGAGTAAAATCAGATCTAAAACTAAAATATTGCGGAATGAATGTTCTTTCTAGTCTCTGCATGTTCCCTGGCTCTAATCTGCTTCTCTGGGCCAAAAACTGGGTCAAAACAGGGCCCAAAATTGCCCCCAGCAAATTCTGCAGATTCTGCAGATTGCGCACGTCACGCGATCGCGTCATCTATGCGTTCGCGTCATCCAGCGTTTGCCTTGCCACGCGTGCGCGTCGTCCACGCATTTGCGTCACTTGTGCAGTTTCCAATCCATGCGTTCGTGTCACTACAATTTCCTCTATTTCGCGCGGTCGTGTGAGCCATGCGCCCGCGTCACTTCTCGCTGGTCATCTCCTTAATTTCTTGTGTTCCTTCCATTTTTGCAAGCCTCCTTTCCAATCCCCAAGTCATTCATGCCCTATAAAGCCTGAAATACTTAACACACGGATCACAGCATCGAATGGAATAAAGGAGAATTAAAATACATAATTGAAGTCTCTAGGAAGCAAGTTTTCAACCATGGAGTAATTTTGGGAAGGAATTGTAAATACATGCTAATTTAATGAATAAGTGGGTAAAGATTTGATAAAACTACACAATTAAACACAATATAGACCATAAAATAATGGTTTATCAAAGAGGTTCTCAAATCAGTCAGAAAATTCATAATTTGCAACAGTCAACAGTTCGGTCACAACCCACAATTTCCACATAATCCATCAATTCAACTTCCATCTCATCAATTCGTAATTAACTTTCACTTATCATAGAATTCTTTCAAAACTAAACTCAATAAACTAGTATTCCAAAAATCAGCCTTCCATGTTTTTAAGTAGTTTATTTATTATTAACGTTATTATTTTAGTATAAAAATCAGATTTCAAGAAAATAATTCAGTAAACAAACTTCAATCTTTTAATGGTTCTCAAAATTAATTCTAATTAGTCATGAATTAACATTAACAACCATCAAAACCATTTCCAACCAATTCACACCCATCCCGATACATCAAATATCTAAAATAAACAACAAGCAGTTATTCTCAATAATCATAATACAGGCACAACTCAACCAATTCAGCATAATCAAATAATGTTAGGATTTTTAGTAATTACAAAATAATATGAAACCAATAAAAATCACAATCTCCAACCAAAATCAATCTCATTAGTTGATCACCCACAGCAACAAAACCGGTCACAATCACAGCCATAATCTAAACTCAATTTATCAATTATCCATACAACAACTTTTTAATAATCAGCTCAGCATATTTCAATTTAATAAACTGTACTAAATTAATCATTATTCACAACCGCATCTACTTCCAGTCACAACTCAGAATAATCACAACAACTAACTATTTTCAAATGTATTTCAAGTCATTCATATCGACTAAATAATTTTTAACCATCATTAACCATTTACACTTATCTGATTAACTTTGTAGGCATTCTAGAATTTAAACTGTTAAATTTTAAAAATAAATTCCCTACCTCAATGTTGTAACTCTGTTAGCAGTTTCCAGCACCCATTCAGCTCTCTTGGCGGTGACCACGATGATTTTGGGAAGCTCCAGTGATGATGGAAGGCCTTAGCATCAGCTAAATAGCGACGATAACTGTTCAGAATGGATCCAGAGCAACAGCGACAGCAGCTCTAGCAGCGGCAGTGGTGTTCTTGTCAGATTCCAGAAACTAGGAGCAGAGGCAGAGCAGAGCAAGAACAGTAGCAGCGATCTTGAACCCAACAAACAGCAGTTGTAAGCCAACAGTAGCTCAAGTGGTGGTTCAATAGGTCAACAGCAGCGCAGCAGCTCAAGGATGGTTGTGCCAGTGGCGGCAGCATCAACGGCGGGATTGGAAGCAGCAGCGATGACTGGGTGCACAACAGCGACGAGAACTCCTCTTCCTCGCGTTCTACTCGAAGGCGACTCCAAGGCAGACTAGTGGCAATGGCGACGACAAGGATGAACGAAGACGAAGGCAGCTGGCTCCAGCGACGGTGACGGCCCTAAGGGAGACGACGAGCAAGGACGGCGGTGGCTCTTCAGACAACGACGTGTGCGACGGATCCAGCGGCGGTGGGAACAGCCGAGGCGACAGCGACCCAGGCTCCACGGAGGTCACGATGGCTGGACTTCGCAGCGCTGCAGCTCGCGTGGATGGCGATGACGGTGACCGCGAAGAACCCCCAGCGGCAGCTCTGGCGATGGATGCGTGGCAACGGTGTCTCCCTCCTCTCCTTCCTTGGATCACACTCTGATTTCCTCTCTCTCTCTCTCTGTCTGATTCTGTTTCTATGTTAGGTTTAGGAAGAAAGGGGGTGGGAGCTGCGTTCAGAAGCTGAGGAAAGGGAAAAATTAGGGTTAGGGTTTCTTAATTTAGGAATTTAGGGTTTCTGAGTTTGATTTAGTAATTAGGGTTCGAAATTACGATTTTATAAAGGAATATGGATAGATTTGAATAAATATTGATAAAATTGGAGAGTAGAGTAATTTTAAAATCAAATATACTCCGTTAAAAGTATTTAAGAATATTGTTTATCAACATATTGCTAAGTTCAATCAATTATTTCTAATTTAAATTATAAAATAAATATATTAATCACATTTTTATAAAATATAGTTTAAACTCAATATTAGTTATTCAAATTAAATGATATAACTTTTCATTATTTTTCTATCTTCGAAACTTTAATTTCAATTTATAAAATAACTAATTATAATAAAAATTGTACATAAATATTAATTGACATAAACTTAAAGTATTTATAAATATCAATCTAATCATTTCTGATAAAATTATTTCTAGGAGTTCAAATTAATAACATAATTCATTCAAAATGGAATTTATTTAAATTAAATTATACAATTCTTCTTATTTTTCAATTACCAAAATTATAATTTCAATTATACCAAATATGCAGTAAAGATTATATAAAAATTCTAATTAATTTAAACTTCAATTATCATGAAACTGTATTTAATTACTTTTAGTAAAATAATTTTCTTAAAATAAAATTATCAATAAATAAAATAAATCACAAATAACTAATTATTTGAATTTCAAAAACTAGGGTTGTTACATTCTACTCACCTTAGAAAAATTTTTGTCCTCAAAAATTGATATAATAAAATTAGTTCAAACTAAAATCAAAGAAAAAAGAATATATGAGCCGAAGTATAGGCATTGTCAAGGATGAATATTCAAAAAGAGTCAAGTAAGCAATCAGATTCAAAGGCAAGCAAAGGTATACAAAAATGACAAGGTATGATTGGGAAACAATCAAATCACATTCTAAGGAGGAAATTCAAACCAGAAAATTCCAATGAAAGCAATGAAGAAAAAGATGGCACGAGTTTGTGTGGCACAAATAAAGATTGCACGTCAAAACGAAGCTAACTTTATAACTTCTAACGCTCCCAAACCCTGTGAATCGCATTACCTATTCTTCTATTTCGTCTATGATAACCCATTAGTGTTCCCGTATACATAAATCATTAGTATTAAGTTGGCCAGACCTAATACCATGAGGCATGCAATGGTAGACTAATAGCGTTAATCATCAGACGGTCATGCATATAAAACTCAAACTCTTGTTATCATAACAAGTCACAAAGCATGACAGACACTCAGAGTATGCAATGAAGCATAGTCAGTCCATTCCCAAGGCTCTAACAGGAACGAACTGCTCTAATACCATATTGTAACGACCCAACTTCCAGTACGTCATGATTGTACTGAAAGTAAGGCGTTACTAACCTGTTTTCCTATATTAACTATTTACTATTGAGCCTTTAGTTCGATATCGCGATTCAGTTTTATAGAAAATTCCAGAAAAATTTTGTTTTTATTAATCAAAATCATATAGTAAATATCATCAAGTAATAATAATCACATAATCATTAATAATAATAAATATTATACAGAAGAATTTAAATAAAACTCAAGTATAACTCATATCCCTCTGCATAAAATAAAAACTAAAGCTACAAAGACGAGGGAACTCTATGAAAACAAATTAACTTATAATTATAGTATAACAATCGGCTGCAGCTTTAAACTGAGTCTTCGAACCTGTGTCACTGAAAGAGTGAAAGATATAACTTTTCATTATTTTTCTATCTCTGAAACTTTAATTTCAATTTATAAAATAACTAATTATAATAAAAATTGTACATAAATATTAATTGACTTAAACTTAAAGTATTTATAAATATCAATCTAATCATTTCTAATAAAATAATTTCTAGGAATTCAAATTAATAACATAATTCATTCAAAATAGAATTTATTTAAATTAAATTATACAATTCTTCTTGTTTTTCAATTACCAAAATTATAATTTCAATCATACCAAATATGCAATAAAGATTATATAAAAATTATAATTAATTTAAACTTCAATTATCATGAAACTGTATTTAATTACCTTTAGTAAAATAATTTTCTTAAAATAAAATTATCAATAAATAAAATAAATCACAAATAACTAATTATTTGAATTTTAAAAACTAGGGTTGTTACAAATTGGCTGGTTATGGATTGTATTATGAGCCGAAAGGCTGATATATTGCCGAATGATGGCTGAGCCATTATTGAATTATGGTTGAGTATGATTGCATATATGCGTATTGAATGAAATGTGAATGTTGCACTTCCACTATCTGAGATATGAGTTTCCCTAGGTGAAAGCAGTTGCTAGCCACCACGTATTCCAGGTGAAGACTCGATATTCTGCTGACCCTATATCGTAAGTGTGGCCGGACACTGAAAGTTCCGGATGAGCTCGTCCCCGTGAATAAACACCAGTATGGGTGTTGTGAATATGTATTGATGATCATGATTGAGTATAACTCGAGTTGGGGATGCACGATAGAGGGACAGTCCAATGGTTAGTTACCAGGACTTGTCGGGTTGGCTTTATAACCGACAGTTGAGACTCATCAGCCACTAGGATAGGCATACATCATGTGCATTATATGTGAATTGTTTGGAATGCCTAATTGACTGCATAATACTTACTAATTGTGTAATTGCTGTATCTGCTTCCTATTTGTGTATTTCCTTGTTGATATAATTGTGTTTTCAATATCAAATTACTGATGGCGGTTGGGAAGTCTACATGATTTAGAAAGGGGAGTGTTAGTTAGACTGAAGATCTTTAGTCAGTTGTCATTTATGGTTTAGTCTGTTTATAAGCTTTGATTATCTGTTGGAAGTTCTAGGATTGCCTTTGGCTTTCCCAGGACATTACATGTTAGATATGTAGGTACTACTACCATACTGAGAACCTCCGGTTCTCACCCATGCAGATTTTGTGGTATTTCAAATGCAGGTCGTGAGGCTTCTCGCTGAGGCATGCTGGAGACTTCTGGTTTAGCGAAGATCCTTAGTTCTCGGGACTTTATTTTAGTTTTATGTACTTGCTTAGATACTTATTATCTCCACTAAATAATTATATACTGTTTGACTCGTCTTAGAGGTTGTCTTGGAGAATAGGTTTTTTGTAGTTGTCCTTGGGGTTTCCCTTGGGTTTCTTACTTTATATATGTATGTATGTATGTATGTATGTATACTTTTATGCTCGGACCGGTTATCTTCGCAAATCGGGTCTTGAGTTTTGATATTCGTATCTTTGGCACTCTCTTATTTATGTATTTGTGTTAGTCTACCCTTCATCTGTTTCGTTACATTATCGATCGGAGCGTTGCACTTTTCAATTTAACGGTTTTGTTTTATCCCTTTTTCTTCAAAGGCTCCTAGTTATAAACATTTTTCACAATATATACATGTACTAAATTTTATTTTTAGAGGTCGTAATACCTCGCCACCTCTGTCTTATGACTTAAGCATAAAATTCTGTGTGGTAGGGTGTTACATATATCATATGTGTATATATAATAATAGTGACTAATATAGGATTGGTATATATTCTTTTATTCTTTAGATTCTCTAATATATATGCTACATCATGGCTCTCTCCTTTAGTCTTTTTTATTCATATTTATTTTGTGATAATATTAAGTAGATAATAATTTAAAATTATTTTTAAATTTAACATTTATAGTTTCATATATATAATATTTATAATTATATATTTATAATAAGATCATTTTTTATTTTTTATTATTTTCAAATTTTTTTTATTTTTCTAGTTAAATTTTTTATTCTCTAATCGACCAGACTTATATATATATATATATATATGAAAAATTAGTGTACAAATATCTTTCACAAAATATTTTTTATCATATATAATTTATTAAAAAAATATTTTGTTCAATTCAAGAGTAAAATATATTATTTTTTTAGTTTTAATAGAGAAAATTTAATATGTTATCTGATTTCAATGTTATTATATTATTATATTTATTTAATATATAAAAAAATTAATAGACAATATATATATATATATATATATATATATATATATATATTATATAAAGGTAGAAGTTTTTGGTTCCAAAAAATATAAATATTTGTTATTCATTAGGATTAATTATTATGCAAGAAAATTTTTATAATATTAAAATTATATTAAAATAATATTTAAAACTACAACATAAAATATAAAATAATAAAAGTTTATTTTATATTACTTGACAAATAATTAAATTATTATATTTATATTTATTAACTAATTACTTTGTTAAATATATTATATAATATAATTTTTTATCAAAATATTTATAAAAATAAAATTTAATTAAAAAATTATATATAATATATGAAAATGTTAACTTTTTTTTATTTTTTCAAATTTTTTTAGAAAAACTAAATAAATAATAGAATTTATCTTTTTCGATTTTTTTTAGACAAATCCACATATATAGGTGTAATTACATATAATAACTAATCTTCATTTTAATTCAGATAGTATATAGTATATATATTATTTTGGGAAAGGTATAAAAGAAAACAGCGTATTTATGTGATTATATTTCTGCAATAGCCAAACTTTGTATACAGTTTTAATATTTTTAATTGTTTAAGTTTAATTATTTGAGATCTTATTAATATAAGTAAATATATAATGTAATAGGCAAGTATTTAAAATTATATTATTTATTTTATTTTTCTAAAAAAAAATTAAAAAGATGAAAAAGTTAATATTTCTATGTATTATATATAATATTTTAAATAAATTATATTTTTAAAATATTTTGAAAAAAATTTATATTATATAATAATATCTTTAACAAAAATAATTAGTTAATAAATTTTGAGTATAACAATCTAATTATTTGTCAAGTAATATAAAATAAAATTTTAATTATTTTATATTTTTATGTTACAGTTTAAAATATTATTTTAACATAATTTTTTTATATTATAAATATTTTTTGCATAATAATTAATCTTAATGAATAAAAAATACTCATATTTTTTGTATTTATATGTTTTATATTTAATTATTTAAGAATATAAGATTTTGTTGCCATTTAAAGTATTGTATAATAAAGTATTGTCATTTAAAGCATTAATTTATATACTAGAATATTTTATATTTATTAGAGTCTATCAATACTCTTCTTTTATATTAGCCTTTAATTTTTATCTAATAAAATCTAATAGTCTATTGATAAACTCCGATTTCGTGATTTATCTTGTGCTTATTTTGGGGGATTTTATCACCTTTTTTCACATTTATTCAATGAAAATAGCATGGTTTTATGATTCTCCCTTGATTTTCGCTTAAGTGTAAAAACATGCTTTTTAAGCCCTAAATTGATAATTTTGATTCACTTTAATTCCATTCGATGCCTTGATGTGTGTGTTGAGTAATTTCAGGTTATATGGCAAGTATTGGATGGGAGAAGTGAGTAGAAAAGCATACAAAGGGGAGAATGCATGAAGAAATAAATATTGGGAGTGCATCAAAGGACATGCACGCGCACAAGGCGCGCACGCGCAAAAGTGATCTCGCCCATGGACGCGCACGCATACCTGCCGCTTCCGCGCGGATGGAGAAATTGTCAATCGACGCGCACGCGCACATGGCGCGCACGCGCCAATACTCTTACATGGCCCACTTGAAGGCAATACGCTGGGGGCGATTTCTGAGCTGCCCAGGCCCAAGTCCAACTTATTTCTGAGTGTATTTCATGCAAAATTGAAGACCAAGCAAAGGGAGAGCAATTAGTTTAGCCAACATGAGCCTTTAGTTAGTTTTCTAGAGAGAGAAGCTCCCTCTTCTCTCTAGAATTAGGTTAGGATAAGGTTAGATTATCTTAAATTCAAGTTCAATTACTTGATCTCATCTTGTTTCTTTTATAATTTTCATTCCTACATCTTGGTCTTCCTAATTGTGATGTTAATTTCTCGTTTTGCTCACTTTTGTGATGATGAACTCATGTTGGATTTGATTTTTTTTAATGCAATTTAATGTTGATGTTCTTTTTATTGATGAATTGAGTTGTGATCTTACCTTTCTTGCACTTAATAGTTGTTAGATTTTATTATTCTTGCAATTTATGATGCTTATTTTTATTGCACTCTATGTGTTTGATGAAATGCTCTTTTTAATTTTTGAGTAGTTTTGTCAACTCTTGGCCTAAGCCAAGGGAATTGGGTAATCTTGAGTCATTGGGTATGATTGATTTGGTGATTTGAGAACCCATGGTGATCAATTTGACACTCATTGACGCTAACCCACTACTAAGTTAATTAGTAGGTAGGTTAGGACTTAAGGGTGGATGTGATCAAATCTATTTGACGTACTTCAAGCTTAGGAGTAAATGTCACGTACTTAAAGCTTTTGGGAAGTAGACTTAATAGGTTGGTTTCTCATGATTATCAATATTCAGTTTGTTGATAAGGATGGTGATCCCAATTACCCAAATCTTAGCCAAGAGTTTTTTATCTTACTTCCTTTACTTACTTGCTAAATTCACTCTCTTGTCATCTCATGAACCAAAAACCCCCTTTACCCCTTCATAGCCAATAACTAAGCATTACATTGTGATCCTAGGGAGACGACCCGGAGTCTAAATACTTCAGTTATAAATTTATTGGGGTTTGTTACTTGTGACAAATAAAATTTTTATATGAAAGGACTATTGTTTGGTTTAGAAACTATACTTTACAACGAGGATACATTAGTGGAATTCTAGACCACACAAAAGTCATCGTTCATCAAAATGGCGCCGTTGCCAGGGAGACAATGGTGCTATGTTATTGGCTATTGTATATATTGTGAATAACTTGAATTTTGGTTTTGTTTGCTAGTTTTTATTAGTTAGGATTTTATCTTCTTTGTTTCTTATTGATTTTTTTATTTTCTCTTTCATTATGAATTCTCATCCTTTTGGCTATGAGTGTAGTTCAAACTATGTTGTAGGAAATGAAAGCTCCAATGAGAATATGAATCAAGGGTTTGGAATTTAAGGATGGGAGGAACCTCAAGCTTTGAACAACCTTCATGGCAACAACCTCCTACGAACTCCTATGGGTATAATCCTGATCCTAATGTGTGTGATGACCCTCATTGTGGTTGTCAACCACAATCATCATATGCATGTGATCCCATTCCTCAATATAGCCACACACCATACTCACAAGCCTCACATCACCATTCAACTCCATATGACCATAACTCACACACACCATATCAACCACCATTTGAATCACATCTAGAACAACCACCGTCCTCATACCAATATTTCCAAGAACCACAAATTCTGCATACACCACCTCAAGAATTCCCCAAATGTGAACCACCTTCCAACATTGACAATCTTCCCTCAAACACTGAACCCTATCTTTCATCACCACCTCCCGACGAAGCCTTCATATTAGAACTAAGAGATCTTGAATCTCGCATCTTAAGGCGACAAGAGGAGGATGAAGCTAAGTTTAAGGAGCTAAAAGCAAGGATAGCTAGCATGGTAGAAGACGTGAATCCCCTAACATCTCACCTAGGTTTATGTACCCTGAGCACTCCCACTGTTGAATACGGAGAAACTATCGAGGAGCCTAGCGAGGGAATAATCTTGAAGCTCCAAGGTGAGGAAGAAGAGTTGAAGCAAGAAATGCAACAAGAGGAGAAGATAGAGATTATCGAGCAAAAAGAAGTAATGGATAGATGTTTGGGATATGTTGAGCTTATAAAGGATGTTAAAAAGGAGAGTGAAGTTACGGAAGTAAACAGAGAGTTGAAGGAAAATGGTCAGGAAGTGGATTCCATCACTCGTGATTTTTTGCCCACGTTGATCAACCCCCTTTACGATCTTGTTGAGTCCTCTTCCAGTGGATTAGAAAGCAAGGTTGAGAAGGATGCACAACCTTCAAAACCCGTTGTAAGTAAAAAACTGGAAGAAGTGTTCCAAGCAACAAGCCCTCCTATCTATGATGATCCCGCGTCAACATATGATCCCTTCAATTTTAGAGAGTTCTTCCCCAAAATGCTTGCACTTGATGAGGAGATAGACTTCACTATACCTCATATCTATGATGAGAGTGATGGGGAGGAGATAGAAGGAATTGATGAAGAAGAATGTGAACTTGAGAAAGCTTGGCACGAGGAGAAACTCGAAAAACCTTGCCAATTCGTGAAACCCTCTAGAAAAGGATGGACGGGAGTAGAGCATGCTTTATCAAGACCCTTGGGAACTCCTTCACCTAGTTCGCCACCCAATCCTTCGCTTGAGTGGATAAAACTTCTAACTCTCAGCTTTATTATCCCACTGGAGTATGGTTTGCTTGAGACGGATGGCCAACTTAGGGCGCTTTGTGGAATTAAGCAAAAAAGAAGGATGTTTAGTGGTTGGCGTTGTAAATCTAGATTCATTATGGTTGAAAGCTCAAAATTGAAGAACATGGATTGGTGTAATGCTCAAGTAAATGGGTCAAGGAGAGTAGTTTGGTGCTTCCATGAGAATTCTGCTTTCTCGCCACCTGGACAAAGTCAAGGCAATCAATTAGAAGATGGGTGCGAGGACAAGATATAGGATCCTGGATTAACTTATGAAAATCAATTTTGGGAGCTCGTGTCTTGGAGAGGACCTCACCAAGGCTTATTGAAGATGGTTGGAACTTCTGACAACCGATTGGAGGACAAGCACTTTTGGAGGTTCAAGGATGGGTACAAACATAAGCCACCTTAACAAGAAGCCTCCCAATTGTCCAACTTAAGGACTTAAACCAAAAGTGCTTGGTGGGAGACACCCCACCATGGTAAACTCTTTCCATTCCCTTGTAGATATAACGAATGAATGAATTGAGTTCCTTTGTATATAAATCCTTTTCTTCTTGGTACATTTCGCTTTGCTTGTTAAGGTGTCTATACATTTTATGCTTTAATTAGGGATGATTCTTTGAATTTGAGTTTTTGCTTGGCTTGCAAGTTTCCTTATTTTGTTTGAAAAATCTCCTATATCTCAAAAATATGCTTGATTTTGCACCTTAGCTAGTTTTAAAATTTTAGAGGAGGATAGGAAGGTTATAAGCTCTCTTTGATGCTCATAAAAAAAAAAAAAAACCAAGCCACGAACAAGCGCTCAGCACGCGCGCGCGTCGGCTATGCATTTCGACACTCTGGGCCAAGGACCAGAGAGTTGTGCCACTTTTGGGCCAACTCTGTGTCTCGACCCACGCGGACGCACGCTATACGTGTTTGCGCCACTCCTTGTTTCACTACCCACGCGTTGGCGTACCTGGCGCCTCCGCATCCATTCCATAAGTTCAAGCCATCCACGCGCAAGCGCACAGTGCGCGCGCGCGTCGATGCGTTTTAGCATCACCCAGGCCAAAGGACCCGAGAGTTGTGCCAACTCTGGGCCACTTTTGTGCCTCTGGCCCAGCACACCCGCGCGGACGTGCACTGTACGCGTTCGCGCCGATCCCTAATTCTCCCATCTACGCGTAAGCGCGTATGGCGCTTCCGCACCACTTCCCTATTTTCTCACCCGCGCGTGCGCGGATTCAAATTTTCACTTACCCCAGGGACGCGAAGCCCTAGCGCATTCGCACAGTCCCTCTCGTCTCTCTCCGCCAACGTTCCATTTCCCTTTCATCCATAACCACCTCCCCTCTCCATAACTGGCGAGCACTCCGGCGTCCACTACCGCCGTCGCCGCGCGCTTCAACACCCCCTTCCTCGCCCTCCCTCTCTTTCACTCAAACCTCTATGTTTCTACTCTCTCTCGCAGCCAACCCCTGCTCCGCCACGAGCACAGCCGCTACCCCCATTATCGCCGGTGATTGCTCCACGGTGCCACCAGACCACCGTGCGCTTTGGCTAACTCACTCCTCTCTGCCGCACCTTTCCTTCATCCGCCCCAGTCAGTCTCTGTCTCCCCAGGTTTCTGCTTCCTCTGTTCTGCTTCCTTATTATTCTACATTAATTTTTGTTGATTAATCCATTTTAGTTAGATTAGCTTAGTTATTTAGTTTAGTTTAATTTATGTGGTTAGCGAATCTAGGCTGAGTAGTGGATTTAGGATTAATTGGAATCTTTGCTGCTGTGTGAATTTGTTCTGTTTTGTTGAATTGCTCTGTTCTCTTGGATTGTTCTTTGTTCATTTGGTATATGATGCTGCTTGCTTGTGTTTGATTGACAAAGCAACCGCTGCTGTTCTTTGTACTATTTGAATTGCTACTGCATTATTGGCTGTTTATTCCATCCATGTGAATTCATATATATGGTTCTGTGTTTTCAAGTATTGATGAACTTATATGGAACATGATTTGCTGTTTAAACTTGGAAATAGCCAATTTACTGCTGAGATGCTGCCGGATTTTTCTTAACCATGTTCCATGAACTAATGATGCTTTGAGTGATGTAGCAAACTCTAGTTGATGATTTCTGTTTCAATTAGTACTTTGTTACCTAAATGGTCTTGGAAAATCCTCAAGAAAAAGTTTTGGTCTTGCTTATACTCTTTGCTTGTTATGCATGATGATTTATGTATAGGCATTGAATAGTTTGAATGAATTTTCTGATTGACCATAACTTGTGACTTCCTTAAAATGTCAGACCTCTTTTGCATAAACATACAAGTTGAAAGTTTTTAATCTATGAGGCTAATTGATTCACATGTTCATGCATAATTGACATTAAGCCACATAGACCATAAGGTTTTTCACTCTTTTCTCAGCTTGTAACTTTTATGCATTATTGAATTTAGTGTTGAATAATTCTTGTTTGATTTTTTTTATGATTTGACTTCACCAACACAAGTTCATTTGATTCTAGTGATTACTGCATTCATTGATGGACTATTTTGTATTAATTGCTTTCTAGCTATACCATATTTCATCATCAATGACTTGATGCATTTCATGATTGTGAACGCGCTTATATTCTTGTTTTGTGCATTCTCTTTTGAATTGAACTAGTAACCACCATATCACTGATTTTCAAACTGATTTTTAACTTTGACTTGTTTAACCAACTAACTTCTTCTGGTTTTCAACCTAACTCTTTTTATCATTATTTTGGATATGGTGTTTCCTAAGCTTGATGAACAAGTAATGTGTAAAATATGGTTTGAATTCTTGGTTTGAAGTTTGGCTTGCATTCTAAATTCTGTTTGCTTGCATTCCAAGAAATCTCCTTTCTATGATTCACTTCACGAATATGTTTTCCTTTGAGTGCTTTGTATCCTTTGAGTGCTTTCTAGGATTGGACTTTGTTGATAGAGATTTGGGGAGGGTGAACACTTCATGGGTGAGAGAATTTTATTGCAACTTCTTCCAAGCCAATATTGATTCAGTTCAGCTGAGGGGTAGAGAGATTATGACCACTGAGGAGGCTATTGAAGATGAACTGCTTTGCTACCATCGTTCTGGTGAGACCTGCGCCTATAGGCAGGCAGAGGTAGCTATCCTCTCCATGACCTTTGACTATGAGGCGCTTAAGCGCGTAATTGCCACACCAGACGCCCCCTAGGTGATGGATTCGAACAACAAGAAGCCTAAGGGGATGCGCTTTGCTTATCTGACGAGGGAGGCCAAGACCTGGCAGCATATCTTCGCCCACTATGTCTTCCCCACCACTCACTTTTCAGAGATCCCGATGGATATGCTGGTTCTGATTGGGTGTGTGATGGAAGGGAAGGAGGTAAATTTCCCCCGACTGGTCAGACATAGTATGTGGAGAGCTCATATTCGCGGCTTGCTACCCTTTCCTACACTGGTCACCAGCATGATTGACCTGGCAGGTATCCCGTGGGAGGATGATGATGTGACACCACCACCCCCAGATGACGACGACAAGGAGACCACCATTCCATGGGGTGGGTGGGTGCACGAGAAGCCCCCACTCAAACGCCATTCACGAGCCAGAGCAGTGGAGGAGGCAGCTTAGCCCTCATCGTCAGCAGCAGTCACAGGACCCCCTTCTACTTCAGCAGTCGCAGCATCCTTACCACCACCACCACCAGTACCTGAGCCGACTTATCTGTTGGTGCAACACCTTCTTTGCTTCATGGAGCGCTTCGAGCGTCGTGTCATACGACGTCTCGATCGCCTCGATCAAGTGTTTGTATCACAGGGCATCGAGCTACCGCCACTCCCAGACTCTCCAGCTTCCGACGAGCAGGATCAGGAGGAAGAGCTGGCTGAGGAGTCAATCCATCAGGATGCACCTCCAGAGACACAGACCACCACCGATTTCCAGCAGCCCCCTGAGGATCCACAGCCATATCCAGATCCGCAGCCAGTCCCAGTTCCACAGCCTGAGCCTGAGGAGCCTGGCGCGATTGTTGACCCCCATCCCGAGCTTCAGCAGTAGCATCGAGGACGATGCTTGATTCTAAAGTGTGGGGAGGTCACCGTTCGTGACCGATGTTTACATTGATGTGGTGAACTTTCGGACATCTATTTATGTTTTCTGCTACCTTATTTTATTTTACACTATATATTTTAGATCATTTTGGGATGACTGTATATATTTGCTATTGTAGATGCCCTTGTTTTGATAGTTGCACACTTTTAGTGTATATATATGCATCTTAGTATTTTTATTGTGATTAGAAAAGTGTTTTGGATTGTTAAAATCTAGTTGACCGTTTTTATATAAGAATTGTGTTTTTATTAAAAAAGGGATAAACTAGGAAAAATTTTTAAAAATTTTCTAAATCACAACATTGCATTAGAATAAGCTTAGTCAATATGATGAAAATTCCCAAGGAATTCATTTTTAGGGTGCCACCCAATTGGTTGAAAATTTTTTTTAGAACTTGCTTGAGTTATATACTTGTGGATCATGTTTTGAGCGATGAACACAAGCATGTGAGATTTGAGCCTAATTATATGGTTACATCATATATAACCACTTATTTTCATTCTTGTATGCATCATTCTCTTCTTATGATTGTAATCTTTGATTTGTTTGATTCTTTATGTCCATTACTTTGTGTATACATGTATTTATTTGATTGAGACCATTGTTCAAATAGCTCACTTACCCAAATAGCCTACCTTTTATCTTCCATTGTTAACCAATCTTGAGCCTATGTTTAACCCATTTGTTTTTAATTGCAGCACATTACAAGCCTAAGTGAAAAACAATAAATATCCCTTAATTTGGATCTTTGATTAGCTTAGACTAATGAGAGTGTTTATCATTTGATTTTGGGAGAGTTGGGAACATTGGGTAGAGATAAAAGTGTATTTATGTTTTTATTGAAAATTTTTAGGAATTGGGTACATACTCATGTATTAATCATATGTAAACCATATGCAATGATGTTCTTGTATATATTTTAGTTAAAAAAATAAAAAATAAATAAAAATAAAAAATATAAAATATAAAATTTCTATTTTGCAGCGAAAAGGGAACAAAGGGTCCCAAGGTTTAAGTTTTCATAAATTTAATACATATGTGTGGTAATCAAAAGGAAAATGCATGAGTATGTGAAAAGTGAAGAATGGATAGCTAGGCTTGTTTAGAATTGTTTAGATTGTCATAGGTTAGGTGGGAAGTTTAAGTTAATCAAAGTTACAAATTGTAAGCTCACTTGACCATATGCATCCTACCTTGACCCTAGCCCCATTACAACCTATGGGAAGTCCTCTTGATATTTGTATGCATGCATGAAATAATTGTTGATTGTTAGATGAAAAACAAATCTTGAAAAGCATAATTAGGGGAGAATTGAGTGAATCAACCCCATACACTTGAGTGACTAGAGCGGATACACATCCGGTGAGGGTTCGATTGCTCAATTACATGTTTCCACCCATGATCATCTCTTCTTGCAAGTTTGTGAACTCTTTCAATGATTCAATCCAATTGTGGTTTGCTTGATTGCTAATATCTTGGCCCTTGTACTTGTATGTGTATTCTTGGAGATTGATTTATTTTGACTAAGCCATTACATCATGTAAATAGATTGCATATAGATAGATTGCATTTAGCAGTTGCATTGAATAAATGTTAATACCCTTTGCTTCTTCTTGATTTTAGCATGAGGACATGCTCAGTTTAAGTGTGGGGAGATTTGATAAACTCGGATTTCATGATTTATCTTGTGCTTATTTTGGGAGATTTTATCACCTTTTTCCACATTTATTCAATGAAAATAGCATGGTTTTATGATTCTCCATTGATTTTCGCTTAAGTGTAAAAACATGTTTTTTAGGCCCTAAATTGGTAATTTTAATTCACTTTAATTCCATTCGATGCCTTGATGTGTGTGTTGAGTAATTTCATGTTATAAGACAAGTATTGGATGGGAGAAGTGAGTAGAAAAGCATACAAATGGGAGAATGCATGAAGAAACAAAGATTGGGAGTGCATCAAAGGATGCGCACGCGCACAAGGCGCACACGCGCAAAAGTGACTCGCCCATGGACGCGCACGCGTACCTGCCGCTTCCGCGCGGATGGAGAAATTGTCAATCGACGCGCACACGCACATGGCCCGCACGCGCCAATACTCTTACATGGCCCACTTGAAGGCAAAATGCTGGGGGCAATTTCTGAGCTGCCCAGGCCCAAGTCCAACTTATTTTTGAGTGTATTTCATGCAAAATTGAAGACCAAGCAAAGGGGGAGCAATTAGTTTAGCCAACATGAGCTTTTAGTTAGGTTTCTAGAGAGAGAAGCTCCCTCTTCTCTCTAGAATTAGGTTAGGATTAGGTTAGATTATCTTAAATTCAATTTCAATTACTTGATCTCATCTTGTTTCTTTTATAATTTCTCATTCCTACATCTTGGTCTTCCTAATTGTGATGTTAATTTCTCGTTTTGCTCTCTTTTGTGATGATGAACTCATGTTGGATTTGATTTGTTTTTAATGCAATTTAATGTTGATGCTCTTTTTATTGATGAATTGAGTTGTGATCTTACCTTTCTTGCACTTAATAGTTGTTGGATTTTATTATTCTTGCAATTTATGATGCTTATTTTTATTGCACTCTATGTGTTTGATGAAATGCTCTTTTTAATTTTTGAGTAGTTTTGTCAACTCTTGGCCTAAGCCAAGGGAATTAGGTAATCTTGAGTCATTGGGTATGATTGATTTGGTGATTTGAGAACCCATGGTGATCAATTTGACACTCATTGACGCTAACCCACTACTAAGTTAATTAGTAGGTAGGTTAGGACTTAAGGGTGGATGTGATCAAATCTATTTGACGTACTTCAAGCTTAGGAGTAAATGTCACGTACTTAAAGCTTTTGGGAAGTAGACTTAATAGGTTGGCTTCTCATGATTATCAATATTCGGTTTGTTGATAAGGATGGTGATCCCAATTACCCAAATCTTAGCCAAGAGTTCTTTATCTTACTTCCTTTACTTACTTGCTAAATTCACTCTCTTGTCATCTCATGAACCAAACCCCCCCTTACCCCTTCATAGCCAATAACTAAGCATTACATTGTGATCCTAGGGAGACGACCCAGAGTCCAAATACTTCGATTGTAAATTCATTTGGGTTTGTTACTTGTGACAAACAAAATTTTTGTATGAAAGGACTATTGTTTGGTTTAAAAACTATACTTTACAACGAGAATTCGTTAGTGGAATTCTAGACCACACAAAAGTCATCGTTCATCTATATAAATGTGGCATATTCAATAAGCACATAATTTTTGTGCTTATTTTAGACATATCCTATTAATAGCTATAGAAGTGATTACTAATTTTCATCTTAAGAAACTTCAAGTCAACAGAAAATTTTTTTAATAATTTAT
Organism: Arachis hypogaea; assembly: GCF_003086295.3. NCBI lineage: Eukaryota > Viridiplantae > Streptophyta > Magnoliopsida > Fabales > Fabaceae > Arachis > Arachis hypogaea. The sequence goes on along the minus strand of NC_092048.1, from coordinate 70,152,428 downwards.
TTTATAAGTGAAGTTTTATATTTAGACTTATTTTGACGGAAAAAGTTATAATAAAAAAGTTAAAAAATGACAATTTTAGAAGAAAAGAAAATTTGGAGAGGCAAGGCTTTTTTACTATACATGAGAAGATTTTGTATGAAATTGAAAAATATTAGTCGTTTTTTAATTTTACCAGAATATAAGGGTAATTTGTGAAAAAGTGAAACCGTTAGTAATAATTTTTATTTTTTAAAAAAATTAGTAAAATTAGTGATTTTTATTTTGTTTGGAGTTTAATTTAAAAATTAAAAAGTGAAATATCTAGATATCAAATTTTTAAAAGTAAAAACTAAGAAAATGAAATCGCTGGTGGCGATTTTTCCATTGCATCATTCATCAACATTTTTACACCATTTCTGCTGAGGGGATATAATTTGTGTGGATCAAAGTTTAGAGCTCATCATGAGCATCATACTAAAAAAAAAAAAAGATATAGTAATAGAAATGTGATGTTAGAAGAAAGTTACCTAATGCCATGTCCAGGGCCACAAGCAACGTGCTCAACCCAGACATTGCGGATTTGCGGGTACCTTGGTCTATGGAAATGCAATCATCGCCGATCATAACGGTGGCATGGCTGATGTTAACTCCACTCGAAAACTGCACATTAATTCCATCTGTGTTGGGGCTCCCAGCTGGTGCTCTAATCTTCACATCTTCGATCAAAACATTATTGCAATGGTCCACACTGATATGCATTCTTTGGCTGTTCCTTGATCTCAATCCACTAATCACCACGTAATAATCCTATGACCAAGAACAATTTAAATTAAATTATAAAAGATTCATTTCTTAATATTGTGATCACTATCACATTGATAAATCTCTAAATTTAATAAAGACGTTATTATATTAACATTTTAATATAATAACAATAACAAATTATTTAACACGTGATTGATTGGATTGTGGTCATACTACTTATTCCCAACAATTCTCCTTCTACCTTCTCTTCAATCGCAATCAGTTACCACCATATATTAGTTCATAATTATTATACTCAAAAGTAAATACTACTTTAAAAATAATGTAAAAAAAATCTCGTAACTCTTATGTGAATTATCTACACTCTTATAAATGTACCAAGGAGTAAATTTAAATTTTTCTATTATGAGTATTTTTTATTATCTAATGCATAGAAAATCATATATTTTTATTTATGATAAAAATTAAAAGTTAAATTTGAAGAGAAAATTTATTCTGCGTAAATTTATTTTTAAAAAAATTATCCCTATTGAACTATTTTACTTTTATTATTTAAAAACATATCCAAATAAAAAAACTGCAACAATAATTTACATGGAATAAGAAAATCTTAATGAAGTTACTATCAAAAATTGAGTAGAAATTTTTTTATTTAACGTAATTGATGGAATTTTTTTTTAATAATAAACCTCTCTCTAGGAGTAAGATCATAACTTAAATTTGGACACCAATTATCATTATATATTGTATAAGTACCAAGAATATATTAAAATAGTATGACAATAATATAAAGAGAAAAATTATTTCTTTGTACATTTATTTAAAAAAATTGTCCTATTTAAACTATTTTATTTCTATTCTTTAAAAATTCGCAATAATGATTTACATCCAATAGAAAATTTTTAATGAAGTTACTGTTTAAAATGGGTGAAATTTTTTTATTTAAAGTAACGGTTGTACTTGAAAACTTTTTTAAATAATAAAAACCTCTCTCACTAAAGGTAATAAATCAGAAATTTAACTTATTATAAATCATTTATTATAAATCAAAAATTTAATTTATTATTTCATAATATTATTTTCTAAAAAAATACATGTATGCATATAATGAATTCTCTATTTATGTACGTTAAGAGTTGAGACTGAATTGCAAATCAGAATATAGTATCATAGAAGATGTAGTGAGTACTAAACCATATAAACTAACACTAATTTTTTTTCTTTGTCTTAATTATGAGTTATTTCTCTTCTTGCAATTATTTTGAGACAAAAAAAAATATTTCAATATACATTAATTTAATAAATAGGAGAAAGATACAAAGAGATAAAAAGAATTAATAATAGTAGATGAAGATCTGAAATAAGAGAATGGAACAAGGAAGAGAACGATGTGGATGAAAAGTACAAAGTTGCTCTAATAACATGAATATAAGGTGAGGAGAAATTGGTAAAAGTTTTTTTTAGGTTAAATAACTGACATTAAGTGGAGAAGTTAATTAAAAAGAGTAATATTAGAAAGAAACTTTGGACACCAAATTTATGTATTGCCATTATATATTATAGATATAGTTATAGATAAAAAATAGAGAGTAATACTTACCGAAAAAAAGAAGAAAAAAATCTGATATTGAGGGTAAATATTAAAGGTTAATGTTTGAATTCTTTCAATATGTTGATTTTTTGATATTTTTTTATTTTTTCAGAATATAGAGAATGATTTTTGAAAAGCCAATCTGATGGGACAATTTGTGTTATACTTTTTCTTTTAATATTTTTTGAATTACAAATCAATGGGTTTTTGTGTTTTTCAGAAAAAATTTTTTAAAACACCAAATTAGTGAGACAAATTGCGTTTGTTAATAAAAAGTTAAAAAAATGAAATCGCTAGGAATAATTTGTTTTTTAAAGAAAAAATAATAAAATAGTTGAGGAAGAATTTCACATCACACATCTATAAAATACTAAAATGTACTATTTTTTGTTAAACATTATATCTACTATTAGAACTAGTCATCAGATTGGTTCAATTTAAGATAAAAATCAGTTGGTAAGAAACTAATTAAAAAATCATAAAAATACCAATCGAACTGGTACATTTTTAGTAGTTAACCGACTTAAATAATAAAACCAAAAAATTTATTTTATTTATAAATATATTATTTTTTTATATGGTGAACCTTGACTAAATCTTTGAAATTCTAACTCTACCAGTTCAATGATCAATTTGATTTTTAAAACCTTGCGTAAATAATAAAATAGAAAAAGTCGTTTGTAAAATCATTATCTTAGTAAATATTACATGAACATTATAAAAAAAGATGGGTACATCACAAAAAAGGTCAAAGCAATTTCATATAGTAATCCTAAGATACCTAGTCTAACTTAAGCATAAGAGTATCTTTGTAGGTTGTCCTTTCAATCTGGTTTGAACTAAAATAAGGAAGAAGTTCCTTATCACCTTGTAAGCTCAATAGCTTAGCATGACTTCTAAACATTTGACACCTCTATGGAAACTTTTGAGTTACAAACCATGTTAGTCCAACAACAACTTGAACATAAGGAGAAAAATTAACTCTCATCACAACTGAGAGTCCCTGCACAAACTCCTCCTCCCCCCTCTTCAAGAGGAGAAATACAAGCAAATGTACAAATTATAATAATATATAAGCATGAATTTAACGATTCAAAGTAGAATTGTAACTCTAAGGGATGGTATCATATCTCCAACACAAGACGGACATCGACCTCTTATTGGATTGAAGGATGACAATGTTAGGATGATGCAATATATAAACTATTGAATTAAATACTTGGAACGACAATTCAAGGTGAGGAAAAGAACACATTTCTTGAATCGAGAGCCTGGAAGTAAAATCTCAGTGAACCACGAGAAGTTCATGGAATTTTGGGGTAAAAAGATAACTATCTCCAAGGGGTGGACAGGCTTAAAGAGAAAAAAAAGACATTAATTTTCCAAAGGAATGATGGAACGAGGACTCGAGAAACTACTAGACAATCCTGAACCAGGTCATGTTCTCCTCGTGCCCATCAAGAGAGACTATTATCTTCTAGAAGTGAGAGCTTAAGAGAATGTAGGGTGGTCAAACTCTTGTGATAATAGGACTGATGCGTGAGCATCATTGGCATTTTTTCTATGTGATTACATGATTTCTATGTTGATTTGTTAAAGAATTTTAGTAGATTTGTCTTTATTGGACACTCCTTTGAGTTGTGTAGCATTTGATTCATTTCAGGTAGTTTTCTTTGAAGAATTGGTGAAAAAAGACTTAAAAAAGCAAAAGAAGACCAATCCCATTTAGGCACTTGGCGCTAAACGCCACGACTTAGCGTTCAACACCCAAGGCTACGTAACTCACTATTGGATTCGAGAGACCTGGCGCTAAATGCCCAACCTACGACGTTTAGTGCCCAAGCCTATTTTCAGCGTGCAAGCTCCACTGCCTGGGTGGCACCAAATGCCCAGAATCTGGCGTTTGGTGTCGAGTACGAGGATCCAAGAGTGGGGACCACGTTTGTAACTAATCAACAAGGCCTTTGGAAGATTTGATTTTGTAAATCACAAGACCGTTAGAAGAGATCTTTTAGGGTTTTATTTAAGTTTTAAATCTATTTTAATTAGGACTATAAATAGGATTTAGATGAACCCACGCGGGAGACTTCTCTTCTCCTAATTTTCATTCTAAACTTTCATACTTTTTTTCTGTTATGTTTTCTACACCATGAGCAACCTCCACAATTAATGTTAGGAACTCTGTTTACTTGAATAGATGAATAATTAATTGCTTTTCTACTCTTGATTTGTACCTTGATTATTGTTTAAGGTTTGGTTTCGCGCTTCATCTTAGGAATTAGTGATTATCGGTAAATAATGCTAATTCTACTTAAATTCTATTTGAGTCTTGAAAAACTTATATCATTAGAATTATAATTTGAAACCAATTCCTCATAAATTCTAATTATCTGGACTTAATGTGGTACGTGACATATAACTGCATTCTGATTTGGGATTCTTAGGGTTGTGTGGCGTGTAAACTATAATTTGAACTTAACCCTCTAATACAATTGATTGATCAAGGAATTGATGATCGGTTGAATTAGAGGAGATTGGATTGCCTAGGAATAGGAATTTAATCAACTGGGGTTTACTATGAACACAATCATTGTATGATCAAAGTAGTTAACAATTGTTATTAATCCAGACATTTAAATACCTCCAAAACCTTAACTCTATTCTCATACCGTTTTCTCAACCGTTTATTATTAGTTTTCTTAATTCATGACCTTCTTATGCCACTCGAACATCGCCCCTTTATTTCAAATTTTCTAACTAGATTAGCTAATCAATCATTGCTTGCTTAGTCTATTATTCCTCGTGAGATCGATACTCACAGTACTTGATATGACCCGGTGCACTTGTCGGTAAGTTATGGTATTCAAAATCCGCACCAAGGGGACAAACTTCCCTTCTCTCTAAGGTTTTACAAAATCATCTTCCCAATAACTTTGACAAACCTACAAATATCAAATATGATGGAAACTCGAAACCCCAAGAGCATCTCAATGCTTTTGAGGCTCTAAGAAAATCGGAAGAGGTGGAAGATGCAATACGGTGTAAGAAAATCCTTGTGACCCTGGTGAGGCTTGCGATTGTATGGTTTAATTACTTGCTTTCTAGCTCTATAACTCGCTTTTCTGATATCTCTATCAAGTTTTTTACTCACTTCACTACAAAACAAATTCAAGTGAAGCATCCTGTTTATCTATTGGACATTGAACAACTAGTTTGAGAGAGTATCTAAGATTACCTAGATCAGTTTAACAAGGCACTCCTAGAAGTCAACTCCTAAAGTCATGAGTTTATGTTTGATTGCAAGTTTGTTAGAAGGAGATTTTAGGAGACATTTAACATCCAGGAATATTATATCAATAGAAGAAATCTGACAAATTTCCCTAGAATACATGCACAATGAGAGAGTGTACCTGATGAGTGGATAATTTATACGCTTTTTGGCATTGTTTTTACATAGTTTTCAGTATGATTTAGTTAGTTTTTAGTATATTTTTATTAGTTTTTAATTAAAATTCACATTTCTGGACTTTACTATGAGTTTGTGTATTTTTCTGTGATTTCAGGTAATTTCTGGCTGAAATTGAGGGACTTGAACAAAAGTCAGATTCAGAGGTTGAAGAAGGACTGCAGATGCTGTTGGATTCTGACCTTCCTGCACTCAAAGTGGATTTTTTGGAGCTACATAACTCCAAATGGTGCGCTTCCAATTGCGTTGGAAAGTAGGCATTCAGGGCTTTCCAGAAATATATAATAGTCCATACTTTGAATAAGGATTGACGATATAAACTGGCATTCAACGCCAGTTCCATGCTGCATTCTGGAGTCAAACGCTAGAAACAGGTTGCAAAGTGGAGTTCAACGCCAGAAACAGGCTACAAACTGGCGTTCAACTCCAAGAGAAGTCTCTACACGTGTAAAGCTCAATGCTCAGCCCAAGCATACACCAAGTGGGCCCCGAAAGTGGATTTCTACATCATTTACTCAATTCTGCAAACCCTAGTAACTAGTTTAGTATAAATAGGACTTTTTACTATTGTATTAGACATCTTGGGACGTTTAGTTCTTAGATCATAGGGGCTGGCCATTCGGCTATGCCTGAACCTTTCACTTTTGTATTTTTCAACGGTAGAGTTTCTACACACCATAGATTAAGGTGTGGAGCTCTGCTGTTCCTCAAAGATTAATGCAAAGTACTACTGGTTTTCTATTCAATTCAACTTATTCCGCTTCTAAAATATTCATTCGTTCTTCAATATGATGGATGTGATGATCGTGACAGTCATCATCATTCTCAACTTATGAACGCATGCCTGATAACCACTTCTGTTCTACCTTAGACTGAATGGATATCTCTTGGATATCTAATACAGGGGACCGAGTCCGAGTTATTAGTGTCTTCGTGGTATAAGTTAGAACCCATGGATGGCCATTCCTGAGATCTGGAAAGTCTAAACCTTGTCTGTGGTATTCCGAGTAGGATCCGGGAAGGGATGGCTGTGACGAACTTCAAACTCGCGAGTACTAGGCGTAGTGACAGACGCAAAAGGAGGGTGAATCCTATTCCAGTATGATCGAGAACCTCCAAATGATTAGCCATACAGTGACAGCGCATCGGACCATTTTCACAGAGAGGATGGGAAGTAGCCATTGACAACGGTGATGCCCTACATAAAGCTTGCCATGGAAAGGAGTAGGATTGATTGGATGAAGACAGCAGGAAAGCAGAGATCAGAGGAATGAAAGCATCTCTATACGCTTATCTGAAATTCTCACCAATGAATTACATAAGTACCACTATCCTATTTTATATTTTATTTATTTTCATCTACTATAATTTCTTAATACAATTTAATTCGCCTGACTGAGATTTACAAGGTGACCATAGCTTGCTTCAAGCCGACAATCTCTGTGGGATCAACCCTTACTCACGTAAGGTTTATTACTTGGACGACCCAGTGTACTTGCTAGTTAGTTGTACGAAGTTGTGAAACAGATATAAGATCATGAACGTGCGTATTGAGTTTTTAGCGCCGTTACTAAGGAATGGAATGATCACGATTTCGCACGCCAAGTTTTTGGCGCCGTTGCCGGGGATTGTTCGAGTTTGGACAACTGACGGTTCATCTTGTTGCTCAGATTAGGTAATTTTCTTTTTGTTTTATTTTCAAAAAAAATTCTTCAAAAATATTTCAAAAAAAATTTTTTCCATTTGTTTTCGAAAATTATTTTAAAATTTTTAAGAGTGAATTCTAAAGTTTCAAAATGGTATGCTGAAGTTTGGCTGGCCATCAAGCTTTAGACTAACCTGGTATGATTCCTGGATTCTTGATTGAGGACTTTGAATTCATTACTTCCTTTTTCCTATATGTTTTTGAAAAAAAATTATATACAAAAATCCAAAAAAAAATCATAAAATCATAAAAATCAAAAATATTTTATGTTGTTTGTTTGAGTCTTGAGTCAATTTTTAAGTTTGGTGTCAATTGCATACTTTTATTTTTCTAAAAATTTTCGAAAATTCATACATTCATAGTGTTCTTCATGATCTTCAAGTTGTTCTTGGTAAGTCTTCTTGTTTGATCTTCATATTTTCCTGTTTTGTGTCTTTTCGTGTTTTTCATATGCATTTTTAATTTGTTAGTGTCTAATTATTGAAAATTTCTAAGTTTGGTGTCTTGCATATTTTTCTTTTCTTAAAAATTTTTAAAAATAAGTCTTGATGTTCATCTTGATCTTCAAAGTGTTCTTGGTGTTCATTTTGACATTCATTGTGTTCTTGCATGCATCACATGTTTTGATCCAAAAATTTTCATGCATTGAGTCAATTTTGTGTTTTTCTCTTTCATCATTAAAAATTCAAAAATAAAAAAAAAATATATCTTACCCTTTTTTCTCTTAAAATTTCGAAAATTTGGATTGACTTTTTCAAATTTTTTTAAAATAATCTAGTTGTTTCTTATGAGTCAAATCAAATTTTCAATTTAAAAATCCTATCTTTTTCAAAACTTTTTCAAAAAAATCAAATCTTTTTCAAATTTTCCTTAATAATTTCGAAATTTTTTAAAATTAATTTTCAAAAATCCTTTTCTTATCTTTATTCCATGATTTTCGAAATTAATACTAACATTTAATATGATTGATTGAAAAATTTCAAGTTGTTACTTGCCTTTTAAGAAAAGATTAATCTTTAATTTTTAAAATCATATCTTTTTGTTTCTTGTTAGTCAAGTAATCAACTTTAATTTTAAAAATCAAATCTTTTCAAATTTCTTTTTCAAATCTTTTTCAAAATAAGTTTCAATCAATCATATCTTTTTGTTTCAATCATATCCCTTTTTTTTTATTTCAATCATATCTTTTTCAAATTCAATTTCAAAATCTTTTCTAACTTCTTTCCTAACATCTTATCTTTTTAAAATTGATTTTCAAATCTTTTTCAATCAATCTTATCTTTTTGTTTCAATCATATCTTTTTCAAAACTACCTAACTAATTCAATCTCTCATAAATTTTCGAAAATAACTCCCTCTTTTTCAAAATTTCATTTTGATTAACTAATTATTTTAAATTTAATTTAATTTCAATTTTTAATTTTTGAATTATAAGTTTAATTTTAAAATTTTTTTATTTCTATTTTCGAAATTTAACTTTAAATTTTAATTTTTATTTTTCGAATTCTCTCACCTCTCATCTCCTTCTATTTATTTATTCATCTACTAACACTTCTCTTTCACCCAAAAATTCGAACACCACCTCCCACTCTGTGTTCGAGTTTTTTCCTCTTCTCTTCTTTACATTACATTCTTTTCTTCTCTACTCACACAAAGGAATCTCTATACTGTGACATAGAGGATTCCATATTTTCTTTGTTATTCCCTTCTTTGTCATATGAGCAGGAGCAAGGACAAGAACATTCTTGTTGAAGCAGATCCTGAACCTGAAAGGACTCTAAAAAGGAAAATAAGAAAAGCTAAAATACAACAATCCAGAGACAACCTTACAGGAATTTTCGAATAGGAAAAGGAGATGGAAGCCGAAAATAATAATAATGCAAGGAGGATGCTTGGTGACTTTACTGCACCTAATTCCAATTTACATGGAAGAAGCATCTCCATCCCTGCCATTGGAGCAAACAACTTTGAGCTAAAACCTCAATTAGTTTCTCTGATGCAGCAGAACTGCAAGTTTCATAGACTTCCATCTGAAGATCCTTTTCAGTTCTTAACTCAATTCTTGCAGATCTGTGATACTGTTAAGACCAATGGGGTTGATCCCGAGGTCTACAGACTTATGCTTTTCCCGTTTGCTGTGAGAGACAGAGCTAGAGTGTGGTTGGACTCTCAACCCAAAGATAGCCTGAACTCTTGGGATAAGCTGGTCACGGCTTTCTTAGCCAAGTTTTTTCCTCCTCAAAAGCTGAGTAAGCTTAGAGTGGATGTTTAAACCTTCAGATAGAAAGAAGGTGAATCCCTCTATGAAGCTTGGGAGAGATACAAGGAGCTGACCAAAAGGTGTCCTTCTGACATGCTTTCAGAATGGACCATCTTGGATATATTCTATGATGGTCTGTCTGAGCTATCAAAGATGTCACTGGACCATTCTGCAGGTGGATCCATTCACCTAAAGAAAATTCCTGCAGAAGCTCAAGAACTCATTGACATGGTTGCTAATAACCAGTTTATGTACACTTCTGAGAGGAATCCTGTGAATAATGGGACGCCTCAGAAGAAGGGAGTTCTTGAAATTGATACTCTGAATGCCATATTGGCTCAGAATAAAATATTGACTCAATAAGTCAATATGATTTCTCAGAGTCTGAATGGAATGCAAGCTGCATCCAACAGTACTCAAGAGGTATCTTCTGAGGAAGAAGCTTATGATCCTGAGAACCCTGCAATAGCAGAGGTGAATTACATGGGTGAACCCTATGGAAACACCTATAATCCCTAATGGAGAAATCACTCAAATCTCTCATGGAAGGATCAACAAAAGCCTCAAGAAGGATTTAATAATGGTAGAAGAAACAAGTTTAACAATAGTAACCCTTTTCCATCATCCACTCAGCAACAGACAGATAATTCTGAGCAGAATTCATCTAGCTTAGCAAATTTAGTCTCTGATCTATCTAAGGCCACTCTGATTTTCATGAATGAAACAAGGTCCTCCATTAGAAATTTGGAGGCACAAGTGGGCCAGCTGAGTAAAAGGGTCACTGAAACTCCTCCTAGTACTCTCCCAAGCAATACAGAAGAAAACCCAAAAGAAGAGTGCAAGGCCATTGAATTGATCATCATGGCCGAACCTACAAGGGAGGAAGAGGACGTGAATCCCAGTGAGGAAGACCTCCTGAGACGTCCAGTGATCAACAAGGAGTTTCCCTCTGAGGAACCAAAGGAATCTGAGGCTCATCTAGAGACCATAGAGATTCCATTGAACCTCCTTATGCCCTTCATGAGCTCTGATGAGTATTCTTCTTCTGAAAAGAATGAGGATGTTACTGAAGAGCAAGTTACCAAGTACCTTGGTGCAATCATGAAGCTGAATGCCAAATTATTTGGTAATGAGACTTGGGAAGATGAACCTCCCTTGCTCACCAATGAACTGAGTGATCTGGATCAACTAACATTGCCTCAGAAGAAACAGGATCCTGGAAAGTTCTTAATACCTTGTACCATAGGCACCATGGCCTTTGAGAAGGCTCTATGTGACCTTGGGTCAGGAATAAACCTCATGCCACTCTCTGTAATGGAGAAACTGGGAATCTTTGAGGTGCAAGCTGCCAGAATCTCATTAGAGATGACAGACAACTCAAGAAAATAGGCTTATGGACTAGTAGAGGACGTGTTAGTAAAGGTTGAAGGCCTTTACATCCCTGCTGATTTCATAATCCTAGACACTGGAAAGGATGAGAATGAATCCAGCATCCTTGGAAGACCCTTCCTAGCCACAGCAAGAGCTGTGATTGATGTGGACAGAGGAGAGTTGGTCCTTCAACTGAATGAGGACAACCTTGTGTTTAAAACTCAAGGATCTCCTTCTGTAACCATGGAGAGGAAGCATGAAAAGCTTATCTCAGTACAGAGTCAACTAATGCCACCACAGTCAAACTCTAAGTTTGGTGTTGGGAGGCCTCAGCCAAACTCTAAGTTTGGTGTTGAACTCCCATATCCAAACTCTAAGTTTGCTGTTGGGAGTCTATAAAATTGACCTGATCACCTGTGTGGCTCCATGAGAGCCCACTGTCAAGCTATTGACATTAAAGAAGCGCTTGTTGGGAGGCAACCCAATTTTTATTCATCTAATTTTATTTTTATTTTTATTGTTCTTTCATGTTTTATTAGGTTCATGATCATATGGAGTCACAAAATAAATACAAAAAATCAAAAACAGAATGAAAAACAGCATTGAAAACAGAACACCCTGGAGGAAGGGCTTACTGGCGTTTAAACGCCAGTAAGGAGCATCTGGCTGGCGTTCAACGCCAGAACAGAGCATGGAGCTGGCGCTGAACGCCAGAAACAAGCATGAAGCTGGCGTTCAATGCCAGAAACATGCTGCACATGGGCGTTGAACGCCCAGAACAGGCATCACTTCGGCGTTTAAACGCCAGAAATGCATGCAAGGGCATTTTGCATGCCTAATTAGTGCAGGGATGTAAATCCTTGACACCTCAGGATCTGTGGACCCCACAGGATCATCTCAGGATCTGTGGACCCCACAGGATCCCTACATACCTCCACTCACCTTCCCTCCTCATAATCCTATATCACCTCAATCTCTTCCCCATCACCTCTTCACCACTCACATCCATATCTTCTTCTTCTTCTTCTATTCTTTCTTCTTTTGCTCGAGGGCGAGCAACATTCTAAGTTTGGTGTGGTAAAAGCATAGCTTTTTTTATTTTTTCATAACCATTGATGGCACCTAAGGCCAGAGAAACCTCTAGAAAGAGGAAAGGAAAGACAAAAGCTTCCACCTCCAAGTCATAGGAGATGGAGAGATTCATCTCAAGGGTCTATAGCTCAGTGGTAGAACATTTGACTGCAAATCAAGAGATCCCTGAGATACCTCAGGGGATACATTTTCCTCCACACAATTATTGGGAGCAACTAAGGGTGGAACATCAAGAGCACTCCATCATCCTTCATGAACTTAGAAAAGATTAAAGAGTAATGAGGGAGGAGGAACAAAGACAAGGAAGAGACATAGAAGAGCTCAAGGATATCATTGGTTCCTCAAGGAGAAAATGCCACCATCACTAACGTGGACTCATTCCTTGTTCTTAAATTTTTTGTTTTTCATCTTTTATGTTAAATTTTTATTTATGTTTGTGTCTTATTACATGATCATTAGTATCTAAGTGTCTATGCCTTAAAGTAGTGAATATGAATCCATCACCTCTCTTAAATGAAAAATGTTTTAAAAACAAAAGAACAAGAAGTACATGGTTTCGAATTCATCCTTGAAACTAGTTTAATTATTTTGATGTGGTGACAATACTTTTTGTTTTCTGAATGAATGCTTGAACAGTGCATATGTCTTTTGAAGTTGTTGTTTAAGATTGTTAAATATGTTGGCTCTTGAAAGAATGATAAACAGGAGAAATGTTATTTGATAATCTGAAAAATCATAAAAATGATTCTTGAAGCAAGAAAAAGCAGTGAATATAGAAGCTTGCGAAAAAAAATGGCGAAAAAAAAATATAGAAAAAAATATAGAAAAAAAAAGAAAAAAAACAAGCAGAAAAAGCCAAAAGCTCTTAAAACCAAGAGGCAAGAGCAAAAAGCCAGTAACCCTTAAAACCAAAAGGTAAGGGTAATAAAAAGGATCCAAGGCTTTGAGCATCAGTGGATAGGAGGGCCTAAAAGAATAAAATCCTGGCCTAAGCGGCTAAACCAAGCTGTCCCTAACCATGTGCTTGTGGCGTGAAGGTGTCAAGTGAAAACTTGAGACTGAGCGGTTAAAGTCAAGGTCCAAAGCAAAAGAAGAGTGTGCTTAAGAACCCTGGACACCTCTAATTGGGGACTTTAGCAAAGCTGAGTCACAATCTGAAAAGGTTCACCCAGTTATGTGTCTGTGGCATTTATGTATCCAGTGGTAATACTGGAAAACAAAGTACTTAGGGCCACGGCCAAGACTTATAAAGTAGCTGTGTTCAAGAATCAACATACTGAACTAGGAGAATCAATAACACTATCTGAATTATGAGTTCCTATAGATGCCAATCATTCTGAACTTCAATGGAGGAAGTGAGATGCCAAAACTATTCAAGAGTCAAAAAGCTACTAGTCCCGCTCATTTAATTGGAGCTAAGTTTCATTGATAGTTTGGAATTTATAGTATATTCTCTTCTTTTTATCCTATTTGATTTTCATTTGCTTGGGGACAAGCAACAATTTAAGTTTGGTGTTGTGATGAGGGATAATTTATACGCTTTTTGGCATTATTTTTACATAGTTTTCAGTAAGATTTAGTTAGTTTTTAGCATATTTTTATTAGTTTTTAATTAAAATTCACATTTCTGGACTTTAATATGAGTTTGTGTGTTTTTCTGTGATTTCAGGTAATTTCTGGCTGAAATTGAGGGACTTGAGCAAAAGTCAGATTCAGAGGTTGAAGAAGGACTGCAGATGCTGTTGGATTCTGACCTCCCTGCACTCAAAGTAGATTTTCTGGAGCTACAGAATTTCAAATGACGCGCTTCCAATTGCGTTGGAAGGTAGACATTTAGGGCTTTCCAGCAATATATAATAGTCCATACTTTGAATAAGGATTGACGACGTAAACTGGCGTTCAACGCCAGTTCCATGCTGCATTCTGGAGTCAAACGCCAGAAACAGGTTGCAAAGTAGAGTTCAACTCTAAGAGAAGCCTCTACACGTGTAAAGCTCAATGCTCAACCCAAGCACACACCAAGTGGGCCCCGGAAGTGGATTTCTACATCATTTACTCAATTCTGTAAACCCTAGTAACTAGTTTAGTATAAATAGGACTTTTTACTATTGTATTAGACATCTTGGGACGTTTAGTTCTTAGATCATGGGGGCTGGCCATTCGGCCATGCCTGAACCTTTCACTTATGTATTTTTCAACGGTAGAGTTTCTACACACCATAGATTAAGGTGTGGAGCTCTGCTGTTCCTCAAAGATTAATGCAAAGTACTACTGTTTCTCTATTCAATTCAACTTATTCTGCTTCTAAGATATTCATTCATACTTCAATATGATGGATGTGATGATCGTGACAGTCATCATTATTCTCAACTTATGAATGCGTGCCTGACAACCACTTCCGTTCTACCTTAGACTGAATGGATATCTCTTGGATATCTAATACAGGGGACCGAGTCCGAGTTATTAGTGTCTTCGTGGTATAAGTTAGAACCTATGGATGGCCATTCCTGAGATCCAAAAAATCTAAACCTTGTCTGTGGTATTCCAAGTAGGATCCGGGAAGGGATGGCTGTGACGAACTTCAAACTCGTGAGTACTGGGCGTAATGACAGACGCAAAAGGAGGGTGAATCCTATTCCAGTATGATCGAGAACCTCCAGATGATTAGCCATACAGTGACAGCGCATCGGACCATTTTCACAGAGAGGATGGGAAGTAGCCATTGACAACGGTGATGCCCTACATAAAGCTTGCCATGGAAAGGAGTAGGATTGATTGGATGAAGACAGCAGGAAAGCAGAGATCAGAGGAACGAAAGCATCTCTATACGCTTATCTGAAATTCTCACCAATGAATTACATAAGTACCACTATCCTATTTTATATTTTATTTATTTTCATCCACTATAATTTCTTAATACAATTTAATTCGCCTGACTGAGATTTACAAGGTGACCATAGCTTGCTTCAAGCCGATAATCTCCGTGGGATCAACCCTTACTCACGTAAGGTTTATTACTTGGACGACCCAGTGCACTTGCTGGTTATTTGTACGAAGTTGTGAAATAGATATAAGATCATGAACGTGCGTATTGAGTTTTTAGCGCTGTTACTAAGGAATGGAATGATCACGATTTCGCACACCAGTACCCCCGAGCATACAAGCATCATCAAGTTAGGGATTTGTGTTCCTTGATGAATTTATTTTTAACTACTCTTGGATATCCGAGGGGGTATTGAAGATGTCATCCCAAGTCAGTGTGAAGTATTTAGAGAACCAAAATAATGTTAGCGTAGGATTTTGATGAGGTAACGGGTCATTACAAGTTATATGTTCCCCACAGGAGCGTGTTAGCTATAAAATATAAATATGGTACATATCCAGACTGGCTATAGATGTATGATACTGTGTTCACCCGATTAGGAATCTAGATTCCTTTTTTTGAGTTCCAGCAAGATGTTTTCAAGCAGTGTGGTAGTGCCTCTTCTCAACTGTACCTTAATAGTTGGCTATCATCTGAGCCTTTGAACTCGTGTGTTCTCTCCTCAACCTTCTCCTTTTCACTAAGACTTTTTTCTACCTTTTTAATTTGGTTGTTTCTTAAAAGGCCAAAGGTTATGATAACTATCCATCCAGACTAACCCATCTTGTCACTTTGTTTGAAGATTCTTACCATGACTTTAAAGAGATGTACTTTAAGACAGAATAGTTTTTCGATCACCAACATTTTTTCATAACTTTAGAATATGAAAAAAAATTCAAAAGAGAATTGACGTTGTAAACTAGTGTTTTTAACCAATATGTAGTTGTTTTTATATATATAATATAGAAAAATAAAATAAATAAATATTAAATTTAAAGGTTAAAAGTTCATAAATAATATAATTTAAATTAATTAGGTTTGACTTTTTATAATAATTATTTTAAACTTATTTTTATAAAATTATATGAGAGATAAAATAAGAGAAAGACTGAATAAACTCATAGTATAAAGTTAAAGGAGTATCTCTGTTATACAAATCACCCTAAATTATATCGATCATTTTAATAAAAGTTATGAAAATAATATGTATTTAATTTTAATACACTACAGTGTAAAATATTTTTTTAGATTTATCTTAAATTATAAATAAAAAATTATTTATGAGTGAAGAAGGTTAATAACTTAAATTTATACTTGGGAGAGCTAAAAATAATTAAGATGTGAATTAAAATACTAATCTTAAATATTTTTGTCCAAAATTGGGTGAAACGGACTAAAACAAGTGAATCGGGCCTTACTTGGGCCCAAGGCCCAGTCACTTACACCCCCTACCCAACAACACATCAGCTCCACTCTTTCTATTATATCCAAAACAAAACACTTCAGCATCAAGAGTGAAGAGAAGAAGAGAAACACTTGGAAAATACAATTCATCATCTTCTTCTTTTGCTCATAACTTTCAATCCAAAGCACCGATTGAGGAGCCATTTATGGCCATGCGTTTATCTCCGAATCCTCTTCGATTCTATCTAAATAAAGTAGTAAGAAACTCAAAATTTCTTACCCAGTTCTTCCTTCTATTCAATTTTGTATTTTTGGTTTAGGTTTTGAGGAAATCTTGAATTTTTTATGTTTAGGGGAGGTTCAACCTTAAGTTCTAATAGAGTTTCAACCCAAGGTTGTGTAACAAGGTAAGGAATTTCAATTTCTCCAAATTTTTCCATTTTATGTGAAGAACCTAAGTTGAATCATGTAAATTATATGATTAGATGGAATAGAACTTGTTTGGATTGAATTTGGGGAGAAGTAGAACTAGCTAGGTACATTTTGGTATGGAATTGGATTCCAGGATAGCCTTGGTATGGCTCAGAAGAAATCATAGTGTTAGAGGAACCGTCGTCTAAGAGGTACGAATTTTAGTTTCGAGTAGGCATTATGTAAAATTATGTGAATGCCTAGGTTAATTACCTCCTAGAATCGGATTTGAATGAAATTTGGTTGTTGTTGTGAATTGTGAGTAGAATGGTTATTGGGTAGTATAAATGTATATGTGTGAATTGAATTTGAATATGAAGTTATGGTTTGATTGTAAATAAATGTGATTGATGTGTATACTGGGCCGAAATCCATGATGGGGGTGAGGAATCCCCCGCATGATAAGTGGAGGTAAGTGTTGATTTTAGGATTGATTAGATTGTTGAATTGTTGATTATTAGTTGATTAGGTGTTAAAATGGTTAGAAAGGGGGTAGAAATTGATAAATGCATGTTGAGTATGATTAAAAAAGGTTTTGGTATGGTTTGGAATTGAGTTCGATTAAAAATTGGTGAGATTGAAAAATTGTGCGAAATTTGGTAAAAACCGATTTTTGACCAATTTCGATGGGCCATAACTTGGCACTCGAAGTTTGGATTGAATGAAATTAGTCTTAAATTAAATCTAGGTGAAAGATCTTTAAAACCATATAATGATGAGGGAAATGGAATTTTATAGAGGAAGTTATGAATGTTTGAAAAATGAGGTTTAGAGTTGAAATCTGAAATGTTACAGAAAACCAAAATTTCTAGTATATGCTCCCACCCATACAATGGTGCACATGCATGAAACAGAATGGATGGGAATATTCGTGTGTACGCCCAAAATATTTTCAAGTTGTGCATACGCGCAAGCCATGTTTTCACAATAAAACTCTGTTTTTAATTGTTTGGCTTTCTCGGCAAGCTTGTAAACTTCCGTAACCCCTAATTTAGGTCCGATAACTAGTTTTTAGGCTTGGAAACGAGTGTGAACCTATGGATTTGACTAAATTAATGTTTTGGAAGAGGTTGTGAATCAAAGTGAATGATTATTAATGAAGGTTTATAGCTAATGTAATTACTGAGTAAAGATTTTACTATGAACTGAATTGAGACTTATTCTGGCAAGGTCAGTGGTTTAACTTGCTTCCGTATGGATTTACGTTACTCTTGGCAAGGACGTGGAAAGGACAGTGGTAAATCCTGCTTGCGCTGAGCCGTGTTATTCCAGAACAAGGTCGGTGGTTGATCCCACTTGTTTTATGGCTCTCTCTGGTTGTAAGGGTGGCCGGACACGCATCCCGGATAGCGCTGCCTCCGATGAGAGGTGTAAGGCTGTGCACTGCCCTTTTTGGACGACTTTTGATAAAGTCGAGATTATTATATTCCTCACGGAGATGCACGATAGAGAGATAATATCTGTGTTAGCTACCAAACGTGTCGAGTTCTGGCAATATAATCGACACGTGAGCTCATGGCCAGTAGGACAGGCAAGCATCATATGTATTTATGTGAAATTGTTTGAGTGTGCACTATTTTAGTTTGCCTACTTGTATATATCTGCTTAATGGCTATTTGCTGTATATGTTATAAATGTTCTTGATGTGCCTGCACCCTATTATTTGTGTTTGCATCTACTATTTACAATTATTGAAATCAATACCATAATTTTGTGCTATTGAATTGAAAAGAGACAGAATGAGTGGAGTGTGGGATGAGATTAAGATTTAGATCATGAACATAGTGAAGTATGTAGAGTATTTTACCCAGTTTTGGATTAGTATAGCTCTAGGCTTGGAATTTTTGTTGTCTGCTGAAGTTTTAGGATTGCCTAATTGCTTAGCCATGTTTATCTACTACTTGTTTTACTTGCTGTACCTGAATCGTAGCTGTGATTTCTTTGTTTGTCTTGTATGTGTATGTTTATCTGAGAGACCCAAGTTGGTGGAGGCATGATGAGGGTGGTTTCTGGTATGTGGTAATGAAGGTTGAGGTAAGATGGGCTAGGTGTTACCTTATTATTCTAATTTATGTATTGGTTGAATAGAAGTGAGCGATGTAAGTTGGGTAGGAAGCCATTAGGCACCTCTTTGGTCCTTTTTATTTCTTTAAACTATTCATCTTAAATATTTGTAAATTAAAGGAATTTCTTTACTACCTTTCAAAGTAAGTTTTTCACAAAACTTTTTCAAAAGGTTATTTAGGGATAAACAATTTTAATCATGAATTTCTTTCTATTTGCAAATATTTCTTTGCTTTGATGGTATTTCTTTCCCTACTGAGAACCTGCGAGGACGATGTTCTCACCCCCTATAGACTTTCTTTTTTTAGTGACAGGTTCAGGAAGCTTTGGCGCGAAGTCGTGATTAATCTACAAGCTTTATATAAATGTTTTGTATTTTCTGTTTATTGGTTTAGTTGAGATTTTACCCCTCGTCAACTGTCATTTTGAGATTTTAGAGGGGTAGGACTTGTATTTGGAAAGTTTTGAATAAGTGTATGTATTTATTATTATGTGGATATAATTATGTGATTAAGTGAATTAAAGTAAAAACTTTTCGAATTCGTAACTAAGAATTCGGTTTATATTCATGAAGGCTCAATATTAAATAATTATAATATTAAATTAAAGGATTAAAGGTAAGTAACGCTTGAACTTTTAGTACGTTCATGAGGTATTAAAAATAAGGGTGTTACATTGAGCATACTCTGGATTGTGTGTATATGTTATTTAGGATATCTTCTTGATAAACATAGCAAGTTCATGAGCATACTTTTGGGAATTTGAAGCACGAGACTTGAGATATTGAGACTGATTACCTTGATATCAATTGTTTGGTGTGAACAGGACCTGAATGACAATTTGTGGATGCAGGCGAGAGAGATAATATAGAACCGAAACTAATCGGCAAAAATCCGGTGAACTTTATGGATGCGTTAGAAAACATGGTTGCTGTTATACAGGCCACAACTGAGATTTTGGGGCAATAGGTGATCGCGGATTTTTGCAAAACCGCAAAACACTGGCAAGTGCACTAGGTCGTATCAAGTAATAAACTTAGGTGAGTGAATATCGATCCCACGAGGATTAAATGATTAATCAAGCAATAGTTAATTGATTATTCTAGTCAGACAATCAAATTTTGGGTTTTGAAAATGTTTAAACATAAACCACAATGAAATAAAGTCAAGGCAATGAGTAACGTAAAGATAATATGATTGAAAGAATTAAGGCTTTGGAGATGTCAAAACTTCTGAATTAATATTTTTCACTTTCCTCCTTAATCATGCAAAGATACTTTTATGGCAAATCATTAGTAATTAAACCCCAATCCCTTGGTGATCTAATTTCTCTTTAACCTAATTAATCGCTAATCCTTTAGTCAATTATTTAAGAAAAGAGTTGAAGAACTTCCACTGATTTATAAAACTACATAATTCGTAAGAATCTCCCCTAGTTGATTTTATGTCACTTATCAATCCAGTTTCAAAACTTAAGAATTATGAGAATCAATTTTCAAGCTTAATTCAATTAATCAACTTTTTCAAGAAGTTAAAAAAATTCAAATCAGAGAAGAATTGATTTCCAACATATTCAAACCCTTTAAGATGAAGAACGAAAACCTTTTCTTAAGAAGTAGTCAATTGCATAAATTAAAGGTAAAAAAGTTATGTATTAAACCATGGAATTAATAGAGCTCCTAACATTAACCGAGGAGAATTAGAAACTCATGTTCTTCAGATAATCCTTAAGAAATTAAAATTGTAAATTTTAGAAGAGGGGAGAGTGTGAGAGGCGAGAGACAGAGGCCAGAGAGAGTCCTCTTTGTGAGTGATCTCACTTATTTATACTAAAATTTCTACTAATTCAAATTCGAATTCAAATTATAAAACTAATCTTATCTTAATGAGAGTGGTTAAGATAACTTCTTAATTTAAATTTAAAAAACCTAAATAATATCTTTTTCTAATAAAAATCAAATACAAATATAAATTAAATACACGAGATTGCGTTCTTGAGGACGTGGGGACCACCCTGGGTGCAAGAACTGGTGCCAAACTTGAAGTCGTGGCATTTGGCGCAAAAGTTGCTTCGCGGACTGGTGCTAAACGTCAATGTCACGACATTTAGCGCTATAATGCCAGAAAGAAAGTATGGCTTATTATATCTCGTTGGAAAGTTCTAGAAGTTGGCTTTATAATACCTCTAGAACTGCATTATTTGAACATTTGTAGCTCAAGTTACACTCGTTGGAGTCTGAAAAGGTCATGGCAAATTCTCTTTGCATTTGTCTTCAATTCTTGGTTACTCCTTGTGCCTTTGCTTCACTTTTCCTAAAATTTCCCTACAAATTCAAGAAACCAAGGAAATCAAAGTACTAATAGAATAGTCTTGAAAATCATATAATTACCAAACAAAAGTCATGAATTTTCTATGAGAAATGCCCAAGAGAAGTGCTTAAGATGCTCATGCATCACAACACCAAACTTAAGCTCTTGCTTCTCCTCAAGTAAGCAAAGAATCATGGAATAATCTTCAAAATATTAAAGCTTAAAATGCAAGGGTGAATGATAGCAATTCAAATGATTTTGGTTAGCCATTTCACTTATGCACAATTCAATACAAATGGTTATAATCTTTCGAGACCTCTATCCGGATTAGATTATGTGATCCTTCCTTGAATCATCACCTTGAAGCAAGCTTATTTTCTTTCTTTGAACATTTTGTTTTTGTTGGGTGCTTTGCACCTTGAGCCTAGCCGTGACTCTAAGTGCTTTGTTTTCAAGTATTACCGCTTGATACATAAGCACCACAAGCACTTGATTGGGGCTCTTTGAGCTGATTTTTCTTTTGATATTTTCCATTAGTGGTGCTCAGAGCCTTTGGCTTTATCTTTCTTTGGGGTGGGAGAGGGGTGCTTTGCACCTTAAGTCTAGCCGTGACTCTAAGTGCTTTCGTTTCAAGTATTACTACTTGATACATAAGCACTACAGGTACTTAACTCGGATGCTTTTTCAGCTTATTTTTCTTTTAAATTCCTTAGTTAATGGTGCCCAGAGCCTTTGGCTTCTCTTCCACCCCTTTTTTTTATTCATTAGATTTTGCTTCTCCAAGGCTTTCTCAATGATACGGATCCCATAATAGTCCTCTAAACTGAGGCCTCAAGCAATTTGGCTCAGTAAGTGTTGAATAGTTCAGTTAGCTTGGCCTTCCAAACTCATATTGCCATGCTCTCTATATTCACACCTTGTTTCTTTTTGTTTATTTCTTAGCACATGATCTTTGCTTGCTTTTATGAAATAAGCACAATTATAATTGTGGGTTACGATGAACAAGTAATGATATGTACTTGACTAACAAGACTGATAAATGCATTGTATAGGATAGAACAAGATAACATATGAATATTATTAAAAAGAAAGAAAAAAAAACACATAGAAGTCAACAACCTTAGTTCTCATTGCTATCATCTTCCTTATCTTCCTCTTCATTATCCTTTTAGGCTATGTAGAGCATAGCATCCAACACCAAATTTAGAATGAGTACTTATCCTCAAGCAACAAAGAAAAACAGTGGTGATGGACTAAGGAAAAATCATGACTAAAGCTATTGAGTAACGCGAAAGCTTATCTAAGTAAAACAAACAAGATTAAAAACTAAACAAAACTAAAGCCAAAATAATGCAAGATAAATGAGTTGCTAATGTGTTTGCATGGGGTTTGGACCTTACATGAGTAAAGTGTAGCAACACCAAACTCAGTGTGAGGCAATGAATGTGAACTTGAGCCAAGTACTCAAGAAATGCAACCATCCTATTGGTGTAGAAACACCAAACTTAACCCATGAAACACACACACAAATTGAAATAAAGCAAAAATAAGAATGAAAAGAAAATACCGAACATTGGGTTGCCTCCCAACAAGCACTTCTTTAACGTCACTAGATTTACGGTTGTTTCTTACTAAGGTGGAGGTTGATAGTGCTTCACCTCCTCTCCTCTCACCTTGAATTTCCTCCCTGTGTCTTCATATGTTAGCTCAAGATGCTCAAAGAAAAGAACTCTACTCACTGTGTATGGCAATAGTGGGTGGTGAGATAATACTACTTGTCCCCTGGTGAAAAGTCTTAAGTAGGAATTTTCTTCTTCCTCCACCCTTTAAGCACTTTCTTCTTTGGAGCCTCCTCCTTGTTTGATGCACACCCAACACCAAACTTAGGTTTGATGTCAGGGAGTTTCTTGTTGATTGCAAAGGGAGACTTTGGTTGCATAATCTTTGTGACTTCAATTGAGTGGTTAACTTGTTGCACCTTTTTTGTCTCATCCTCTCTACTCAAACATGGAGAATGTATTTCTGGGAGTAATTCATTTGGTGTGTCCTTCAAATTTGGGTCCTTGGCTTCAACCTTCTTGCAATCCTCTTGGTCACTTGAATGATGCATGATCTTGAAGACATGAAAGACTTGATGCTCATCATGTACCCTCAACATTAATTCACCCTTTTCAACATCAATAAAGGTTCTTCCAGTAGCTAGAAAATATCTTCCTAGAATGATGGAGGCATTTTCATCTTCCTCCATGCCAAAAATGACAAAATCCATTGGGATAAGGAATTTTCACACTTTGATCAGGACATTTTCAACCATTCCATGTGCAAGCTTCATTGATTTGTCTGCAAGTTGTAAAGTTATTTTCGTGGGCTTCAACTCTTAAATTTACAACCTTTTCATCATAGATAAAGGTATTAGATTAATACTTCCTCTTAAATCACATAAAACTCTATCAATGGTAGTATTGCCAATAGTGCAAGGAATTTAAAAACTCCCTAGATCTTTCTTCTTTGTTGGCAAGTTCCTTTGAATAATTATACTACACTCCTTGGGGATACCATTGTTTGACCTCCCTTCAAGGATTTCTTCTTGGACAACAAATCCTTTATAAATTTAGCATGCAGGGGCATTTGTTCAAGAGCTTTTATGAATAGAATGTTGATGTGCAAAGTCTTGAATATCTCCAAGAATTTGGAGTACTACTTCTCCTTGTTTTTCCCTTGGAGCCTTTGGGAATATGAAATTCTTGACTTGTATTTAGGCACTAGAATTCTCTCTTTTGGTAAAACTTCTGTAGATGAAATTGATTGCTAGAGGGTGGGCTGCATGTGCTCTTCTTGATGAATGTCCTTTATTCCTCCTTTCTTGCCTTGACAATGAAATCCTCTTTCTTGGCTACTTCTTTCCTTTCTTCTCCTACCACCTTTGTATTTCTCAAGTAAATAGCCTTGTCCTCCTCCTTTGGATTTGGAATTGTGTCACTAGAAAGTGTTTGAGTGGGTTTGGCTAGTCGTTGAGCAAGTTGACTTATTTGCACCTCTAGATTTTTCAATGAAGCTCCTTGATTATTAAAGTTAGTTTCTGTTCTTTCCATGAATTTTTCTAAGTCTAATTCAAGGTTAGAAAGTCTCTGAGAGTTTTGTTGTGTTGGTTGTCATGAAGGTGGTGGTTGGTGAAAATAGTTCACAGGAAGGTTATTTGGGTTGTGGTATGGTTATTAAAAGTGTTCTGTTGGGGGTTATTGAATTGAGTAGGCTGGTGGGTGTTGTTGAATTGGTTAGGCCTCTAGTTTTGATTTTTCTACCCAAAATTTGGGTGGTTTCTCCATCCGGAGTATAGGTTTTAGAGAAGGAATCATTGTGAGGCTTATCTAGGTAATTGACTTGCTCCATGGACACGTATCCATAATCCATTCCTTCACGTTGAGAAAATCCATTACTCACACCATAAGAGTTTTCTTGAGAGCTCACTGCCGATACTTGCATTTCTCCTAGGTGTTGAGTAATCACATTGATTTGTTGGGACATCATTTTATTCTGAGCTAAAATGGTATCCAAAGCATCTAACTCTATAACTCCTTTTCTTGTTGATCTTTCAGAAGAGTAGAGATATTTATTGTTGGCCACCATCGCAATCAACTCTAGTGCCTTATCGGTAGTCTTCTTCATATGCAAAGATCCTCCAGCTGAGTTATCAAGTGAAACACGTGAGGTGAGGGTGATTCCATCATAAAATATCTGAAGTTGGACCCAGTCTGCAAACATATCTGGAAGGCACTTTCTAAGCATCTCCTTATACCTCTCCCAAGCTTCATAGAGGGACTCTCGTTCATGCTGTCTGAAGGTCTTCTGAACTTAGTCAACCTCTAATGTGGGAAAAACTTGTTTAGGAACTTAGTGACCAAGTCCTCCCATGTGGCTATGCTCTCCTTGCGCTAATTATCTAGCCACTGCTTAGCCCAGTCTCTCACAGCAAAAAGAAAAGAGCAATAGTTGGTAAACTTCAGCCAGGACGCCATTTGTCTTGACCATGTCACAAATTTGCAGAAAATTAGTGATGAACAGATTTGGATTTTCCTGCGGGCTCCTACTGAACTCACAATTTTGCTGAAACAATATAACAAGCTGTGGTTTCAGTTCAAAATTATTGGCCATGATAATAGACATCACAATGCTGCTTCCATAACTCCCTAGATTAGGAGTAGTGAAAGAACCAAGAGTTCTTTTTGGTGGAGGGACATTGACATTGTAAGGATTGTCTGCCATATTCTGATCAAACTCTTCCTCAACTACTTCTTCAACTCTTTGATTTCTAGCTTGTCTTCTATTACTCACACCAGTTCTTTTAATCTTTGGATCGTATTGAAGTGGTTCTCTATCTCTATTATTTTACATAGACAAAAACAATAAGAAAATCAAATTGAAATTCCCTTCACTGTGTGGAGAAAATTCCCAAGAGAAATAAAATGAACAGTAAATTTATAAAAAAAATCAAAAGAAAAAAATAAAGAAAAATAAAAATAATAAAAAAATGAAAAGAACTAAATCTGAATCCTAACATATAAAAAGATCAAAAAAGAGATTTGAAAATTCAAAATTTAAAAATTAAAATACCAAACTTAATTTCTTAAATTAATTATGCACTTTAATTTAAATAACTAACTGGCTAATTTATAAATTTAAAATTTAAATCAAATTGATTTGAATCCAAATCTTTTAAATTTAAAATTCAAAAGGACACCAAACTTAAATTCTAACTATATCTTAAAAAATTTAAATTTAAATTCACCAACGTAAATCAAATAGATTTCAACCTAAATCTTTTAAATTTGAAATTCAAAAAAAAACACCAACTTAAATTCAAATTTTATCTTAAAAATTTAATTTAAACTTTAAATTTTTTACTTAACTGAAAAAGGCTAAGATTTTGTTTTTGAAAAAAAGAAATCACGTAAGAAAAAGAGAAAAAAACGAAAAAAAAAGAAAGAAATAAAATAAAAATAATAAAATAATAATAATAATAATAACAACGAAATTAAAAAAAAATAAAATAAAAAATTAAAATTAAAAAATAAAATAAAAACTAAAAAGAAAAACGGGGGTATGTAAAGAAAAATAAAAAAATTATAAAATGAAATATCTAAATAAACTAAAAAAAATATATAATCTAAATAATCAAACAACTGGTAGTTGTCAATCTCAATTAATCTCTGGCAACGGTGCCAAAAACTTGATCACGGATCTTTACAAAACCACAAAACACTGGCAAGTGCACCGAGTCGTATCAAGTAATAAACTCAGGTGAGTGAGTATCGATCCCACGAGAATTAATGGATTAAGAAAGCAATATTTAATCGATTATTCTAGTCAAACAATCAAAATTTGGGTTTTGACCACGTTGAAACATAAGCAGTAATGAAATGAACGCAAGGCAATGAGTAACGTAAAGATAATATAATTGAAAGAGTTAAGGCTTTAGAGATGTCAAAACTTCTGGAATAATCTTTTTTACTTTCCACCTTAATCATGCAAAGATACTTTTATGGCAAATTATTAGTAAATAAACCCTAATCCCTGGGGATCTAATTTCTTTTTAACCTAATTAATCGCTAATCCCTTCGTCAATTATTTAAGAAAAGAGTTTAAGAATATCCATTGATTTATAAAACCACACAATTTATAAAAATCTCTCCTAGTTGATTTTATGTCACTTATCAATCCAGTTTCAAAACTTAAGAATGATGAGAATCAGTTTTCAAGCTTAATTCAATTAATCAAATTTTTCAAGAAGTTAAAAAAAAATTTAAATCAGAGAAGAATTGTTTCCCAACATATTCAAACCCTTTAAGATGAAGAACGAAAACCTTTTCTTAAGGAGTAATTAATTGCATAAATTAAAGGTAGAAAAGCTAATGTATTAAACCATGGAATTAATAGAGCTCCTAATCTTAACCAAGAAGAATTATAAATTCATGCTTTTTAGAAAATCCTTAAAAAATTGAAATTGTAAATTTTAGAAATTGTAAATTGTAAATTGTACTAAAATTCCTACTAATTCAAATTCGAATTCAAATTCTAAAACTAATCTTATCTTAACGAGAGTGGTTAAGATAACTTCCTAATTTAAATTTAAAAAATCTAAATAATATCTTTTTCTAATAAAAAATAAATTTAAATGTAAATTAAATACACGAGATTGCATTGCCGAGGACGTGGGGACCACTCTGAGTTCGAATCCCGCCTTCTGCATGTAACAACCCATTGGCTTGCGACAAACCCTTAAATAAAAATTTGTACTGCGGTAGATTAATCTTTGTCATGCCAAGTTGAGAAATACCATAAAAAAAAAACTATTTGTAGATAATATCTAAAGGGAACTTTTTATTAAATCAAATAAAATTTATTTATTTAAGGTAATGAATATCATCAGTTATAATTTTGATAACGTGACTTTTTCTTTTCCTACAAATTTATAAAAACATAAAATACAACAAAATGATGTGTGAAGTAATATATCAAAAATAGGACATTATCATTTTTTTTATTTAATATCCTAATTCACAAACAAATTAATAAATAAATATTAGTGTTAGATTAATATATAATAGTACGTTTGATTTGTATTTTTATTTTTAGTATTTTTTGTTTTTAAAATTTTATAAAAAAAAAAGATAAAAACAGAAAATAAAATTATACTGTTTTTACAATTTTTTTTTTTTTTGCAAAATTTTGAAAATAAAAAAATTTGAAAACAAAAACAGAAAATAAAATACAAACCAAATATAATCTAAGATGAGATGCATAGCATAGGGATACATACCCCTGCTCCGGCAGGACAAGTTTTTCCAGCCCTTCTACAATGCCAATAGGCAGCGGCCTTTCCATCAAGAGTCCCACCATACACTGAAACCCAGTTGACCTTCCTAAACAATATCCAATACCCTGAATTACGAATTGACCAGTAATTTGAAGGAGCCACAGGTGTCCCCTCTATTTGGAATTCTATCTTATTGTTCCTGCATGGCCCACTAAATGATATTTGTTTTAGCAAGAAGCTTCCTTTGGGTACGTATATTCTGGCTGGGGCACTTGATTTGCATGCTGAAGACCATGCCTTAAGAAAGGCCTTGGTGGAATCGAACCTGTTTCCGTCCTTGGCACCAAACATGACTACATTGATGAATGATGATATCTGTGGCATTTGATGATTCCAAAAACGACAGGAGCAATAAGGTGGCTAGAAAGAGAAAGATCCAGTGATTTCTTGATGACCATGGTGGTGATTCATGGCTATCATGATGGAAATTGTTTGGTATGTCGGGTTACCAGACGGTTTAGGTGTGAGGATGGGTCCTACTTCGGTCTGAGTTCTGGGAATAGTTTGCGCGATCTACTGACTTTTCGAGCTCTCGATGAGATGAGGGGGGTGCTACCTGTAAGGATACTCCGACGCCCAAGTCAGTGTGGAGTGTAGGTGGAAAAAGAGAAAAGTTATGATGACGTACCTTGGAGGAGGGGTAGGACACTCCCCTTATATACCCTGTCAGTAGAGCGGGCCCCACAAGAGGAGGCCACCTTCCAGGAAGCTTCGCTTCCCACAGCTGTCAGTCAGGATGCGTGTTTGGGTCCTGGATTCGGGTGGATTGTAGGTGCCGACCCGGCCATGCAGGCCGGTTAGTTGCGGGTCGGGCGGTATCTCTGCTCAGCTGGGCTGGGCCGTAACAATGCCCCCAACGTGCCAGGTACGGACGTAAGCACCGTGGATGGCACGTTCCTTTTCTCCTTTTGCCCAGTCGTCATCTTGTCAGTCCCTCGTGGCGAGGACGCGCCACCTAAGCGCGCACAGACTTGTTCGTTGTTGGGGTGCGTCCTTTGTCGCCTCATTTTTCGCGCTGAGCATTTAATGCTCATAATGGCAGTTTCAAAATCCTGCGAGAAAAGACCATTATACCACTGCCTTTCGCACTTCTCAGGGTTGGTTTCCTTTACAGTTTCCATTTAGTTTTGCTTCAGTTCCACTGCATTTTCATTGCTCTCTCCTCTCTATTGTAAGAACCTCCATCGCAAACCCCTACTTCAGCCAGATTCTTATCAGTTCTTCAATCCCTTCCCATCATCATCCCTATTCTGATAAGCTTCATGTCCTTTTTCTTAGTATTGGTGTTTATTTTTGGCTTTGCATGCGCGTTTGGTATGAACTGCTTGATGTGAATTGCGTATCCTCTTGTGTTTTAGCATTAGGTAGGTACTGTAGGGGGGTTACCATTTTAGGATTTTGCTTTTTCGGCCTTCTTATTTCGATGATTATGACTGATGGATAGGCAATCTGTAGTTTTCTGGTGGTGTCGTAGCTTTCTAGTAGTACTTCCGGCCTCCCGACCTTATAGGCTGATTTTGAGTGGTGCCCCCACTATAGGTATGGATCAGCGTCGTGTCGTGAGGGTCGTGAGGCCGGCTCCATACGACCGGTACGCCTGGGTGACGTCGGACGTAAAGGAGACCCCAAA
Source organism: Arachis hypogaea (assembly GCF_003086295.3). Lineage (NCBI taxonomy): Eukaryota > Viridiplantae > Streptophyta > Magnoliopsida > Fabales > Fabaceae > Arachis > Arachis hypogaea. The sequence continues at coordinate 70,122,585 of NC_092048.1, read as the reverse complement.
CCAAATGTCCCTGGAGGAACTTGACGAGTTCCGACGGGCCGACTACCTTTGCGGGGGAACCGATGAGGAAGCTAATTACGCAGCCTTCGTCCCTACCAATAACGAGCGCATAGATGAATTAAATCTGCACTCTCCCCAGGTCCCCAATTGGATGTGGTTGTATAAGGCCATGTTCACTCGCGTGGGTGTTCGCCTTCCCTACTCCCCTTTTCAGATGGCGCTACTCAATCGTTGTGACGTAGCGCCATCCCAATTGTATCCGAACAGCTGGGCTTCCAACCGCTGCTTCGAGATGGTGTGCGAGTACCTGGAGCTGCCAGTCTTTGTAGAAGTATTTCTTTTCCTTTTTACTCTTACAAACCCGTCTAAACAGGGGAAGGCTAAAAAAGGTTACATGTCCTTTCGGGCGGCCCAAGGCCGACGAATCTTTGGTATGTTTGAAGATTCCTAATTTCCTATCATGGTTTTAAGGATAAGTACTTCAAGGTCTGCCCAGCCAAAGGTCGGCACCCCTTTTGGTTGACTCTAGAGGGAAAACGTCGCATACCGACATACTGGAGTTTCGGGGCAGGGGCCAACGCTTTTACCAAGATAACATTGATAAACCACTATTTTATGATTTATATTGTGTTTCATTGTGTGGTTTTATCAAGTTTTTACCCACTTATTCATATGATTTGCATGTATTTACAAATCCTTCCTAAAAATGTTCTATGATTGAAAACTAGCTTCCTAAAGATCTTTTAATTGTATATTTTTTTTTATCCTCCTTTATACCATTCGATGCCGTGATCCGTGTGTTAAGTGTTTCAGATTTCATAGGGCAGGAATGGCTTAGAGAATGAAGAGGAAGCTTGCAAAGATGGAAGGAACACAAGAAGTTGAGGAGATGACCAGCGAGAAGTGACGCGAGCGCATGGCTCACGCGACCGCGCGAATTGAAGAAAATTGCAGTGACGCGTTCGCATTCCTGATGCGACCGCGTGGATTGGAAGCTGCACAAGTGACGCGAATGCGTGGACAACGCGCACGCGTGGCACGGAAAAATGCCGGATGACACGAACGCGTGGACGACGCGGTCGCGTGGCGTGCGCGATCTGCAGAATTTACAGAAGTTGCTGGCGTGAATTCTGGGCTGCGTTCTAACCTAGTTTTCGGCCTAGAAACGCAGATTAGAGCCAGGAAACACACAGAGACAAACGACGACATTCATTCCGCATAGTTTATAGTTTTGAGATTTGATTTTCACTCTTCCCCTAGGTTTTTTTCTATATACTCATAATTGAGGAATTGAAGATTTTGGCTTCGGTTATTGAGAAGAGTCTACCTCCGGACTTGGTCATTCTAGTTTGTTTACTTACTTTTTACTTACTCTTTCATATCCTTAATCTGTCCAGAGTTAACATTGGATTACTTTTAGAGTTCATTAATGCAAGACTATTTTTATTTTAATTGATCTCTTTGATTATTGTTTATCATGTCTCTTTTTATTTCCCCTTTTTATTTTGTAAAGTCTACATTTATGATAATGGAGTAGTTTCCCAACTTGATTGGGAGTTGATTAAAAGGAGAACCTTGAGTTGGAATACTCAAGAGTTCAATTATAATTGGTTCATTGTTGGTTGGCTTGTTAGTCACTAACTCTAATCCTTCCCAAGGGAGAGGATTAGGACTTGTGAATAGAAGTTGACTTTTAACTTGACTTTCCCTCATTCGTTGAGGGTTAACTAAGTGGAAACAACTACTAATTATTGATTGATCTTGAGAAAATTCCAACAAGCATAGAACTTCTGATTAATCTTCTCTCGGTTGAGATTTTATTTAAATTACATAAATTCTCTAATTTAATTTCCTGTTTATCAAACTAAAAAACCATTTTGGAAAACCTCTGATTAGTAAAATAGCACATCTTCCTGCTACTCGTTGGGAGATGACCTGGGACTCATACTCCCAGTATTTTATTTCTAAAATTTGTGACAACTCTTTTCTAAATTGACAAGTAGATTTTTGCTGGTTAAGAGCTGTACTTGCAATGCCATTTTTTTTAATAATTCTTAATCTGCAAATTTCTGCCAAGTCAAACATACAAAGGGTTGTCTCCCAAAAACAAGAGGGTTGCCGACGTCTTGTTGGCCGTTTTCGGAAAAAACCTTGTCAACTCTCATATTCTAATGGGTGATCGGGACATGGCTTGGAATTATATTCGTGAGTAATTGTCTAGCTTGTCTAGCGATTTGTTTTTCCTTGCATGTTGTTTTGGTTTATCTGCCTGATTTGACTCATAGTCGCTTTCCGTATTTTGCTGAAGTGTCAAGGTCTGCCGAGGTGACTGGACTGGAGGGTTTGTACAACACCTTCTTGGCCGGTAGTGATGATGATTCTGCTACTCCTACTCAGGAGACCCCTGCTAACGACGTCATTGAGCCGGAGATCCAATCCTAGTCGGCCCAGGGGGAGGGGTCGAAGGCCAATGCCTCTTTGGGTCCTCGGCTAGAGGCGGGGGATGGCTCAGGCTCACAACCTGATGGGGCTGAGGAGGAAGGCGATAATCCGAAGAAAAGGAAAACTCCTTCTAGTCCTGAATTTGAAATAATTGAGGAGCCAAGGAAAAAGAGGCCGTCTTCCAGCTCGGAGGGGGTTCTTACCGTTATGGAGAAGAACTTTGATGCCGGGAACTTCATCGACTCCCAGTTACTTCCCGGCACAGAGGACTTCTTCTACGGTAGGAACCTTACTTCGCAGGCGAGGTGGATGTATCACTGCTTGCTCAGAGGTGCCGCGATAGCACGGACTCTGGAGACAAAGCTTGAGTCTTCAGTCAAGGCCAACTCCAAGTATAGGGATGAAGTGAAACTACTTCGGGAGCAATTGGTTGCTGCCGAGGAGAGGGCCAAGGTTGATGGTGTATTTTTGGAAAATGAATTCCAAGCACACAAATCTAACCGGCAAGTGTCCGGGTCGCATCAAGTAATAATAACTCACATGAGTGAGGTCGATCCCACAGGGATTGAAGGATTGAGTAATTTTAGTTTAGTGGTTGATTTAGTCAAGCGAATCAAGTATTGGTTTGAGTGGTTTGTAATTGACAGAAGCTAAATTGCATGAAATGTAAAAGGAGAGGGAAGAATTGCAGTAAATTAAAGAGAACAGAAAGTAAAAGTGCTGAATCTTAAAGAACAAGTAAATTAAATTGCAGAAGCTTAGATTACAAGATATGTTAATGACTGAATCTTAAAGTGCAAGGAATATAAATTGCTTGAATTGTAAAAGGGTTCAGGGAGCTGCGGTTGCAGAAATTAAACAATCACAAGTGAATTGCAACAAGCAGAAGAGCAAAAGATGAATTGAATTGAAGTAGATCTCAAACAGAAAAGTAAAAATGCTTGAAAAATTTAAAACAGAAAGTAAATGTAGCTTAATTTCAGAAGTTAAAAGAGAAATGGAAGATCTCAGGAGTGGAAGAGACTAGAAAACAAGTCTAGATCTCAAATCCTTTCTTGATCCAACAAGAACAATTGCAAAAGAAATGAAAAAGTAAATTGCAGAAGAAAATAGAAGAATGAAAATAGTAAATAGAATTTGCAATCAAATCACAGTTTCTAGAATTATGCAGAGAGACAAACAAGAGATATCAAGGTGAGGTTGAAACAGAATTTCTTCAATTCTTCACCCAAGATCCAAGACAAGAAGTAAAGAGTGCTCAAGCAAGAACAAGGAAGAAGAGAGATCAATTCTCCTTCCCAATTCTCAGAAATCCAAATTCAAAGTAAAAACTCTCCAAATTACAAAAATGAAAATTCTCAAAGAAGCAAAAAAAGGTCCTCACTAAATCAAACTAGCTTCTATTTATACACTTTCTATTCTTGGATTTTAGAATTTGGAGTGGGCTTTTTAATTTAGTGAAGAATTGAATTTGAATTGAATTTTGGTCCAATTTTAGCCCAAGAGTGTTTGCTCCCAGTGGAGTGCTCTGCTCGTAGTGAGAGCGGAGAATCAATGCTTGCATTTGGCCTCTTTGTTGCGTGCCAAGGTTGGGTGCCTCAGGATAGCACTCTGCTCTTGTGGGGAGCGGAGCATTGCATTGTCTTGTAGCTTGTCTTGTGCGCACCAAGCTCCCTGGGCCGTGTCAAGTCGCGCCTCATGCACCAAGGAACAAGGGAAGTAGCGCTCTGCTCTTGCCAAGAGCGTAGCACTCCCTTTGCTTTGGAGAGGTTTCAAGTTCGAAACCTTGGGGAGGCATTGCTGGCTCTTTTTCTTTGTGAAGGAAACAAGGTTGGCGCATGCATTGAGTGGGAGTGCCTTGGGTTCGAAACTTGGGGGATGCCTTTGGCCAATTTTTGGCTTATTTCCTTTGTGAGTAGCACTCCCCCACTCTCCCTTGCTCATGAGTTCGAACCTTGTAGCTTTTACTAGCAAACTTCTTCCTTGAATTTATTTTTGAGTGAAGCCCGATAATGCTCTTGACAAGAGCGGAGCATCATTCTTCTCCCCTTTCTCTCTTGGTTCAAAATTGTGCTCCGCTCTCAAGGGGAGCGTAGCATCCAAGTCTTGCTTCCTTGGTTCATTGTTGTGCTCCCTTAGAGAGTGCTCCGCTCTTGGAGAGAGCACTGTGCTTCTTCCTTCCATGTGCCATACTTCCTTGTTTCCTTTGCCACACTCTTCTCTTCCTTGGGCCACGCTTCTTAGGCCACGCTTTCTTGGTTTCTTCTTTTCTTCACTTACAAGTAATCAAAACAACCAATCAAAGTATCACCAAATTCACAAGGTTTATAAATCATTTAAATCTCAATTAAATTTAGCTTGAACCTCATGATTTAGTATCATTTAAATGGTGGTTGATTGATTCAAAGAAACCATGCAATTCCATTCCAAATTACTTACTTACAATGCAAGAAAGTGCATGAAACCTAATAAGAACAAAGAAAAAGACTAGTAAAACTAGGCTAAGATGAATTGTCATCACAACACCAAACTTAAAACTTGCTTGTCCCCAAGCAAGCATTAAACATAATAGAAGATAAAAAGAAATAGAGAAATATGCATGTCCTTATTTAGCATATAGTTGAACTTGGTTCATGGGGTTTTATGCAGATCAATAGTAGCTCATTTATTACTTGCTGTTAAACAAACAATATTTCCTCAAGGGTTCACTAAGGTTGCTGCTACAATGCCTTACTTTTTGCTTACTTCCCTTGTTAACTTTTTCCTTCTTTCTTTTGCTTAGAGAGCTTATTAATTATTGAAGGCTTGGTGGCAAATGTTGCAGTAGCCTTTGGCTTAAATATACTCAACATTCCTTCACCACAGACACATGGCTCACCTTTTTCTTCCTAAGATCATTGATGTGCAGCATCTCTTTGGATAACTAAGTGTTTTGTAGCTAGGTTGCTCTTTATTGTGGACTTTCAGTTGGCAATCCCAAATCAATTGATCTAAGTGGCCAAGTTTTGAAATACTCCTTAGAACTTACTTGTCCAAGCATATCCTAGTACACAAACACCACAGGCATATGTCCTAGGGTCCAAGCTATTGGTGTCTAGCCTTATTATTTGTTTCTTTGCCACTTTTTGGGTTTTCTATTTCTTTTTCTTTCTGTTTTGATTTATTTTCAAGGGATTTTCATTAATTGAAGGATCATAGCAGCAACTAGCTTAAGCTTCAAGTAACATGTCATTATGCAGCATTTATTTTGTGAGATAACAATTGAATCAAACACATACCACCACTAACTTTCATTCTAACTTTTGCAACATTGAACAATTACTTTTCTAAATCAAACATCTCTCTTTTATTCAAACAGCAAGGGGAACAAAACAAAATACTCAAGCTAATGAAGGATGGCAATTATTATGCAGATAACTTTTAAGCTGAAAACATATGCAAAACAAAGAACAATTGGAGGTATATCATGTTTCAGATATACATCTTCCTTATTTAGTTTAAAATTATGAAAGAACTTCACCACCTTCTAGTTGTCATGTCCCTGGTTATTGCTTGATTCTATCTTCTTCTTCTTTCTCTTCCAGAGCTTGGAGTAGTCCTGAGTTTCTTCACTAGGGCACCTTCTATCCCAGACAGGATCTATAAGACCTGAGAGCTCAACTGCCTCCAATCTTTCATGTATTACCTCTATGTAATGATGATACCTTGCTTTCTGTCGGACTCTAAACTCTTGGCACTCATCAAATGGTTTGATTTGTGGATCTAGTACTGGCATATTGTGGGTCAAATACTCCAACCTTGCTTGCATATTGTCATCATACTTTAATTGTTGCACATGTCTAACCTCTCTAATAGTATGATGAATGTTTTTCCACTGATACAAGTTGTGAGTATATTCCCCATATTTGGCTTGGGTCAGGAACATTTTGTCATATGACTCTTGAAGTTTTGTTATTTGTTCTCTTTGCCCCTCAAGAATCTTAGCTTGAAATTCTTGTTGTTGGACCATCATTTGTTGCTGCCTGCTCTCTTGTCTTTCCTCCATTCTGTGGTGCCAAGATTCATTTTGCTCCCTATCTTTCAAATATTGCTCCCGGTGCTCTAGATATTGCTCTTGGTGCCTTGAATATTGCTCTTGTGCTCTCACATTTTGTTGTGATATTTCCTCAAGAGCTCTTTGTAGTTGACTCAGATCTATGGCACTGTGAGCTTGCTCTTCCCCTTCCTCTGATCTTCTTCTCCTTTGGGGTCTTTCTTCTTGATCATCATCCTCACTAATTCCTTCCATATTTCTCTTTGTGATTCCCGTCCCTTTTTTTACTTTCTATGTGTCCTCATCTTCAAAAATCACTTCAGCTTTGTTGTATAGCCTTAGAATGGTGCTTGGATGACCGAGCCTAGTTGATTTGTTTGTGCTCTCAGCTATCTCTCGAATACTGTCAGCTATGAGTTGTGCAAGGTTGATTTCTCCCCCCATGTAAGATACAGTATGTCAAGAGTGCTCGCTTGATTGTGACCCCTGAGGTGTTTCCAGTAGGGAGTATAGATCTCCTTACTATCTCATACCACCCCTTGGCCTCAGGAATGAGATTTATTCTTTTTAATTGGCTTGGGATTCCTTTTGAATCTCTTTCCCAGTCTGTGTCTTCCCAGCATATCTCCTGTAAGATCTCATCAGGGTCATTCTCTCCCTGCAGTCTGGCCTCATAGCTGAGCTCTTCATAAGTTATAGTTCTCAACTTCAAGGCCCTTGTAATGGATGCTGGACTGAAATCCACTTCAACTCCTCTAACATAACTTTTGTAAGGGATGCTGTCTTCACTCTCTTTCACAGCATTTGCATAAAATTCCCTGATCATGACAACACTAATCTTGTTGAGAGGATCGCATAAAAGATTCCACCTTCTTTCCCTAGTGATTTGCCTCATGATGGGGTATTCCCCGTCCCTCAGCTCAAAACCCCTCTCATAAATGATGTGCTTTGTTTTCATGAATCTATGATATTTTCTTTCATAAAACGGAGATCTAAACTTCCTTGTATCATAGGATGGGGGTTTGGTTACCATTGGTTCCTTCCCTTGTCTTCTCTTTGAACTTGATGAAGCCATGAATTCAATTAGAGGGAGGAGGCAAGGGTGGATTTGTGGTTGGTTGAGGTACGGTTTTATAGTGTAAAGAGAATGAAGAAAGAAATGTTGCTGTTGAGAGGGGAGTGGGACGTGTTTAGTATTGCACAAGGTGGAGCAAGGACTTATGATTGTAAGAAAGATTTGTAGGAACATGTGATACAAGAGATGTCTCAACTTTATTTATAGGCAAGGCATTAAAGCTTTGGACGAAGACCATACTTGAAGAGGAATTCGGTCATGACTTATGAAGGGTGGAGATTGACGTGAACAACATAGTAACTTCATGAGATGAACGGCTTGCATGTTCTCTTGAGGGTTGACAATGATTCTCTTCCTATTGGTTTCATGAGGTTCATCCTCCAAGGTGACTAGCATGCAGATTTTTGCTTTCCAAGGTAGGCACACCTCTCTAGGCACATGTGATCCTTCTCTCTTGGCTTGTCATAGCCGTGTCTTCATCTTGTCTTCACCTCAACCTTCTTTTTCCTAATTAAATCAAAATGGTAAACTTTAGGACACAACTGCAGCACGGTGATGAAGTGGTGAATGCTTAGATTATTTATTATGTTCCTTAGTATTAAAAGATCAATTGTGTCCCTTACTTAGTGAACCAAGGTTTGGTGAACACCAAACTTGTCTCTTGCTAAGGGATTAATGTAAAAAGCAAGCAATTTATCACAATTGATACATTCATCCAAAGTTCTAATTCATTTTCTAACATAAATTCCTAAAATGAAACAATGTATGATTCATCTATGCATGACTTTGATTCTATGAACAAAAGTTGATCCTTCTGAAATTTGGTACATATGCAGACACCAAACTTAATGTTTGGTCATATACTTCATCGAAATGACTAAGCATATGATCTAAGAATGCTTGAAAAGCTGATTTTTGTGTGCTGTCAAGCACACCAAACTTAGAAGTCTAGCATGTGTTTCAAATCAGTGTATGCATCTGTCAAGTATGTCTAATAAAATTCAAAATCATGCTAAGGTGATCATAATTTATTGAATTCAAAAATGAACAAGAATCTTAAATCATGGGTTGCCTCCCATGGAGCGCTCTTTTATTGTCATTAGCTTGACATTGGACCCCTCTTTTATGGTGGTTGATGCTGTAGTGTCTCAGCTTATACCCCCTGACTGTGAGCTTCTTCTTGGTTCCTTGATGTTCAATTTCGGCATGCTCTAGCGAGAGTATTTTGCCGACAGTATAGTAGTCATCAGCTTGTTGGATTGCCCCCAGTTGTTGATAGATCAACTGTACTTCATCACCCTTGGAGAACCCCTCTGTTGGAATCTTTTTGTTCTTCCAACCCTTTTTAGTTTTGTTCTTGTTTTTCTTCCTTCTTTTTGTTGCCCCTTTTTCCTGGACAGTGGGCTTTACTTTGGGACTTTTCTTCTCATTGATTAATACTTTAATGTCTTCTTGAATTTCTTCATCACTATGCACAATCTCTTTCTCTTTTTGCCCTACTGTATTATCTATTTCTTGCTTTGGAAGGTAACTCCTGATCGTCTTATTAATTCCTTCCTTCCACTACAAGTTTTCCTTGTCAGTTTCCATGCAGTCTTTCTTTTCATCAATGAGCTGTGTTTCTGGAAATACATTCAGGGTGACGCTTTCATCATGTATTCTGAGGGTTAACTCTCCTTGCTCTACGTCTATAATGGCCCTAGCAGTGGCCAAGAATGGTCTCCCCAGTATAATGGAATCACCTTCATCTTCATCTGAGTCTAAGACCACAAAATCTGCAGGGAATATAAATTTGTCTACCTTAACTAGAAGGTTCTCAATCACACTCCTGGGACATATCACTGACTTGTCCACCAATTCTAAAGATATCTGTACTGGTTTCGTTTCTTCTATGCACATCTTTTTCACTAGAGAAGAAGGCATCAGATTGATACTAGCCCCTAAGTCACACAGTGCCTTGTTGATGGTCATACTACCAATGGCACAAGGTAGAAAGAAACTTCCAGGATCTTCAAGTTTAGGAGGGGAGTCCTTTCTGGATTAATGCTCTGCATTCTTTAGTGAGCAGTATAGTTTCATTCTCTTGCCAACTTCTCTTCTTGTTAATAAGCTCCTTCAAAAACTTGGCGTACAGGGGCATTTGCTCTAGTGCTTCAGCCAGGGGAATGTTGATCTCCAATTTCTTGAAGATTTCGAGAAAATTAGGAAAGTGTTGGTCCTTAGTCTCGTTGTTGAACCGTTGGGGATATGGCAATGGAGGTGTGAAGTTTACTCCCTGCCTTTGATCCTTGGTTGGTTCCTCAATTGCTTCCTTCCCTTTTCTTGAAATTTGTGGCTGGTCTTCCTCTTCTTGAGCCTAATTTTGAGTTTGCTTGCTTGCTATTACATCCTCATCATTGGCTTCCTCTTTTTCACCCTGTTTCTTGTCATTTTCCTTTGGCTTCTTGGTTGCTTCTTCATCTTTTATCAAGATCTTTCCATGCCTTAGTTGTATAGCTTTGCATTCCTCTTTTGGATTAGGAATGGTGTCACTTGGGAGTGAGATTAAAGGCCTCTTAATGGCAATTTGCTTGGAAAGCTGTCCAATCTGCCTCTCCATATTCTTCATGGAAGCTTCCTAGTTCTTTGTTGTCATCTCTTGGTGCTTCATCATTTTCTCCATTAAGATCTCCAAGTTAGTGATCCTCTGAGAGTCTTGTGAGATTGGTTGGTTGTGGGGTGTTGAGGGTTGAGGGTAAGTGTTTTGATTGGTGGCTTGGTTATTGGATGGATGATGGTTAGAGTTGGGGTAAGTATTTTGTAGTTTTCTGCATGTGTTTTGGTTATTATTTTGCTGGTTGTTGTGGTTTGTGTTTTTCTAACTGTTTTGATTTGAAGTCCTTTGCCATGGCTGTTGAGTTTGATTGTGATTGTCTCCCCATCTGAGGTTGGGGTGGTTCTTCCAGGAGGGGTTGTAGGTGTCAGCATAAACCTCATTTGGCCCAGAATTTTGGTTGTGCTTATACTGGACTTGTTCTTGCTGTTGATCCTCTTGAGTTTCTTCATTTGTCCCCCATATGGATGATGGTTGGCTTGTGTTGACTGCTGCAACTTGGAGGCTATCAATCCTTTTGGCCATTTGCTCAAATTGTTGTTGAATTTGCTGCTGCATCATTTTGTTTTGAGCTAGGATTGAGTCCACTCCTTCCAACTCCATCACTCCTTTCCTTTGTAATGGTTGGCGTTGCCTTTGGTGAGCAAAGAAATACTGGTTGTTAGCCACCATATCAATGAGATTTTGGGCTTCCTCTGCAGTTTTCATGAGCTGCAAAGAGCCTCCAGCTGAGTGATCCAATGCCTCCTGAGATTTCAATGTCAAGCCTTCATAAAAATTCTGTAACCTATCCCATTCATTGAACATTTCAGGAGGGCACTTCCTGATTAGAGCCTTGTATCTCTCCCATGCCTCATAGATGGGTTCAGTGTCCATTTGTGTGAATGTTTGTACTTCAGTATTCAACCTGATGATCCTTTAAGGTGGGTAAAATTTGGCAAGGAACTTGCTCACTAGATCGTCCCAATTGTTGATGCTATCTCTTGGGAAAGATTCCAACCATTGAGTAGCTTTGTCTTTGAGAGAAAATGGAAATAGCAGTAGCTTGTAGCTGTCAGGATGCACACCATTGGTTTTGACAGTGTCACAAATCCTTAAGAAAGTAGACAAGTGTTGGTTCAGATCTTCAAGTGGTCCTCCTCCATAAGAGCAGTTATTTTGAACCAAGGTGATGAGTTGTGGCTTCAGTTCAAAGTTATTTGCATTAACAACTAGGGTAAGAATGCTACTCCCAAAATGTCTAGGATTTACAAATGTGTAGAAGGCCAAAACTCTTCTCTGTGGTAGATTGTTGTTGTTATTGGCTGCTCCTCCTGGTGGATTTGTTGTGTTTGTTGAGTGTTCCTCCATATCTTGGAACTCTTCTTCTGAATCCTCTTCTCCAACAATGCCTTTCCCTCTTTCAGCTCTTCTTGATCACCTGAGGGTTCTTTCGTCTTGTTCACAAAAGGTGGGTATAGCTCCCCTTGTCCCTGACATACAAACCAAATATAAAAATCACACAAAACCAGAAAGACAGTAACACTTCAATCCGTTGCTAGAGTGAAATTTTAGTTAGCTTAAGCAAAAATTCAAACAGTTAGTGTGTTAGTGAAGAAAAATTAAGGAAACAAAAAAGAAAAAGTGCTTGATCTAGATCTCCACTTCACTTAATCATTGTCAATCTAATCAATCCCCGGCGACGGTGCAAAAAACTTGATGGAGTATTTTTGGAAAATGAATTCCAAGCACACAAATCTAACCGGCAAGTGTACCGGGTCGCATCAAGTAATAATAACACACATGAGTGAGGTCGATCCCATAGGATTGAAGGATTGAACAATTTTAGTTTAGTGGTTAATTTAGTCAAGCGAATTAAGTATTGGTTTGAGTGGTTTGTAATTGACAGAAGCTAAATTGCATGAAATGTAAAGGGAGAGGGAAGAATTGCAGTAAATTAAAGAGAACAGAAAGTAAAAGTGCTGAATCTTAAAGAATAAGTAAATTAAATTGCAGAAGCTTAGATTGTAAGAAATGTAAATGACTGAATCTTAAAGTGCAAAAAATATAAATTGCTTGAATTGTAAAAGGTTTCAGGGAGCTGGGAATGCAGAAATTAAACAATCACAAGTGAATTGCAACAAGCAAAAGAGCAAAAGATGAATCGAATTGAAGTAGATCTCAAACAAAAAAGTAAAAATGCTTGAAAATTTTAAAACAGAAAGTAAATGTAGCTTAATTTCAGAAGTTAAAAGAGAAATAGAAGATCTCAGGAGTGGAAGAGACTAGAAAACAAGTCTAAATCTCAAATCCTTCCTTGATCCAACAAGAACAATTGCAAAAGAAATGGAAAAGTAAATTGCAGAAGAAAAGAGAAGAATGAAAGTAGTAAACATAATTTGCAATCAAATCACAGTTTCTAGAATTATGCAGAGAGACAAACAAGAGATCTCAAGGTGAGATTGAAACAGAATTTCTTCAATTCTTCACCTAAGATCCAAGACAAGAAGTAAAGAGTGCTCAAGCAAGAACAAGGAAGAAGAGAGATCAATTCTCCTTTCCAATTCTCAGAAATCCAAATTTAAAGTAAAAACTCTCCAAATTACAAAAATGAAAATTCTCAAAGAAGCAAAAAAAGGTCCTCACTAAATCAAACTAGCTTCTATTTATACACTTTCTATTCTTGGATTTTAGAATTTGGAGTGGGCTTTTTAATTTGGTGAAGAATTGAATTTAAATTGAATTTTGGTCCAATTTTAGCCCAAGAGTGTTTGCTCCCAGTGGAGTGCTCTGCTCGTAGTGAGAGCGGAGCATCAATGCTTGCATTTGGCCTTTTTGTTGCGGGCCGAGGTTGGGTGCCTCAGGATAGCGCTCTGCTCTTGTCGGGAGCGGAGCATTGCCTTGTCTTGGAGCTTGTCTTCTGCGCACCAAGCTCCCTGGCCCGTGTCAAATCGCGCCTCATGCACCAAGGAACAAGGGAAGTAGCGCTCTGCTCTTGCCAAGAGCGTAGCACTCCCTTTGCTTTGGAGAGGTTTCAAGTTCGAAACCTTGGAGAGGCATTGCTGGCTCTTTTTCTTCGTGAAGGAAACAAGGTTGGCGCATGCATTGAGTAGGAGTGCCTTGGGTTCGAAACTTGGGGGATGCCTTTGGCCAATTTTTGGCTTATTTCCTTTGTGAGTAGCGCTCCCCCACTCCCCCTTACTCATGAGTTCGAACCTTGTAGCTTTCACTAGCAAACTTCTTCCTTGAATTTATTTTTGAGTGAAGCCCGATAATGCTCTTGACAAGAGCGAAGCATCATTCTTCTCCCCTTTCTCTCTTGGTTCAAAATTGTGCTCCGCTCTCAAGGAGAGCATAGCATCCAAGTCTTGCTTCCTTGGTTCATTGTTGTACTCCCTTAGAGAGTGCTCCGCTCTTGGAGAGAGCACTGTGCTTCCTCCTTCCATGTGCCATGCTTCCTTGTTTCCTTTGCCACACTCTTCTCTTCCTTGGACCACGCTTCTTAGGCCACGCTTTCTTGTTTTCTTCTTTTCTTCACCTACAAGTAATCAAAACAACCAATCAAAGTATCACCAAATTCACAAGGTTTATAAATCATTTAAATATCAATTAAATTTAGCTTGAACCTCATGATTTAGTATCATTTAAATGGTGGTTAATTGATTCAAAGAAACCATGCAATTCCATTCCAAATTACTTACTTACAATGCAAGAAAGTGCATGAAACCTAATAAGAACAAAAAAAAAGACTAGTAAAACTAGGCTAAGATGACTTGTCATCACAACACCAAACTTAAAACTTGCTTGTCCCCAAGCAAGCATTAAACATAAGAGAAGATAAAATGAAATAGAGAAGTATGCATGTCCTTATTTAGCATATAGTTGAACTTGGTTCATGGGATTTTATGCAGATCAATAGTAGCTCATTTATTACTTGCTGTTAAACAAACAATGTTTCCTCAAGGGTTCACTAAGGTTGCTGCTACAATGCCATACTTTTTGCTTACCTCCCTTGTTAACTTTTCCCTTCTTTCTTTTGCTTAGAGAGCTTATTACTATTTTGAAGGCTTGGTGGCAAATGTTGCAGTAGCCTTTGGCTTAATTACACTCAACATTCTTTCACCACAGACACATGGCTCACCTTTTTCTTCCTAAGATCATTGATGCCCAGCATCTCTTTGGATAACTAAGTGTTTTGTAGCTAGGTTGCTCTTTATTGTGGACTTTCAGTTGGCAATCCCAAATCAGTTAATCTAAGTGGCCAAGTTTTGAAATGCTCCTTAGAACTTACTTGTCCAAGCATATCCTAGTACACAAACACCACAGGCATATGTCCTAGGGTCCAAGCTATTGGTGTCTAGCCTTATTGTTTGTTTCTTTGCCACTTTTTGGGTTTTGTATTTCTTTTTCTTTCTGTTTTGATTTATTTTCAAGGGATTTTCATTAATTGAAGGATCATAGCAGCACTAGCTTAAGCTTCAAGTAACATGTCATTATGTAGCATTTATTTTGTGAGCTAACAATTGAATCAAACACATACCACCACTAACTTTCATTCTAACTTTTGCAACATTGAACAATTACTTTTCTAAATCAAACATCTCTCTTTTATTCAAACAGCAAGGGGAACAAAACAAAATACTCAAGCTAATGAAGGATGACAATTATTATGCAGATAACTTTTAAGCTGAAAACATATGCAAAACAAAGAACAATTGGAGGTATATCATGTTTCAGATATACATCTTCCTTATTTAGTTTAAAATTATGAAAGAACTTCACCACCTTCTAGTTGTCATGTCCCTGGTTATTGCTTGATTCTCTCTTCTTCTTCTTTCTCTTCCAGAGCTTGGAGTAGTCCTGAGTTTCTTCACTAGGGCACCTTCTATCCCAGACTAGATCTATAAGACCTGAGAGCCCAACTGCCTCCAATATTTCATGTATTACCTCTGTGTAATGATGAGACCTTGCTTTCTATCGGTCTCTAAACTCTTGGCACTGATCAAATGGTTTGATTTGTGGATCTAGTGCTGGTATATTATGGGTCAAATACTCCAACCTTGCTTGCATATTGTCATCATACTCTAATTGTTGCACATGTCTAACCTCTCTAATAGTATGATGAATGTTTTTCCTCTGATACATGTTGTGAGTATATTCCCCATATTTGGCCTCAGGAATGAGATTTATTCTTTTCAATTGGCTTGGGATTCCTTTTGAATCTCTTTCCCAGTCTGTGTCTTCCAGGCATATCCCCTGTAAGATCTCATCAGGGTCATTCTCTCCCTGCAGTCTGGCCTCATAGCTGAGCTCTTCATAAGTTATGGTTCTCAACTTCAAGGCCTTTGTAATGGATGCTGGACTGAAATCCACTTCAACTCCTCTAACATCACTTTTGTAAGGGATGCTGTCTTCACTCTCTTTCACAGCATTTGCATAAAATTCCCTGATCATGACTGCACTAATCTTAGTGAGAGGATCGCATAGAAGATCTCACTTTCTTTCCCTAGTGATTTGCCTCATGATGGGGTATTCCCCGCCCCTCAGCTCAAAACCCCTCTCATAAATGATGTGCTTTGTTTTCATGAATCTATGATATTTTCTTTCATGAAACTAAGATCTAAATTTCCTTGTATCATAGGATGGGAGTTCGGTTACCATTGGTTCCTTCCCTTGTCGTCTCTTTGAACTTGATGAAGCCATGAATTCAATTAGAGGGAGGAGGAACGGGTGGATTTGTGGTTGGTTGAGGTACGATTTTATAGTGTAAATAGAATGAAGAAAGAAATATTGCTGTTGAGAGGGGAGTGAGACGTGTTTAGGATTGCACAAGATGGAACAAGGACTTATGATTGTAAGAAAGACTTGTAGGAACATGTGATGCAAGAGATGTCTCAACTTTATTTATAGGCAAGGCATTAAAGCATTGGACGAAGACCATACTTGAAGAGGAATTCGGTCATGACTTATGAAGGGTGGAGATTGAGTTGAACAACATAGTAACTTCATGAGATGAACGGCTTGCATGTTCTCTTGAGGGTTGACAAGGATTCTCTTCCTATTGGTTGCATGAGGTTCATCCTCCAAGGTGACTAGCATGCAGATTTTTGCTTTTCAAGGTAGGCACACCTCTCTAGGCACATGTGATCCTTCTCTCTTGGCTTGTCATAGCCGTGTCTTCATCTTGTCTTCACCTCAACCTTCTTTTTCCTAATTAAATCAAAATGGTAAACTTTAGGACACAACTGCAGCACGGTGATGAAGTGGTGAATGCTTAGATTATTTATTATGTTCCTTAGTCATAAAAGATCTATTGTGTTCCTTACTTAGTGAACCAAGGTTTGGTGAACACCAAACTTGTCTCTTGCTAAGGGATTAATGTCAAAAGCAAGCAATTTATCACAATTGATACATTCATCCTAAGTTCTAATTCATTTTCTAACATAAATTCCTAAGATGAAACAATGTATGATTCATCTATGCATGGCTTTGATTCTATGAACAAAAGTTGATCCTTCTGAAATTTGGTACATATGCAGACACCAAACTTAATGTTTGGTCATATACTTCATCGAAATGACCAAGCATATGATCTAAGAATGCTTGAAAAGCTTATTTTTGTGTGCTGTCAAGCACACCAAACTTAGAAGTCTAGCATGTGTTTCAAAACAGTGTATGCATCTGTCAAGTATATCTAATAAAATTCAAAATCATGCTAAGGTGATTATAATTTATTGAATTCAAAAATGAACAAGAATCTTAAATCATGGGTTGCCTCCCATGGAGTGCTCTTTTATTGTCATTAGCTTGACATTGGACCCCTCTTTTATGGTGGTTGATGACTGTAGTGTCCCAGCTTATCCCCCCTGACTGTGAGCTTCTTCTTGGTTCCTTGATGTTCAATTTCGGCATGCTCTAGTGAGAGTATTTTGCTGACAGTATAGTAGTCATCAGCTTGTTGGATTGCCCCCAGTTGTTGATAGATCAACTGTACTTCATCACCCTTGGAGAACTCCTCTGTTGGAATCTTTTTGTTCTTCCAACCCTTTTTAGTTTTGTTCTTGTTTTTCTTCCTTCTTTTTGTTGCCCCTTTTTCCTGGACAGTGGGCTTCACTTTGGGACTTTTCTTCTCATTGACTAACACTTTAATGTCTTCTTGAATTTCTTCATCACTCTGCACAATATCTTTCTCTTTTTGCCCTAATGTATTATCTATTTCTTGCTTTGGAAGGTAACTCATGATCGTCTTGTTAATTCCTTCTTTCCACTGCAAGTTTTCCTTGTCAGTTTCCATGCAGTCTTTCTTTTCATCAATGAGCTGTGTTTCTGGAAATACGTTCAGGGTGACACTTTCATCATGCATTCTGAGGGTTTAACTCTCCTTGCTCTACGTCTATAATGGCCCTAGCAGTGGCCAAGAATGGTCTCCCTAGTATAATAGAATCACCTTCATCTTCATCTGAGTCTAAGACCACAAAATCTGCAGGGAATATGAATTTGTCTACCTTGACTAGAAGGTTCTCAATCACACCCTTGGGACATATCACTGACTTGTCCACGAATTCTAAAGACATCTGTACTGGTTTCACTTCTTCTATGCACAGCTTTTTCACTAGAGAGGAAGGCATCAGATTGATACTAGCCCCTAAGTCACACAGTGCCTTGTTGATGGTCATACTACCAATGGCACAAGATAGAAAGAAACTTCCAGGATCATCAAGTTTAGGGGGGAGTCCTTTCTGGATTAATGCTCCGCATTCTTCAGTGAGTAGTATAGTTTCATTCTCTTGCCAACTTCTCTTCTTGTTAATAAGCTCCTTCAAAAACTTGGCGTACAGGGGCATTTGCTCTAGTGCTTCAGCCAGGGGAATGTTGATCTCCAATTTCTTGAAGATTTTGAGAAATTTAGGGAAGTGTTGGTCCTTAGTCTCCTTGTTGAACCTTTGGGGATATGGAAATGGAGGTGTGAAGTTCACTCCCTGCCTTTGATCCTTAGTTGGTTCCTCAATTGCTTCCTTCCCTTTTCTTGAAATTTGTGGCTGGTCTTCCTCTTCTTGAGCCTGATTTTGAGTTTGCTTTCTTGCTATTACATCCTCATCATTGGCTTCCCCTTTTTCACCTTATTTCTTGTCATTTTCCTTTGGCTTCTTAGTTGCTCCTTCATCTTTTATCAAGATCTTTCCACTCCTTAGCTGTATAGCTTTGCATTCCTCTTTTGGATTAGCATTGGTGTCACTTGGGATTGAGATTAAAGGCCTCTCAATGGCAATTTGCTTGGAAAGCTGTCCAATCTGCCTCTCCATATTCTTCATGGAAGCTTCCTAGTTCTTTGTTGTCATCTCTTAGTGCTTCATCATTTTCTCCATTAAGATCTCCAAGTTGGTGATCCTCTGAGAGTCTTGTGAGATTGGTTGGTTGTACGGTGTTGAGGGTTAAGGGTAAGTGTTTTGATTGGTGGCTTGGTTATTGGATGGATGATGGTTAGAGTTAGAGTAAATGTTTTGTGGTTTTCTGTATGTGTTTTGGTTATTGTTTTGCTGGTTGTTGTGGTTTGTGTTTTTCCAACTTTTTTGATTTGAAGTCCTTGCCATGGCTGTTGAGTTTGATTGTGATTGTCTCCCCATCTGAGGTTGGGGTGGTTCTTCCAGGAGGGGTTGTAGGTGTCACCATAAACCTCATTTGGCCCAGAATTTTGGTTGTGCATATACTGGACTTGTTCTTGCTGTTGATCATCTTTAGTTTCTTCATTTGTCCCCCATGTGGATGATGGTTAGCTTGTGTTGACTGCTGCAACTTAGAGGCTATCAATCCTTTTGGCCATCTGCTCAAATTGTTGTTGAATTTGCTGCTGCATTATTTTGTTTTGAGCTAGGATTGAGTCCACTCCTTCCGACTCCATCACTCCTTTCCTTTGTAATGGTTGGCGTTGCCTTTGGTGAGCAAAGAAATACTGGTTGTTAGCCACCATATCAATGAGATTTTGGGCTTCCTCTATAGTTTTCGTGAACTGCAAAGAGCCTCCAGCTGAGTTATCCAATGCCTCCTGAGATTTCAATGTCAAGCCTTCATAAAAATTCTGTAACCTATCCCATTCATTGAACATTTCAGGAGGGCACTTCCTGATTAGAGCCTTGTATCTCTCCCATGCCTCATAGATGGGTTCAGTGTCTATTTGTGTGAATGTTTGTACTTCAGTCTTCAACCTGATGATCCTTTAAGGTGGGTAAAATTTGGCAAAGAACTTGCTCACTAGATCGTCCCAATTGTTGATGCTATCTCTTGGGAAGGATTCCAACCAATGAGTAACTTTGTCTCTGAGAGAAAATGGAAATAGCAGTAGCTTGTAGCTGTCAGGATGCACACCATTGGTTTTAACAGTGTCACAAATCCTTAAGAAAGTAGACAAGTGTTGGTTCGGATCTTCAAGTGGTCATCCTCCATAAGAGCAGTTATTTTGAACCAAGGTGATGAGTTGTGGCTTCAGTTCAAAGTTATTTGCATTAATATTTGGGGTAAGAATGCTACTCCCACAATGTCTAGGATTTGCAAATGTGTAGGAGGCCAAAACTCTTCTCTGTGGTGGATTGTTGTTATTATTGGCTGCTCCTCCTGGTGGATTTGTTGGGTTTGTTGAGTGTTCCTCCATATCTTGGAACTCTTCTTCTGAATCCTCTTCTCCAACAATGCCTTTCCCTCTTTCAGCTCTTCTTAATCTCCTGAGGGTTCTTTCGTCTTGTTCACAAAAGGTGGGTATAGCTCCCCTTGTCCCTGACATACAAACCAAATATAAAAATCACACAAAACCAGAAAGACAGTAAGACTTCAATCCATTGCTAGAGTGAAATTTTTGTTAGCTTGAGCAAAAATTCAAACACTTAGTATGTTAGTGAAGAAAAATTAAGGAAACAAAAAAGAAAAAGTGCTTGATCTAGATCTCCACTTCACTTATCATTGTAAATCTAATCAATCTCCGGCAATAGCGCCAAAAACTTGATGGTGTATTTTTGGAAAATGAATTCAGAGCACACAAATCTAACCGGCAAGTGTACCGGGTCGCATCAAGTAATAATAACTCACATGAGTGAGGTCGATCCCATAGGGATTGAAGGAATGAGCAATTTTAGTTTAGTGGTTGATTTAGTCAAGCGAATCAAGTATTGGTTTGAGTGGTTTGTAATTGACAGAAGCTAAATTGCATGAAATGTAAAGGGAGAGGGAAGAATTGCAGTAAATTAAAGAGAACAGAAAGTAAAAGTGCTGAATCTTAAAGAATAAGTAAATTAAATTACAGAAGCTTAGATTGCAAGAAATGTAAATGAATGAATCTTAAAGTGCAAGGAATATAAATTGCTTGAATTGTAAAAGGATTCAGGGAGCTGGGATTGCAGAAATTAAACAATCACAAGTGAATTGCAACAAGCAGAATAGCAAAAGATGAATCGAATTGAAGTAGATCTCAAACAGAAAAGTAAAAATGCTTGAAAAATTTAAAACAGAAAGTAAATATAGCATAATTTCAGAAGTTAAAAGAGAAATGGAAGATCTCAGGAGTGGAAGAGACTAGAAAACAAGTCTAGATCTCGAATCCTTCCTTGATCCAAAAAGAACAATTGCAAAAGAAATGGAAAAGTAAATTGCAGAGGAAAAGAGAAGAATGAAAGTAGTAAACAGAATTTGCAATCAAATCACAGTTTCTAGAATCATGCAGAGAGACAAACAAGAGATCTCAAGGTGAGATTGAAACAGAATTTCTTCAATTCTTCAACCAAGATCCAAGACAAGTAGTAAAGAGTGCTCAAGCAAGAACAAGGAAGAAGAGAGATCAATTCTCCTTCCCAATTCTCAGAAATCCAAATTCAAAGTAAAAACTCTCCAAATTACAAAAATGAAAATTCTCAAAGAAGGAAAAAAAGGTCCTCACTAAATCAAACTAGCTTCTATTTATACACTTTCTATTCTTGGATTTTAGAATTTGGAGTGGGCTTTTTAATTTGGTGAAGAATTAAATTTAAATTGAATTTTAGTCCAATTTTAGCCCAAGAGTGTTTGCTCCCAGTGGAGTGCTCTGCTCCTAGTGAGAGCGGAGCATCAATGCTTGCAATTGGCCTCTTTGTTGCGTGCCAAGGTTGGGTGCCTCAGGATAGCGCTCTGCTCTTGTGGGGAGCAGAGCATTGCCTTGTCCTGGAGTTTGTCTTGTGCCCGCCAAGCTCCCTGGGCCGTGTCAAGTTGCACCTCATGCACCAAGGAACAAGGGAAGTAGTGCTTTACTCTTGCCAAGAGCGTAGCACTCCCTTTGCCTTGGAGAGGTTTTCAGTTCGAAACCTTGGGGAGGCATTGCTAGCTCTTTTTCTTTGTGAAGGAAACAAGGTTGGCGCATGCATTGAGTGGGAGTGCCTTGGGTTCGAAACTTGGGGGATGGCTTTGGCCAATTTTTGGCTTATTTCCTTTGTGAGTAGCGCTCCCCCACTCCCCCTTGCTCATGAGTTCGAACCTTGTAGCTTTCACTAGCAAACTTCTTCCTTGAATTTATTTTTGAGTGAAGCGTGATAATGCTCTTGACAAGAGCGGAGCATCATTCTTCTCCCCTTTCTCTCTTGGTTCAAAATTGTGCTCCGCTCTCAAGGGGAGCGTAGCATCCAAGTCTTGCTTCCTTGGTTCATTGTTGTGCTCCCTTAGAGAGTGCTCCGCTCTTGGAGAGAGCGCTGTGCTTCCTCCTTCCATGTACCATGCTTCCTTGTTTCCTTTGCCACACTCTTCTCTTCCTTGGGCCACACTTCTTAGGCCACGCTTTCTTGTTTTCTTCTTTTCTTCAACTACAAGTAATCAAAACAACTAATCAAAGTATCACCAAATTCACAAGGTTTATAAATCATTTAAATATCAATTAAATTTATCTTGAACCTCATGATTTAGTATCATTTAAATGGTGGTTGATTTATTCAAAGAAACCATGCAATTGCATTCCAAATTACTTACTTACAATGCAAGAAAGTGAATGAAACCTAATAAGAACAAAGAAAAAGACTAGTAAAACTAGGCTAAGATGACTTGTCATCACAACACCAAACTTAAACCTTGCTTGTCCCCAAACAAGCATTAAACATAAGAGAAGATAAAATGAAATAGAGAAGTATGCATGTCCTTATTTAGCATATAGTTGAACTTGGTTCATGGGGTTTTATGCAGATCAATAGTAGCTCATTTATTACTTGCTGTTAAACAAACAATGTTTCCTCAAGGGTTCACTAAGGTTGCTGCTACAATGCCTTACTTTTTGCTTACTTCCCTTGTTAACTTTTCCTTCTTTCTTTTGCTTAGAGAGCTTATTTCTTATTGAAGGCTTGGTGGCAAATGTTGCAGTAGCCTTTGGCTTAATTATACTCAACATTCCTTCACCACAGACACATGGCTCACCTTTTTCTTCCTAAGATCATTGATGCCCAGCATCTCTTTGGATAACTAAGTGTTTTGTAGCTAGGTTGCTCTTTATTGTGGACTTTCAGTTGGCAATCCCAAATCAATTGATCTAAGTGGCCAAGTTTTGAAATACTCCTTAGAACTTACTTGTCCAAGCATATCCTAGTACACAAACACCACAGGCATATGTCCTAGGGTCCAAGCTATTGGTGTCTAGCATTATTGTTTGTTTCTTTGCCACTTTTTGGCTTTTCTATTTCTTTTTCTTTCTGTTTTGATTTATTTTCAAGGGATTTTCATTAATTGAAGGATCATAGCAGCAACTATCTTAAGCTTCAAGTAACATGTCATTATGCAGCATTTATTTTGTGAGCTAACAATTGAATCAAACACATACCACCACTAACTTTCATTCTAACTTTTGTAACATTGAACAATTACTTTTCTAAATCAAACATCTCTCTTTTATTCAAACAGCAAGGGGAACAAAACAAAATACTCAAGCTAATGAAGGATGACAATTATTATGCAGATAACTTTTAAGCTGAAAACATATGCAAAACAAAGAACAATTGGAGGTATATCATGTTTCAGATATACATCTTCCTTATTTAATTTAAAATTATGAAAGAACTTCACCACCTTCTAGTTGTCATGTCCCTGGTTATTGCTTAATTCTCTCTTCTTCTTTCTCTTCCAGAGCTTGGAGTAGTCCCGAGTTTCTTCACTAGGGCACCTTCTATCCCAGACAGGATCTATAAGACCTGAGAGCCCAACTACCTCCAATCTTTCATGTATTACCTCTGTGTAATGATGAGACCTTGCTTTCTGTCGGTCTCAAAACTCTTGGCACTGATCAAATGGTTTTATTTGTGGATCTAGTGCTGGCATATTGTGGGTCAAATACTCCAACCTTGCTTGCATATTGTCATCATACTCTAATTGTTGCACATGTCTAACCTCTCCAATAGTATGATAAATGTTTTTCCACTGATACAAGTTGTGAGTATATTCCCCATATTTGGCTTGGGTCAGGAACATTTTGTCATATGAATCTTGAAGTTTTGTTGTTTGTTCTCTTTGCCCCTCAAGAATCTTGGCTTGAAATTCTTGTTGTTGGACCATCATTTGTTGCTACCAGCTCTCTTGTCTTTCCTCCATTCTGTGTTGCCAAGCTTCATTTTGTTCTCTATCTTTCAAATATTGCTCTCGGTGCTCTAGATATTGCTCTTGGTGCCTTGAATATTGCTCTTGTTCTCTCACATTTTGTTGTGATATTTTCTCAAGAGCTCTTTGTAGTTGACTCATATCTATGGCACTGTGAGCTTGCTCTTCCCCTTCCTCTGATCTTCTTCTCCTTTGGGGTCTTTCTTCTTGATCATCATCCTCAGTAATTCCTTCCATGTTTCTCTTTGTGATTCCCGTCCCCTTTTTTACTTTCTCTGTGTCCTCATCTTCAAAAATCACTCCAGCTTTGTTGCATAGCCTTAGAATGGTTCTTGGATGACCGAGCCTAGTTGATTTTTTTTTGTGCTCTCAGCTATCTCTTGAATACTGTCAGCTATGAGTTGTGAAAGGTTGATTTCTCCCCCATGTAAGATACAGTATGTCAAGAGTGCTCGCTTGATTGTGACCCCTGAGGTGTTTCCAGTAGGGAATATAGATCTCCTTACTATCTCATACCACCCCTTGGCCTTAGGAATGAGATTTATTCTTTTCAATTGGCTTGGGATTCCTTTTGAATCTCTTTCCCAGTCTGTGTCTTCCAAGCATATCCCCTGTAAGATCTCATAAGGGTCATTCTCTCCCTGCAGTCTGGCCTCATAGTTGAGCTCTTCATAAGTTATGGTTCTCAACTTCAAGGCCCTTGTAATGGATGCTGGACTGAAATTCACTTCAACTCCTCTAACAAAACTTTTGTAAGGAATGCTGTCTTCACTCTCTTTCACAGCATTTGCATAAAATTCTCTGATCATGACTGCACTAATCTTGGTGAGAGGATCGCATAGAAAATCCCACCTTCTTTCCCTAGTGATTTGCCTCATGATGGGGTATTCCCCGTCCCTCAGCTCAAAACCCCTCTCATAAATGATGTGCTTTGTTTTCATGAGTCTATGATATTTTCTTTCATGAAACTGAGATCTAAACTTCCTTGTATCATAGGATGGGGGTTCGGTTACCATTGGTTCCTTCCCTTGTCTTCTCTTTGAACTTGATGAAGCCATGAATTCAATTAGAGGGAGGAGGCAAGGGTGGATTTGTGGTTGGTTGAGGTACGGTTTTATAATGTAAAGAGAATGAAGAAAGAAATGTTGCTGTTGAGAGGGGAGTGGGACGTGTTTAGGATTGCACAAGGTGGAACAAGGACTTATGATTGTAAGGAAGACTTGTAGGAACATGTGATGCATGAGATATCTCAACTTTATTTATAGGCAAGGCATTAAAGCTTTGGACGAAGACCATACTTGAAGAGGAATTCAGTCATGACTTATAAAGGGTGGAGATTGAGTTGAACAACATAGTAACTTCATGAGATGAACGGCTTGCATGTTCTCTTGAGGGTTGACAAGGATTCTCTTCCTATTGGTTGTATAAGGTTCATCCTTCAAGGTGACTAGCATGCAGATTTTTGCTTTCCAAGGTAGGCACACCTCTCTAGGCACATGTGATCCTTTTCTCTTGGCTTGTCATAGCCGTGTCTTCATCTTGTCTTCACCTTAACCTTCTTTTTCCTAATTAAATCAAAATGGTAAACTATAGGACACAACTGCAGCACGGTGATGAAGTGGTGAATGTTTAGATTATTTATTATGTTCCTTAGTCATAAAAGATCAATTGTGTCCCTTACTTAGTGAACCAAGGTTTGGTGAACACTAAACTTGTCTCTTGCTAAGGGATTAATGTCAAAAGCAAGCAATTCATCACAATTGATACATTCATCCTAAGTTCTAATTCATTTTCTAACATAAATTCCTAAAATGAAACAATGTATGATTCATCTATGCATGACTTTGATTCTATGAACAAAAGTTGATACTTCTGAAATTTGGTACATATGCAGACACCAAACTTAATGTTTGGCCATATACTTCATCGAAATGAATAAGCTTATGATCTAAGAATGCTTGAAAAGCTGATATTTGTGTGCTGTCAAGCACACCAAACTTAGAACTGTGGCATGTGTTTCAAAACAGTGTATGCATCTGTCAAGTATGTCTAATAAAATTCAAAATCATGCTAAGGTGATCATAATTTATTGAATTCAAAAACGAACAAGAATCTTAAATCATGGGTTGCCTCCCATGGAGCGCTCTTTTATTGTCATTAGCTTGACATTGGACCCCTCTTTTATGGTGGTTGATGACTGTAGTGTCTCAGCTTATCCCCCCTGACTGTGAGCTTCTTCTTGGTTTCTTGATGTTCAATTTCGGCATGCTCTAGCGAGAGTATTTTGCTGACAGTATAATAGTCATCATCTTGTTGGATTGCCCCCAGTTGTTGATAAATCAACTGTACTTCATCACCCTTGGAGAATCCCTTTGTTAGAATCTTTTTGTTCTTCCAACCCTTTTTAGTTTTGTTCTTATTTTTCTTCCTTCTTTTTGTTGCCCCTTTTTCCTGGACAGTGGGCTTCACTTTGGGACTTTTCTTCTCATTGACTAATACTTTAATGTCTTCTTGAATTTCTTCATCACTCTGCACAATCTCTTTCTCTTTTTGCCCTACTGTATTATCTATTTCTTGCTTTGGAAGGTAACTCCTGATCATCTTGTTAATTCCTTCCTTCCACTGTAAGTTTTCCTTGTCAGTTTCCATGCAGTCTTTCTTTTCATCAATGAGATGTGTTTCTGGAAATACATTCAGGGTGACGCTTTCATCATGCATTCTGAGGGTTAACTCTCCTTGCTCTACGTCTATAATGGCCCTAACAGTGGCCAAGAATGGTCTCTCCAGTATAATGGAATCAGCTTTATCTTCATCTGAGTCTAAGACCACAAAATCTGTAGGGAATATGAATTTTTCTACCTTCACTAGAAGGTTCTCAATCACACCCCTGGGACAAATCACTGACTTGTCCACCAATTCTAAAGACATCTGTACTGGTTTCACTTCTTCTATGCACAGCTTTTTCACTAGAGAGGAAGGCATCAGATTGATACTAGCCCCTAAGTCACACAGTGCCTTGTTGATGGTCATACTACCAATGGCACAAGGTAGAAAGAAACTTCCAAGATCTTCAAGTTTAGGGGGGAGTCCTTTCTGCATTAATGCTCTGCATTCTTCAGTGAGCAGTATAGTTTCATTCTCTTGCCAACTTCTCTTCTTGTTAATAAGCTCCTTCAAAAACTTGGCGTATAGGGGCATTTGCTTTAGTGCTTCAGCCGGGGGAATGTTGATCTCTAATTTCTTGAAGATTTTGAGAAATTTAGGGAAGTGTTGGTCCTTAGTCTCCTTGTTGAATCTTTGGGGATATGGCAATGGAGGTGTGAAGTTCACTCCCTGCCTTTGATCCTTGGTTGGTTCCTCAATTGCTTCCTTTCCTTTTCTTGAAATTTGTGGCTGGTCTTCCTCTTCTTGAGCCTGATTTTGAGTTTTCTTGCTTGCTGTTACATCCTCATCATTGGCTTCCTCTTTTTCACCCTGTTTCTTGTCATTTTCCTTTGGCTTCTTGGTTGCTCCTTCATCTTTTATCAAGATCTTTTCACTCCTTAGCTGTATAGCTTTGCATTCCTCTTTTGGATTAGGAATGGTGTCACTTGGGAGTGAGCTTAAAGGACTCTCAATGGCAATTTGCTTGGAAAGCTGTCCAATCTGCCTCTCCATATTCTTCATGGAAGCTTCCTGGTTCTTTGTTGTCATCTCTTGGTGCTTCATCATTTTCTCCATTAAGATCTCCAAGTTGGTGATCTTCTGAGAGTCTTGTGAGAGTGGTTGGTTGTGGGGTGTTGAGAGTTGAGGGTAAGTGTTTTGATTGGTGGCTTGGTTATTGGATGGATGATGGTTAGAGCTGGGGTAAGTATTTTGTGGTTTTCTGTATGTGTTTTGGTTATTGTTTTGCTGGTTGTTGTGGTTTGTGTTTTTCCAAATTTTTTGATTTGAAGTCCTTTGCCATGGCTGTTGAGTTTGATTGTGATTGTCTCCCCATCTGAGGTTGGGGTGGTTCTTCCAGGAGGGGTTGTAGGTGTCACCATAAATCTCATTTGGCCCAGAATTTTGGTTGTGCATATACTGGACTTGTTCTTGCTGTTGATCATCTTTAGTTTCTTCATTTGTCCCCCATGTGGATGATGGTTAGCTTGTGTTAACTGCTGCAACTTAGAGGCTATCAATCCTTTTGGCCATTTGCTCAAATTGTTGTTGAATTTGCTGCTGCATCATTTTGTTTTGAGCTAGGATTGAGTCCACTCCTTCCAACTCCATCACTCCTTTCCTTTGTAATGGTTGGCGTTGCCTTTGGTGAGCAAAGAAATACTGGTTGTTAGCCACCATATCAATGAGATTTTGGGCTTCCTCTACAGTTTTCGTGAACTGCAAAGAGCCTCCAGCTGAGTTATCCAATGCCTCCTGAGATTTCAATGTCAAGCCTTCATAAAAATTCTGTAACCTATCCCATTCATTGAACATTTCAGGAGGGCACTTCCTGATTAGAGCCTTGTATCTCTCCCATGCCTCATAGATGGGTTCAGTGTCTATTTGTGTGAATGTTTGTACTTCAGTCTTCAACCTGATGATCCTTTAAGGTGGGTAAAATTTGGCAAGGAACTTGCTCACTAGATCGTCCCAATTGTTGATGCTATCTCTTGGGAAGGATTCCAACCAATGAGTAACTTTGTCTCTGAGAGAAAATGGAAATAGCAGTAGCTTGTAGCTGTCAGGATGCACACCATTGGTTTTAACAGTGTCACAAATCCTTAAGAAAGTAGACAAGTGTTGGTTTGGATCTTCAAGTGGTCCTCCTCCATAAGAGCAGTTATTTTGAACCAAGGTGATGAGTTGTGGCTTCAGTTCAAAGTTATTTGCATTAACATTTGGGGTAAGAATGCTACTCCTACAATGTCTAGGATTTGTAAATGTGTAGGAGGCCAAAATTATTCTCTGTGGTGGATTGTTGTTGTTATTGGCTGCTCCTTGGTGCACGAATTATGAATCACACTTTTCACAACTCGTACCACTGACCAGCAAGTGCATTGGGTCGTCCAAGTAATACCTCACGTGAGTAAGGGTCGAATCCCACGGAGATTGTTGGTTTGAAGCACTCTATGGTTATCTTGTAAATCTTAGTCAGGAAGTCAATTATGTTTATCAGTTGAATTGTAAATAAACAATAGAACATGGATTAAAGGTTACTTGTTATGCAGTAATGGAGAATATGTTGGAGTTTTGGAGATGCTTTGTCTTCTGAATCTCTGCTTTCCTCTGTCTTCTTGTTCACGCACGCACGTCCTCCTTTGGCAAGCTGTGTGTTGGTGGATCACCGTTGTCAATGGCTACCTTCCATCCTTCCAGTGAAAACTACGCTCACGCGCTCTGTCACAGCACGGCTAATCACCGGTTGGTTCTCGATCCGGTTGGAATAGGATTTACTATCCTTTTGCGTCTGTCACTAATGCCCAGCCTTCAGGAGTTTGAAGCTCGTCACAGTCATTCAATCCTTGAATCCTACTCGGAATACCATAGACAAGGTTTAGACTTTCCGGATTCTCATGAATGCTGCCATCAGTTCTAGCTTATACCACGGAGATTCTAATTAAGGAATCTAAGAGATACTCATTCAATCGTATATAGAACGGAGGTGGTTGTCAGGCATACGTTCATGATTTGAGGAAGGTGATGAGTGTCACAGATCATCACTTCCATCACAGTTAAGCGCGAATGAACATCTTAGATAGGAACAAGCGTGTTTGAATGGAAAACAGAAATACTTGCATTAATTCATCGAGACACAGCAGAGCTCCTCACCCCCAACAATGGGGTTTAGAGACTCATGCCGTCAGAGAATACAAAGTTTAGATCTAAAATGTCATGAGGTACAAAAATAAGTTTCTAAAAGTTGTTTAAATACTAAACTAGTAGCCTAGGTTTACAAAAAATGAGTAAACTATGATGGATGATGCAGAGATCCACTTCTGGGGCCCACTTGGTGTGTGCTGGGCTGAGATTTAAGCAATTCACGTGCAGAGGCCATTTGTGGAGTTGAACGCCAGTTTTTGTGCCAGTTTGGGCGTTCAACTCCAGCTTTTGATCCTTTTCTGGCGCTGGACGCCAGAATTGGGCAGAGAACTGGCGTTGAACGCCAGTTTACATCGTCTATCCTTGTGCAAAGTATGGACTATTATATATTGCTGGAAAGCCCTAGATGTCTACTTTCCAACGCAATTGGAAGCATGCCATTTCAAGTTCTGTAGCTCCATAAAATCTACTTTGAGTGCAGGGAGGTCAGAATCCAACAGCATCAGCAGTCCTTTTTCAGCCTGAATCAGATTTTTGCTCAGCTCCTTCAATTTCAGCCAGAAAAATACCTGAAATTACAGAAAAACACACAACTCATAGTAAAGTCCAGAAATATGAATTTTTCCTAAAAACTAATGGAAATAAACTAAAAACTAGCTAGATCATACTCAAAACTATATGAAATTAACCCCAAAAAGCGTATAAAATATCCGCTCATCACAACACCAAACTTAAATTGTTGCTTGTCCTCAAGCAACTAGACAAATAAAATAGAAGACTAATAGGTTGAGAAGCAATAATATCTCAGAGTTTTTGAGTGAAGCTCAGATTCTAATTAGATGAGCGGGACTAGTAGCTTTTTGCTTCTGAACAGTTTTGGCATCTCACTTTATCCATTGAAGCTCAGAGTGATTGGCATCTATAGGAACCTAGAATTCAGATAGTGTTATTGATTCTCCTATTTCAGTGTGATGATTCTTGAACACAGCTATTTTATGAGTCTTGGCCGTGGCCCTAAGCACTTTGTTTTCCAGTATTACCACCGGATACATAAATGCCACAGACACATAATTGGGTGAACCTTTTAGATTGTGACTCAGCTTTGCTAAAGTCCCCAATTAGAGGTGTCCAGAGTTCTTAAGCACACTCTTCTTTTTTTTTTGCCTTGGACCTTGACTTTAACCGCTCAGTCTCAAGTTTTCACTTGACACCTTCACGCCACAAGCACATGGTTAGGGACAGCTTGGTTTAGCCGCTTAGACCAGGATTTTATTCCTTTAGGCCCTCCTATCCACTGATGCTCAAAGCCTTGGGATCCCTTTTATTGGCCCTTGCCTTTTGGTTTTAAGAGCTTTTGGCTTTTTCTGCTTGCTTTTTCTTTTTCTTTCTATTTTTTTTTCTGCAAGCTTTGTTCTTTGCTGCTTTTTCTTGCTTCAAGAATCATTTTTATGATTTTTTAGATTATCAATAACATGTCTCATGCTCATCATTCTTTCAAGAGCCAACATATTTAACAGTCTTAAACAACAAATTCAAAAGACATATGCACTGTTCAAGCATTCATTCAGAAGACAGAAAGCATTGCCACCACATTTAACTAATTAGAATTTCTCTTATTAAAACTCGAAATTTTATTGCCTCTTATTCAAAAGATCTACTACTTTATTCATGTTTGCTGATGATGAGAAAAATAAACTATAGCTTAATTGGAGATAAAATCAAAATAGATACTAATTACTACTATATGACTCCTAAGGTAAACTTCTATAAGGACACTGTCACAGAGTTAAGGCAGAAATTGGAAATTAACAACCTTTATTCTGGGGAAACGGGGGTTCCTCTGATCCTTGGGGTGCTCGGTCCTACAAGAGAAGACTTTTGGCGCTTCAATTCCCTTAAGTCACGCCCTTGCTCCTCTTGTTCTTTAAACATATAGGTCAGCATTTGACTGTGTTCCTTCTGTTCTTTTATTATTTGCTCCATAGCTTCCTGTATCTTGGTAACAGACGTCTCAAGATACTCCCAGTATTCAGATTGAGGGATCTCTGGGAGGAATTCCTGTGCTCTCTTCTTGATGGGATCATCCTGTGCTTGTTGTTTTTCCATTGATGCTTTGGTGATTGGCTTCTCAATTGAGATATACTCAGTTATTCCCATCCTCACTCCAGCGTCCTTGCAGAGCAGAGAAATCACACTTGGATAAGCCAACCTGGCCTCTTTAGAATTTTTGTTAGCAATTTTGTAGAGTTCAGCTGAAATCAACTGATGAACCTCCACTTCCTTTCCCATCATGATGCAATAGATCATCACTGCTCTTTTAACTGTGACTTCAGAACGGTTGCTAGTAGGCAACAGAGAATGCCCAATGAAGTCTAGCCATCCTCTGGCGACTGGTTTGAGATCCTCTCTCTTGAGTTGATTTGGGACACCCTTTGTGTTGGTGGTCCACCTGGCTCCAGGGATACATATGTCCTCTAGAATCTTATCCAGGTCAATGTCTACTCTCATCATCCTCCTGTTGAAGGAGTCTGGATCGTCCTTTAGCTGAGGTAGCTTTAAGATCTCTCTGATCTTGTCAGGGGTGG
This sequence comes from Arachis hypogaea, assembly GCF_003086295.3. Taxonomy (NCBI): domain Eukaryota; kingdom Viridiplantae; phylum Streptophyta; class Magnoliopsida; order Fabales; family Fabaceae; genus Arachis; species Arachis hypogaea. The sequence goes on along the minus strand of NC_092048.1, from coordinate 70,090,510 downwards.
TATGAACAATCTTTCCTCTGACCATGGTCCGAAATTCATAGAAGGCAGTTCCAGATAGTTTTTGCTTTTCAGTCTGCCACATATTAGCATAGAACTCCTGGACCATGTTCTTTCCTACTTTCGTTTCAGGATTAGCTAGGACTTCCCAGTTCCTGATTCGAATTTGCTCCTGGATCTCCAGATATTCATCTTCTTTCAGATCGAATCTAACTTCCGGGATCACTGATCTCAGACCCATTATTTTAAGATAATGGTCTGAATGTTCTTTAGATAAGAACTTCCCTTGATTCCAAAGTGGTTTTGGAACGCTCTCTTTCTTGCCTCTTGGAGTGGGTTGTTTTCCTTTAGGAGCCATGATCTTAGTGATCTCGGATAAACACACCAAACTTAAAGGTTTGCTTGTCCTCAAGCAAAAGAAAAGAAAGGAGAGGGATAGAAGGAGAGCTAGGTGCAATTGTTGATGGAGGAGGAGGGAGGCCGAACCCAAATTTAAAGGGATGGGGGGTGGGTTTTCGAAAAATTGGAAAAGATAAGATAAAAAGATTGAGTTGAAAAAGATAAGATAGAAGATATAGTTTAATTTTGAAGAGATATGATAGATTTTTGAAAAGATAAATCTGAATTTTGAAAAAGATAATATGGAGATTTGAAAAAGATATGGATTAGTTGAAAAGATTTTAAAGTGAAAAAGATAGATTTGTTTTCAGAAAAGATTTGAGAAGAGTTGGATTGAATTTGGAAAGAGGGATTTTTAGAAATTAAGGATTTTAGAAATCAGGGTTCTTAACATGTTCATGTAAAAATCATGCATTGAAACATAAAATTTGAAATTAGAATGGAAATACGTGTGGAAAAAATGAATTTGGCTCCTCCCTGCCTTCCTGGCGTTTGAACGCCCAAACACTGCCTGTTTTGGGCGTTCAGCGCCCAAATGCTGCTCTCCTGGGCGTTCAACGCCCAGCTGCTGCCATTACTGGCGTTCAACACCCAGTGGGTGCCCCTTTCTCGCGTTGAACGCCCAGATTGCTACCATTACTGGCGTTCAACGCCCAGTGGATGCCCATTTTAGGCGTTGAATGCCCAAAATATACTTTTACTGGCGTTTTCTTGCCAGTGAGCTCTTTTTCTTTGTCTTGTGTGCTGAGGTCTTCTGTAAATGATTATTTACCTTGTTGTTAATGAACTCTGTATAAACAAATAAAAATAAAAATAAAAATAAAAATAGGGCAAAATGCTTAGAGGATTGTTGCCCCATGGCTGGGTTGCCTCCCAGCAAGCGCTTCTTTATTGTCTTTAGCTGGACCTTGCTGAGCTTTTAATCTAGCTTCATCCTTGAGCATTCTTGCTCAATGTTGCCTTCAAGATAATGCTTGATTATCTGTCCATTGACAATGAACTTCTTATCAGAATCAATATCTTGAAGCTCCACATAACTATATGGTGATACACTTGTAATCACGTATGGTCCCCTCCACCGGGATTTTAGTTTCCCGGGGAATAGCCTGAGTCTAGAGTTAAACAATAGGACCTTCTGTCCTGGTTCAAAGATTCTAGATGACAGCTTTCTGTCATGCCATTTTTTTTATTTTTCTTTATAAAGCTTGGCATTTTCGAAAGCTGTGAATCTGAATTCCTCTAGCTCATTTAGCTGGAGCAATCGTTTTTCTCCTGCTAATTTGGCATCAAAGTTTAGGAATCTGGTTGTCCAGTAGGCCTTATGTTCCAGTTCCACGGGCAGGTGACATGCCTTACCATACACGAGTTGGTATGGAGATGTCCCTATGGGGGTCTTGAATGCTGTCCTGTAAGCCCACAGAGCATCATCCAAGCTCCGTGCCCAATCCTTTCTACGGGTATTTATTGTCCGTTCCAGGATTCTCTTTAATTCTCTGTTAGAGACTTCAGCTTGCCCATTGGTTTGTGGATGATATGGAGTGGCCACCTTGTGGCGAATTCCGTACCGAACCATGGCAGAGTAAAGCTGTTTATTGCAGAAGTGAGTGCCCCCATCACTGATTAGTACTCTAGGGACACCAAACCTGCTAAAGATATGTTTCTGGAGGAACTTCAGCACTATTTTAGTATCATTGGTGGGTGTGGCAATAGCCTCAACCCATTTTGATACATAGTCAACTGCCACCAGAATATAAGTGTTTGAGTATGATGGTGGGAAAGGTCCCATGAAGTCAATTCCCCATACGTCAAACAACTCAATTTCCAAGATTCCTTGTTGAGGCATGGCGTAACCATGAGGCAGATTACCAGCTCTTTGGCAACTGTCACAATTACGTACAAACTCTCGGGAATCTTTATAGAGTGTGGGCCAATAGAAGCCACATTGGAGGACCTTGGTGGCTGTTCGCTCACCTCTGAAATGGCCTCCATATTGAGATCCGTGGCAATGCCACAGGATCCTCTGTGCTTCTTCTCTAGGCACACACCTACGGATAATTCCGTCTGCACATCTCTTAAAGAGATAAGGTTCATCCCACAAGTAGTACTTTGCATCAGTAATTAATTTCTTCTTTTGTATCCTGTTGTACTTCTTGGGTATGAACCTTGCAGCTTTATAGTTTGCAATATCGGCAAACCATGGTGCTTCCTGAATGGCAAATAAATGCTTATCAGGAAACGTCTCAGAGATCTCAAGAAAGAGGAGGGACGTCCCTTCCACTGGCTCTATCCGGGACAGATGATCAGCCACTTGGTTCTCTGTCCCTTTTCTGTCTCTTATTTCTATATCAAACTCTTGCAGAAGCAATACCCATCTGATGAGCCTGGGTTTTGAATCCTGCTTTGTGAGTAGATATTTAAGAGCAGCATGGTCAGTATACACAATCACTTTTGATCCTACTAAGTATGATCTGAACTTGTCAATGGCGTAAACCACTGCAAGTAGTTATTTTTCTGTGGTTGTGTAATTTTTTTGGGCATCATTTAGAACGCGACTGGCATAATAAATGACATGCAGAAGCTTGTCGTGCCTCTGTCCCAATACTGCACCAATGGCATGATCACTGGCATCACACATTAGCTCAAATGGTAATGTCCAGTCTGGTGCAGAAATGACTGGTGCTGTGACCAGCTTAGCTTTCAGCGTTTCAAACGCCTGCAGGCACTCTATGTCAAACACAAATGGCGTGTCAGCAGCTAGCAGATTGCTTAGAGGTTTTGCGATTTTTGAAAAATCCTTTATAAACCTCCTATAGAATCCTGCATGCCCCAGAAAGCTTCTGATTGCCTTAACATTGGCAGGTGGTGGTAATTTTTCAATTACCTCTATTTTTGCTTGATCCACCTCTATTCCCTTGTTTGATATTTTATGCCCAAGGACAATTCCTTCAGTCACCATGAAGTGACACTTTTCCCAGTTTAAAACTAGGTTGGTTTCTTGGCATCTTTTCAGAACAAGTTTCAGGTGATCAAGACAGGAGCTGAATGAGTCTCCATATACTGAGAAGTCATCCATGAAGACTTCCAGAAATTTTTTCACCATATCAGAGAAAATAGAGAGCATGCATCTCTGGAAGGTTGCAGGCACATTACATAGCCCAAATGGCAACCTTCTGTAAGCAAACACTCCAGATAGACATGTGAATGCTGTTTTCTCTTGATCCTGGGGATCTACTGCAATCTGGTTAGCCTGAGTAGCCATCCAAAAAGCAGTAATAATCATGACCTGCTAGTCTTTCTAGCATCTGGTCTATGAATGGTAAAGGAAAATGATCCTTTCTGGTGGCTGTATTGAGCCTTCTGTAGTCAATACACATGCGCCACCCTGTAACTGTTCTTGTAGGAACCAGTTCATTTTTTTCATTATGAATCACTGTCATGCCTCCCTTTTTTGGGATGACTTGAACAGGGCTCACCCAGGGGATATCAGAAATAGGATAAATAATCCCAGCCTCCAGTAATTTGGTGACCTCTTTCTGCACCACTTCTTTCATGGCTGGATTTAGCCGCCTCTGTGGTTGCACCACTGGTTTGGCATTATCCTCCAATAAGATTTTGTGCATGCATCTAGCTGGGCTTATGCCCTTAAGGTCACCTATGGACCACCCAAGAGCTGTCTTGTGTGTCCTTAGCACTTGAATAAGTGCTTCCTCTTCCTGTGAATTTAAGGCAGAGCTTATGATCACTGGAAAAGTATCACCTTCTCCTAGAAATGCATATTTTAAGGATGGTGGTAATGGCTTGAGCTCGGGTTTAGGAGGTTTTTCCTCTTTCAGAAGAAATTTCAGAGGCTCTTTCATGTCCTCTGAATCCTCCAAATCAGGCTGAACATCTTTAAAGATGTCTTCCAACTCTGATTCAAGACTCTCAGCCATGTTGATCTCTTCTACCAAGGCGTCAATAAGATCAACTTTCATGCAGTCTGTTGATGTGTCTGGATGCTGCATGGCTTTGACAACGTTCAACTTGAACTCATCATCATTGACTCTCAGGGTTATTTCCCCCTGTTGGACGTCAATAAGGGATCGTCCAGTTGCTAGGAAGGGTCTTCCTAGAATGAGAGTAGCACTCTTGTGCTCCTCCATTTCCAGCACAACAAAGTCAGTGGGAAAGGCGAATGGCCCAACCCTGACAATCATGTCTTCAATCACGCCTGATGGGTATTTAGTGGAGCCATCAGCAAGTTGAAGACATATCCGGGTTGGTTTAACTTCTTCAGTTAAACCAAGCTTTCTGATAGTGGATGCAGGTATTAGGTTGATGCTTGCCCCAAGATTGCATAAAGCTGTCTTGGTACAATTATCTTCCAATATGCATGGTATCAGGAAGCTCCCGGGGTCTTTAAGCTTTTCAGGAAAGCTTTTCAGAATGACTGCACTACATTCTTCAGTGAGGAGAACTCTTTCTGTTTCTCTCCAATCCTTCTTATGACTCAAGATCTCTTTCATGAACTTGGCATAAGAAGGTATTTGCTCAAGTGCCTCTGCAAATGGAATCTTTATTTCAAGAGTCCTGAGATAATTTGCAAAGCGAGCAAATTGCTTATCTTGCTCTTCTTTCCGGAGTTTTTGAGGATAAGGTATCTTGGCTTTATATTCTTCAACCTTAGTTGCTGCAGGTTTATTGCCTACAGAAGTGGTTGAAGAAGCCTTTTTAGAGGGGTTGTCATCAGCACTTGTGTGTGTCTGATCCCTCACTGGCAATTGAGTGCCAGAGTTCGAAGCTGGAGTGACGTGAGAAGCTAACTCCTTGTCTGTTCCTGGCATTTGAACGCCAAAATTGTGCCCATTTTGGGCGTTCAGCGCCAGATCCTGCCCATTTTGGGCGTTCAACGCCAGATCCTTGCCCATTTCTGGCGTTGAACGCCAGTCCTGCTTTGTAACTGGCATTGAACGCCAGTTTTGGCCATGGTCTGGGCGTTCAGCGCCAGCCTTCCACCAATTTTCTGGCGTTTTAGCACCAAAATTATTTTTCCCTGGGCTCTTACTGTCCTCAGGTGATTTTTTGGTGGTTTGCTCATTTCTTAGCTTTTTGCTGCCTTGAGGTGGGGTATTTAATGTTTTCCCACTTCTTAGTTGAACTGCTTGGCATTCTTCTGCTATTTGCCTTGACAGCTGCTGCTTTGTTTGCTTAAACTTTTCGTCCATATGTATATTAGCCATCCTTGTCTCTTGTAGCCTGTCTTTAAATTCGGCTAGCTGCTTTGTTAGAAAGTCCAATTGCTGATTGAATTCAGCAGCTTGTTTTACAGGACTGAGTTCAGCAGTTACTGTTTTAACCTCTTCATTCATGGAAGGGTTGCTACTTAGGTACAGATGCTGATTCCTGGCAACTGTATCAATGAGCTCTTGAGCCTCTTCAATTGTCTTTCTCATGTGGATAGATCCACCAGCTGAGTAATCTAGAGACATCTGAGCTCCTTCTGCAAGCCCATAGTAGAAGATGTCTAACTAAACCCACTCTGAAAACATTTCAGAGGGGCATTTTCGTAGCATCTCTCTGTATCTCTCCCAGGCATCATAAAGAGATTCATTATCTCCTTGCTTGAACCCTTGGATGTCCAGCCTTAGCTGTGTCATCCTTTTTGGAGGGAAATATTGATTCAGGAATTTTTCTGTCAGCTGTTTCCATATCTTTATGCTGGCCTTAGGTTGGTTATTTAACCACCTCTTAGCTTGATCTTTTACAGCAAATGGAAACAGTAATAGTCTGTAGACATCCTGATCTATTTCCTTATCATGTACTGTGTCAGCAATTTGTAAAAATTGTGCCAGAAACTCTGTAGGTTCTTCCTGTGGAAGACCGGAATACTGGCAACTTTGCTGCACCATGATAATGAGCTGAGGATTCAACTCAAAGCTATTGACTCCAATGGAGGGTATGCAGATACTACTCCCATATGAAGCAGTAAAGGGGTTAGAATATGACCCCAGAGTCCTCCTGGACTGTTCATTTCCGCTTAGGTCCATGATGGAGAAAGGGAGATGATGTAAAGTAGAAAAAATATTTTTATTTATTTATTTATTAATTTATTTCGAAAATAAAATAGATCAAAATAAAATAAATAAAAATGAGTAATAGATTTTCGAAAAAGTGAGGAGAGAGAAAGTGGTTAGGAGATTTTGAAAAAGATTTTAAATTTTGAAATAAAAATCTGAATTTTTAAAGGAGAGAGAAAAACAATAAGATAACACAGGATTTAAAATTTTTAGATCTGAGGTTCCTTATTTTCGAAAATTTTGGGGGGAAAAAACACCAAGGAACACCAAACTTAAAAATTTTAAGATCAAGACACAAGGAAAACTTAAGAACACTTTGAAGATTCACAAGAACACGAGAACACAAAGGAAGAACACCAAACTTAGAATTTTTAGAAAACCAAAATAAATTTTTGAAAACACAGAAAAATCAGCAAGAAAATACCAAACTTAAAGTTTGGCACAGGATTTAATATAAAAATTATTTTTTTTTTTGAAAAAGATTTTAAAAAGAAAATAAGGATTCTAAGATTCTAACACAACAATAAAAAGAGACTCTAAACAAAAAAGAGAAATTTTTTTCCTAATCTAAGCAACAAAATAGACCGTTAGTTGTCCAAACTCGAACAATCCCCGGCAACGGCACCAAAAACTTGGTGCACGAATTATGAATCACACTTTTCACAACTCGTACCACTAACCAGCAAGTGCACTGGGTCGTCCAAATAATACCTCACGTGAGTAAGGGTCGAATCCCACGGAGATTGTTGGTTTGAAGCACTCTATGGTTATCTTGTAAATCTTAGTCAGGAAGTCAATTATGTTTATCAGTTGAATTGCAAATAAACGATAGAGCATGGATTAAAGGTTACTTGTTATGCAGTAATGGAGAATATGTTGGAGTTTTGGAGATGCTTTGTCTTCTGAATCTTTGCTTTCCTCTGTCTTCTTGTTCACGCACGCACGTCCTCCTATGGCAAGCTATGTGTTGGTGGATCACCGTTGTCAATGGCTACCTTCCATCCTTCCAGTAAAAACTACGCTCACGCGCTCTGTCACAGCACGGCTAATCACCGGTTGGTTCTCGATCCGGTTGGAATAGGATTTACTATCCTTTGGCGTCTGTCACTAACGCCCAGCCTTCAGGAGTTTGAAGCTCGTCACAGTCATTCAATCCTTGAATCCTACTCGGAATACCACAGACAAGGTTTAGACTTTCCGGATTCTCATGAATGCTGCCATCAGTTCTAGCTTATACCACGGAGATTTTGATTAAGGAATCTAAGAGATACTCATTCAATCGTATATAGAACGGAGGTGGTTGTCAGGCATACGTTCATGATTTGAGGAAGGTGATGAGTGTCATAGATCATCACTTCCATCACAGTTAAGCGCGAATGAACATCTTAGATAGGAACAAGCGTGTTTGAATGGAAAACAGAAATACTTGCATTAATTCATCGAGACACAGCAGAGCTCCTCACCCCCAACAATGGGGTTTAGAGACTCATGCCGTCAGAGAATACAAATTTTAGATCTAAAATATCATGAGGTACAAAAATAAGTTTCTAAAAGTTGTTTAAATACTAAACTAGTAGCCTAGGTTTACAAAAAATGAGTAAACTATGATGGATGATGCAGAGATCCACTTCTGGGGCCCACTTGGTGTGTGCTGGGCTGAGATTTAAGCAATTCACGTGCAGAGGCCATTTGTGGAGTTGAACGCCAGTTTTTGTGCCAGTTTGGGCGTTCAACTCCAGCTTTTGATCCTTTTCTGGCGCTGGACGCCAGAATTGGGCAGAGAACTGGCGTTGAACGCCAGTTTACGTCGTCTATCCTTGTGCAAAGTATGGACTATTATATATTGCTGGAAAGCCCTGGATGTCTACTTTCCAACGCAATTGGAAGCATGCGATTTCGAGTTCTGTAGCTCCAAAAAGTCCACTTTGAGTGCAGGGAGGTCAGAATCCAACAGCATCAGCAGTCCTTTTTCAGCCTGAATCAGATTTTTGCTCAGCTCCTTCAATTTCAGCCAGAAAAATACCTGAAATTATAGAAAAACACACAACTCATAGTAAAGTCCAGAAATATGAATTTTTCCTAAAAACTAATGGAAATAAACTAAAAACTAGCTAGATCATACTCAAAACTATATGAAATTAACCCCAAAAAGCGTATAAAATATCCGCTCATCACTCCTCCTGGTGGATTTGTTGGGTTTGTTGAGTGTTCCTCCATATCTTGGAACTCTTCTTCTGAATCCTCTTCTCCAACAATGCCTTTCCCTCTTTCAGCTCTTCTTAATCTCCTGAGGGTTCTTTCGTCTTGTTCACAAAAGGTGTGTATAGCTCCCATTGTCCCTGACATACAAACCAAACATAAAAAATCACACAAAACCAGAAAGATAGTAACACTTCAATCCATTGCTAGAGTGAAATTTTAGTTAGCTTAAGCAAAAATTCAAACAGTTAGTGTGTTAGTGAAGAAAAATTAAGGAAACAGAAAAGAAAAAGTGCTTGATCTAGATCTCCACTTCACTTAATCAATGTCAATCTAATCAATCCCCGGCAACGGCGCAAAAAACTTGATGGTGTATTTTTGGAAAATGAATTTCAAGCACACAAATCTAACCGACAAGTGTACCGGGTCGCATCAAGTAATAATAACTCACATGAGTGAGGTCGATCCCATAGGGATTGAAGGATTGAGCAATTTTAGTTTAGTCGTTGATTTAGTCAAGCGAATCAAGTATTGGTTTGAGTGGTTTGTAATTGACAGAAGCTAAATTGCATGAAATGTAAAGAGAGAGGGAAGAATTGCAGTAAATTAAAGAGAACAAAAAGTAAAAGTGCTGAATCTTAAAGAACAAGTAAATTAAATTGCAGAAGCTTAGATTGCAAGAAATGTAAATGAATGAATCTTAAAGTGCAAGGAATATAAATTGCTTGAATTGTAAAAGGGTTCAGGGAGCTGGGATTGCAGAAGTTAAACAATCACAAGTGAATTGCAACAAGCAGAAGAGCAAAAGATGAATCGAATTGAAGTAGATCTCAAACAGAAAAGTAAAAATGCTTGAAAAATTTAAAACAGAAAGTAAATGTAGCTTAATTTCAGAAGTTAAAAGAGAAATGGAAGATCTCAGGAGTGGAAGAGACTAGAAAACAAGTCTAGATCTCAAATCCTTCCTTGATCCAACAAGAACAATTGCAAAAGAAATAGAAAAGTAAATTGCAGAAGAAAAGAGAAGAATGAAAGTAGTAAACAGAATTTGCAATCAAATCACAGTTTCTAGAATTATGCAGAGAGACAAACAAGAGATATCAAGGTGAGATTAAAACAGAATTTCTTCAATTCTTCACCTAAGATCCAAGACAAGAAGTAAAGAGTGCTCAAGCAAGAACAAGGAAGAAGAGAGATCAATTCTCCATCCCAATTCTCAGAAATCCAAATTCAAAGTAAAAACTCTCCAAATTACAAAAATGAAAATTCTCAAAGAAGCAAAAAAAGGTCCTCACTAAATCAAACTAGCTTCTATTTATACACTTTCTATTCTTAGATTTTAGAATTTGGAGTGGGCTTTTTAATTTGGTGAAGAATTGAATTTAAATTGAATTTTGGTCCAATTTTAGCCCAAGAGTGTTTGCTCCCAGTGGAGTGCTCTGCTCGTAGTGATAGCGGAGCATCAATGCTTGCATTTGGCCTCTTTGTTGCGTGCCAAGGTTGGGTGCCTCAGGATAGCGCTCTGCTCTTATGGGGAGCAGAGCATTGCCTTGTCTTGGAGCTTGTCTTGTGCGCACCAAGCTCCCTGGGCCGTGTCAAATCGTGCCTTATGCACCAAGGAACAAGGGAAGTAGCGCTCTGCTCTTGCTAAGAGCGTAGCACTCCCTTTGCTTTGGAGAGGTTTCAAGTTCGAAACCTTGGGGAGGCATTGCTGGCTCTTTTTCTTTGTGAAGGAAACAAGGTTGGTGCATGCATTGAGTGGGAGTGCCTTGGGTTCGAAACTTAGGGGATGCCTTTGGCCAATTTTTGGCTTATTTCCTTTGTGAGTAGCGCTCCCCCACTCCCCCTTACTCATGAGTTCGAACCTTGTAGCTTTCACTAGCAAACTTCTTCCTTGAATTTATTTTTGAGTGAAGCCCGATAATGCTCTTGACAAGAGCGGAGCATCATTCTTCTCCCCTTTCTCTCTTGGTTCAAAATTGTGCTCCACTCTCAAGGGGAGCGTAGCATCCAAGTCTTGCTTCCTTGGTTCATTGTTGTGCTCCCTTAGAGAGTGCTCCGCTCTTGGAGAGAGCGTTGTGCTTCCTCCTTCCATGTGCCATGCTTCCTTGTTTCCTTTGCCACACTCTTCTCTTCCTTGGGCCACGCTTCTTAGGCCACACTTTCTTGTTTTCTTCTTTTCTTCACCTACAAGTAATCAAAATAACCAATCAAAGTATCACCAAATTCACAAGGTTTATAAATCATTTGAATATCAATTAAAGTTTGCTTGAACCTCATGATTTAGTATCATTTAAATGGTGGTTGGTGCACGAAATTGTGATCTCCAGGCTCGAACAAATCCTGGTAATGGCTCCAACGCTTGGTGCTCTGATCTTAATTCATAATTGTCACAACTTCGATACAACTAACCAGCAAGTGCACTGGGTCGTCCAAGTAATACCTTACGTGAGTAAGGGTCGAATCCCACGGAGATTGTTGGTATGAAGCAAGCTATGGTCACCTTGTAAATCTCAGTCAGGCAGATATAAAGTGATAATGGTGTTTTCGAATTTAATATAATAAGATAGGGATAGAAATACTTATGTAAATCATTGGTAGGAATTTCAGATAAGCGAGTGGAGATGCTTTTCGTTCCTCTGAACCTCTGCTTTCCTGCTATCTTTATCCAATTAGTCTTACTCCTTTCCATGGCTGGCTTTATGTGATACATCACCACTGTCAATGGCTACTTTCGGTCATCTCTCAGGAAAATGATCCAATGCCCTGTCACGGCACGGCTAATCGTCTGGAGGCATCACCCTTGCCAATGGCTTCATCTTATCCTCTCAGTGAATAATATGCTCACGCACCCTGTCACGGCACGGTTATTCATCTGTCGGTTCTCGATCATGCTGGAATAGGATTTACTATCCTTTTGCGTCTGTCACTAACGCCCTGCAATCGCGAGTTAGGAGCTCGTCACAGTCATTCAATCATTGAATCCTACTCGGAATACCACAGACAAGGTTTAGACCTTCCGGATTCTCTTGAATGCCGCCATCATTCTAGCTTACGCCACGAAGATTCTGGTTAGGAGATCTAAGAGATATTCATTCTAGCTTAATTCATGTAGAACGGAAGTGTTTGTCAGGCACGCGTTCATAGGGGAGAAGGATGATGAGCGTCACACATAATCATCACCTTCATCACGTTCTTGGGTGCGAATGGATATCTTAGAACCAAAATAAGAAGAATTGAATAGAAAACAGTAGTACTTTGCATTAATCTTTGAGGAACAGCAGAGCTCCACACCTTAATCTATGGAGTGTAGAAACTCTACCGTTAAAAATACATAAGTGAAAGGTCCAGGCATGGCCGATATGGCCAGCCCCCTAAAACGTGATCAAAGGATCATAAGGTAATCCAAAGATGTCAAATACAATAGTAAGAGGTCCTATTTATAATAAACTAGCTACTAGGGTTTACATGAGTAAGTAATTGATGTACAAATCCACTTCCGGGGCCCACTTGGTGCGTGCTTGGGCTTGGGATTGAGTGTTACACGTGCAGAGGCCATTTGTGGAGTTGAACGCCAGTTTCTGTGCCAGTTTGGGCGTTCAACTCTGGTTTTGGATCCTTTTCTGGCGCTGGACGCCAGATTTTGGCAGAAGGCTGGCGTTGAACGCCAGTTTACATCGTCAATTCTTGGCCAAAGTATAGACTATTATATATTGCTGGAAATCCCTGGATGTCTACTTTCCAACTCAATTGAAAGCGCGCAATTTTGAGTTCTGTAGCTCCAGAAAATCCACTTTGAGTGCAGGGAGGTCAGAATCCAACAGCATCAACAGTCCTTTTTCAACCTCTGAATCTGATTTCTGCTCAAGTCCCTCAATTTCAGTCAGAAGATACCTGAAATTACAGAAAAACACACAAACTCATAGTAAAGTCCAGAAATGTGAATTTAACACAAAATCTATTAAAAACATCCCTAAAAGTAACTAGATCCTACTAAAAACATACTAAAAACAATGTCAAAAAGCGTATAAATTATCCGCTCATCACAACACCAAACTTAAATTGTTGCTTGTCCCCAAGCAACTGAAAATCAAAATAGGATAAAAAGAATAGAATATACTATAAATTCCAAACTATCAATGAAACATAGCTTCAATCATATGAGCGGGACTTATAGCTTTTTGCCTCTTTAATAGTTTTGGCATCTCACTTTATCCATTGAGGTTCAGAATGATTGGCATCTATAGGAACTTCAGATTTCGAATAGTGTTATTGACTCTCCTAGTTCAGTATGATGATTCTTGAACACAGCTTCTTTATGAGTCTTGGCCGTGGCCCTAAGCACTTTGTTTTCCAGTATTACCACCGGATACATAAATGCCACAGACACATAATTGGGTGAACCTTTTCAGATTGTGACTCAGCTTTGCTAAAGTCCCCAATTAGAGGTGTCCAGGGTTCTTAAGCACACTCTTTTTTTTTTCTGCTTTGGACCTTGACTTTAACCGCTCAGTCTCAAGTTTTCACTTGACACCTACACGCCACAAGCACATGGTTAGGGACAGCTTGGTTTAGCCGCTTAGACTGGGATTTTATTCCTTTAGGCCCTCCTATCCACTGATGCTCAAAGCCTTGGGATCTTTTTTATTTGCCCTTGCCTTTTGGTTTTAAGGGTTATTGGCTTTTTCTGCTTGCTTTTTCTTTTTCTTTCTTTTTTTTTTTTGCCTATTTTTTTCTTTTTTTTTTCCTTTTTTTTTTCTGCAAGCTTTGTTCTTTGCTGCTCTTTCTTGCTTCAAGAATCATTTTTATGATTTTTCAGATTATCAAATAACATGTCTCCTAGTCATTATTCTTTCAAGAGCCAACATATTTAACATTCTTAAACAACAACTTCAAAAGACATATGCACTGTTCAAGCATACATTCAGAAAACAAGAAGCATTATCACCACATCAATATAATTAAACTAAGTTCAAGGATAAATTCGAAACTCATGTACTTCTTGTTCTTTTGAATTAAAACATTTTTCATTTAAGAGAGGTGATGGATTCATAGGACATTTATAACTTTAAGACATAGTTACTAACTACTAATGATCATGTAATGAAGACACAAACATGGATAAGCACATAACATATAAAACGAAAAAAACAGAAGAAAAAAGAACAAGGAATGAATCCACCTTAGTGACGGTGGCGTTTCCTTCTTGAGGAACCAATGATGTCCTTGAGCTTTTCTATGTCTCTTCCTTGTCTTTGTTGCTCCTCCTTCATTGCTTTTAGATCTTCTCTGATTTCATGAAGGATGATGGAGTGCTCTTGATATTCCACCCTTAGTTGCTTCCAATAATTGTGTGTAAGAAAATGTATCCCCTGAGGTATCTCAGGGATCTCTTGATTTGCAGTCAAATGTTCTACCACTGAGCTATAGATCCTTTACATAATTGTTTTACCACACCAAACTTAGAATGTTGCTCGCCCTCGAGCAAAAGAAGAAGGAATAGATGAAGAAGAAGATGTGGAAATAAAAACTAGGATTATGAGGAGGTAAAGTGGGGATCCTGTGGGGTCCACAGATCCTGAGATGATCCTGTGGTGTCCACAGATCCTGAGGTGTCAAGGCATTTACATCCCTGCACCAATTTACGCATGCAAAATGCCCTTGCACACAACTCTGGGCGTTCAGCGCCAGGTTGGTGCCCATTTTGGGCGTTCAACGCCCCTTTGCTGCCATTTCTGGCGTTGAACGCCAGAACCATGCTTGTTCTGGGCGTTCAGCGCCAGGATGCTCCTATTCTGGGCGTTCAGCGCCAGAACTATGCTCTGTTCTGGCGTTTGAACGCCAGACAAATGCTCCTCCAGGGTGTGATTTTTCTTCTGCTGTTTTTGATTCCGTTTTCAATTTTTATATTTATTTTGTGACTCCACATGATCATGAACCTAAGAAAACATGAAAACAATAAAAATAAGAATTAGATAAACACTGGGTTGCCTCCCAACAAGCGCTTCTTTAATGTCAATAGCTTGACAGTGGGCTCTCATGGAGCCTCACAGATGTGCAGAGCTTTGTTGAGACTCTTCAACACCAAACTTAGAGTTTGGATATGGGAGTTCAACACCAAACTTAGAGTTTGGTTGTGGCCTCCCAACACCAAACTTAGAGTTTGACTGTGGGGGCACTGGTTGACTCTGCTTGGAGAGAAGCTTTGGCTGCTTCCTCTCCATGGTTGTAGAGGGAGATCCTTGAGTTTTGAATACAAGGGAGTTCTCATTCCATTGAAGGAATATTTCACCTCTGTCAACATCAATCACAGCTCTTGCTGTGGCCAGGAAAGGTCTTCCTAGGATGATAGATTCATCCTCTTCCTTTCCAGTATCCAAGACTATGAAATCAGTAGGTATGTAAAGGCCCTCAACCTTTACTAATACATCTTCTACTTGTCCATAAGCCTGTCTTCTTGAGCTGTCTGCCATCTCTAGTGAGATTTTAGCAGCTTGCACCCCATAGATTCCCAGTTTCTCTATTACAGAGAGGGGCATGAGGTTTATTCCTGAACCAAGGTCACACAGAGCTTTAAAGATCATGGTGCCTATGGTGCAGGGTATTATGAACTTTCCAGGATCCTGTCTCTTCTGAGGCAATGTCAGTTGATCCAGATCACTTAGTTCATTGATGAACAAGGGAGGTTCAACTTCCCAAGCATCTATGCCAAATAATTTGGCATTCAGCTTCATGATTGCACCAAGAAACTTGGCAGTTTGCTCTTCAGTGACATCCTCATTCTCTTCAGAAGAGGAATACTCATCAGAGCTCATGAAGGGCATAAGGAGGTTCAATGGGATCTCTATAGTCCCTAGATGAGCCTCAGAGTCCTTTGATTCCCCAGAGGGAAGCTCCTTATTGATCACTGGACGTCCCAGGAGGTCTTCCTCCTTGGGATTCACGTCCTCTCCTTTCCTCACAGGTTCGGCCATGACACTTATGTCAATGGCCTTACACTCTCCTTTTGGGTTCTCTTCTGTATTGCTTGGGAGAGTACTAGGAGGGATTTCAGTGATCCTTTTACTCAGCTGGCCCACTTGTGCTTCCAAATTTCTAATGGAAGACCTTGTTTCATTCATGAAACTTACAGTGGCCTTAGATAGATCAGAGACTAGATTTGCTAAATTAGAAGCGTTTTGTCCAGAGTTCTCTGTCTGTTGCTGAGTTGATGATGGAAAAGGTTTGCTATTGCTAAACCTGTTTCTTCCACCATTGTTAAAGCCTTGTTGAGGCTTCTGATCCTTCCATGAGAAATTTGGATGATTTCTCCATGTTGAGTTATAGGTGTTTCCATAAGGTTCACCTAAGTAATTTACCTCTGCTATTGCAGGGTTCTCAGGATCATAGGCTTCTTCTTCAGAAGATGCCTCTTGAGTACTGTTGGATGCAGCTTGCATTCCATGCAGACTCTGAGAGATCATATTGACTTGCTGAGTCAATATTTTATTCTGAGCCAATATGGCATTCAGAGTATCAATTTCAAGAACTCCCTTCTTCATAGGCGTCCCATTATTCACAGGATTCCTTTCAGAAGTGTACATGAACTGGTTATTAGCAACCATGTCAATGAGTTCTTGAGCTTCTGCAGGCGTTTTCTTTAGGTGAATGGATCCACCTGCAGAAGTGTCCAGTGACATCTTTGATAGCTCAGACAGACCATCATAGAATATATCCAGGATGGTCCATTCTGAAAGCATGTCAGAAGGACACTTTTTGGTCAACTGTTTGTATCTTTCCCAAGCTTCATAGAGAGATTCACCTTCTTTCTGTCTGAAAGTTTGAACATCAGCTCTAAGCTTGCTCAGCTTTTGAGGAGGAAAGTACTTGGCTAAGAAAGCCGTGACCAGCTTATCCCAAGAGTTCAGGCTGTCTTTAGGTTGAGAATCCAACCATAATCTAGCTCTGTCTCTTACAGCAAAAGGGAAAAGCATGACCCTGTAGACTTCAGGATTTACGCCATTAGTCTTAACAGTATCACATATCTGCAAGAATTCAGTTAAGAACTGAAAAGGATCTTCAGATGGAAGTCCATGAAACTTGCAGTTCTGCTGCATCAGAGAAACTAACTGAGGTTTCAGCTCAAAGTTGTTTGCTCCAATGGCAGGAATGGAGATGCTTCTTCCATGTAAATTGGAATTAGGTGCAGTAAAGTCACCAAGCATCCTTCTTTCATTATTATTATTTTCGGCTGCCATCTCCTCTGCCTGTTCGAAAATTTCTGAAAGGTTATCTCTGGATTGTTGTATTTTAGCTTCTCTTAATTTTCTCTTCAGAGTCCTTTCAGGTTCTGGATCTGCTTCCACAAGAATGTTCTTATCCTTGCTCCTGCTCATATACAAGGAAGAATGGACAGAAAAATAATAATAATAATAGAGATCCTTTATACCACAGTATAGGGATCCCTGTGTGAGTAGAAGAAGAGGGGGGAGATAAAGGATGTGATGTAAAGGAAGAAACACAACTGTGAGGAGGCTTTGAGAAGTGAGATGAGATGTTAGGATATGAATGAATAAGTAGAATGAGATGGGGGAAGGAAAATTTTCGAAAATTATTTTGAAAAAGAGTTAGTGATTTTTGAAAAATGGTTTTTGAAAATTGTTAGTATTTTTTTTCGAAATTTTTTTTTTTAAATTTAAAAATAAAAACAATTAGTTAATTAAAAAGAAATTTTTGAAAAAGAGGGAGATATTTTTGAAAATTGAGAGAGAGAGAGTTAGTTAGGTGGTTTTGAAAAAGATAAGAAACAAACAACAAGTTAGTTAGTTAGTTGAAACAAATTTTGAAAAGATAGGAAGTTAGGAAGTTAGAAAAGATATTTTGAAAAGATATTTTTGAAAAAGAAGGAAGATATTTTCGAAAATGAGAGAGAGAGGGTTAGTTAGGAGGTTTTGAAAAAGTTAAGAAACAAACAAAAAGTTGGTTAGTTAGTTGAAACAAATTTTGAAAAGATAAGAGGTTAGGAAGTTAGAAAAGATATTTTGAAAAGATATTTTTTTTGAAAAAGATAAGATAAGAAGATATTTTGAAAAGATATGATAGGAATTAGTTTTGAAAAAGATTTGATTTTTAAAATCACAATTAATGACTTGATTCATAAGAAATCACAAGATATGATTTTAGAACTTAAAGTTTGAATCTTTCTTAACAAGCAAGTAACAAACTTCAAATTTTTGAATCAAAACATTAATTGATTAGTTATTTTCGAAAATTTGGTATAAAAATAAGAAAAATATTTTTGAAAAATATTTTTGGAATTTTTGAAAATAACTAAGAATTTTGAAAAAGATTTGATTTTTGAAAAAGATTTTGAAAAAGATAAGATTTTCAAATTGAAAATTTGATTTGACTCATGAGAAACAATTTGATTTTAAAAATTTTTGAAAAAGTCAATCCAAATTTTCGAATTTGATGAGAGAAAAAGGAAAAGATATTTTTTTTATTTTTGAATTTTAATGAAAAACATGAAAAATATGCAATGCATGAAATTTTTAGATCAAAACATGTGATGCATGCAAGAATGCTATGAATGTCAAGATGAACACCAAGAACACTTTGAATGTCATGATGAACATTAAGAACATATTTTTGAAAAATTTTTAATGCAAAGAAAACATGCAAGACACCAAACTTAGAATTCTTTAATGCTTACGCACTAAGAATTCAAGAATGCATATGAAAAACATGAAAAGACACAAAACAAAAAATCATCAAGATCAAACAAGAAGACTTACCAAGAACAACTTGAAGATCATGAAGAACACTATGAATGCATGATATTTTCGAAAAAATGCAAGATGCATATGCAATTGACACCAAACTTATAACATGACTCAAGACTCAAACAAGAAACACAAAAATATTTTTGATTTTTATGATTTTCTAATTTTTTTGTATTTTCTTTTAATTTTTTTCAAAAATATTTGGGAAAAAAGAAGCAATGAATTCATAGTCCTCAATCAAAATCCTGGGAATTAGACATGGCTTAATAGCCAGCCAAGCTAAAACATGTTATATGAGACACTAGAATTCATTCTCAAAAATTTTGAAAAAAAATATATTTTTGAAAACATTTTTATTTATTTATTTTTTTTTTCGAAAATAGATGAGAGATTTTTGAAAATATTTTTGAAATATTTTTGAAAACAAAAACGAAAAGAAAATTACCTAATCTGAGCAACAAGATGAACCGTCAGTTGTCCAAACTCAAACAATCCCCGGCAACGGCGCCAAAAACTTGGTGCACGAAATTGTGATCTCCAGGCTCGAACAAATCCTGGTAATGGCTCCAAAGCTTGGTGCTCTGATCTTAATTCATAATTGTCACAACTTCGATACAACTAACCAGCAAGTGCACTGGGTCGTCCAAGTAATACCTTACGTGAGTAAGGGTCGAATCCCACGGAGATTGTTGGTATGAAGCAAGCTATGGTCACCTTGTAAATCTCAGTCAGGCAGATATAAAGTGATAATGGTGTTTTCGAATTTAATATAATAAGATAGGGATAGAAATACTTATGTAAATCATTGGTAGGAATTTCAGATAAGCGAGTGAAGATGCTTTTCGTTCCTCTGAACCTCTGCTTTCCTGCTATCTTTATCCAATTAGTCTTACTCCTTTCCATGGCTGGCTTTATGTGATACATCACCACTGTCAATGGCTACTTTCGGTCATCTCTCGGGAAAATGATCCAATGCCCTGTCACGGCACGGCTAATCGTCTGGAGGCATCACCCTTGCCAATGGCTTCATCTTATCCTCTCAGTGAATAATATGCTCACGCACCCTGTCACGGCACGGCTATTCATCTGTCGGTTCTCGATCATGCTGGAATAGGATTTACTATCCTTTTGCGTCTGTCACTAACGCCCTGCAATCGCGAGTTAGGAGCTCGTCACAGTCATTCAATCATTGAATCCTACTCGGAATACCACAGACAAGGTTTAGACCTTCCGGATTCTCTTGAATGCCGCCATCATTCTAGCTTACGCCACGAAGATTCTGGTTAGGAGATCTAAGAGATATTCATTCTAGCTTAATTCATGTAGAACGGAAGTGTTTGTCAGGCACGCGTTCATAGGGGAGAAGGATGATGAGCGTCACACATAATCATCACCTTCATCACGTTCTTGGGTGCGAATTGATATCTTAGAAGCGAAATAAGAAGAATTGAATAGAAAACAGTAGTACTTTGCATTAATCTTTGAGGAACAGCAGAGCTCCACACCTTAATCTATGGAGTGTAGAAACTCTACCGTTAAAAATACATAAGTGAAAGGTCCAGGCATGGCCGAGATGGCCAGCCCCCTAAAACGTGATCAAAGGATCATAAGGTAATCCAAAGATGTCAAATACAATAGTAAGAGGTCCTATTTATAATAAACTAGCTACTAGGGTTTACATGAGTAAGTAATTGATGTACAAATCCACTTCCGGGGCCCACTTGGTGCGTGCTTGGGCTTGGGCTTGAGTGTTACACGTGCAGAGGCCATTTGTGGAGTTGAACGCCAGTTTCTGTGCCAGTTTGGGCGTTCAACTCTGGTTTTGGATCCTTTTCTGGCGCTGGACGCCAGATTTGGGCAGAAGGCTGGCGTTGAACGCCAGTTTACGTCGTCAATTCTTGGCCAAAGTATGGAATATTATATATTGCTGGAAAGCCCTGGATGTCTACTTTCCAACGCAATTGGAAGCGCGCCATTTCGAGTTCTGTAGCTCCAGAAAATCCACTTTGAGTGCAGGGAGGTCAGAATCCAACAGCATCAGCAGTCCTTTTTCAACCTCTGAATCTGATTTCTGCTCAAGTCCCTCAATTTCAGTCAGAAGATACCTGAAATTATAGAAAAACACACAAACTCATAGTAAAGTCCAGAAATGTGAATTTAACATAAAAACTAATGAAAACATCCCTAAAAGTAACTAGATCCTACTAAAAACATACTAAAAATAATGTCAAAAAGCGTATAAATTATCCGCTCATCAATGATTGATTGATTTAAAGAAACCATGCAATTCCATTCCAAATTACTTACTTACAATGCAAAAAAGTGCATGAAACCTAATAAGAACAAAGAAAAAGACTAGTAAAACTAGGCTATGATGACTTGTCATCAAAGGTGGCCGAGGAGAAGGTTAAAGCCGCTCAGGAGGAAGCCAAGACTGCTGAAGAAAAGCTGAAGAATGCCGATGCATCCGTGGCACGACTTACCGAGCGGGAGCTCACTCCGGAAGGTCAGCTTAATGCCGCTCAGGGTCGGGTGGTCGCGTTAGGGAAGGAGCGTGATGAGGCTCTCTCTTCGGCCAAAATCCCTCAGGATGAAGTTGTTGAATTCAAGAAGAAGTATAAAGACACCGTTAAGCAGTGGAAAAATGCTATCTTGATGACCGAGGAGGCTCTAAAGGCACAAGAAAAGCTCCTGGCTCCCGACTTTGACACCTCCGCCGTTGGCATTTTCAAGACCATCAGGGATGGCAAGATTGTTGATATACCGAAGTAGTGATTTGTATATCTGTAACGTGTATTTTTGTGACTTGTAATCTTTCCTTGCGACCTTTTTAGACTTTGGATTTATTTGCCGTTGGTAACTTGTGTACTTTTGTGACTTTGATAGCAATGTTTGTTTCCTGCCTTGTCGGCGTTTACTTTTTCTTATTTTCTTTACCATTTGCTGGCATTAACTCGTTTGTTCATGAACGCCTTGTTGTTTAGTTGGTAATTGGTGAAGCCGGGACATGGCTTTTACCTTTTTGGTAGCCGTGTTGTGGCGTTTGTTGCTTTTGTGGTCCCCGGGGTGATCAGCCCCGAGTCCGTTTACTCGTTACGGTGCCTTACTTAATAACAAGCGGTGCGAAAAACAAAATAATAATAACAAAAGATGACAGGTAGCAATTGTAACAAGCTTAACTGTAACATGATAGCAAAGATGACAAGTAATTCGTCATAAAGCGTTCTTACTAAATCGGCCAATCTACTCTATGAGTAGAATCTTCTCAAGTTACTCGAGTTCCAAGTTGTCGGGACTTCCTTGCCATCTAGTCATTCCAACTTGTAGGCGCCCTTGCCAATCACTTCTTTCACCCTGTAAGGGCCTTCGCAGTTGGCCATCAGCTTTCCTTCCCTGGGTGTCGGGGCTCCAATATCATTGCGCCTTAGGACCAGGTCATCCTGCTCGAATTCTCTCTTGAGCACCTTGACATTGTAGCGTAAGGCCATTCTTTGCTTTAGCGCTGTCTCTCATAAGTGGGCCATCTCCCTAGCCTCATCCACCAAGTCCTTTTCCACGGCCTCCTCGATTCCTCCTAAGAGTAGTCGCGGGCTCGGCTCGCCGATCTCCACGGGTATTATTGCATCCACCCCATAAGTGAGTCGGAAAGGTGTTTCCTCGGTGGCCGACTGTTGAGTTGTGTGATAGGACCAGAGAACCGAGGCTAGTTCATCTGCCCACGCTCCTTTCTTCTGGTCAAGTCGCTTCTTGAGGCCTTGTAAGATTACCTTGTTTGCGGCCTCTACTTGTCCGTTGGTTTGGGGATGCTCAACTGACGAGAACTTTTGTTTTATGCCCAAACCGGCTAGGAATTCTCCGAATCTTTTATCAGCGAACTGGGTCCCATAATCCGAGATGATGACTTCCGGGATCCCGAATTTTGCTATTACATACCTCCACATGAACTTTCGACAATTGGCTAAGGATATGCTGGCCAACGGCTCTGCTTCTACCCACTTTGTGTAGTAATCAATTGCCACTATCAGGTACTTGACTTGTCCTGGTCCGACCGAGAAGGGTCCTAGTAGGTCAACTCCCCATTGTGAGAAAGGACAGGAAGCCGTGAGAAGACTGAGCTCGGTTGCTGGCGCTTTGTGGAAGTTAGAGTTTTTCTGGCATCTTTTGCACCTTCTCACGAACTCTTTAGAATCCGCCATCATGGAAGGCCAGTAATATCTGGCTCTGATAAGCTTCCTAGCTAAGGCCTTCCCTCCGATGTGGTGACCACAGCATCCTTCGTGGATTTCTCGGAGACCATATTCTGTTTGATCAGGGCGTAGCCATTTCAGCAATGGTTGGCTAAGCCCTTTTTTAAACAACTGGCCTTGTATGATTGCATACTTGGCCCCTTCCCGCCTTATTGTTTTGGCCGTCTTCTCGTCGCTGGAAAGCCTGGCCTTTTCCAAGAAGTTGATGATCGGGTCCATCCAAGAGGGCTCTGGCTAGGTCAGTTGTAAGACCACCGTTGGTTCTTTTATCAAACCTTGAATGAGAGACCGGTTGCCAGTCCTTGATTTTGTGCTCGCTAACTTGGACAGGAGGTCTGCCCGTGTGTTCCTTTCTCTCAGAACGTGTTGGATCGTGACCTCCTCAAATTGGTTCCTCATCTCTTTGACTTTCTCTAGATACTTCTGTAGTAGCGAGTCTCTGGCTTGGTAGGTCCCATTGATCTGAGAAGTTACGACCTATGAGTCGCTACATACTTCCAGTCTAGTGGCTCTGACCTCTTTTGCTAAGGCTAAGCCGCCCAGCAGGGCCTCATACTCTGCTTGATTGTTTGACTGGGAAGTCAAACTTGATTGACTGCTCATATACAACTCCAGCTGGGTTTTCCAAGATGATTCTTGCTCCTCCGAATGCTTGGTTGGATGCTCCGTCCACATGGAGCTTCCACCGTGTGCTCGGTGTCTCGGCACAGTCCCCCGTCACTTCTACCAGGAAGTCGGCCATGGCTTAAGCCTTGATTGTGTACCTAGGCTCATACTGCAAATCATATTGGGAGAGTTCAACAGCCCAAGTCATCATTCTACCTGCCAGGTTGGGTTTCTGGAGTACTTGCCGGATTGCTTGATCCGTCCTGACAATTACCTGATGTCCTTGAAAGTACTGCCGCAACCTGCGCGACGATGTCAGGAGCGCATATGCCACTTTCACCAGGTTGCTGTATCTTAGCTCTGCTCCTTGCAGTGCTTTACTCACAAAATATAACGGTTGCTGGGTCTTCCCTTCTTCTCGCATCAAGACCGCCGCCAAGGCCTCGTCAGTTACTGCCAAGTACAAATACAGTGCTTCTCCCTTCTTAGGCTTCGCCAGGACGGGTGGTGAGGAGATTATTTCTTTGAATTGTTTGAAAGCCTCTTCACATGTCGGGGTCCATTCAAACACGATCCCCTTTTTCATTAGGTTAAAGAAAGGTAGGGCTTTGGCTGCCGAGGCGGCGAGGAAATGAGATAGCACGGTGAGTCTGCCCGCTAACCTTTGGATACCTTTCACACTTTCCGGGCTCTTCATCTGTAGGATCGCTTCACACTTTTCCAGGTTGGCCTCCACCTCTCGTTGGGTTATCATGAACCCCAAGAATTTACCAGCTTCGACTGCGAAGGTACACTTCAGCGGATTAAGCCTCATTCCATGTAGACGGAGAGACGCGAAGATGCCTTCCAGGTCGCTAATGAGGGCCTCAGGCCTAGCGGTCTTTACCAAGATGTCATCTACGTATACCTCTACTGTCTTGCCGATGAGGTCCCTGAAGACCTTGTTCATCAGCCTTTGGTATGTGGCACCCATTTTTTTCAGTCCGAACGGCATCACCTTGTAGCAGTATGTCCCTCCTGGCGTTATGAACGCCGTTTTTTCTTCGTCTGGTGGGTGCATCGGTATCTGATTATACCCAGAATAGGCATCCACGAAGCTCAAATACCGGTACTCTGCCCTCGTGTCAACAAGAGCATCGATGTTGGGTAGGGGGAAGGAATCTTTTGGACATGCTTTGTTAAGGTCGGAGTAATCCACGCACATCCTCCATTTCCCATTGTGTTTTCTAACCAAGACAACGTTTGCCAGCCACGTCGAGTAGTCTAGTTCCCGAATGAAGCCCGCTTCTAGTAGGCTGGCCGTCTGCTTGGCCACCTCTTCTGCCCTTTCTCAGGACATTTTCTCCTCCTTTGGGCCACTGGCTTTGCCTCCGGCCTCACGGCTAGCTGGTGTGACATGAATCGGGGGTCTATACCCGGCATGTCGGCCGGAGTCCAGGCAAACAAGTCACCGTTGGCTCTAATCATCTCGATCAGAGGTTCTTTCATGTCATGGGGTAGATTCCTATTTACAAAGGTAAATTTCTCCTCGGAGTCTCCGACCCTGAACTTTTCCAGGTCTCCCTCTGGTTCCGGCCTGGGTTTGTCATCAACCCTGGCATAGGTCGGCAAGAAAGACCACGGATGCTTCCTTAGATTTCTTTCTCAGGGAGAAGATTGCATTGTCGCATGCGACTGCCATCTCCAGGTTGCCCCTGACGGTCCCTACTGACCCATCATCAGCTACGAACTTCATTAGCAATATTTTGGTGCATATCACCGCCCCGAACTCGTTGATGGTTTTCCTCCCTAGGATGAGGTTGTAGGCTATGGAGTCCCTCAAGACAACGAACTCCGCCATTAGCGACCTCTTCCCCCTACCTCCGCCGATGGAGACCGGGAGGAAAACTATACTGTCTGGCTTGATGAAGTTATCGCCTAGGCCTACCACGCCATGTCGGTGACCTCTCAGGTCGGTATCACATAGGCCCAGAGCATCAAATACATTGCAGAACATGATATTGGAGTCGGTCCCCGTGTCCACTAAGATACGCTTTACTAGGCCGGTGCCCACCCGGGTCGTGATCACCATTGGCGGGTTCTCTGCCACCTCATCAAACCATTGATCTTCGGGGCCGAAGGATATAGAGGGTACCCTCCGGGAGGCCCGTGCGGGGCCAAAGGTCATAGCTAAGACCTTGGCGTCCTTCTTGCTAGCCAATTTCGATCAGGGAGGGACATCCCTCCCAACCACCACATTTACCACCGTGACGCCGCGCTCGTTGTCCTCTTCGGGTTCTTGTCTCTGTCTTATGGCACGGCTTTTGTCCTCTGCTGACCGGTCCCTCCTCCTTGTTTCCCTTATTAGGTGGGAGAACTCGGCCAACTTTCCTTCTCGAATGGCCTGCTCCAGGGCGTCTTTCAGGTCAAAACAGTCTTGGGTTTTGTGGCCATAACCCTTGTGATAATCGCAATAGAGGTTCTTGTTTCCTCCTGTCCTATCTTTGAGTTATCGGGGCTTCAACAAGATGCCCTTGTCGGTGATCTGCTGATAGACCTCGACGATTAGAGCTGCCAGGGGAGTGCAGTTGGTGAACTTCCCAACACGGGGGAAGGGTTTTGAGGTCTTGGCCAATACTCCGTCTCTGGAGTGTTCCTTGGCCCTTTCCCCACCGCCTGGTGGGTGGGCATTAGAGTATGCGGGCTGACGTTTATTGGCTGCCACAACCCGACTCACTTCTTCATCATTGATGTATTCCCTAGCTACGCGCTGAATCTCTTGCATCGTTCAGACAGGCTTGGTGGTAAGGTGTTTCCTGGGGTTCCTGGGTACCATCATACCTCATGTCAGTCGGCTTGTCAAAGTGCTTTGGTAACCGAACTCCAAAGATCAAATGGTGGAAGGAGTCGCCCCATGATTACTGGTTACTGGGTTCGTCTCGGTCTTCCCCTATTGTGCTCCCTGTTAGGCTGGCTTCTCCTTGCCCTTGCCGCATGATGTTCTTGTTGTGGTCGGCTCCTTCTTTTTTGTTCCCTGTCGGCCTCCCAGTCTTTGTTTTCGGTATCTATTGCCGCCTCCTCGGTACCTCTCTGCTTTCCAGGCTTTTTGATTCTGACCGGGGGGTCGGGGTGCGCCTAGAGTGACTTCCTCGGAGACTCCTCTCTCCTCTTTGCATGGATTGGGAAGGTTCTTGACTAGGAGTAGGCTGACGACTTTCACGGTTGGCTACTTCTCGCTCCAGGTTCTGCACCCTATGGCGCAGCTATTGTATTATTCTGGCGCTATCACTGCCTGTTCCTCCAAAGGGGCGTCCCTCAGGTTGCCGCCGGGGGGAACCTGGTGCCCTCGTGAGCGGTGGCTCCAGCGGCTACCCTACTGCTTCTGAGATCTGCTCCTTCCCCTCCATGCCCGGCTCCAGCATCGACCCCATCAGGAACCAGAACAAAATCCATAGATCCCCACAGACGGCGCCAATGTTCAGTATGTCGGGTTACCGGACGGTTTAGGTGTGAGGATGGGTCCTGCTTCGGTCTGAGTTCTGGAAATGGTTTGCGCGATCTGCCGACTTTCCGAGCTCTCAATGAGATGAGGGGGGTGCCACCTGCAAGGATACTCCAACGCCCAAGTCAATGTGGAGTGCAGGTGGAAAAAGAGGAAAGTTATGATGACGTACCTTGGGGGAGGGGTAGGATCCTCCCCTTATATATCCTGTCAGTAGGACGGGCCCCATAAGAGGAGGCCACCTTCCAGGAAGCTTCACTTCCCACAACTGTCACGCAGCTGTCAGTCAGGACGCGTGTTCGGATCCTGGATTCGGGTGGATTGTAGGCACCGACCGTGCAGGCCAGTTAGTTGCGGGTCATGCGGTATCTCTGTTAAGTTGGGCTGGGCCGTAACAGGAATTTTGTTGGTAAGTACTAGGAAACATGCATCAAATATATATGCCCATGAAACCATAAGCATTTGGGAGATGTCTATTATTAAAATTCGACTCATCCGATTTTGCAAGTTTTTATAAAAGGAATAATTTTTTTGACTTTTTTTTTTTTAGGAATTCTACAAGTATTAACTCAAATATCAGCTAAATTACAATATTAGTCACCTAATATTTTTTATTTTTTTTTTCTATTTCTTCGAAAATTTTTATTATAGACAAGGTATCTGTTTTATCTTAGTTAATCTCACCTTACCTTATACATTGTATATAAAAGAAATTTGTGAACACAGTTAAGATATTTAATTTATTAACGATATCACATGGTTTGAATTACAAAACAAGTCAATTATAAGTTAAGTCACTTAATCCTCTCATATTGTGTCACCTTTGATAGAATTCGTTGTAAAACATGTGCATATATACATGGTTTCACAACGTACAAGGGAATTGGTCCTTCGCCCTGTCGCGCACAATTAGTGATGTTGTCTTTTGAAAATGAGCTGTTCTCACATGCCTTAGAGGAATATTGTTCATCATTTGCTTTGGTGAAAATAATTTGTAACATTTTTTATTTATTATAATTTCATATTATTAATATTTTTAACAGGTTTAGTCATTTTTATTATATTGTTATTATCATTTGATGGTGTTACAATTTTTTAAAATAAAACTTCATGTATATTTTTATTTTGGACAAGAATTACTATTCGAGGATACGAATAAATGAATATTTGAATTAAATCATAATTTTTTTTAACATGTGATTTATCCCTGCGTTTTTAGTCCCTAACATTCTATGTAAGGTGGTGGAAAGAGGAAGAAAAGAGTGAATCTAACAGGTTAGAATGTTTTGAAGTGTTCAATTATATTTATATTAGAAATAAATAGTATGATCAGAATCCAATCAATCATGTGTTAAATAATTTGTTATTGTTATTATATTAAAATGTTAATATAATGAGATCCTTGATTAAATTTAGAGATTTATCATTGTGATAGTGATCATAATATTGAAAGATAAATCTTTTATAATTTAATCTAAATTATTCTTGGTCATACGATTATTAAAAAGGACATTATAATTCGAAAAGATCAATATATATATATAATGGTCTTCATTGGATGAAGATTTTATATATATGGTGCATATAGAGATATGAGCATTGAACTGACTCATTTTCAGAATTCCTAATTGTTATAATTACCGCATATTTGTCAATAGGATATTCTCAAAATGAACAAAGTAATAGAGTTCCTTTGACTTGTGACTATCATAGTAATTGACAATGTATTTATTATACTTTGATTCCGGACACCTAATATCCGATGGTGCTAGTTGAATGGGCATTGGGTATGATTTAAATACTTGTAAAATTAATGATTAGTCAATAAAGAATCCGTCAACTCTCGGTAAAGAGTTTGAACTCTATGATTATAATGACTGAGATGAATAAAACTGTGACCAAGGAGATTGAATGAATGAATAAATGAGTTTCTTAAGTCATTCACAGTTCATTATAATAATGGTATCAAGTTAGAGTTTGATAATTAAACCATACTCTAAGAGTTAACTAAGAGCTAAAAAGATGGAAGGAATTATACTTTGTTCTTCTCGGGTTCTTAGTAAAAATATATTACTTCGTACTATCGGGTCGTTGAGGAGTATTGCTAGACGCCAACATTGATTAGTAAATTTAGTATGACTAATTTTCTACCCGCTTAGTATTGAACCTATGGGGTCACACACTAACGAGTGTCCTAATCTTTGCTGTAGAATTATTTAATTATTATTTTGATTTGATAAAAAAAAATAATTATATTAATTCAAATGGAATATTATTATATTCTTCGCTAGCACCAAGAATATAATAATAATAATAATAATAATAATAATATGATAATTGAGAATACAAAATGAGATTTGAGAATAATTAGTTATTCTATCTCTAAATTTGATTATAAATTTGGATGAGATCCTAACTGATTCTGTTTCAAATTGAATTATGATATGATTCATAAATTTGAAAGATTCAAGTTTAGAATAACAAGATATGATTCAAATTTGAATTGAGATTCAAATCTAGAATCAGTAACAAATCTCATACTATATATATATATATATATATATGCCAAGAGTAGTGAAAAAAGAGGAGAATAAAAAATACAAGAGTTTTATTCCTTTACCTCTACACACATAAATGTATGTGAGCCTAATTCTTGGAGAAGAATTTTATGGCATGCAAATAGTTGCAAGAGGTTTCTCAATTTAGATCAAATGTCCATTGGTCAAGAAGTTGACAGCAAAGGTTGGTCTCGGTGTGGATACGCATAGCGCCTTCATACCATCGAAGGAGAAAGTAATTTTTAGGGATAAGTATTTTTTTCATCTCTAAAGTCTAGGGTGAAAATCAAATTCATCTCCAACCTTTTTTGTTATTAAAATCATCCTCAACCTTTAAAACACCTTAAAATCATCCTCCCCCCATCAACAAAAATTTTTGGACACATTTACCCCTGGAGTCTTTAACGATTCCTTTTCATTCCCGTGAAAGGCATTCACTATCTCATTTACATTACACACTTGAAAGCTGATGTTTCATGTTCAATGATGCCTTAGCATGGGTTTGTCGTCACCTGAGGAGTATCAAAACTGCATTTGGATGGCGTTAGCAAGGGTAAAAAAGGAGGTCAGTCCGCCGTTGTCATCGCTATTCAGGTATGTATGCAGCATTTGTTACAGTTTTGGTCGAGGTTGAACGTAATAATGTTTGAATAGATTCTTTTAGTTTCCTAAAACTGCGAGGGTTTGATTTAAATTTTTTTCTCTTTAAGAAATAGGAAGCTTTACTCTGACTGTCTACCATGGGGGTCGATTCGGATATGATAATGGGACGTTGCAGTATATTGGGGGACAAAAGATACTCATTGAAGATGTTGAGAATGATTGTTGCTCTGTATTTGAGGCATATGCAGAGCTAAGGTAGTTTGGGTACACAAAGGAGAACATTTCAGCTCTGTGGTATAAGGATCCAACAAGTGAATGGTTAGAGAAGGCTCTGAAATTATTTGCTACAGATAAAGATGCACTTGAGCTGTGTAGAATAGCGAAGTTGAGGGGTCATGTTGAGGTGTTTGTGGTGTATGTGGTTGAGGATGTAGAAGGAGTTCCTGAAGTTTGGTTTATTGATGTTGGAGGCCAAACAAAGGAAAATCCCATTAATCAGTGGTTTATGAGGATGAACAAGGTCAACAGGTGAAAAATGATGATGTGCAACAAGTTAATGAAGGATATAACTTAGAAACAGATGTGGTTGCTGAAAATGAACGGGATTAGACAAATAGCGATGATGACAGCGATGATGAGGAGTTTATTCCATCTGATCTTAAGGTGGATAGTGCAGACGACGTTCATTTTACACACACGCATATGCACGCACGCACGCACACGCACGCACGCGCATATATATATATATATATATATATATATATATATATATATATATATATATATATATATATATATATATATATATATGGTGCATATAGAGATATGAGTATTAAGCTTACTCATTTTGAGAATTCCTAATGGTTATAATTACCGCATATTTGTCAATAGGATATTCTCAAAATGAACATAGTAATAGAGTTCCTTTGACTTGCGACTATCATAGTAATTGACAATGTATTTATTATACTTTTATTCTGGACACCTAATATCCTAGGGTGCTAGTTGAATGGGCATTGGGTATGATTTAAATACTTGTAAAATTAATGATTAGTCAATAAAGAATCCGTCAACTCTCGGTAAAGAATTTGAACTCTATGATTATAATGACTGAGATGAATAAAACTGTGACCAAGGAGATTGAATGAATGAATAAATGAGTTTCTTAAGTCATTCACAGATCATTATAATAATCGTATCAAGTTAGAATGTGATAATTAAACCATACTCTAAGAGTTAACTAAGAGCTAAAAAGATGGAAGGAATTATACTTTGTTCTTCTCCGGTTCTTGGTAAA
Source organism: Arachis hypogaea (assembly GCF_003086295.3). Taxonomy (NCBI): domain Eukaryota; kingdom Viridiplantae; phylum Streptophyta; class Magnoliopsida; order Fabales; family Fabaceae; genus Arachis; species Arachis hypogaea. The sequence continues at coordinate 70,059,306 of NC_092048.1, read as the reverse complement.
AATATATTACTTCGTACTATCGGGTCGTTGAGGAGTGTTGCTAGACACCAACCTTGATTAGTAAATTTAGTATGACTAATTTTCTACCCGCTTAGTATTGAACCTATGGGGTCACACACTAACAAGTGTCCTAATCTTTGCTGTAGAATTATTTAATTATTATTTTGATTTGATAAAAAAATAATTATATTAATTTAAATAGAATATTATTATATTCTTCGCTAGCACCAAGAATATAATAATAATAATAATAATAATAATAATAATAATAATAATAATAATATGATAATTGAGAATACTAAATGAGATTTGAGAATAATTAGTTATTCTATCTCTAAATTTGAATTATAAATTTGGATGAGATCCCAACTGATTCTGTTTCAAATTGAATTATGATGTGATTCATAAATTTGAAAGATTCAAGTTTAAAATAACAAGATATGATTCAAATTTGAATTGAGAATCAAATTTAGAATCAGTAACAAATCTCATACTATATATATATGCCAACAGTAGAGAAAGAAGAGGAGAATAAAAAATACAAGAGTTTTATTCCTTTACCTCTACATACATAAATGTATGTGAGCCTAATTTTTGGAGAAGAATTTTATGGCATGCAAATAGTTGCAAGAGGTTTCTCAATTTAGATCAGATGTCTATTGGTCAAGAAGTTGACAGCAAAGGTTGGTCTCGGTATGGATACGCATAGCGCCTTCGTACCATCGAAGGAGAAAGTAATTTTTAGGGATAAGTACTTTTTTCATCTCTAAGGTCTAGGGTAAAAATCAAATTCGTCCCCAACTTTTTTTTGTTATTAAAATTATCCTCAACCTTTACAAACACTTTAAAATCATCTTCCACCCCCCCCCCCATCAACGAAAATTTTCGGACACATTTACCCCTAGAGTCTTTAACATTTCCTTTTCATTCCCGTGAAAGGCATTCACTGTCTCATTTACATTTCACACTTGAAAGCTGATGTTTCATATTCAATGATGCCCTATGATGCACGAAATTGTGATCTCTGGTAATGGCTCCAAAGACTTGGTGCTCTAATCTTAATTCATAATCTGTCACAACTTCGATACAACTAAGCAGCAAGTGCACTGGGTCGTCCAAGTAATAAACCTTACGTTAGTAAGGGTCGATCCCACGGAGATTGTTGGTATGAAGCAAGCTATGGTCATCTTGTAAATCTCAATCAGGCGGATATAAAATAGTTATGGAGTTTTCGAAAATAGAGAAGAAAACAAGGATAGAAATACTTATGTAGATCATTGGTGAGAATTTTAGATAAGCGTGTAGAGATGCTTTCGTTCCTCTGAACCTCTGCTTTCCTGTTGTCTTCATCCAATCAGTCTTACTCCTTTCTATGGCTGGCTTTATGTAAGGATATCACCTTCGTCAATGGCTACTTTTGATCCTCTCTGGAAAATGGTCCGATGCGCTGTCACTGCATGGCTAATCGTCTGGAGGCATCACCCTTGCCAATGGCTACATCCCATCCTCTTGTGAAAAAGGTCCAGATGCTCTGTCACAGCACGGCTAATCATCTGAGGTTCTCGATCATGCTGGAATAGGATTCACCCTCCTTTTGCGTCTGTCACTACGCCCAGCAATTGCGAGTTTGAAGTACATCACAGTCATTCAATCCCACAGTCCTACTCGGAATACCACAGACAAGGTTTAGACTTTCCGGACTCTCATGAATGCCGCCATCAATCTAGCTTATACCATGAAGATTCTGTTAAGAGATCCAAGAGATACTCATTCAATCTAAGGTAGAACGGAAGTGGTTGTCAGGCACGCGTTCATAGGGAATGATGATGATTGTCACGTTCATCACATTCATCTTAGAAGCGGAATAAGTTGAATTGAATAGAAAAATAGTAGTACTTTGCATTAATCTTTGAGGAACAGTAGAGCTCCACACCTTAATCTATGGAGTGTAGAAACTCTACCGTTGAAAATACATAAGTGAAAGGTTCAGGCATGGCCGAATGGCCAGCCCCTCTGATCTAAGAACCAGGCGTCCAAAGATGTCTAATACAATAGTAAAAAGTCCTATTTATAATAAACTAGCTACTAGGGTTTACAGAAGTAAGTAATTGATGCATAAATCCACTTTCGGGACCCACTTGGTGTGTGCTTGGGCTGAGCTTGAATGTTACACGTGCAGAGGCTCTTTCTGGAGTTGAACGCCAGGTTGTAACGTATTTCTGGCGTTCAACTCTGGTTTGTGACTTGTTTCTGGCGTTTAACTCTAGACAGCAGCGTAGAACTGGCGTTCAACGCCCTTTTACGTTGTCTAAAATCGTTCAAAGTATGGACTATTATACATTGCTGGAAAGCCATGGATGTCTACTTTCCAACGCAATTGAAATCGCGCCATTTTGAGTTCTGTAGCTCCAGAAAATCCACCTTGAGTGCAGGGAGGTCAGAATCGAACAGCATCAGCAGTCCTTCTTCAACCTCTGAATCTGATTTTTTGCTCAAGTCCCTCAATTTCAGCTAGAAAATACCTGAAATCACAGAAAAACACACAAACTCATAGTAAAGTCCAGAAATGTGATTTTAACATAAAAACTAATGAAAACATCCCTAAAAGTAACTAGATTCTACTAAAAACATACTAAAAACAATGCCAAAAAGCGTATAAATTATCCGCTCATTCATGAAACTCACAGTGGCCTTAGATAGAACTAAGTTTGCAAAATTAGAGGTATTTTGTTCAGAGTTCTCTATCTGTTGCTGAGTGGATGATGGAAAAGGTTTACTATTGTTAAACCTATTTCTTCCACCATTATTAAAGCCTTGTTGAGGCTTTTGATCCTTCCATGAGAAATTTGGATGATTTCTCCATGATGGGTTATAGGTGTTTCCATAAGGTTCACCCATATAATTTACCTCTGCTATTGCAGGGTTTTCAAGATCATAAGCTTCTTCTTCAGAAGATGCCTCTTGAGTACTGTTGGATGCAGCTTGCATTCCATTCAAACTCTGAGAAACCATATTGACTTGCTGAGTCAATATTTTGTTCTGAGCCAATATGGCATTCAGAGTATCAATTTCAAGAACTCCCTACTTCATAGGCATCCCATTACTCACAGGGTTCCTCTCAGAAGTGTACATGAACTGGTTATTAGCAACCATGTCAATGAGTTCTTGAGCTTCTGCAGGCGTTTTCTTTAGGTGAATGGATCCACCTGCAGAGGTATCCAATGACATCTTAGCCAATTCAGATAGACCATCATAGAATATATCTAGGATGGTCCATTCTGAAAGCATGTCAGAAGGACACTTTTTTGGTCAGTTGCTTGTATCTTTCCCAAGCTTCATAGAGGGATTCACCTTCTTTCTATCTGAAGGTTTGAATATCTACTCTAAGCTTGCTCAGCTTTTGAGGAGGAAAGAACTTGGCTAAGAAAGCCGTGACCAGCTTGTCCCAAGAGTTCAGGCTATCTCTGGGTTGAGAGTCCAACCACACTCTAGCTTTGTCTCTTACAGCAAAAGGGAAAAGCATGAGCCTGTAGACTTCAGGATCTACTCCATTAGTCTTAACAGTATCACATATCTGTAAGAATTTAGTTAAGATATGAAAAGGATCTTCAGATGGAAGTCCATGAAACTTGCAGTTCTGCTGCATCAGAGAAACTAATTGAGGTTTCAGCTCAAAGTTGTTTGCTCCAATGGCAGGAATGGAGATGCTTCTTCCATGTAAATTAGAATTAGGTGCAGTAAAGTCACCAAGCATTCTCCTTTCATTATTGTTGTTGGGTTCGGCTGCCATCTCCTTTACTTGTTCGAAATTTTCAATAAGGTTGTCTCTAGATTGTTGTAATTTAGCTTCTCTTAGTTTCCTCTTCAGAGTCCTTTCAGGTTCTGGATCAGCTTCAACAAGAATGCCTTTTTCCTTGTTCCTGCTCATAAGAAAGAGAAGAGAACAAAAAAAGAAGAGGAATCCTCTATGTCACAGTAAAGAGGTTCCTTATTGTTAGTAGAAGAAGAAAAGGAATAGGGGTAAAGAAGAATGAAGAATCCAAACACAAGGGTAAGGATAGGAGCAGTGATGTGAGATGAAGAGAAGTTTTAGTAGATGAATAAATAATTAGAAGGAGATGAGGGAGAAGGATTTTCGAAAATTATTTTTGAAAAAGGGTTAGTGATTTTCGAAAATAGTTTTTGAAAAAGGTTAGTAATTTTCAAAAATTAAGATTTAAAAATTAAAATAATTAGTTAATTAAAAAGAAATTTTGAAAAAGAGGGAAGATATTTTCGAAAATTAGAGATAGAGAGTTAGTTAGGTAGTTTTGAAAAAGATAAGAAACAAACAAAAAGTTAGTTAGTTAGTTGAAACAGATTTTAAAAAGCAATTTTGAAAAGATAAGAAGTTAGATAGGATATTTTAAAATCAAATTTTGAAAAAGATAAGATAAAGAGATATTTTTGAAAAGATATAATTGAAATTAGTTTTGAAAAAGATTTGATTTTTAAAATCACAATTAATGACTTGATTCACAAGAAATCACAAGATATGATTCTAGAACTTAAAGTTTGAACCTTTCTTAACAAGTAAGTAACAAACTTGAAATTTTTGAATCAAAACATTAATTGATGATGTTATTTTTGAAAATTATGTGATAAAGATAAGAAAAAGGTTTTTGAAAAATATTTTTTTATAATTTTCGAAAATAAATAAGAAAGATGAAAAAGATTTGATTTTTGAAAAAGATGAGATTTTTAAATTAAAAATTTGATTTGACTCATAAAAACAACTAGATTTTAAAAATTTTTGAAAAGGTCAAATCTAATTTTCGAATTTATGAGAGAGAAAAAGGGAAAGATATATTTTTTTATTTTTGAATTTTTATGATGAGAAAAAAAAAACAAGAAAAATGATGCAATGCATGAAAGTTATGGATCAAAGCAAGGAATGTATGCAAGAATGCTGTGAATGTCAAGATGAACACCAAGAACACTATGAAGATCATGATGAACATCAAGAACATATTTTTGAAATTTTTTTTTTTTGCAAAGAAAACATGCAAGACACCAAACTTAGAAATCTTTCATGTTTAGACACTATGAATGCAAAAACGCATATGAAAAACAAGAAAAGATGCAAAACAAGAAAACATCAAGATCAAACAAGAAGACTTACCAAGAACAACTTGAAGATCATGAAGAACACCATGAATGCATGAATTTTTTGAAAAATGCAAGATGAACATGCAATTGACACCAAACTTTAAATCTGACTCAAGACTCAAACAAGAAATACAAAATTTTTTTTTATTTTTATGATTTTATGATTTTTTTTTTTGTATTTTCCTTTAATTTTTTCGAAAATCATTTTGAAAAAGAAAAATAAGTATTCCAAAATTTTTAATATGAATTCCAGGAATCTTATGCTCTTTAGTCTAAAGCTCCAATCAAAGGGTCAGGCATGGCTTAATAGCCAGCCAAGCTTTAGTATGTAACTCAGACATGACACGCCTGACATTCCCTATTCAAAAGAATTAGACATGGCTTTACAGCCAGCCAGGCTTCAACATGCTTCATGAAACACTAGAATTCATTCTCAAAAATTCTGAAGAAAAATATATTTTTGAAAACATTTTTATTTTAAAATTTTTTTCGAAAACAAAGGAGAAATTTTTGAAATATTTTTTTTGAAAATAAAACAAAAAGAAAATTACCTAATCTGAGCAACAAGATGAACCGTCAGTTGTCCAAACTCGAACAATCCCCGGCAACGGCGCCAAAAACTTGATGCACGAAATTGTGATCTCTAGTAATGGCTCCAAAGACTTGGTGCTCTAATCTTAATTCATAATCTGTCACAACTTCGATACAACTAACCAGCAAGTGCACTGGGTCGTCCAAGTAATAAACCTTACGTGAGTAAGGGTCGATCTCACGGAGATTGTTGGTATGAAGCAAGCTATGGTCATCTTGTAAATCTCAGTCAGGCGGATATAAAATAGTTATGGAGTTTTCGAAAATAGAGAAGAAAACAAGGATAGAAATACTTATGTAGATCATTGGTGAGAATTTCAGATAAGCGTGTAGAGATGCTTTCGTTCCTCTGAACCTCTGCTTTCCTGCTGTCTTCATCCAATCAGTCTTACTCCTTTCTATGGCTGGCTTTATGTAAGGATATCACCTTCGTCAATGGCTACTTTTGATCCTCTCTGGAAAATGGTCCGATGCGCTGTCACTGCATGGCTAATCGTCTGGAGGCATCACCCTTGCCAATGGCTACATCCCATCCTCTTGTGAAAATGGTCCAGATGCTCTGTCACAGCACGGCTAATCATCTGAGGTTCTCGATCATGCTGGAATAGGATTCACCCTCCTTTTGCGTCTGTCAATACGCCCAACAATCGCGAGTTTGAAGTACGTCACAGTCATTCAATCCTAGAGTCCTACTCGGAATACCACAGACAAGGTTTAGACTTTCCGGACTCTCATGAATGCCGCCATCAATCTAGCTTATACCACGAAGATTCTGTTAAGAGATCCAAGAGATACTCATTCAATCTAAGGTAGAACGAAAGTGGTTGTCAGGCACGCGTTCATAGGGAATGATGATGATTGTCACGTTCATCACATTCAAGTTGAAGTGCGAATGAATATCTTAGAAGCGGAATAAGATGAATTGAATAGAAAAACAGTAGTACTTTGCATTAATCTTTGAGGAACAGCAGAGCTCCACACCTTAATCTATGGAGTGTAGAAACTCTACCGTTGAAAATACATAAGTGAAAGGTTCAGGCATGGCCGAATGGCCAGCCCCTCTGATCTAAGAACCAGGCGTCCAAAGATGTCTAATACAATAGTAAAAAGTCCTATTTATAATAAACTAGCTACTAGGGTTTACAGAAGTAAGTAATTGATGCATAAATCCACTTCCGGGACCCACTTGGTGTGTGCTTGGGCTGAGCTTGAATGTTACACGTGCAGAGGCTCTTTCTGGAGTTGAACTCCAGGTTGTAACGTATTTCTGGCGTTCAACTCTGGTTTGTGACTTGTTTCTGGCGTTTAACTCCAAACAGCAGCATAAAACTGGCGTTCAATGCCCTTTTACGTCATCTGAACTCATTTAAAGTATGGACTATTATACATTGCTGGAAAGCGCTGGATGTCTACTTTCCAACGCATCTGGAAGTGCACCATTTTGAGTTTTGTAGATCCAGAAAATCCACTTTGAGTGCAGGGAGGTCAGAATCCAACAGCATCAGCAGTCCTTCTTCAACCTCTGAATCTGATTTTTTGCTCAAGTCCCTCAATTTCAGCCAGAAAATACCTAAAATCACAGAAAAATACACAAACTCATAGTAAAGTCCAGAAATGTGATTTTAACATAAAAACTAATGAAAACATCCCTAAAAGTAACTAGATTCTACTAAAAACATACTAAAAACAATGCCAAAAAGCGTATAAATTATCCGCTCATCACCCTAGCAGTGGTTTGTCGTCACCTGAGGAGTATCAAAACTGCATTTGGATGGCGTTAGTAAGGGTGAAGAAGGAGGTCAGTCCGCCGTTGTCATCGCTATTCAGGTATGTATGCAGCATTTGTTACAGTTTTGGTCGAGGTTGAACGTAATAATGTTTGAATAGATTCTTTTAGTTTCCTAAAACTGCGAGGGTTTGATTTAAATTTTTTTCTCTTTAAGAAATAGGATGCTTTACTCTGACTGTCTACCATGGGGGTCGATTCGGATATGATAATAGGACGTTGCAGTATATAGGGGGAAAAAGACACTTATTGAAGATGTTGAGAATGATTGCTGCTCTATATTTGAGGCATATGCAGAGCTAAGGTAGTTTGGGTACACAAAGGAGAACATTTCAGCTTTGTGGTATAATGATCCAACAAGTGAATGGTTAGAGAAGGCTCTGAAATTATTTGCTATAGATAAAGATGCACTTGAGATGTGTAGAATAGCGAAGTTGAGGGGTCATGTTGAGGTGTTTGTGGTGTATGTGGTTGAGGATGCAGAAGGAGTTCCTGAAGTTTGGTTTATTGATGTTGGAGGCCAAACAAAGGAAAATCCCAGTAATCAGTTGGTGGTTTATGAGGGTTAACAAGGTCAACAGGTGGAAAATGATGATATGCAACAAGTTAATGAAGGAGATAACTTAGAAACAGATGTGGTTGTTGAAAATGAACGGGATGAGTCAAATAGCGATGATGACAATGATAATGAGGAGTTTATTCCATCTGATCTTAAGGTTGATAGTGCAGACGACGTTCTTTTACAGATAGTGAAGAGGAATATGATGATGAAAGTGGCTATTAATAGAGAAAGAATTCAAAAGTTTAATAGAACAATTTTACCTCGAATTAGGAAGAAGATAGAGAGAAGAGGTAGGTCAGCCGGTGAGTGGAGGCCTTACTGGTCTGCTGCACAGACATATGAGGTTGTAAATGGGTTGAGCAATTATGCTGTTGATTTGTCTCTTCGTGAGAGTTCTTGTAGGAAATGGAAACTAAGTGGAATTCCATGCACACATGCCATCAGCTGCATTAACTTCAAGGGTCTTGATATGGATTCATATGTGGATGACTGCTATAAGAGAGAGGCCTATGTCAAGTGCTATGATTCAATAATCAACCCTCTCAATGGCCCAAATCTGTGGGAGCATACTAACTTTGATGATGTCATGCCACCACCCTATCGAAAGCCTAGCCACAGACCAGTAAAGAAGAGGAAGAGAGGACCTGATGAATTAGAGTCTAGAAGCCAGACTCACTTGTCTAGGAGGGGGCAGATCCATAGGTGCTCAAACTGTGGTGCGTCAGGTCACAAGAAAGGGAGATGCAGCAACCCACCCCCTCCCTGTAAGTTCATTTCACCATATGTATGTTAGGGTTTTATTGCAATGTTTTTACTACATGTAATTTTTTTCATTCTTACTGTATTGCAGGCCCAACCTCCTAAACAATCTGCTGTGAAGAAAACTAATGGAGGAAGGAAGAGATCAATTTCACAACCTGCTGTGCAATCTGCTACCAGAGGGAGGAAGAGGTCCAATCCGCAAGGAAAATCATCATCACAGCCCCAACTAGCCACCAGCACAACACCCATAACCAGGTCCAAGTCATCCCAGCCCATCCCCAAGCCCACAACACATGCATTTAGGCCCAACACAACATCAGCAGCTACTCTCCAGCAAAGGCCCAAGATGAAGCCCATCAGAAGCTCAACACAACCACCACCAACTGCCAAGGAGAAGGGTACATCCAGCTCAAGTCAATCAGTTATGAACAAAGTCTCCTTCAATCACAACATTGCACTATATATTTCTCTAAGAAAGTTAAGGCTAATGGCAAAACTGCCTCCAAGAGTGTGGGAAAAACTTTAAGAATTTTTAGATCCTAATTAAGTTGTTAGCTTCTTAATGTAGAGCTAAGTTGATCATACTCTATATTTGTGAGATTTTATTTTGGTTGCAACTTATTACATACTGTTTATGCTTAATGTTGTGTAAAAGTGAACAAAGTTACTCTTGGTTTGTTCTAGGTCCAACTGTCATCTAAGAAAACAATGGGACATATGCTTGTTAATGAATCAGGTCACATAGTTGTGTTTTAATGTATCTGCTTCTGGTTTCATTCTAATGTTGAGCAAGTATTGCATACTGTATATTATGCATTATTAAACCAGGTCATAGTTTACCATTTATGTTGACACAATTCTTCAGTCATAATCCTAGGCAACCAGATCTAGTTTCATTATCAATTTCTTGTGAAATTACAGACACACACCATCACTTACATACACATAGACAAACCTACAAAAACCAATTTCATTAACACAAATTCTATCCAGCCACAACAGCAGATTTTAATTACATAAACTAGATTTCAAAGCCTAAGTACACCCTAACTGAAATTGCCGTATTTTCTACCATACTTTCATCAATCTATTTTCAGAGACAGCAAACAAGGTAAACCCTGCTTGTGATTCAACGAAACCTGCAGCCAGAAAAATAAACAACCAACCCACTCAACCATGCCCAACACTATAGCAAACTTCAACTTCCACTCAAATGCCTTCACGTTTGCTTTCAGGGCTACAACTTTCCTCTTCAACCTTGCAACCTGCAGATCTTCGGTTTCAGCTTCTGGGTCTGCCTAATGGAAAAACTGACACTCTTCTTTAACCTATAGGATCCTACCATAGTCAGTGCCTAGAAACAAAACGTTAACATCAGCTGAGAACAAAAATACATAAACGCACCTCATAGTAGATGCAGCCCCAAAATCGTCGACCTGGGTTGCCTTTCGTTCCAGAAATTCGCAGCACCGGTCTCTTACCATGCCCACAAAGAAGCCCCCTCTTCTGCGCAGACCCCCTGGTTCGAGACAACCTTGAGCTCTCCGAGGACATGACTGCACTGGAACCCTAGCACACGCTTTATGATTTGGTTTGGGGGTGAGATTTTTAATTAAACCCCAATTAATAAAAAAACTTAACTTTTTTAATCATTAAATGGTTCAACTACTAGTAACAACCTCAAGGGTAAATGTGTCCGAAAATTTTTGTTGATGGAGGGGAGGATGATTTTAAAGTGTTTGTAAAGGTTGAGGATGATTTTAATAGCAAAAAAAGGTCGGAGACGAATTTGGTTTTCACCCCAGACCTTAGGGACGAAAAAAGTACTTATCCCTAATTTTTACTAGCGTACACAGATATTTAGATCTGATATATATATATATATATATATATATATATATATATATATATATATATATATATATATATTGAATAAAATTTAAGCACAAAATAGATCTTTAGTACTTTATTACTTCCGCTACATGTTATGAACACATAGTAATTTTTCAGTAGTATCAGAGCCAAATTTTGTTTGTGTTTAAATTTTTATTCCTAATTTCTTAAAGTTTGTAAACTAATAGGATTAATTCAAATTTTTTTTAAGCATGTCTATTAAGATGGTTTTTTAATAAATTAATAGTTAATTTATTTTAATTTTGATTATTTAGTTGTGATTAAATTATCATTCTTTGAAAAATATTAGTTATAATGTTAATTAAATATTTAATTTAATTTATTTCATCATGACTTTGGTCACATTAAAGGAATAAGTTGCAAAAATAATTTTTTTTGTTTTTTATATATATAAGTATATATATAAATGTCAAATTTGATTTGATAGTTTTACAAGACTAAATATTAGTCTATTAAAAATCAAAATTTATTTTGATTGATGTGTTTTAACATTATAATTTTAGAAATTAGTTTTTTTTAATGTTCTTGGTTATAAAGAGCAGCCTGACAACCAGTAATTTTATTTTCAAGATAATAATCAGTATATACATTTGATGTATTATGAATTTAATTTTATATTTTTACATAAACAACCTGGGAATATAAAATTTAATCAATGAGTACTGATAAAAAAAATTCTCTAACAATAGAGATAAATCCTAAAAGTTAGGAGATTGGCAAAAATAAAATCAATTTATCTCTTATTTATAAGGAGCAACCTGACAACCAGGAGAATTGTACTCAAAGATATAATTTATTTATGCATATGATGATATATAAGGAGAATTAATTTTATACTTGAACCTAGACAATCTAGGGGTATAAAATATAATTCGGTTAAATAATTGTCTGACAACCAGATTATTATTTGGGATTATAATTGTATGGGATACAATTTAATCACATTTATTTAGAATAGGTATGAGTAACAACTTGACAACCAAGTACTTATTCACGATTCTAAATAGTTTTGACAGAAATATAAATTTCTTAATATTCTTTCATATTTTAAATTTTTAAATATATCCACCATTTATATGGCATACTTATAAGTAATAGATTGAATATAATTTGAGAATTCTATTTCTAAAGGGTTATCATTGAGATGATAATCCTATTAAAATAATATCATCCAATAAAATTGGTTATGGAATGGTTAGAACTTATGAAGTATTTGGAATATTGTTTTATTACAATATGGGTTGTTTTGACGACCATGAGTTCTAATTTCAAAGGCATATACCCACTATTTATTAATGAACATCTTGAGAAGATGTATGGTGCCCAAACTAAGATAGTATCACTATAAAAAAATTGTTTAAACTAGTGGAAGTATTGAACGATATATTTTGAATTAAACAACTTTAGAAGTTGAAATGCCATTAGGCAAATGGCTTTAGCGAGAATTGTTCTTGCAAGTATTTTTGGAGATTTATTTTGTTACAAACAATTTATAATTGACCTTAATATTATTAAGGTTTGTGATCTTTTTGGAAAAACTTAATATGAGTATCGAAGATGCGAATCAAAATTTCTGTTAAGAGTTGGTTTGACCGATAATAAAGATATTGAGTATTTTTATTATAAGAGCTTAAAGTAAAATCTCTAATATCTAATTGATATTCTATTGAATAGAGAATGAGATTCTCTCAATGCACAAATACTAGTACTCTATGTACTCCATCATGTTTAAGAAACATAGAATTTGATTTAGTTGAGGATCACTATTTGTTAAATATTTGGACTATATTTTAGAATTGTTGGTAAATTAACAAATTTTTCACTAAATTAGTTTTTTTTTCCCTATATGAGATATGGAAAGGACATAAGGCAAAACTTAAGAATATCAAGAAAAATTTTGTATTTACAAAGAAAAAGTGAGAGTACAATTATTTTTATTATAATTGTTTACCACTCAATAGACGATATATTTTTCTCCTGAAAGTATAAAATGTTTGATCGTCAAACTAATTTTTTAAAAAGTAGCCTATTTGTATAATGATACAATTCTATAAAGATAGATATAACGGTTACTTAGATTTTTTATAATCATGTTCAATAAATATTGTCCTTAAAATAAAATTATGTATTATTGTAATGAGAGATTTCATGTTTTGAGAAAACGTGATATTTATTGTGCACTAGGTGTATTTTACAAAAGATTAAGCACACATGCTCAAAAGTTAAGGTGTTTAAGGTCAAAAGAGTTTTGATAAAGATAAATGTGCATTGAAAAAGTATACACATGATTGATTGGCTCTAGTACAAGTGGGAGATTATTAAGATAATAGTATGCCCATGATCCAATCTATCATGATTAGCTCTCGTGCAAGTGGGAGATTGTTTGGAATAAATAGTATGACCACAATCCAATCTATCATGTGTCAAATAATTTGTTATTATTATTATATTAAAATGTTAATATAATAAGGCCCTTGATTAAATTTAGAGATCTATCGTTGTGATAGTGATCATAATATTGAGAGATAAATTTTTTATATTTTAATCTAAATTGTTCTTGGTCATAGGATTATTAAAAAGGATATTATAATTCAGAAAGATCAATATATCTATAAAAATATATAATGTCAATACTGAGTTTTTGGTGTCCAACTTTATGTTCTAATATTGTCCTTAATGATAAAAGTTCTCCGTACATATATGCGTCAGTTATTTTAAATAAAAAAACTTCCACCATTAACAACAACACATATTCTTCTATCTCATTTTCATTCTGTGTTTTCACTAATACCCGTAGAAATGTGTAACCTCTTCTTCAATTTTTCATTCCAATAATTTATCCTTTTCAATTTTTCTTAATTCTCTCCTCCATTCTAAATGTGCTCCTTTGTATATAACAATTATTTGGATGAGTTTTTGTGGTTTTTTAAACTAGATAATGACGATACCAAATGTTAATTTTCGATGCCATGTATGAAAGAAGGAAAAGAATCATTAGCGGTGATAAATAATTTTTTATAGATCTTATCATTTTATTTTGGGTATATTCTTTATGTGAATACTTTACACCAACAGGTTGGATCTCATTTTTCTGTTATAATTTTTTTTTATTTTATTATTCGATTCGTAGTGCTTTTTCTCTCACCGCAAGATGCACTTCTCTGTATTTTTATTATTGCCATCCTTCTCCTTCCTTCAACATTGTGATTGTATCGTCTCCATCTTTCTCTCGCCTCCATTCATTACAATTACAAATTATTACCTTTTAGTTAAATCTCATTTTTTTTAATTATTTTGTATTGAATGATATTATTTTTTTATTTTTTAAATTATTGATTATGTAAAGTATTATAATCAAAATTTGAGTACATAAATATTTATTTTTAAATTAAATTAAATAAATTATATAACAAAAAATTTAATAATTTTGTATTCCACAATATTGTTTGATATACAACCCTGATTATTTGATGAGTTTAATTTTGATGGTGTTGCGTAATTAAATGCACATGAAACTATTTTACACTAATAGGATATCAAAATTAAATTCTTACTTGATTGACATAGAAAAGACGCAACAAAAAAAATTGCACCTACTAATAATTTGTTTAAATATGTTTGTACCTATCAATGATCAATTGAAAAAGTCTAAAATTTTGTTAAATCCATTGTTTTTCTTTTTTAAATTACTTCACATGGAATAATATTATTTTTTAATTTTTAAATTATTAATTATACAGAGTATAATATTTAAAAGTTGAATACATAAATATTTTTTTAAATTAAACTAAAATAAATGAATTATATTACAAAATATAATTTATTTTAACTTTTATAATATCATTTGTTTGGCATATGGCAGTGATTATTTGATTAACATATAAAAGATGTATAATTAGAGTGGGGTGAAGAGAAGGTGAAAGGAGAAGAAAAGAAAAAGAACAAAGTAATATAATAATGGTGATAAGACAATGACATGTATGTGTATAGAGAATAATAATAAGAGAAAGAATAATGTTTGATATGGTAAGGGGATATAATAAAAATGATAAATTAATAATTTTAAAAAATAATGAAATTAAAGAAAATTTAAAAAATTAAATATAAAATTAAAAAAATTATCAATTGAAATTATGCATAAAGATAAAGAGTGTTTTGAATATAAATTTTTATCTCAACTTCAAATTAAATGCTATTAAAAATAAATAATTAAACTTAATAACGTTTATAAATAGTTAATTTATAAATAATGTTTCTAAATTTTTACTTTCATTTTGTTACATATAATTTTTAATTGAATAATCTTGAAGCGTTGATATATTTATTTTTATAATCAATAAATCTGACAGTTTTTTAAGACTTAAAGAAGTTATTGATAAGGAGATGTATGATGAATTAAGAAGGATTTTTTTCAGATACATAATTTTTATACTCTCCTATTTTATTTATTGATTATTCTTATAGTTTGATATTTAAAAACAAAAAAATAAGCATTCTCATTTATTCTATTTTTTTACTATTTATAAAAAAATGAAAGTCTCTCCATATTTAGATTTATATTTTGGGCTATCACTTAAAAAAGATGAAGACAAATATGAATATCCATGATATTTAAGTAAAAATTATCTTTTATAAATAACTAATATGTATTTTGGTTTATATATACTCTTTTTGAATCAGAATAATGATATTATCATTATTTTTTGAATATATTTTGGTTTATAGTAATTTTAGTTTTAATAAAATATGATATAAATAAAGTTACGTCAACATTAAAATAAAAAATTACTTATCTAATAAATTTAAAGAGTGAATGATATATTAACAAAAAAAAAATTAATTTTTTAAAAACAATAGAAAAGCAGCTGAACAGGCACGTTAGTGCCTGTTGAGCCGCTAGTATATATAATGGTCATCATTGGATGAAAATTAATAGATCTAATTTATTAAATTATATATATATATATATATATATGGTACATATAGATATATGACCATTGAACTTACTCACTTTGAGAATTCCTAATGGTTATAATTATCGCATATTCGTCAATAGGATATTCTCAAAATGAACATAGTAATAGAGTTCCTTTAACTTGCGACTATCATAGTAATTGACAATGTATTTATTATACTTTGATTCCGGACACCTAATATCCTAAGGTGCTAGTTGAATGGACATTAGGTATGATTTAAATACTTGTAGAATTAATGATTAGTCAACTCTCGATAAAGAATTTGAGCTCTATGATTATAATGACTGAGATGAATAAAACCATGACCAAGGGGATTGAATGAATGAAGAAATGAGTTTCTTAAGTCATTCACAGTTCATTATAATAATGGTAACAAGTTAGAGTTGGAGAATTAAACCATACTCTAAGGGTTAACCAAGAGCTGGAAAGATGGAAGGAATTATAGTTTGTTCTTCTCGACTTAGTAAAAATATATTACTTCATACTATTGGGTCATTGAGGAGTGTTGCTAGACGCCAACCTTGATTAGTAAATTTAGTATGACTAATTTACTACCCGCTTAGTATTGAACCTATGGGTCACAATTACCCGCCTAGTGTTGAACTTATGGGTTCACACGCTAACGAGTGTTCTAATATTTGCTGTAGAATTATTTAATTATTATTTTGATTTGATAAAAAAAATAATTATATTAATTCAAATAGAATATTATTATATTCTTTGCTAGCACCAACAATATAATAATAGTATGATGATTGAGAATATTAAATGAGATTTGAGAATAATTAGTTATTCTATCTCTGAATTTGAATTATAAATTTGGATGAGATTCTAACTGATTCTGTTTCAAATTGAATTTTGATATGATTCATAAAATTGAATGATTCAAGTTTAAAATAATAAGATATAATTCAAATTTGAATTGAGATTCAAATTTAGAGATCAGTAACAAATCTCATACTATATATATATATGCCAAGAGTGGAGGAAAAAGAGGAGAATAAAAATTACAATAATTTTATTCTTTTACCTTTACACACATAAACGTATGTGAGTCTAATTGTTGGAGAAGAATTTTATGGCTTGCAAAGAGTTGCAAGAGGTTTCTCAGTTTAGATCAGTAGTCCATTGGTCAAGAAGTTGACAGCAAAGGTTGTTCTCAGTGTGGATACGCATAACGTCTTCATACCATCGAAGGAGAAAGTAATTTTTACTAGCGTACACAGGTATTTAGATCTGATCTATATATTGTTTATTTGAATAAAATTTAAGTACAAAATAGATTTTTAGGATTACTTTTATTACTTTCGCTGCGTATTATGAACACATATAATTCTTCAATTTTGTCATATGAGATATTCACGTTATTAGAAGGACATTGGAGAGAGGTAGTTAAATATGACAACCTGACAAAGTGTAGGTCGTTTAGTGTGAACAATGTACAGATTAATACTTGTCTTATAGAAACTGTTAACGAGTGGATACATTTCTCTATTGGCTAAAAAGGATATGAAATCTTGGTAAAGGAGATTGGGTGAGGGACATATGGTATACTGTATGTTTTCTAGAGATGGGATTAGGTGAATTTAAGGAAAAAACTATGGATTCAAGAATAAATTTTGGGGCAGCGGATAGTGCAAATGACGATTCGGCATTAAGGATGAAGACAAACCTAGCACTAATAGTCTAGGATCGAATTGTAGAGTTATCGGTGGAGGGATGATATAAGGAAAAAGGCCAACAGGTAGGCCATAATTTTACAAGACGATTTGAATTATTGGAATTCTCATTATTTTTGCATGCAATCTCACGCATTAAGTAGTGATAGAAGCTCTGAACATACCAAGACTTGGGGCTATGAAAGGAAGCAGTTGTTCTAACCCATATAACAAAGAGTGAGTACAAAAGGCGAGGGACTAAAGATGGGAGAACTGATTTGGCCAATGACAATGTCACGTTGGGAGTGAGATGCATTGAAGGAGATAAAGAAGCCAATGATGATCCAATGGATGATGGGATTGCAGAAATGGAGAATGCAATAGGATCTATGAAGGAATCAACACAGTGGTATGAATAGAAGGCAACAAAAGGCGAAGGTAACACTACAAGAAAAATGTTGAGTACCATCGGATTTAGCGAGGGATATTACTAGAAGATTTAGCGGCAGATTTTTCAATGGTTACGAGTAAAAATTCGTCCCCAAAAAAACTTTACGTTGGATTCCATAATCCATCCTTAATTTCGACGATAAAGAGAGGCACACAAATTTATTTTATAAGCGCCAATCGTACAGATAAGCCACTATTTTATGGTTTATCTTGTACTCAATTGAGTAATTTTTATCAATTCTTTGCACACTTACTCATATAATTTGCATGGTTTTACATTTTCCTTCCTAAATTTGTGCTATGATTGAAAACATGCTTCTTTGGCCTTAAATTTACTATGTTTAATCCTCTCTTATTACCATTCGATGACTTGAAATGTGTGTTAAGTGATTTTAGGGTTTATAGGACGGGAATGGCTTAGAGGATGGAAAGGAAGCATGCAAAAGTGGAAGGAATACAAGAAGCTGAAGGAATTGAAAAGCTGTCAGCCCTGACCTCTTCGCACTCAATCGATCATAACTTGAGCTACAGAGGTCCAAATGAGGCGGTTCTAGTTGCATTGGAAAGCTAACATCCGGGGCTTCACAATGATATATAATTTGCCATAGCTTCCCTAAAGATAGGTGATGCGCATGCATGGATCACGCGTATGCGTGACTTGGAGAAAATTCAATCCACGTGTATGCGTGGACGACGCGTACGCGTGACTTTGCCGCGTGCTGGACGTATCATAAATCGCTGGGGACGATTTATGGGCTATTTTTTACCCAGTTTTTAGCCTAGAAAACACATATTAGAGGCTATAAAGTGGGGGAATCCATCCATTCATTGACACAACTTTCATACACATAATTTTAGGTTTTAGATATAGTTTCTAGAGAGAGAGGCTATCTCCTCTCTCTAGATTTTAGGATTTAGGATTTCTCTTAGTTTTAGGTTTATCTCTTCTCAATTCCAGGTTCAATGTTTCTTTAATTTAGTTTTTCTTCTACTTTTATTTGTTCTAGCTTTCTAGTTTATCTATTTCCTTTGTTAATCACTTTATGTTGCTATTTGGTTTATGGATTCTCATGTTTAATTTGATTTCTTTATTTAATACAATTTGAGGTAGTTCATATTTATGATTTTAATTTAGTTTTTTATATTCTTATCTTGAATTGATTAATTGGAGACACTTGAGTTATCAAACTCCTTTGTTGATTGATAATTAGAATTTGTTGGTTGGTTTGGATCCCTCTAAAGCTAGTCTTTCCTTAGGAGTTAACTAGGACTTGAGGAATCAAATTGATTAGTCCACTTGACTTTCCTTTATTTAGTAAGGGTTAACTAAGTGGGAGCAATGAACAATTCTCATCACAATTGATAAGGATAACTAGGATAGGACGTCCAGTTTTCATGCCTTGCTAAGAGCTTTATTAGTTATTAATTTAATTCTTGCAGTTTATTTTTCTTGTTCCTTATTCAAAAACCCCAAAAAGATAATCTTCCATAACCAATAATAAACACACCTCCCTGCAATTCCTTGAGAGACAACCCGAGGTTTAAATACTTCGGTTATTATTTTTATTAGGTTTGTTTAAGTGACAACCAAATTTTTGTACGAGAGGATTCTTTGTTGGTTTAGAAACTATACTTGCAACGAGAATTTATTTGTGAAATTCTTTACCGACAGTGGTCACGCGTACGCGTGGGCGACACCTACGCGTCGCTTCGCAGATTCCATTCTTCTCCTTTTCTCTCTCCTTTCTCATTCTTTCTTCCTCCTTTCCTACTTTCATCTCCTCCCTCTTCCTTCTCATTTTTTTCCTCATTACATTTACATTCTTTCATTCATTGCATTTTAACTGTATGCATGTTTTTATTTTCTTTTCTATGTTTATTATTTTTCTATTAGTGTTAAATGTCCTTATTCCACTGTTGCATTTCTCTTGCTTTCTTTTGGTGCTTAGTGACTTGTTTTACACTGTTGGATGATATTATTTATCTGTCAATGCCAATCTTTTATGATACATGTATCCCTTTTTCATTGACATGAATTTATATTATCTTGCATTACCCACACTCTCTCCCCATTGTTGCAACTTTTGCACTATTGATATGCCATTTGCTTCTACTATTTTCTCACTTGCATGATGTAGCTACCATGTAATTGAAACTCTCATTATTTGGCATTAACCCAACCATATCTTATTTGTTTTCTATCTTTGCTTTTGGGTTACTTTTTTTTCCTTTTCTCCTCTTTCAGGCTGGCCACCGAAGAAGGGAAAGGAAGAACTTCTATGTGGGGCAACCAACAAGTCCATCTGCACATTCTTTGGAGAAAAGTATCAGTTGAAGCAACCCGTCCACTTGCACATCTTAGCATGCACCAAGGACGGTGCAATCTTTAAGTGTGGGAAGGTCGATACCGATCTCCGTGGGTTAGTTACTCTCCTATCTCAACACCAATGGTTTATTTTCTTTATTAGTTCATGGTTGCATTTGCATGTTTGATTGCACGTTTGTTGATTTTGTGCATTTTCTTCTATCACTACTTGGTTGAAGTAATATTTTCCTTTCAAGACCCTGTTTTACAATATTTCACTAATTTAAATTGAAAATTTTTGTTAAACTTGTTTGAGGATTGTAATTTGGAACATAAATTATAGCTAAGAATACACAACCTGTGAGATTTGAGCTTAATTACATGGTTATATTATTTAGCCATACTATTTCATTCCTGTGTGTTTCTTCACTATGATTGTAGACTTTACTTTGTTCCATTTTATATGTCCACTATTTAGTGTATTTACATGCTTGCATATGATTGAGGCCATTATTTGATTTTTGCTCATTTATCCCAAATAGCCTACCCTTTCAATCACCTTTAGCCACCTTGAGCCTTTTAATCCCCATTTGTTCTATATTTTACCACATCACTAGCGTTAAGCGAAAAATAATTAATTACCTTAATTGAATCTTTGGTTAGCTTAAGTTAGATATTGTGTATCAATTAAGTGTGGGGAACTGTGGGAACTTGGGTTAATGGGAATGTATTGTGTTTGTACTTTATTTGAATATTGGGAATTGGGTGCATATTCATGTGAGACCAGAAAAATTAAAAACCATGTGCATTGATATATTATGTTTGCTTTTATGATTCAAAAAAATAAAAAAAAAAATAAAAAAATAAAAAAATATAAAATGTATATATTATTACAATATAAATAAATAAATAAATAAATAAATAAATAAATAAATAAATAAGGGGACAAAATTTATCCCAATGTCAAGTTTAATAAAAGATCAATGCATATGGGGTGAAATTAAGAAAATTTGGTATATGAGTTTAGGGTTCAATGCTTGATTCTATGTTCCCTACTTTCATGAGCTATCTTCTTACTTGTCTCTTACTATATGATTTGAATTAGTGAAATCTGATTTATGTTTGTCTTGAAAAACGTGTTTATTTTCATTCAAGTAGATAGAAACATCTTAGCATATAGTTGCATTTATAGGTTGCACCTCATACTTTCTACCATTCCTCTTCACTCTTATAGCTTCTCTTGAGCTTAGCATGAGAACATGCTAATGTTTAAGTGTGGGGAGATTGATAAACCAATATTTTATGGTTTATCTTGTGCTCAATTGAGTAGTTTTCATCAATTATTTGCACACCTACTCATACAATTTGCATGGTTTTACATTTTCCTTCCTAAATTTGTGCTATGATTGAAAACATGCTTCTTTGCCCTTAAATTTGCTATGCTTAATCCTCTCTTATTACTATTCAATGCCTTGATATGTGTGTTAAGTGATTTCAGGGTTTATGGGGCAGGAATGGCTTAAAGGATGGAAAGGAAGCATGTAAAAGTGGAAGGAATACAAGAAGCTGAAGGAACTGAAAAGCTGTCAACCCTGACCTCTTCGCACTCAATCGATCATAACTTGAGCTACATAGGTCCAAATGAGGTGGTTTCAGTTTCTTTGGAAAGCTAACATCTGGGGCTTCGCAAAGATATATAATTTGTAATAGCTGCTCCAAAGATAGGCAACACACACGCGTAGATCACGCGTATGCGTGACCTGGAGAAAATTCACTTTATGTTAATCACTTTATGTATTTCTAGTTTATCTATTTCCTTTGTTAATCACTTTATGTTGCTATTTGGTTTATGGATTCTCATGTTTAATTTGATTTCTTTATTTAATACAATTTGAGGTAGTTCATATTTATGATTTTAATTTAGTTTTTTACATTCTTATCTTGAATTGATTAATTGGAGATACTTGAGTTATCAAACTCCTTTATTGATTGATAATTGGAATTTGCTGGTTGGTTTGGATCCCTCTAAAGCTAGTCTTTCCTTAGGAGTTGACTAGGACTTGAGGAATCAAATTGATTAGTCCACTTGACTTTTATTTATTTAGTAAGGGTTAACTAAGTGGGAGCAATGAACAATTCTCATCACAATTGATAAGGATAACTAGGATAGGACGTCCAGTTTTCATACCATGCTAAGAGCTTTATTAGTTATTAATTTAATTCTTGCAATTTATTTTTCTTGTTCCTTATTCAAAAATCCCAAAAAGATAATCTTCCATAACCAATAATAAACACACCTCCCTGCAATTCCTTGAGAGACGACCCGATGTTTAAATACTTTGGTTATTATTTTTATTGGGTTTGTTTAAGTGACACCAAATTTTTGTACGAGAAGATTCTTTGTTGGTTTAGAAACTATACTTGCAACGAGAATTTATTTGTGAAATTATTTACCGACCGAAAATCCGTTCGTCACATACCGTCAAAAATTTTTTATGGTAATATAAATTATGAAATACAGCGTTTCTGACAACGACTGGCACCTTACCGATGGATTTACCAGAAAGTTGAATGAAATTCAAACTCAGAAACCCTTTCCCCTCACTTCCCCCTCTCCTCTCTCCTTCTCTCTCACCTTGGTTCTCCCTCTTTTCTCCCTTGTAACGTCGTGGTCACTGCCAGGGGTTCAATCACCGTCACTGCTACCTTGTGGTTCACCGTCACTACTACCTCCTGGGTCACCTTCGCTGCTATGTCGTTCCATCGTCGTCGCTGCCTCTAGTTCTTGAACCATCACCGTCATTTTTGCCTCATTCCATCGCCATCACCGTTACGTCTTTTCCCTGTTACAGGTTCTTGAACCAATTTTTGTTTTAATTTCATTAACATGAGTTTAATTCAGTTTGGATTTGATTAGAATTTCAATTTTAAATTTTGAATTAGTTTTATAGTTGGCTCTATTTAGTTTTGTGATTTTTGTATTTTAGGTTGTTAAGATATGTTAGATTTAGGGTATTAGGTTTTAAGTTGTTGAAAGATATTTAGAATTGTGAATTGCTTGATTGATTAAAACTGTTTATTTGAATATGTTGCTAGAAATATTGTGAACTGCTGCTGCTAGTATACTATACTTGTTAATTGATGTTGAGAAAATTTTGGTTGTGTTATTTGATGTGTTTCATGATTTTGCACGCCAATTGTTTGTAAAAATGCCTCAAAGAGTTCTTAATAAAATTTTGGTTCAATTCTTAAAACTCAATTCTTACTTTCGTATTATTCTTGTTAGACATATTGAATAGTTGTGATGGTGGATTGCTTGAGATTCAATAAATTAAGGATTTATTTTATTAATTTGTACAGTCACATATTTTATCGATAAAAAAGTAATATATGTATTATAGTTATATGACCTGACTTTACTTAGTCTAAAATTTGTTAACTAGTCTCTTTCTGAGGTGTTTTTGATCTGAGTTGTAGGTTGTGACATATTTTTGCTATTATATTGTTGTTGTGACATATGTGTTTGCTAGTATGCTCTTTGCAGACATGACAACAGACAGAGGTGTCACGAATTGGCCTCATAGTCATGATAAAGGGAGGGTGTCTACTGGTATCCTAGGACTTCTCAGTCATCGCCCTTTACTCTGACTACCCCTGGGACGTTACATGCAATGGGTGCACAGGATCAGCCATTCATCATGGTCCCTAATCCCAACTATGTTTCTCATTCTGTTGTGCTACCCCCGCCACCAGGAAGTCGTCCAGCTACTTCACTAGAGTGGGCTCCTCCACCACCTCCATCTGCTCAGCAGCCCACTATTTTGACGATGACACCTCCTTCAGCGACAGACACCGAGGGGCCGGAATCCTCTCACAGATCCCAGCCAAATGCGCCTCCACCACCTCCCACCGTACGGATGACAGTATGACCTGATGGTTTGACGGGGCGAATACTATTTTAGGTCTTTTATATGTAAACTATTTTAACATTCTTATCCAACATTTATAGTTGCTAATCTTAAGTTTTCTATTTTAGTTAGTTTAATTTAGTTACATTCAATTTTCTGATTTTAGTGGATTTAGGTTGTTAAGATAGGTTTGATTTATGTTAATAGGTTTGAACTGCTAAAAATGTTTGAGAATTCCTGGATGTTGCTACTTAAGTCATATAATGCCATATTGGTTTGTTTGTGAATTATTAAAATAAATTGTTGATGGATAGAGCTTTTGGCACCTTCTAGTTATAGATGAAACTCTGTCAAAATTTCTACAAAATCTAAATATAATGGAAGTTTATAGATTACTTCAAATAATTTTTTAGTAAATTACTAATCTTAAGTTTTTCATTGATATGTTTGCACCAAATAATAATGAATATACACAAGAGTGTACTAATGTGATCAAGTTGATGTACGACCATCCATGACCGAGTTACAAGAAGATTCCTACTGAGACCAGAAAGCGATGGTTTCAAAAGTGGGCGATAAAAACTCAACTTATTCAAATCCTAGTTAATTTCTATCTTCAATTTTATTTAATTATGTATATAATTTCGATTAACTAGTTGTAAATGTTCTTTGTGTAGGAGAAATTTATATGGGACAAGACTCACGATGCCATGACCAGGAATATATTCGACCATCGGATGACTAGACTGCTTCAGCAGATGATAGAGGACGTACGTGAGAGGTACGACCACCTCACTCTTTGGCTCCATCCGGACATTAAGAAGGCACTGTACGTCCATTGGGAGACTGATGAGAGGTTCAGGTGTTGCTGTCTCACAAAAAAAACTAATAGGGCATTGACCAAGCCGTCGAAGTATACCGGCGGCTTAGCGGCTTTCATGAAGACAAAGGTATGTAACTTGTTTCATTTTGTTATTAAGTTTGTTTGTCTTTGACATTTGATATCATTATTACTTGATTTAACATATTGTTTCAACATGTATAGTCTAAGTTGTTGGATCGTGATGCGATGATGGCAGAAACCTTCAAGTGTACTCACACTTTAAGGGAGAACAGGGAGATGTTTGTTGATCAACGGTCTACGATCACTATGTGAGTAAATATCATTTGACATAAAATTTTCAATTAACTATCATTCGACTTTTAACATGTGTTATGCAGGAGTCCTACACGCAGAGACTGGAGGCCACAACCCAACAATCCCAGCCTATTGATGAGGATGGTAGCAACGCCACTAATGCAGTCGTCGACCTGATACGGTTTGGTGCGAGACTACATCTGAGCCTTACAAGAATCACATCTACAGGTTGGGATTGTTCTTCATCGACAACCTTTGCACCTCCACATTGAGGGCTTCATCTACGTCTGCCACTAGTCGTGCTATCGATTTCAAGGACAGCGTCATCGATTTGAGGGAGCAGGTGTTGAATCTCACCCAGAGTCTTCACCAACAGGCTCAGCAGCTGCAGCAGTTTGAGGAAAGATATAACGAGATCCTTGCACGCGTCTTAGACACAGATTCTCTTAGGCTGGAGCTTAGACAAGAGTTGGAACGGCTTCAGCGGATAAAGCAATAGATAGCGGTGTACCAAGAGTAGATGCTGCTAGTGGTAGCATCACTGCTAGTGGGAGCGGCGCTGCTAGAGGGACACCGACATCATCGCCTAGTCCGCCGCCTCAGTAGGACTATGGGCATGACGACGACGACGACTACTATTAGGAGCCGCTGGTAATCAAATAGTTTTCAGGCAAATAATTTGCCATAGAATCTGACAGTAAATGGTTATTTTGGTGAGAGTTATACCGTCGAATTGTGTTCGACGATAAATCTGTCGGTAATATAGTTAGTTACTAACCGATTATTTTCGTTATTCCGACGATAAATCTGATAGTATTCAATTTTTTCCTTATAGTGTGAAGGGAGAAAATTTCAGGTTAATGGAGATTGAAGAGACGAAGACCTCCTAACAAAAACTAATGAAGCTCTCAACCCAAAATTGACTTTAAAATTGGAAATGACAGATAATAAGAAAGCTTGGAAATTGACAGTAGAATCAAGAGAAATGCGTACGATGAGAAAAAAGATATACTTTAAAATTGAAAATGACAGATAATAAGAATGTTTGAAAGTTGATAGTAGAATCAAGAGAAATGATGTACGATGAGAAAAAAGATATATTGATTATTTTACAAGAACAAAATGATTCAATAGCACAGAAAAATGGGACAACGGAAACAAAGAGAAAAGTTATCAAGTTTTATTTAGGTAGAAGTTTTACTAATTCAATTCACAATTTTTATGAGTTAAAACGAACCAACATTAACGGTTCTATATGTGATTTATAGAATTTTAATCATATCAAATAGTATTTATAATTTTATTTAATCTATTATATGAGGGAATAAAACTACTATTATTAAAATTCAATTGTGTTAATTTGACACTAAAATCTGTGATCATATAGAAATACTTATTTGGTATTCATAAAAAAAATTGATTATTTTGTTGAGATGTTTGATTATTTTAATGTGTTATATTTGATTATTTTTGTAATTAATTATTTTGTTAAAAAATATTAAAATAACATATATAAAAATATACAAATACATAATAATTACTTTAGTATCTAATTTTTTATATTTATAGAATATTTTTTATATTATTTATTAATTAAGATTTATCTTAAAGCTTGACAGTTTTCAGTATTTTTAGTTGAGATCTAGAGATTAAAGCTTAATAACTTAAAGAAAAAGTGCTCAAGTGCAATTACCATCACGTTTGTCTCTTTGGGTCTTCTTACCATCAAAATTTTCTTTTTCATCTTTTGTTTTCTGGACTCAGCCTTTAAAGGCAGAAATATTCACGGCGCCACCCACAAACGGCTAGAATTCTTACAACACCAATTAGGGTTTTTCTTTTTTTTGGTGACTACACCAATTAGGGTTTCAATCACTAAAATCTTAGTTTGTGGCCCATCCAATTCTAACCCATATTTACAAAAAATAAAAATGGGTCCTTAATAAAAAATAAACATGTCGGGTCTAACAACTATCAACTAACCCATTTTCTCAGCAAAAACCCTAAAGTGCGTTTTCTATATAAGTAGTGTCTAGCCGCTACGCTTATCTCTGGGAAACCCTATTTTTGGCAGGGGAGTGAGGGAGCAAAAGAAAAAAAAAAAATGGCGGTGCCGTTGCTCTCCAAGAAGATCGTGAAGAAGCGCGTCAAGAAGTTCAAACGCCCTCAGAGCGACCGCAAGATCTCCGTCAAGGTATGTATTCACCCATTCACCCGATTCCCTTTTCTGATTTCTGTAACATCTTTCGCTCAATGTTTGATGCTGATTCTGTCTTGTACACTTTATTTTTTTGTTCAAAATTGTCATTTTTTAATGTTTATTTAAATTAGATGTATTTCGTAGTGTGGTGTCCAATTGAAGGTAATATTGAATTTATAGATGATGTGATGTTTGTTTTCTTGTTGCTCCAGTCTTACCTTAGGCATTTGTATTAGCTTTGATTTTGTCTAGTTTTGTGTTCTCTTCCGCCGTAGATTTGTTTTTTGCTATTTTAATTTTATGTTGATTTTTTTTATTTCTGGTTAAATGGGATATGAGGATAAGTTTTAAAACCAGGTCTTACTCTTCAATATAATTCATGGTGATTGATCGACTATCTGATCCCAATGATAAAGCATAATTTGTATTGTGTTGAGTGGAGCTGTTCATTTGTGATATTTATCATTTATTTTATCTGGGCATGATGAACTTTGACATCCCTACTTTGTATCTTTCAATTAACTGTTAGAAACTTCATGTTTCTAATGTTAACATCATATATTTTAAAAGAGAAAAGTTTCCCCATAGTGTACACGTTTTCTAATATTAGCTAATGAGACATGATGATTTTTATCCATCAATTCTGCAATAGAGTGATGATAAATTGATTATCAACGTACACTACCATTTGATCTTACGGCATGTTTTATTATGTTTTTCTTGTGACCAATGCACTACCACAGCATTTCAAATGTGTCCGATTTCATACTCTCAAAGCACTATCAGAGTGTGAACGTTGTCTGATTTCATACTTTCAATGCGCTACCAAAATTGTTATCTTCTGAATAGTCTGTGATTATTAAACAAAAATAACCATCTATTGGCTGCGATTTGTAGATTTGAGAATGATTGTTACTTGTTTCTCTATCTCTATGTCATGACTCGAGACTTCTAAAGCATTTCTTTATGAGCCATGTAAAGATTAAATTTTGACAATGGACTCTGTTATCTGCCAAAATTATATGATTTATACATGATCATTGCTTAGAACTCCATTCATCTGATTAGCTGTTTAGGATGCTTAACCTTTTTTTGCGGAAAAAATTGTTGGATTGGTTCCTTCTGTTCTATTTTGACAATCTTCTGCTTTTGTTTTTTTCCAACAGGAAAACTGGCGCAGACCTAAGGGTATTGATTCTCGTGTCAGGAGGAAGTTCAAGGGATGCACTTTGATGCCAAATATTGGTTATGGATCAGACAAGAAAACTCGCCACTATCTCCCAAATGGTTTCAAGAAATTTGTTGTGCACAATGTGAAGGACCTTGAACTTCTCATGATGCATAACAGGTGAATTAATTCAACTGAACTTATGAAAATGCATTTAAAATCTTTGCATTATTAGATTGCTTGCTGAATATGCTTTTTCTTTTTAAATGTTTAAATTCAGGACATACTGTGCTGAGATTGCTCACAACGTTTCCACAAGGAAGAGGAAGGAAATCGTTGAGAGGGCTGCCCAGCTTGATGTCGTTGTGACCAACAAAACTGCCAGGCTACGCAGCCAGGAAGACGAATAGATCTGAATGTGGTGGAAAGTTGTTTATGTTTTGTAGTGGGATTTCATTTTTCTTGATGGTAGATTTTGTTCCTTTCTGTTTTATTTTCTTATGGTCGAAACATATTGCATGCTATACATTTTGTTGTTGCTTATTATATTGCTGTCACAGAATACTTAAATTTTGATGCAATCTATTTATCCTGGTTTTAGTTCCTATTGAGGTCATTGATATTTTTTTTAAAAAGAAAATGATTGCCTAAATAGTTTCTGGGTAATAAGGTATATGGACGTTTTAATGAGGGTAATGAGCTATATCCACTAATCGTGTGAGTATGGTCTGTGGTGGTTCATCACTTTTTCTCTTGAACAATAGGTCCGGAGTCTGACCCATCTTGGCCATTGAAGGCATCCTGAGGCTAGCGTTTTGTCCCGAAATGGATGACCTGCAGCTAAAAGATTAGTCACTATGTTGGTGGTGACTAAGCTTGGGAAACCAAGAAAAATATATTGTTGCACAAGAATTTTGAGTTTTATTGTCAATTAAGCATTTGGATAGAGGTGGTTACGATGTGGCAATGGCGTTTTAAAGTTCTCTGTATAATCCCAAGAGTTTTTAAGCATAAAATTTTTTAAGCATTTTCGAACTTTTTGTTTTTGATATTGGAGTGGTAATGGTGTTTTTTAAAATGTGGATTGTTGGGGTGTTATTTTCAAATGTGGAACTGTTTAATTAGAGAAGTAGAAATCTAATTAGAGAAGTAGAAATCGGATTGTCTAATTTGTTAGAGATACAGAAATTGGACTGGATCGTCCTCGTCACTGGATCGTCCTCGTCCGAATTGTGAGAGGTACTGAAATAAAATTAAAAAATTTCAAAAATTGACCTTTCCATTTGTAAATTTTAAATAATTTTAAAAAATACTAAAAATTACAATGTTAAAGTATATTACTATTTTTAATTTTATATATAAAAAAATGAATTTGAATTCTCTAAAGTTTGAATTTCATTTTAAAGAGTAAAGTGTTATTTCTCATAATTTATTTCATAGGTGGGACAAATAAAAAATATGAGAGAATAATAATTTAAAGGTAAAAGATCACACTTTACTCTCTAAAATGAAAACTCAAAATTTAGAGGATCTAAATTAAAAAAAAATAGCCTATATTTTCATCACAAGGCTTTACCAATATATATAATTTATAAGTATATTTTGCATGCTGCATTCGTCAATTGAGTTCTGATAATAATTGTGAAGCGCTGTCTTTTAATTAATTTATGTGAAACATTCAAATGTCTCCAATACAAAGTATAAACCACTAGAACAAGAACAACACTGGCAACAGATGTTTGGAATACTTATTTCTGTTTGTTAACGTCAGATTTGTATCTATCCCTTTTATTTGTTGAAACATATAACTAATTTTAGTGTTAGTTGAACATTGATAATTTAATTTTAATTTATAAATATGCAGTAATGAACTAATATATAAAATATAAATAATCTGATGTGCTAGATAAAAATTTAATCTTCTTAATGTGTAGGGGTGGTAATGGGTAGGGTTTGGAGTCTATCCTAATTCTATCTATGGGTTGAAATTTTTATATAAACTTAATCTTATCATACCCGTGGGTTGAGAATATCCCAATTCCAACCCTATCCGTTCTTAATCTGCGGATATCCGATCCTACCTACGAATTACAAAAAAGATACAACATTGTTATATAACTTAATGATAATTTAAAATAGAACTGATTTTTATGTAAAAAAAAAGTATTAAATTATTAATTAATAATCTTCTTTTAGTGGCTAAGGATCCTTTACATTTAGTGAGAGGTCTTTAGTTTAATATCCACTTAAAATATATTTTTATATAAGTATATAATATATATATATATATTGGGTATGGGTTGGTCGAGTAGGGTTGAGATTCAACATCCGTATCCTACCCTACCCACTGTAGATCGGGTTAGCAATCCTGTAGATCGAGTTAGCAATCCTATCCAATCGGATAAAGTCGGATTGAGTACCCATGAGTAGAGCCTATGTTGCCACCCCTGTGGCTTGATTTTTGAGTGATACTCATTTTCATAAAGTTTCTTATTCAAGTCTTATGAAAGAAGAAAGGTTTTGTTAGAAGAGCTAATTGTACCATAGTGTTTTTGACAATATAGTTGGCCGCTTAGAATTGACAAAAGGGATTATAATAAACATAACAAGATAATTGGTAGCACTCTAATTCCAAAATTAGCTAGAAATGCTGAAGAAGGATCATGGGATCACGGTATCTTGAGATTGAAGAGTTCACTACATGCAAAGAATATCACTTGCCTAGGAGAACAGACAACAACAGATCTCAATAAGGTACTAATTAATCAAATAAAATGAACAAACCTTAAATATGTTATGCAAGTAAGAATAAGAATCCGGCATATTTACTAAGGTTAGAAGAATCGGATCAGTTATCAAACCGTTTGAATAACTGATTTAATGGTTCAATTAGGATCAAACCGTAATTGAACCGATTTAATTAAATATAGTGTAAACATTTCATGAACAAACAACACTAATGTTTTTATAGGCTTCTGAGCTTATTATAAATGGAAAACAACTATCAATTAAATGCTTAGTAATCAAATACTGCAAAAACTGCATATAAGTACTTGTGTGAATAAAAGATTGTCTTCAAATAAATTATTTTGATTGCATATATGTTCAAATACACACATCAAATCAGTAAACCATTACAAAAATTAGTTTGTTGATAAAAATATCCTTCAAAGATTGAGAATACACCTTAGTCTCTAGAAGATTGGTTCTGCTTGACTTTTTCCCACAAAATGAAGGTCATTTTGCTAGCAAACTAATATTTCGAGGATCAAATGCTAGATAATAAAAAAAATAAGGGTAAATCACTAATTTAGTATCCGAAAAATTATGTCACTTACAGTTTAGCTCCTAAAAACAAATAAATTAAACATACCTAAGATAAATGTCTAACAAAATACTCCAAAATCAAAGAAGCAAATTGGATATTTTAAATTGATTTTTGTCATACTTCATAGTAAAATATTTTAAAACCGGGTCAGATTTTTTTCAAGAGGGATTTGTTTGAGATTCTTGGACGACATTATTTTGTGATTGTTGATCAATTTGTGGTTGTTCCATCTAAATTACATACAATATATAAACTCAAAATGACAACAACTATAGCAAAATTCATAATAACAACAAAATAAAAACCCAGCCATTAAAACAACTATAGCAAAATTCAGAATGACAGCAATTTAGAATCCAGACGATTATATCAATTCATACAATTCATACAACATTCAATATAATTAAATTTAGCAATTCATACAGTTAATTCACCAAAATTCTCTAAAAAGCTATTAGATGGAAAATACCAATTTTCCTCTCTTAGGCTCGTTAGGTCAATATAGCAGAATTCATATAGCAGAATTGAACTTATATAGCGAAATTCAATATAGCAAAATTCAAAAGCCAGAGTCCCGAAATTGAACTTATATCAAATTTATATTCAGTAAAATTCAAAATTGCAGAATAGTTAATCCATATAATTAACAAAATGAAAAAAATTAAAAACAAGAAGAAGAACTCAGAAGAAGAACTCTGCATTTGACTCAAATTCGGACTAAATTTCTAACTGAATAAAAAATTAATTGAAAAAATTAAAAACCTAAGACCATCTCCAGTAGGGAACTCATCCTAGTCCCTATTTATGGCTCACCTGTCATAAAAAGTAATTCCGCATTAGCTTTTGCATTATAAATAGTAAATAGAAACTCAAAACATCTCTCTCTTCTCCATTAGGAGGAACTAACTTTAGTCCCTATTGTGGTCCCACTTATTTAATTAATTAAAATAACTAAAATTAATGTAGTTATTATTTGGTTTACAATAATATTATTAAAATTTATAAATTCAAAAATAATTCACTATTAAAAATATTCAGATTAAAAAAATTAATAATTTCATATATAATAATAGTACAACAACTATTTAATCGCTAGTATTGCAACATCTAATTTTGTAATGTAGTTAGTATTTTAAATTTTATAAATAAAAGGTTTAATTACTCTGCAGGTCCCTATAGTTTCACCAAATTTTCAATTAGATCCCTATACTTTTTTTCTTTTCAATTGGGTCCTATACTTTATTTTTTTTCAATTTAGTCCCTGTTAACGTTAAACGTAAAAAAAAACAAAAACGTTAGTGAATTGTGAAATTACTTGTATACCCTTAGGGACCCAATTGAAAAGAATAAAAGTATAGGGACCTAATTGAAAATCTAATAAAACTATAAATATTCAATGAAAGATATTCGTATAATCCATATTCAATAATTCTACAACATGAAAGATATTCCTATAATCCCTTTTATTTTGTCACTATCATTCTTTTGCTTATTTATATACAAATTTTACCAAAAATACATTCTCTTTTTTTTTGACTTTTCAAATACCTTATCTTAAGAACATACAAAAAGAAAAAAGGAATGGATAAAATGAAACAGAAATAGGAATAATAAGTATATATAAAATTTAGTTTTCATCATTCAAGTATTTATTATGATCATGTAATATTTTACATTTGTGTGGATTCATAGAATGTAGTTTGTGTCTTTATCATATCATGGTATACCATAAAAAATCACAAGGTTATGTAATTTGTGTTATTGAAAATTGAAATCTAATAACAAAAATCATAGAAAACATAGTTTCAGTTAATACAGATAATCTAAAAATCAGTTCTTATATCGCAGCCTCCCACCCTCTGAACCATTCATCTTTGTGAGGTCCATTTATCTCTTCGGGAGTTCTTCGGTTACCACCATATACACCTGGTATCGAACCAATGTCTGGACTAAAAAAGTAGTGAAAATAGTTGACCCTGCTCTTCGAGGATAGTACTCAAAGAAGGATCTGGCACATATATATGGTCAAACTTCATTTCAGTCAATAATTATGATATGCTAATTAATTAGTTAATTAGAATAATATATGGTTTATACAGATAGCCCATAGAAACAATGTAAACCTGGAAGTCCTCAAGGAAAATGTCAGCAATGAAATTAATGCACTTCCTTACTTTAAATAGTTAATGCAATTATGGTTAGAATGAGAAGTGACAATGACAAATTATGGTTTTAAAGTTGAACCAATTTGTTTCCAAAATTTTGAATAAAACACTTTTATAAATAGTGCAGAGAACTCAACTTAAGGGGAAAGAACTCAACTAACTAAATGATTATATGCACACCTTTGAAAGTGAATGGATGACTGGTGTTATTGCTACTTTTACATACACAGCAGCTGTTTGGGACAATAGTGTGATTTACAAACTTAGTAAAAAGAACACCCTTAAGCTATGACATTTTGAGCAGTTGGACATGAAGCTAAAGGGCAAATCCCATATGATAGATGCATCATAGTATACATGATCAGTGGGGCAAAGATAAATGCAAAAAGCATAGCAATTTCAGCAACCACAACTATTCCAGGAATGCACCAACAAGAAAGAATGCATTGAGGGAAAATACATACTATGTACATTGAAAGTTATACACTTACCTATGTAGACAAACATGAGCTTGGCTATATAACTTCTCTGATATTGCAGCCAAGTGAGCCACATAAATTTGGAATGAACTGGCATAGCTCAGAAGATTCAATCTTGAGATACCATAAACTGGAACACATGCATATCTTAAAGTGTTCTGAACACTAACATCATAAGTAGCTGAATGAAAATTGAAAGAAAGAACAAAAATAATTCATATTCATATTCAGAAACCAATTCAGAAACAAAATTCAACATTTAAACAACGTCAAAATAAACTAATCAACAATAAAATTCACATAAACAACATCAAAGAATCCATCATGAGAAAAAAATTGGAAATAATCTAAATTAAATTATCACCTATTGTAAAGGCAGAACCGTGGACGACGAGCAGCACTTCAGGTAGAGAAACCAGCCGCGAGGGACGGAGACGCGGCGCGGCAAGGGAGGCATGGAAGCACGGAGGCACGTAGGAGCGACGCAGTGAGGGACAGAGGTGCGGCGAGCAGAATACGAGCAGTGGAGCACACTAGGCACGAGAGAACGAGCAGAATACAAGGGACGAGGCACGAGAGGGATGTCGAGAGGTGGAGGCGCGGCGAGACAGGACCGTGCGGCAGATCCGAAGAGAGCTCGGTGAAGAGGTTAGGGCTAGGGATGCGTGGGTGGGGGTGAAATGAAAAGGGTCTTTTTGGAATTTTCAAAATATAGAAGTGTGCTGAACGAGGTTTCTTATCTCAGAAAAGAGAATATTCATTTTTTACTAAGAATATTCTGTTATCTTAAACGTTTTTGTCACGGTAGGGACTTAATTGAAAAAATTTAACGTATAGAGATTCAATTGAAAAGAAAAAAAGTATAGGGACCTAATTGAAAATTCGGTGAAACTATAGGGACTTGCAGAGTAATTAAACCTAAATAAAAATAAATAATCTAACAAAAATTATTTTATAATGTGTAAAAATTAAATTTATTTTTCATGTAAATAAATTTAATTAATTATAATTTAATATAAAAATATAAATAATGTTTAATATTAATTTTTTATAATTATTTATATTAATTATAATTTAAATAACTAATATAAATAATTAATATGTTTAATTAATATAAATTATTAATTAAATAAAAATATAATGATTTAATATAATTAATTACTATAATTATTAATAAATTAATTATAATTTAATTATTTAATATAATTATTTAACAAATTGCCATATCTAAAATTACAAAATTATTTAATATAAACATATATGTAATGTAATATTGTAATATATATATATTTTTAAAAATTTGTTTAGTAATTTGCCACATGGCAAAAAATCATTGGCTAGTGAAAGTCCCTCTATAAAGGGATTCTTGACTTCGGTCCTAGTGAAGGGACTCTCTCATTTTTTTACTCCAATGGCCTTTTTCTTCCCATGTATCAAAATAGAGCCTCCCTTTATTACTATAGGAGTTGCTCTAAGAACTGAAGAACCCAATTCATATAGTTAATTTACCGAATAAAAAAAATTAATTAAAAAACAAAAATCCAAGAACTCACCGCGGCAGAGAGCACAGAAAACTAGAGTTCACGGCTGCAGAACTGATGCCCGACGACGACAATGACAGCAGAAGTGCAGAACAACTGCTTGATGACAATGAAACCTTTAAACCGTGCTTTCGACAACGACCAGAGGACCAGACCACGATGACCAGAGGACCTTCGATCCACGACGGTGAAGTTCCTTGGAGGATGACTGGAAGAGGAAATTAGGGTTGAGGGAGGCTACGTGTGAGTGGCTCTTCGGGTGGGTTAGGTCAGCTATGGGAAATGTGTTTTGTTTTTTTTTTTTTTGTTTTTGTTTTCCGAAGCGTCAAAACGACCCCGTTTTTTTGTGAATATCAAAAACCGAAACTTGTAAAAATCCAGTCAGTTCGGCCGGTTCACCGATTAACTATCAATTTGATCGATTTTTTATTAATTTTTTGTAGGACAATTTTGGAAATCAACCAGACCGACCAAGTGACAGTTCTCAATTAACTTGGTTAAACTAGCCGGTCCGATCCGGTTTTTAAAACCTTGATATTTACTCCATCTTGCCTTGAGGCATGAAGCATCATCTTTACAACCCTACAAGGGCCTTTCGTTTTATTCACAAACAGCCTTAGCAAGAAAAGAATCAAACCTTTCATTCGCTAGTCCATATATAAGCTTCCATCACCTGGTACAAAACACATGTAGCTACAACTTTTTAGGCTTCTGAAATTCTACTTAGCCCTTTAATTTTGCAGCTTTTGCCTTATCCGAAACTACATATATAAGAATAGAGAGATGGCAAACGAGCAAACAATGAAGCCGGTAGCCACGCTGCTTTTGGGGCTGAACTTCTGCATGTACGTCATAGTTTTGGGTATTGGTGGATGGGCCATGAACAGAGCTATAGATCATGGTTTTGTCATAGGTAAAGTGATTTCTATTTTTAAATAGTCAAGATAATCTCTAAAATATTGCGCATGCATATTTCAAGAGATCAAAGGTTTAAATTGATCACTGAACAATTTATGGCATTGGGTATAAATTGTTTCGTGACATATCGTGATCTAACTGACGAAAAAAT
Source organism: Arachis hypogaea (assembly GCF_003086295.3). NCBI lineage: Eukaryota > Viridiplantae > Streptophyta > Magnoliopsida > Fabales > Fabaceae > Arachis > Arachis hypogaea. The sequence continues at coordinate 70,022,158 of NC_092048.1, read as the reverse complement.
CTATTTGATTTACTGTTGTATCTTTTATAATCAATTTGATGTGTCTGAAATTTTGAAAACCAAATTAAAACACATAAATTTTCAAAGACTATTTTAATTACTAACTATTTACTTTTAGGTTCTTATTTCAACTCAAAATTATATTATAGCATATTTGTCTATTGATAGATTTATTGGAAAATAATTTCACTTTTGTCAAGTAAATCAATGAACATTATGTAACATATAAGTATGTTCAAATGACATATGTATTACTACCATATTGACAAACTATAATAGAGAAGTGCATGTTAATTTATTGTACAAAATAAAACTTTAATATACGAAATTTCTTAAAAGATATTCTATATGAACTGAAAATGAGTCCAAAAACTATTTTTAAATTAGTAGATAAAATAAAGAGTTCATAAAAAATTGTTTAGAAAAAAAAGTGACTTCATCTCCTTTAAAACGTGCCCCAATTTTAAGTAAGAATATCACTGTAATTCCTTGTGTGGCTGTGATGTTTCTAATTGGAGCATAATTTAACATGATTATGTGTGTGAAATCATGATGAATGGCAGGTGCAGGACTTGAACTTCCAGCACATTTTTCACCAATACAGTTCCCAATGGGAAATGCAGCCACTGGGTTCTTTGTGACATTTGCTTTGATAGCTGGAGTTGTTGGCGTTGGATCAGTCATCTCAGGAATCAATCACATCCGATCATGGACTTCAGAGAGCTTGCCATCTGCGGCTTCCGTTGCCACCATTGCATGGACCCTCACACTTCTTGCCATGGGGTAATCTCTTAACTTCCTCATAAGAATAGAATTGAATAATAGATAAATTTGTTTATGTTGTTGCATGATATATAGTTGCTGAGTTTTATGGTATATGGTGTATGCAGCTTTGCTTGCAAAGAGATTGAGCTAAACATCAGAAATGCCCGCCTGGTAAAAAAGAAAAATTTTGAAATTATAGGATATACGTTTGGTGTATTCTTTTTATTTTTAATTTTAATGTTTTATGTTTCCAATTTTGAAAAAAATATAAAAATAGAAAATATAATTTCATTAAATTTTATTTCTTTATAATTTTTTTAAAATAAAAAATATTGAAAATGAAAATGAAAATTAAACATGTCTTTCATTTTCTAAAGATGAATTATCTATTTAAAAAATTTAGATAATATAATCTTTTTATTTTTCTTTTCATTTATACATTTGTTTAGTATAACACGTGACAGATAAAAATAATATCGTTAAACAATAGATAAAATAAAATTATTTAAACTAATTTTATAAATATATTTTATTTTCTCATTACTTTAATACCTTTAAATTATTTTAAATTCATTTAAACATTTAAAATTAGGCAATGATTTAATAAAACAAAATGGAAGTATTTACTGCCACGTTCTTGAAGCATAAGAGCTTTGGTATGTCCAATTTTGCAGAAAACAATGGAGGCTTTTCTAATTATCCTTTCAGCTACACAGCTTTTCTACATTGCTGCTATTCATGGTGCTGCTTCATTGAGGAGATAAACTTGATAGCTTATTGTGTGTTGGTTGGCGTGCTTTCTCCATATTGTTTTTCCATCCAATTTTTTTTTTGTCTGTCTAATAAGTCTTCCTATTTAATTTGTGATGTAATTTACATGATTGGATTTGGATTTGAATTTGTGTATATTGAGAATAAGTTGTGTACAAAGACTAAGAATAAAATTATTTGAACCATTTTTCCTTTGTTGCAAATTTTCACTCTATTTTTAACCCCAACAAACATGGCATAGATTGAAAAGAGTTATCCTTTGGTTTAAGTGTTACTAGCTTGTTTAATTTTTTGGGCAGTTGCAAATATTTCCACTTGGCTAAATGGTCAAATAAAATATTTTATACTAACTAATGTAACTAGTACATGATAGAACGAAAAATAAAAGTTCCGAAGGGTGTTAAATATGATTGGGGTCGTCATTTCGTACGCAATGATAAAATTTGTCACGTCTATTCTACTAAATTAGGATGCTAGTTATTTCATCAATAAAACTTTTTAGATTTTTGATAAAAATAAATAAATGTTATATAAAAGAAAATATGTACCCTGTTAAGGTTTGTGATAGATGTGCGCTACGAGGATTTTCTTGTCAGTAGTAAATTACGTGTGATTGAGGGAGTGAGTAGTGCAAAATAAATAGATTCTGACCTACCACTAATGGCTCTTTCACTAAATCATAGAGAAAAAACAGATCGGTTAAAGGGAGAAGAGAAGAAAGTGGTGTTCTTGGAGGATGGAGATGTGAAGGAATGGATAAAAGATGGATCCAAAAAGTCTCATAGGGAGGATTATAACGGATAGAAAATTTGGAATTGACACAATTGAAGCAGTCTTTTTTGTGATATGAAATTATCCGAACGGATTCAAAATTAAAGCCCATGGTGATAATATATATTTGTTTATTTTCGAAAGAGAAGCTGATTTACTAAGGGTGGAAGGAGGATCACCATGGCTGTTTAAACAATTCGTGATCCATGTCAAACGGTGGAGTCCAGGTGTGGCAATAGAGGATAGGGATTGTTTTTAATTGTAATAATCTTTTGATCAAATTTTGATAGTGTTAAATTTTGGTTTAGAATTATCTACAACAAAATTTAATTTTCTAATTCTAAAATTTTTTAAACCGATATCTAACACTCATTCAATTTTTGGCGTCATTGTTAAATAATGCAATGTATATGTACTTATTATTAGATATTGTACATATATAAATAGTGTGAATAACTTGCTTTGTGATTGTTTTTTAGTGTTTGGTAATACTTAGGATCTTGCTTTCTTCTTCTTATTATCCTAACAAAGTGTAAATAGTGAAATATGCTTGTTTTTCAATTTTTGTTAGTTTTTTTTTCCTTTTCTTATTAATACTTATCCTTGTGGTTTTGAGTTGTGTGGTTGTGAAAATTAAATGATGGCGTACTGGTGCAGACCGGATCGTCGGTTAGGAATTTTCTCAAAAATTGGAATTGGCGTTATAAGTATAGTCCCAACAGACAAGGTGACCCACGACCAAAGTTTAGAATAGAGATGTCACAGTTCAAACCAAATTAATTGGGAGTAGAATCTCGGATCGTCTTCCCAAGAAACTAGTGACCACAAGTGTACAAATTTGGTTGTGAAATTGGGGGTTTTCAATAATGAAGCAAACAATTAAAGGAATAAAAGAACAACCAAAATTGTAACTAATGAACTAATAAACAAATTAAAGAACTATCTATGTAATATGGACAAGTAAAGCTTTAAAATGATTGACGTGTGGTTCAAAGCATAGGTGGAGCCTTGGCTTGGGGTGAGTTAGGGAATCCCTTCCTTGTCATAACCACAACTATGATAATTATAATGGGTTAATCTCATCTAGTCAACCCTTAACTTCGAAGAGTAAGTCAAGTGAGCATAGTTATTTTTAATCCATAAATCCTATCTAACTTACTAATTACCTTAGTAAAAAGCTAGCGTTAGTGGAAACAAGAACAATTAACAATCCAAGAATTATCACTAAATGTCGGACATTATGACTCTAGTATCCCATATACTCATTTTTCCCAAGACAAGTAGTGGAAATTTACCTCCTAATCGAAATTGATAATTCCACAAATACTTGGTGGACATAATCATAAAACATGGCAAAATTGAAAAAATACTTGAAACTATGGTCAGTTAATGAACAAAAATTAATAATGGTAACTCAAACAAACATATAATAACCAACAATCATCAAAGTCATCAACTAGAAATCAAAATTACAAATGATATGTATATATTAACAAAGTGTCTTTAACTATAAGAAAGTGTAGCACAAGTGTAGAAATTAAAGATAAAATAAAAAAATACTTACAATGGAAGCAAGCTAGAATCTAAGATCAAAATGGAAGTTGCACTTGTAATATAAACCCTAATAAAACTCTAAGAAAGTTGAGAGAAAAACTCGAGAAAAACTAAAACTAAAAGCTTCCTAAACTATCTAATACTACTCCTAATGGTATGGTATGGTTTCCTCAAGTTTGCCCCTTCCATATGAGCTCTAGGCCATCAGATTTGGGCCTCCAAAGCCTTCAATTCGCAAGCCACGTGACTTTTTAATGAAGTCACGCGCTGGTTGTAACACCCCAATTACCCTAAACCTTACCTCTAGCCGTAAGGCAAGGATTAATCAGAGGTTACGACAACCCTAAGACTTATACATATTTATATATAGAAGGAAATAATATAATCTAGAAGCCTGATGAAGAAGTAAGCTCAAAACAGAATTTCAGAAGCGCGAATCGTTCACAGGAAACTAACGCACAAGATACAAGATATAGGTGCAAGAGAATAGAACAAATGTATAGATATAGTAATATAAACATAGGGAACTAGTCGTAGCTTGTGGAGTTTAAGCCGACTAGTTACAAATATAAAAATACAGAGTTTTAGAATTAAAACAGCTTATACAACCTATCTCTCAACATAGCCTTAGGCCATAAAGATAAAATACAAAAAGATGTGAGAGTAACTATAACAAGTAAAATAAATTAAACCAAGGAGGAACCATACTTCGCTCTGTCACTATATCCGCAATCTCACCGAAGTAGATTACGACCTGCATCTGAAAAACAACAACAAAGTATGGAATGAGAACCCGAGGTTCTCAGTATGGTAACAGTGCCCAATGATGTAAGATGTAAGGCTCCGGGACGCCGAAGGAAATCCTAGAACTTCACATCACATACTGATATTCAAGCTTAGAACAAAATAAATAAAAGAACTTAAACCATAAACCAGGGTTATCTAAACTTAGGGGGAGTCTAACTAACACTAATCACACCGCTGTATCCCACAACTTTCGTCAACCTTACCTCCGTGCGATCCCATCGCCACCTCCTACCTAACCACCTCAGCACCAGACAATCACAATTTATGCAGACAAGTAAAACACAGATAATTTTCATATACAGCAAGTAAGTCAAGAAGCAAATAGGCATGTTATACAATTAGGAAAACTCAAGTAATCAAAGCAAGCAAGCACATAAGAGATGCATATGATGAATGTCTATCCTATTGGCTCATGATATCACTTGTTGGTCCATAAATGCCAACCCGACACATCCTTTCAAATGTAGCTTTTCTGCCATGCCCACGGATATAGTGCCGGGTACACTCTATTCACCCACGGATATAGTGCCGGGCACACTTGCATGCGTAACCCCAAGGGTATAGTGCCTGGCACACTCTTGCAGCAGAAAAGATTATCAATCATAATTCAATCCTAGGGACATAATACCCTGCACACTATCATACTTAACCCAAGGATATAGTGCCTGGCACACTCTCATTATTCAACAAGATCATCATTCCTCTTTGAGTCTTCAACTCATCATAACCATCATCAATTCATCACTTCCATTCCGAGCTCATTAGCTCATCAATTTCCCAATTCATTGTCAACATTCACCATATGCACCACTATTCCTTCCCTCTCAACTAACTCATCCGTAATACACCAGAAACCTAAACCTCCGTTTGCTAACTTTTCAAAGGAATATCCAACTTCAACTCCTAGGACCTTTCCCATATTTCAATGCTCTAAAATGAGTTCAAGAGTCTTAAAATGGTGTTATAGAAGCTCACAACCTTGTCGGGAAGGTGAAATAGTTGAAAACAAAGTTTAAAATTATGAAACAGGATGTGTGCGTGCGCACAGGGGTGTGCGTGCGCACACCCAGGAAGATTTTGAAAGTGTGCGTCCGCACAGTAGTGTGCGTACGCACAGGTACTAAAATTTTATAAAGTCTGTTCACTCGCACAAGCTGTGCGAGCGCCCCTAACAGACATCCCTTCCCGACTTGTGCGTGCGCACAGGGCTGTGCGTTCGCACAAGTCATAATTCTTCATTGCGCACAACCTATGTTAGCGCTGCTACCAGAGCCCTTTCCCCTGCCTGTGTGTACACACAGGTCTGTGCGTACGCACAGAATAACATTTTTGCAGGGTTGTGTGGGAGCACAAGGCTGTGCGTGCGCACATATCAAAAATCCTGAAATTCTGCAACTTTGCAGAATTTCAGATTTTCAAAACCAACTTTGAATGATCATATCTTCCTCTACAAAATTCCATATTTTACAAACTTTATATTGAATTAAAGGGTTTTTAATGACCTTTAATTTCAAGCAATTTTCAACCAATTTTGAAAATCGAGGCAAAAGTTATGATCAGACAAAGTTCACCAAAAATCAACTTTTACCAAAAGCCTTAAAGACTCGAAATTCACCAACTCTCTCAATTAAAAACCAAACCAATCACAACCCAACAATACCAAACAACCTAAAGTCCATACCCTTCCTTTTCCAACTCAACCATCCACAATATCCCAATTACACTACTCAATACCATCAAATTCCTTAATCATCAACATCTAACATTATCATAAATAATCTTTAACCAACAAACAAGCATCAACAACCACTTCAAATCCTCATCACTTAACCTCAACATTATCAATCATACACACATTCATATTACCGCAGTCAACATACTCACTCACCAGTATCATAATTAACACCAACATCAATATTCATCATCAATTATCAACATACATCCTTACACATCATAATCATCAATATCCTTTATTTCAAACCACCACAACATTTTACATTAACTCATTACCTAAAATTCTCATAATCCTCAATATTAACCAATATAATTAACCACCATGAATACTCATCAGTACCAATAATCTCCAACAATCATCTTCAACCACACTAATCTAATACAACCAACAATTAGCATCAATTCATATATAATCATTTATACACCAACAACATTCAATCCTATCTTAGGGTCAACTAGCCTAACTGTCCATGAACATTACATATTACATAAAGGAAATCGAAACCATACCTTGGCCGATTTCCAAACGCACCAATCACCAAAATGAAACCACCAAGCTTGATCCAAAGCCTCAACCAACACCAACAAACACCAAAGCTCACACTAACAACACATATATCGTCAAAATCAAAATCTAAGATACACAAAACAACTAAACACAAGGGTTTAGTGAAACCTTACCTTACCCAACGTGATTTGGGGTAAAATTCAATATTTACCCGCCACTAGAGATCACCTAAATAAGCAAAACTACAAAACTTGCTCAAAACCCCCAACCAAAAATGCACAGAAACTTAGGACACGAAACTGGAGAGTGAGATGAGAGCCCTTACCAGATTTCTTTAGAGAGAAAGGAAGATCTCGTCGAGGGCTTCGCGTGGCTGCAAACGGCTCGTCAATCGGAGGTCCGTAGCTCAAGTTACAAGCAAAAGAAGGTGAGGGTGAATAGTGATTTCTCTTTTCCCTCTCCTCTCATGGCAGCTGCGCCCCTCTCTCTCTCTCTTAGGGCTGTAAAAATGAGCTCAAAGCTCATTAAATGAGCTTATATATGTTGGACATTGGGCCTGGTTTGGATTCGGTCCAACCCGTTAGCGTTTTTGGTCCGTTTGACCTACTTTAGGCCAAAACCTTTAAGATTAGTGTCCGGTTTTTTATTCAAAATTATTTTTATCTTCTCAAAACAAAAAATCAATTTTCTAAATATTATTTTCCAAAATACGTGGTACTGGACAGTCTAGAGCCAGCACTGCCAGCTTAAGCACCAGTACGCATTTTTACAAAAATCTTTTCGAAAAGGTACATTTTCCAACTCAGAAAAATTCAGTGAAATCAAATTTCACATTTTTATTTTCAAATTAAAACTTCTAAATTTTGAATCTATTTCGGGTACAAAAATTATTTTATTAGAACGGTTTTACATGAAAACGCGGGTTCTTATATCCTCCCCTCCTTAAAAAGATTTTCGCCCTCAAAAATCCGAATCACGCGATGGGATATATATATACATATATTCCCCACGAAGCATCCTGCTTTCAACGTTGCTAATCCAACAAGTTGCCAAGGCACCTCGTTCGTCATCATCCTACCGTGTTGACGTTCTCTCTTGCCAACTCCTCCATAGAATAGTTGACTTGGATAGGCAGAAAATGAGCGAATTTGGTTAGGCAAACCACGATCACCCAAACCGCATCATAGCCCACTTCCACTGAGGAATCTCAAGAGGTTGTATCATTCCTGACGGCTTCTGATGTTCTATCTTCGCCTTCTGACACGTCAAACACTTGGAGGCCACTGTAGCTACATCACCTTTCATCCCAGGCCAGCAGAACATCTTCTTTAAGTTACAATACATCTTCGTGCTTCCAGGATGACTAGAAAATCTACTGTAGTAAGCCCCCGACAACAAGTCTTGTCTCAAACTTCCGACATCCTGTTTGCAAACTCTCCCCTTATCTCTCCACAATCTTTTACCCTCCTTAGTGAATTCTTCATGCCTCTTATCACCAACTGGTTGCAACAATTTTTTGAAGCTTCTGCTCATCTTGCTGAGCCCTTTGAATCTCCGTTTTAAACGTGCTTGAAGTCTGCAACTGGCTCAAACAAGCTCTTCCGGCCACCTCAGCAATGTCTAGCTTAAGATCCACAACTTATCCACTAACTCTTCTTCTTTGATTCTCACCCAAGCAATTGTTAAGGACTTCGTTCAGACCCAATGCACCTGCGACCACCTCTGCCTTTCCAGGGTGATAACTCAGTTCAAAATCATAATCATATAGTAACTCCATCCGTCTCCTCCAACGCATTGTAAGCTCTTTCTGATCAAGGACATACTTGAGACTCTTATGATCAGAAAAGACGCTAAACCTCACTGCGCACAGGTGGCGCCTCCAAATCTCCGGTGCAAACACAATCGCCGCTAATTCCAGATCATGAGTTGAATAGTTCACCTCATGCAGTCCCAGCTGACGCGGTTCGTTAGCTCCCACACTTCGATGTTGTATCAACACGTAATTTAAACCCTTCAGAGAAGCGTCATAGTATACTTCGAACGGTTCATGCGGTTCCAACAAGATTAAAACATGTGCTGCGGTTAACTTCTGCTTCAAAGCCTGAAAACTCTCTGCACACTCTGACATCCAAACAAAAGCGCTTCCTTTCTTGTCAACCTAGCCATCGGTAATGCAATCCGGGAAAATCCTTCAATGAGTCTCCGGTACTATCCAGCTAAACCCAAGAAGTCTCTGACTTTCGTCACCGTTGTCGATCTTTCCCATCCCATCACCGTTTCTACCTTATAAGGATCTACGGCTATTTCTCCCTTGCTCACCACATGACCTAAGAGCTTCACTTCTTCCTTCCAGAACTCACACTTCGACAACTTGGCGTACAACTTCCGATGCGTCACTCTGATTATCGTCACTAGAAATCCGAAAGTCCTTTCTTTTAAACCAAAATACTGAATTTGTAATACTTTTCAAAACCTTTAAAACAAGTTTATTCTAAATGAGTTCATTGTTAAAGCTCTTTTAAAGGAGTCAAAATCGTTTATTAGTAAGTCTAACAGTTGAAATAACAATTTTCTTAAATAAAAACTTTTCAGTTTGAATTCCTTTCGATAAGATAATTTGGAAACCAAATTCACAAATGAGCATAATCGGAGAACTCACTTTTCTTTTTAAACAATATCTTCCAAACCTAGAATTTTCGACGTAGTTTCAAAACCAAAGACTACTTTTGTAAATTTCACAAAGCTATGAAAACAAGTTCAATCTAAACCAGTTCATTATGAAAGCTTTTTCAAAAGGCTCAAAAATTTTTATTCTTAAATCAAACATTTCAATTTGAATCCCTTTTTGATAAGATAAATTTGCAGACCAAGATCACAAGTTATTAAAATCACACAACCCACCTTCCTTTTTAAATCGTATCATTTGATCAAAAGTCCAAATCCTAGTTTCAAAACCAAATCAGTTAAGCCAAAGCTCCAAACCATATTTGAAAATCACTCTAAATCTTAAAACAGCAAAATCATAGTTAAAAATCGCAAGGACGTTAGTTGGTATTTCCGTTGCCACTAGTGCTGAGCCGCACCCATCGCCCCACACAGGGAACCGTCAAGACTTCTAGTCATACCTGGTAACCATTCCAGCACACCAATCTCGGATCGTTCGTCACCACAAGTCCGAAATCCTCGGCTACCGTCGCTAGAATCCTTCTTTCTCCATGGTCTACTTGATAAACCCCGTTTTGACGGTTTATCCTGTATTGATTTTAAGAGATTTTATCACCTTTTACCCACATTTATTCAATGAAATAGCATTGTTTTGTGATTGTCTCCTTATTTGTGCTTAGATGTGAAAACATGCTTTTAGACCCTTAATTTGATGGTTTTAATCTCCCTTTGATTCCACTAGATGTCTTGATATGTTTGTTAGTGATCTCAGATTGAAAAGGCTAGGAATGGATCAAAGGAGTGAAGAGGAAAGCATGCAAAGTGGAGAAATCATGAAAAGTCAAAGAAGTTGAACTCGCCCATGGACGCGCGCGCGCACCTGGCGCTTGCGCGCACCTGCGAATCACCCTATGGACGCGTACGCGTGCTGTGTGCGTACGCGTCGGTGCTGGTTTATGAATTTTTAATGAAAACGTGACCAACGAATTCTCAAGGGTTGTGGGGCCCAATCCCGACCAACTTTGGCACCAAAGATGCTATTTAAAGCCAAAGATTGAAGAGCAATGGGGATTGCAATCATACACACTCATTATGATTAGTTTAGAGTTAGTTTCTAGAGAGAGAAGCTCTCTCTTTTCTCTAGAATTAGGATTAGGATTAGGTTTAGTTCTTAGATCTAGGTTTTAATCTTTGCTTTCTTCCACTTCTATCTCTCAATTCTCTGTTGCTACATTCATCTTCTTCTATTCTTTTGTTATAATTTCCTTTATGTTGTTCTTATATTTTGTTGTAGATCTAGTATTGTTCCTTCTACATTCTTTCAATTCAATAAGAGGTAATTCATAATAATTGTTTTTCTTTGCTTTTCTATTGTTGATCTCTTGCCTTTGTAGTTGTATATTCCTTTAATTGTTGCAATTAATAATGTTTACTTCCATTGCACTCTATGTGTTTGTTGAAATGCCTCTTCTAGATATAGTGTAGATTTTGTTCCTCTTGGCCTAGGTAGAGTAATTAGTGACACTTGAGTTATCTAATCCCTTTGTTGATTGATAATTGGAGAGATTGCTAATTGATTTGGAGTGCACTAAAGCTAGTCTTTCCTTGGGAGTTGGCTAGGACTTGTGGCTCAAGTCAATTCATCCACTTGACTTTCCTTTAATTAGTAAGGGTTAACTAAGTGGTAGCAATGAACAATTCTTATCACAATTGAGAAGGATAACTAGGATAGGACTTCTAATTTTCATAACAAACCAAGAGCCTTTTATAGTTGTTAGTTTATTTTCATTGCCATTTACTTTTCATGCTTCTTATCCGAAACCCCAAAATAACTCATAACCAATAACAAGACACTTTATTGTAATTCCTAGGGAGAACGACCCGAGGTTTGAATACTTCGGTTATTAATTTTAGGGATTTGTTTTAGTGACAAACAACTTTTTGTATGAAAGAATTAGTGCTTGGTTTAGAAACTATACTTTACAACGAGATTTTATTAGTGAATTTCTAAACCGTCAAAAATCCGTTCATCAAAATGGCGCCGTTGCCGGGAATTTGCAATGGTGTTATGTTATTGGTTATTGTATATATGTGAATAGTGTGAATATGTTTGCTTTTGGTAGCTCTTGATAGTTTTAGGATTTAATTTTCTTGCTTCTTATTTGATTTTGTTTTCATTTTTTTCTTGCTATCATGAATTCTCACCTTGGCTATGAGTTTGGTTATCAACATGTTGTAGGAAATGAGGACTATAATGAAGATGTGTGTCAAGAATGGGATGACCAAATGTGGGAGGAGCCATATGCTTATGATCAATCCTCATGGCAACAACCCCCACCAATGCACTATGAAGAAGAGCCATTCTATGATGCATATCAATCCAATGGCTATGGTGAATCACCTTGTGACTTTCAAGAACCACCACCATATGCCTATGAAGCATGTCCTCAACATAACTCTCAACCATACTCACAAGCCCCTTCTTACCAACCACCTTCATATGACCCTAATCTATATCCATCCTACCAACAACCATATGAGCCATATGAACCACATATAGAGCCACCACAATTCCAACATCAATATTTTCGTGAGCCACCTCCTCCACATTATTACCAAGATGAACCACCTCCAATATATGAAAATTTTCAACCACAAGAGGAATTCTACCTTCCACCACAACCTCACATGGAAGAATATTCATGTCCATCGATCCAAGACCCATATGATCCCTATCATGATATCCAAGCGGAACAAGAGTCAAGGGATCGTCTCAAGGAAGCATTGGATCAATTTCAAGCAACCATGGAGTGTGCTGTGCAACAAGTATAAAGAGTGGAAAACATAGAACCACCACAACTCTACCAAGAAGAACCACCTTCCTACTATGAACCCTCCCCCCAATTTAATGAACCATTCCACCCACCCCAATCTCTAATGGATGAAACCTTTGGTGTTCTTGTTCAAGGGCAAGAAGAGATGAAAAGGGATGTGCAAAATTTCATGGCCACCTTGGATGCGGTAACAAATCAATTAGCCTCCTAATGCTTGAACACTCAAGGAACTCCCATGGCTACATGTGGAGAATCAAATGAAGAACATAGCATGAAGGAGAGATTGGAAACTCCGGTGGGAAATGACGGAAGTTGCTTTGTATTGGAACAATTGGAGGAAGCTTTAATTGTTGAAGACAAGGAAGAAGTGGTAGAAGACTTAGGAGATGCGGAGCTTCCATGGGAACATAGAGTTGAAGAAAATCCCTCCAAGATGATTGAAATTGATGCTAGGGAGGAAAGTGCACACCTACCAAGCCATATTCTATATGAAGACTTGGATGGGATAGAGCAAGAATTGAGTTCCCATGGCAATGAAGAGCAAGCATCAAGTCCTAGTGGTGGAGAATCTTTTGAACTTGAAGAAACTTCTCCCGGTGCGTTTGAAAATGTTGCGGAGGTAAACTTCTTTCACCCTCCCAATTATAGTTTGATTAAGGGAAAAGGCTTAGATAGTATTAATGAACAAAGGATTGAATTAGAGAGATCTTGTGAAGAGGTGGAAGTCCTTAGAAATAGAAGGATGGGAGTGGAATACGCTCTGTCAAGATCGTTGGAAGCATCTTTGCCTAGGTTGTCATCTACCCCTTCACTTGAGTGGGTAAAATTCATTTCTATTAGCTTTATTGTCCCACTTGAGTATGGCTTGCTTGAAACGGATGGTCAACTTAGGATGCTTTGTGGGATGAAGCGTAAGCGAAAGATGTTTCGTGGTTGGCGTTGCAAATCAAAGCTCATTTTGGTTGATACTTCAAGAGTTGAATACAAAGGTGGGAATAGTGCTCAAATAGATGGGTCTAGGAGGATTGTTGGGCATTTCATAGAGAATTCATCTTGTTCACCACCCGGATGGATTAATAATGATGATCAACTTCAAGACGGGTGTGAAAACAAAGTGTGGGATCCCGGATTACAAGAAGAGGATCAACTTTGGGAGCCCCAAGCTTGTGAAGAACTCCATCAAGACTTGGCTCAATCCATGAAGAATCTTGGGGCACAATGGAGAACCAAGCATTGGTGGGAGTTCCAAGATGAATACAAGCACAAGCCACCTTGATGAGGAGCTCCCCATAAGTCCAACTTAAGGACAATAAACAAAAGTGCTAGGTGGGAGACAACCCACCATGGTAAAATCCTTTCATTTTCTCTTTTGTACATATTGATAGAATTAGTTTAATTTCATGTTTTGTTTAGATAGTTGAGTTTAATTGGTAGTTTAGTATGTTAAATAAGGTTTTATGGTATTTTGGTAGCTGTTTGGAGGTTTGGAATGCTTGTATTGGTGCAAAAACATAGCAAAAAGCTTTTTGAAAAACAGAGCACCATCCACGCGCACGCATACATGGCGCGTACGCGCACTTCAAGCATTTTCGACCATTTACGCGTCCGCGTACATGGCGCGCGCGCGTAGATGCAGAAGTTTCACTCCCAGCTAGCAAACCTGAGAGTTAGGCCTTCACTGTGCGAATGTTGAGCCCCCGGCCCAACACCATCCGCGCGTCCGCGCACCTGGCGCGTACGCACCCATCATGCTGAATTCGCAACACACGCGCAAGCGCACATGCCGCGCGCGTCGATTAGGCCACTTGCACTTCTGGTACTTTTACCAGAGAGTTGTGCCAACTCCGGGCCAACAGTAGGCGGCCGGCCTTGCTAGCCATTCACGCAGATGCGCAAGGTACGCGTCCGCGCCCATTCCCACAACCCCATCTACGCGTGAGCGCAGAGTACGCGTCCGCGCCTCCCTTTCTATTTCCACCACCCGCGCGCCCGTGCCATGCTTGCGTGCGCGTGGATGCCCTTTCTTCCATCCATTTCTTTTCTTCTCCTCTTTCCATTTCTTCCCTTCTCCTCTTTCCATTTCTTCCCTTCTTCTTTCTTCTTCCCTCCTCCTACCCCTCATCCAACACTTCCAAACACCATCAATAACCAATTATTTTAGTTACCTAGTTAGTTAGTTAGTTAGTTAGTTAGTCGATTAGTTAGTTTTAGTTTAGTTTTCATTTTATTTTCTATCTTTTTCATTGTAAGTGTTGGATTGTTATTCTTGTTTACCATTAATTACTGCTGGGTATTAAAAAGGGGATGTTATCTTAACATCATTATGTATATAAACTTTGTTGGATCCTATGATTGAGGTTATATTTTGTTACTTGGTTTTGAGTTTTTCATGCTTACCTTTTGAAAAATACCAAGTGATGAGAATTGTCTTCGAGCTTATAACTCTTTTGAATTGCATGATTTGGCCACCATGTGATTTGAACCGTATTCTTTGATTGGGCAATCTCTTGATGGATGATGTTGAGCATTTACCTTAATGCATTGTATTTCATGATTATATCCATCCATATGTTTGACTTGAATGCTTTCATACTTCTCTAATGCTTGTCTTACCTTACAAGCTTACTTAAAGCATCTCAAGCACACTAGGATAAGTGACGTGCATGCTTCTTTTGTGACATAGCTCTTTATACTAATGTGTATTCTAAACCGCGCAATTTAGAATTCACACACCTAATATTTCTTAATGTCACACTAATTCACTCACCTCATTCTAGTGATTTACCTCATTCCAACAATGTATGCTCCCTTGCTTTTATATCTTCTGATCTTATGGTGTTATATTTTTGTTTTTCATAACGAATGCACCACAAGCAACCATGGAAGCAGAAGAAAGAACACATAGCAATCCGGAGAGTCGCCGTACCCCCTTGCTCATCTTTGAGTGCACCGAGGACGGTGCAAACTTTTAAGTGTGGGGAGGTCATCCGACCGATCGGCGATCTTGGGTGACAAATTTCTAATTCCAATACTTTTGCATTTCATTCTAGGATTTTAGGATTTTTACTTTCATTTTCTTATTTTTGCATATGTATACACAATAAGCTTAGTCAAAATAATGAAATTTTTCAAATAATGAAATTTTTCAAGATTTTTATCTATAGGGCATCTCAATTGATTTGAGTGAAAACTTTTCATAGAACTTGCTTGAATTATATATATTATGGATCATGTTTTGAGCTAAGAACACAAGCTTGTGAGACTTGAGCCTAATAGCGTGGTTACATCTTATAACCACTTAGTTTTCCTTCTTGTGTGCATTATTCTCTTTCTATGATTGTAATCTTTGATCTGTTTGATTCTTTATGTCCATTATTTTGTGTATTCATGCATTTATATGATTGAGGCCATCATTTCATTTAGCTCACTTACCCAAATAGCCTTACCTTTTATCTTCCTTTGTTAGCCAAATTTGAGCCTACGCTTAACCCACTTATTCTTTAATTTAGCACATTACTAGCCTTAAAGCGAAAAACAATAAATGTCCTTAATTTGGATCTTTGATTAGCTTAGGCTAGTGTGTGTGAGTATCATTCAACTGTGGGAACCTTGGGACATTGGGTGAATAAAAGGGTAGTTTTGTAATGTTATTGGAAATATTGGGAATTGGGTACATACTCATGTATTAATCAAATGTAAAACCTTATGCATTGAGGTTCTTGTATATAAAAAGAAAAAAATAAGAAAAATAAAAGAAAAAGAAAAGAAAAATAATATGGAAAAGAAAAAAAAATAGAAAAAGAAAAAAAAAAGAAGAAGAAAAAAAATATAATAATAAAAAGGGGACAAAATGCCCCAAAGCAAGGTCCAATAAAATCAATGCATAAGTGTTGCGAAATGAAAAAGAAAATGCATGAGTATGTGAAAAAGTGAAGAATGGGTAGTTAGGTTAGAACTTAATTGTATAGGATGTCATAGGTTAGGTGGGAAGTCTAAGCTTATCAAAGATTCAAACTTCAAGCTTACTTGACCATATATGCATCCTACCTTGACCCTAACCCCATTACAACCTAAAGAAAAGACCTCATGATACTTGTATGCATGCATGAAATGTATGTCGATTGTTAGAAGAAAAACAAATCTTGGAAAGCATGATTAGGGGAGAATTGAGAGAATCGACCCTAAACACTTGAGCGAATAGAGTGCAAACACTACCGGTGAGGGTTTGATGCTCAATTACATGTTTTCACCTATGATCATCTCTTTTCATGCAAGTTTGTAAAAATATTTAATAACTCAATTCAATTGTGGATTAGGCTTGCTAGTCCTTAGCCCTTGTGCATATATACTTCTTGGGAATTGATTTATTTTGACCAAGCAATTGCATTCATTTAGATAGTTGCATATAGGTAGATTGCATTTAATCAGTTTCCATTGAATAAATGCCATGCCCTTTGCTTCATTCTTGGTTTAAGCATGAGGACATGCTTGGTTTAAGTGTGGGGAGGTTGATAAACCTCGTTTTAACAGTTTATCGTGTATTGATTTTAAGAGATTTTATCACCTTTTACCCACATTTATTCAATGAAATAGCATGGTTTTGTGATTGTCTCCTTATTTGTGCTTAGATGTGAAAACATGCTTTTAGACCCTTAATTTGATGGTTTTAATCTCCCTTTGATTCCACTAGATGCCTTGATATGTTTGTTAGTGATCTCAGATTGAAAAGGCTAGGAATGGATCAAAGGAGTGAAGAGGAAAGCATGCAAAGTGGAGAAATCATGAAAAGTCAAAGAAGTTGAACTCGCCCATGGAAGCGCGCACGCACCTGGCGCTTGCGCGCACCTGCGAATCACCCCATGGATGCGTACGCGTGCTGTGCGCGTACGCGTCGGTGCTGGTTTATGAATTTTTAATGAAAACGTGATCAACGAATTCTCAAGGGTTGTGGGGCCCAATCCCAACCAACTTTGGCGCCAAAGATGCTATTTAAAGCCAAGGATTGAAGAGCAATGGGGATTGCAATTATACACACTCATTAGGATTAGTTTAGAGTTAGTTTCTAGAGAGAGAACCTCTCTCTTTTCTCTAGAATTAGGATTAGGATTAGGTTTAGTTCTTAAATCTAGGTTTTAATCTTTGCTTTCTTCCACTTCTATCTCTCAATTCTTTGTTGCTACATTCATCTTCTTCTATTCTTTTGTTATAATTTCCTTTATGTTGTTCTTATATTTTGTTGTAGATCTAGTATTGTTCCTTCTATATTCTTCCAATTCAATAAGAGGTAATTCATAATAATTGTTCTTCTTTGCTTTTCTATTGTTGATCTCTTGCCTTTGTAGTTGTAGATTCCTTTAATTCTTGCAATTAATAATGTTTACTTCCATTGCACTCTATGTGTTTGTTGAAATGCCTCTTCTAGATATAGTGTAGATTTTGTTCCTCTTGGCCTAGGTAGAGTAATTAGTGACACTTGAGTTACCTAATCCCTTTGTTGATTGATAATTGGAGAGATTGCTAATTGATTTGGAGTGCACTAAAGCTAGTCTTTCCTTGGGAGTTGGCTAGGACTTGTGGCTCAAGTCAATTCATCCAATTGACTTTCCTTTAATTAGTAAGAGTTAACTAAGTGGTAGCAATGAACAATTCTCATCACAATTGAAAATGATAACTAGGATAGGACTTCTAATTTTCATACCAAACCAAGAGCCTTTTATAGTTGTTAGTTTATTTTCATTACCATTTACTTTTCATGCTTCTTATCCGAAACCCCAAAATAACTCATAACCAATAACAAGACACTTTATTGTAATTCCTAGGGAGAACGACCCGAGGTTTGAATACTTCGGTTATTAATTTTAGGGGTTTGTTTTAGTGACAAACAACTTTTTGTATGAAAGGATTAGTGCTTGGTTTAGAAACTATACTTTACAACGAGATTTTATTAGTGAATTTCTAAACCGTCCAAAATCCGTTCATCAAAATGGCGCCGTTGCCGGGGATTTGCAATGGTGTTATGTTATTGGTTATTGTATATATGTGAATAGTGTGAATATGTTTGCTTTTGTTAGCTCTTGCTAGTTTTAGGATTTAATTTTCTTGCTTCTTATTTGATTTTGTTTTCATTTTCTTCTTGCTATCATGAATTCTCACCTTGGCTATGAGTTTGGTTATCAACATGTTGTAGGAAATGAGGACTATAATGAAGATGTGTAGCAAGAATGGGATGACCAAAGGTGGGAGGAGCCATATGCTTATGATCAATCCTCATGGCAACAACCCCCACCAATGCACTATGAAGAAGAGTCATTCTATGATGCATATCAATCCAATGGCTATGGTGAATCACCTTGTGACTTTCAAGAACCACCACCATATGCCTATGAAGCATGTCCTCAACATAACTCTCAACCATACTCACAAGCCCCTTCTTACCAACCACCTTCATATGACCCTAATCTATATCCATCCTACCAACAACCATATGAGCCATATGAACCACATATAGAGCCACCACAATTCCAACATCAATATTTTCGTGAGCCACCTCCTCCACATTATTACCAAGATGAACCACCTCCAATATATGAAAATTTTCAACCACAAGAGGAATTCTACCTTCCACCACAACCTCACATGGAAGAATATTCATGTCCATCGATCCAAGACCCATATGATCCCTATCATGATATCCAAGCGGAACAAGAGTCAAGGGATCGTCTCAAGGAAGCATTGGATCAATTTCAAGCAACCATGGAGTGTGTTGTGCAACAAGTGGAAAGAGTGAAAAACATAGAACCACCACAACTCTACCAAGAAGAACCACCTTCCTACTATGAACCCTCCCCCCAATTTAATGAACCCTTCCACCCACCCCAATCTCTAATGGATGAAACCTTTGGTGTTCTTGTTCAAGGGCAAGAAGAGATGAAAAGGGATGTACAAAATTTCATGGCCACCTTGGATGCGGTAACAAATCAATTAGCCTCCCAATGCTTGAACACTCAAGGAACTCCCATGGCTACATGTGGAGAATCAAATGAAGAACATAGCATGAAGGAGAGATTGGAAACTCCGGTGGGAAATGACGGAAGTTGCTTTGTATTGGAACAATTGGAGGAAGCTTTAATTGTTGAAGACAAGGAAGAAGTGGTAGAAGACTTAGGAGATGCGGAGCTTCCATGGGAACATAGAGTTGAAGAAAATCCCTCCAAGATGATTAAAATTGAAGCTAGGGAAGAAAGTGCACACCTACCAAGGCATATTCCATATGAAGACTTGGATGGGATAGAGCAAGAATTGAGTTCCCATGGCAATGAAGAGCAAGCATCAAGTCCTAGTGGTGGAGAATCCTTTGAACTTGAAGAACCTTCTCCCGGTGCGTTTGAAAATGTTGTGGAGGTAAATTTCTTTCACCCTCCCAATTATAGTTTGATTAAGGGAAAAGGCTTAGATAGTATTAATGAACAAAGGATTGAATTAGAGAGATCTTGTGAAGAGGTGGAAGTCCTTAGAAATAGAAGGATGGGAGTGGAATACGCTCTGTCAAGATCATTGGAAGCATCTTTGCCTAGGTTGTCATCTACCCCTTCACTTGAGTGGTAAAATTCATTTCTATTAGCTTTATTGTCCCACTTGAGTATGGTTTGCTTGAAACGGATGGTCAACATAGGATGCTTTGTGGGATGAAGCGTAAGCGAAAGATGTTTCGTGGTTGGCGTTGCAAATCAAAGCTCATTTTGGTTGATACTTCAAGAGTTGAATACAAAGGTGGGAATAGTGCTCAAATAGATGGGTCTAGGAGGATTGTTGGGCATTTCATAGAGAATTCATCTTGTTCACCACCCGGATGATTTAATAATGATGATCAACTTCAAGACGGGTGTGAAAACAAAGTGTGGGATCCCGGATTACAAGAAGAGGATCAACTTTGGGAGCCCCAAGCTTGTGAAGAACTCCATCAAGACTTGGCTCAATCCATGAAGAATCTTGGGGCACAATGGAGAACCAAGCATTGGTGGGAGTTCCAAGATGAATACAAGCACAAGCCACCTTGATGAGGAGCTCCCCATAAGTCCAACTTAAGGACAATAAACAAAAGTGCTAGGTGGGAGACAACCCACCATGGTAAAATCCTTTCATTTTCTCTTTTGTACATATTGATAGAATTAGTTTAATTTCATGTTTTGTTTAGATAGTTGAGTTTAATTGGTAGTTTAGTATGTTAAATAAGGTTTTATGGTATTTTGGTAGCTGTTTGGAGGTTTGTAATGCTTGTATTGGTGCAAAAACATAGCAAAAAGCTTTTTGAAAAACAGAGCACCATCCACGCGCACGCATACATGGCGCGTACGCGCACTTCAAGCATTTTCGACCATTTACGCGTCCGCGTACATGGCGCGCGCGCGTAGATGCAGAAGTTCCACTCCCAGCTAGCAAACCCGAGAGTTAGGCCTTCACTGTGCGAATGTTGAGCCCCCGGCCCAACACCATCCGCGCGTCCGCGCACCTGGCGCGTACGCACCCATCATGCTGAATTCGCAACACACGTGCAAGCGCACATGCCGCGCGCGTCGATTAGGCCACTTGCACTTCTGGTACTTTTACCAGAGAGTTGTGCCAACTCCGGGCCAACAGTAGGCGGCCGGCCTTGCTAGCCATTCACGCAGATGCGCAAGGTACGCGTCCGCGCCCATGCCCACAACCCCATCTACGCGTGAGCGCAGAGTACGCGTCCGCGCCTCCCTCTCTATTTCCACCACCCGCGCGCCTGTGCCATGCGTGCGTGCGCGTGGATGCCCTTTCTTCCATCCATTTCTTTTCTTCTCCTCTTTCCATTTCTTTCCTTCTCCTTTCTTCTTCCCTCCTCCTACCCCTCATCCAACACTTCCAAACACCATCAATAACCAATTATTTTATTTACCTAGTTAGTTAGTTAGTTAGTTAGTCGATTAGTTAGTTTTAGTTTAGTTTTCATTTTATTTTCTATCTTTTTCATTGTAAGTGTTGGATTGTTATTCTTGTTTACCATTAATTACTGCTGGGTATTAAAAAGGGGATGTTATCTTAACATCATTATGTATATAAACTTTGTTGGATCCTATGATTGAGGTTATATTTTGTTACTTGGTTTTGAGTTTTTCATGCTTACCTTTTGAAAAATACCAAGTGATGAGAATTGTCTTCGAGCTTATAACTCTTTTGAATTGCATGATTTGGCCACCGTGTGATTTGAACCGTATTCTTTGATTGGGCAATCTCTTGATGGATGATGTTGAGCATTTACCTTAATGCATTGTATTTCATGATTATATCCATCCATATGTTTGACTTGAATGCTTTCATGCTTCTCTAATGCTTGTCTTACCTTACAAGCTTACTTAAAGCATCTCAAGCACACTAGGATAAGTTACGTGCATGCTTCTTTTGTGACATAGCTCTTTATACTAATGTGTGTTCTAAACCGCGCAATTTTGAATTCACACACCTAATATTTCTTAATGTCACACTAATTCACTCACCTCATTCTAGTGATTTACCTCATTCCAAGAATGTATGCTCCCTTGCTTTTATATCTTCTCATCTTATGGTGTTATATTTTTGTTTTTCATAACGAATGCACCACAAGCAACCATGGAAGCAGAAGAAAGAACACATAGCAATCCGGAGAGTCGCCGTACCCCCTTGCTCATCTTTGAGTGCACCGAGGACGGTGCAAACTTTTAAGTGTGGGGAGGTCGTCCGACCGATCGGCGATCTTGGGTGACAAATTTCTAATTTCAATACTTTTGCATTTCATTCTAGGATTTTAGGATTTTTACTTTCATTTTCTTATTTTTTCATATGTATACACAATAAGCTTAGTCAAAATAATGAAATTTTTCAAATAATGAAATTTTTCAAGATTTCTATCTATAGGGCATCTCAATTAATTTGAGTGAAAACTTTTCATAGAACTTGCTTGTATTATATATATTATGGATCATGTTTTGAGCTAAGAACACAAGCTTGTGAGACTTGAGCCTAATAGCGTGGTTACATCTTATAACCACTTATTTTTCCTTCTTGTGTGCATTATTCTCTTTCTATGATTGTAATCTTTGATCTGTTTGATTCTTTATGTCCATTATTTTGTGTATTCATGCATTTATATGATTGAGGCCATCATTTCATTTAGCTCACTTACCCAAATAGCCTTACCTTTTATCTTCCTTTGTTAGCCAAATTTGAGCCTACGCTTAACCCACTTATTCTTTAATTTAGCACATTACTAGCCTTAAAGCGAAAAACAATAAATGTCCTTAATTTGGATCTTTGATTAGCTTAGGCTAGTGTGTGTGAGTATCATTCAACTGTGGGAACCTTGGGACATTGGGTGAATAAAAGGGTAGTTTTGTAATGTTATTGGAAATATTGGGAATTGGGTACATACTCATGTATTAATCAAATGTAAAACCTTATGCATTGAGGTTCTTGTATATAAAAAGAAAAAAATAAGAAAAATAAAAGAAAAAGAAAAGAAAAATAATATGGAAAAGAAAAAAAAATAGAAAAAGAAAAAAAAAAGAAGAAGAAAAAAAATATAATAATAAAAAGGGGACAAAATGCCCCAAAGCAAGGTCCAATAAAATCAATGCATAAGTGTTGCGAAATGAAAAAGAAAATGCATGAGTATGTGAAAAAGTGAAGAATGGGTAGTTAGGTTAGAACTTAATTGTATAGGATGTCATAGGTTAGGTGGGAAGTCTAAGCTTATCAAAGATTCAAACTTCAAGCTCACTTGACCATATATGCATCCTACCTTGACCCTAACCCCATTACAACCTAAAGAAAAGACCTCATGATACTTGTATGCATGCATGAAATGTATGTCGATTGTTAGAAGAAAAACAAATCTTGGAAAGCATGATTAGGGGAGAATTGAGAGAATCGACCCTAAACACTTGAGCGAATAGAGTGCAAACACTACCGGTGAGGGTTTGATGCTCAATTACATGTTTTCACCTATGATCATCTCTTTTCATGCAAGTTTGTAAAAATATTTAATAACTCAATTCAATTGTGGATTAGGCTTGCTAGTCCTTAGCCCTTGTGCATATATACTTCTTGGGAATTGATTTATTTTGACCAAGCAATTGCATTCATTTAGATAGTTGCATATAGGTAGATTGCATTTAATTAGTTTCCATTGAATAAATGCCATGCCCTTTGCTTCATTCTTGGTTTAAGCATGAGGACATGCTTGGTTTAAGTGTGGGGAGGTTGATAAACCCCGTTTTAACGGTTTATCGTGTATTGATTTTAAGAGATTTTATCACCTTTTACCCACATTTATTCAATGAAATAGCATGGTTTTGTGATTGTCTCCTTATTTGTGCTTAGATGTGAAAACATGCTTTTAGACCCTTAATTTGATGGTTTTAATCTCCCTTTGATTCCACTAGATGCCTTGATATGTTTGTTAGTGATCTCAGATTGAAAAGGCTAGGAATGGATCAAAGGAGTGAAGAGGAAAGCATGCAAAGTGGAGAAATCATGAAAAGTCAAAGAAGTTGAACTTGCCCATGGACGCGTGCGCGCACCTGGCGCTTGCGCGCACCTGCGAATCACCCCATGGACGCGTACGCGTGCTGTGCGCGTGCGCGTCAGTGCTGGTTTATGAATTTTTAATGAAAACGTGACCAACGAATTCTCAAGGGTTGTGGGGCCCAATCCCAACCAACTTTGGCGCCAAAGATGCTATTTAAAGCCAAGGATTGAAGAGCAATGGGGATTGCAATCATACACACTCATTAGTATTAGTTTAGAGTTAGTTTCTAGAGAGAGAAGCTCTCTCTTTTCTTTAGAATTAGGATTAGGATTAGGTTTAGTTCTTAGATCTAGGTTTTAATCTTTGCTTTCTTCCACTTCTATCTCTCAATTCTTTGTTGCAACATTCATCTTCTTCTATTCTTTTGTTATAATTTCCTTTATGTTGTTCTTATATTTTGTTGTAGATCTAGTATTGTTCCTTCTACATTCTTCCAATTCAATAAGAGGTAATTCATAATAATTGTTCTTCTTTGCTTTTCTATTGTTGATCTCTTGCCTTTGTAGTTGTAGATTCCTTTAATTCTTGCAATTAATAATGTTTACTTCTATTGCACTCTATGTGTTTGTTGAAATGCCTCTTCTAGATATAGTGTAGATTTTGTTCCTCTTGGCCTAGGTAGAGTAATTAGTGACACTTGAGTTATCTAATCCCTTTGTTGATTGATAATTGGAGAGATTGCTAATTGATTTGGAGTGCACTAAAGCTAGTCTTTCCTTGGGAGTTGGCTAGGACTTGTGGCTCAAGTCAATTCATCCACTTGACTTTCCTTTAATTAGTAAGGGTTAACTAAGTGGTAGCAATAAACAATTCTCATCACAATTGAGAAGGATAACTAGGATAGGACTTCTAATTCTCATACCAAACCAAGAGCCTTTTATAGTTGTTAGTTTATTTTCATTGCCATTTACTTTTCATGCTTCTTATCCAAAACCCCAAAATAACTCATAACCAATAACAAGACACTTTATTGTAATTCCTAGGGAGAACGACCCGAGGTTTGAATACTTCGGTTATTAATTTTAGGGGTTTGTTTTAGTGACAAACAACTTTTTGTATGAAAGGATTAGTGCTTGGTTTAGAAACTATACTTTACAACGAGATTTTATTAGTGAATTTCTAAACCGTCAAAAATCCGTTCATCACTACTTCCAACAAAACTCTAAGCTCTTGAAATTCTAACGACGAATTCACAAAAGGTAGAACCAAACTAACCTCAGGTCCAGGCAATATAAGACTCAAAGCATACGCTTACCTCGCGTCGGAGGATCCGACCCCGTCGCCTCACGTGCCTCCAAAGCAAACACACGGCCTAGTTGCTGACTCTTACCCACACCTCGGTTCCTTCCTCTACGGCAGTCCTTAGCAAGGTGCCCTAGTAATCTGCAAGTGTAGCATCGACCATCTCCCTTTGCCATGTGGAACTGAGTGTTGTTGTTCTTTCTGAAATCCCCTTGACCTCGTAGATGTTGAGGAGTGTGTTCCTTTCTTTTAAAATTCTGTCCCCTTGGTCCAAGATGATCGTCACGCTCTCTACTAGTATTTCCTCCAGAAGTCTTCTTTGACAAGGCTACCATTTTCGCGTATTCTTCAACCACTCTTACCTTGTTCACCAAATTAGAGAAAATACAAATCTCCATAGGAGCCACAGCAGTCATGATGTCATACTTCAAACCTCTTTGATACATGATACACTTCCAACTTTCATAGGTTTTCGGGGCACCCTGACACGCCCTAGAGAACCTACAAAGTTCCTCAAATTTGCTGGTATAATCTTCCACAGACAAAGAACCTTGCTTCAGCTGCATCAGTTCCATCTCCTTCACTTCCCTTGCAGACTTAGGGAAGTACTTCTTGTAAAAGGCCGTTTGAAATACATCCCAAGGAACATCTGCATTCTGGAGCTGTAGCAAGCGGCATTCTGCCTGCCACCAATGCTAGGGTTCCTTTCTACACCAACCAATCGATGTCAAGGTGATTAATCTCAATATCAAAAGCCCAGTGCTTCCATTATCCCAAACAGGCACTCACAAACAAGCATGCTATACCATATCAAGTAGATAACCTAATAACATCAAAGAAAAAGACACACAGAGTATGTAATGAAGCACAATCGGTCCATCCCTCAAGCTCACGAGGACGAACCGCTCTGATACCTGATAAACCCCATTTTTAGGGGTTTATCTTGTGTTGAATTTAGAGGGTTTTGTCAACTTTTCTCCCATGTATCCAATGAAATAGCATGGTTTTGTAAATTCTCCTTTAATTGTGCTTAAGAGTGAAAACATGCTTTTTAGATCTTATAATAGCTAAATTTAATTCACTTTGATTCCATTAGATGCCTTGATATGTTTGTTAAGTGATTTTAGGTTTAGGAGGCAAGGATTGGATTGAGGGAATGGAGAAAAAGCATGTAGAAATGGAGAACTCATGAAGAAATGAAGGAATCGCAAAGCTGTCAAGCCGACCTCTTTGTACTTAATCGATCATAACTTGAGCTACAGAGATACAAATGATGCGGATTCAGTTGCGTTGGAAAGCTAACATCCGGGGTTTCAAAATGATATAAGATTTGTCATAGTTGCATCGCGTTTAGGGACACGTACGTGCCAATGTTGCACGTGATTTATTTAATGCAACTCGTGGGCAGCGATTTTGAGGAGCATTTTGGGCCCAATCCAACTCATTTCTGATGCTATTTAACCCAAGGATTGAAGAGGGATGACACACTTTTTACACTTAGACACTTAGTTAGTTTTAGTTTTAGTTTTAGAGGGAAATTTAGTTTCTAGAGAGAGAAACTCTCTCTTCTCTCTAGAATTAGGATTAGGTTAGATCTAGATTAGGAATTCTTAGATCTAGGTTAATTTCATGCTTTGATTCATTTTTCCTTTTGTAATTCTTCTTCTTCTGCATCTCTTCTCTCTAGTTTAGCATTTAATTCTTGTAATTCTCTACTTTTATGTGGATGCACTTTTGTTTCCTCTATTTTCTCTTAATGCAATTTATGATTCATGTTCCTCTATTGTTCATTTGCTTTGTTGTTGTTTAATTCCTTGCAATTGAGTAGTGTAGATTTACTTTTCTTATAATTTTACTATGCTTTCCTTTTGTTGCCTTCCAAGTATTTGATAAAATGCTTGGTTGGATTTTAGAGTAGAATTTTATGCTCTTGGCTTGGGAAGGTAACTTAAGAACTCTTGAGTTACTAATGTCCAAGTAATTAATGATTGGGAGCCATTAACTCTAGGTCTCACTAATTGAATTGGTGGAGAGCTAGGACTTATGGACTTGGATTGATATAGCTCACTTGACTTTCCTTTACTACTAGTTAGAGGATGACTTAGTGGGATTGATCCTTGCCAATTCTCATGTTGTGGTTAGTGATAGGGATAGAGATCCTTGACCACCAACCCTTGCCAAGACCTTTGTAGCTATTAGTTTACTTCCTTGACATTTATCTTTCATGTCTCTTATCAAAACACCAAACATAACTCAGAACCAATAACAAGGACACTTTATTGCAATTCCTAGGGAGAACGACCTGAAGTTTAAATACTTCTGGTTTATAGATTTTAGGGGTTTGTACTTGTGACAAACAAATGTTTGTATGAAGGGATTATTGTTTGGTTTAGAAACTATACTTGCAACGAGAATTCATTAGTGAATTCTAAACCATCAAAAATTCATTCATCAAAATGGCGCCGTTGCCGAGGAGTTGCAATGGTGTTGTGTTATTCGTTATTATATATATCTGAATATTGTGAATAGTTTGCTTGTTTGATTTAGTAGCTAGATTTTATCTCCTTGTTTTTGTGCCTTTTATTTTTGTCTTTGCTATCATGAATTCTCACTTTGGCTATGAGTTTGGTTCTAACTATGTTATAGAAAATGAGAGCTTCAATGAGGACGTGTATCAAGGATGGGACAATCAAAGGTGGGAGGAGCCATATGCACATGATCAATCTTCATGGCAACAACCTCCACCAATACACTATGAAGAAGAGCCATTCTTTAATGCATATCAATCCAATGGCTATGGTGAATCTCCTTGTGACTTTCAAGAACCACCACCATATTCCTATGAGCCATATCCTCAACATAACCCTCAACCATACTCACAAGCCCCTTCTTACCAACCACCTTCATATGACCCTAATCCATATCCACCATTCCAACAATAATTTGAGCCATATGAGCCACCACCATCCCAACATCAATACTTTCAAGAACCACCCCCTCTATATTATTACCAAGATGACCACCTCCAATGTATGAAAATTTTTAACCACAAGATGAATTCTACTCTCCACCACAACCTCCCATGGAAGAATATTCACGTCCATTAATCCAAATGCCATATGATCCTAATCATATTATCCACGAGGAACAAGAGTCAAGGGATCGTCTCAAAAAAATATTTGATCAACTTCAAGCAACCATGGAGCGTGTTGTGCAACAAGTGGAAAGAGTGGAAATTATTGAACCACCACAACTCTACCAAGAAG
Organism: Arachis hypogaea; assembly: GCF_003086295.3. NCBI lineage: Eukaryota > Viridiplantae > Streptophyta > Magnoliopsida > Fabales > Fabaceae > Arachis > Arachis hypogaea. The sequence continues at coordinate 69,993,652 of NC_092048.1, read as the reverse complement.
AACCACCTTCTTACTATGACCCCTTCCACCAAGATCATGAACCCTTCTATCCACCCCAACCTCCAATGGATGACATCCTTGATGTTCTTGTTCAAGGACAAGAGGAGATCAAAAGGGATGTACAATAATTCACGGCCGCCTTGGATAAGGTGGTAAACCGGTTAGCATCCCAATGCTTAAATACTTAAGGAACTCCCATGGCTACATGTGGAGGATCAAATGAAGAGCATAACATGATGGAGAGATTGGTGGAGAATGAGGGGTGTTGCTTTGTTTTGGAACAATTGGAGGAAGCTATAATTGTTGAAGACAAGGCAGAAGTGGTTGAAGACTTAAGAGATGCGGAGCCTCCATGGGAACATAGAGTTGAAGAAACCCCTCCAAGAAGATTGAATTTGATGCTAAGGAGGAAAGTGCACATCTTCCGAAGCATATTCCATATGAAGAATTGGACGGGATAGAGCAAACATTGAGTTTTCTTGGAGATGAAGAACATACATCCAAACTTCTTGGTGGTGAATCCTTTGAACTTGGAGAACCTTCTCCCAATGAGATAGAAAGCGATGTGGAGGTAGATCTCTCTCAACCTCCCATTTATGATTTGAGTGATGGAGAAGAGTTAGATGAAATTGATGAACAAAGGATTGAAAGTGAAGAAGTTTGTAAAGAGGTGGAGACAATCAAGAAAAAACACAAGGGAGTAGAGCTTCAAAGGACATTGGAAATAACTCTCCCCAAGCCACCACCATCCATTCTTTCATTCAAGTGGGTAAATTCCTTATACTTGAGCCTTATTATTCCCCTTGAATATGTTTTGCTTAAGACGGATGGTCAACTTAGAAATATTTGTGGCCTTAAGAGCAAGAGGGAGATGGTTAGTGGTTGGCATTGTAAGGGTTGGTACAGAGCTAGATCGCTTGGGTCTAGGAGGATTATTGGTCACTTTATTGAGAATTCACCTTACTTGTCATCCGGATGGACTAATGATGATCAATTCAAGGAAGGGTGTGAAAATAAAGTATGGGATCCTGGATCGCACAAGGAGAATCAATTTTCGAAGGCCCAAGCTTGTGAAGAACTCCATCAACACTTGGTGCAATAAATAAGGAATCTTGGGGGCACAATGGAGAACCAAGCATTGGTGGGAGTTCCAAGAAGAATTTAAGCACAAGCCACCTTGAGAGGAGCTCCCCATAAGTCCAACTTAAGGACAATAAACAAAAGTGCTAGGTGGGAGACACCCAACCATGGTAAATTCTTTTCATTTTCTCTTTTGTAAATATTGGTAGAAATTGGTTTAATTTCATGTTTAGTTTAGTTAGTTGAGTTTATTTGGTAGTTTGATATGTTAAATAAGATTTTAGGGTGTTTTGGTAGCTGTTTGGAGGTTTGGAAGGCTTGGTTTGGTGCAAGAACTTGGAAAAATTTTGAAAAATAGGGCACCAACCTACGCGTACGCGTACGCGTGACCCAAGCATTTTTGACCATCCACGCGCACGCATACATGCCGCGTACGTGTGGATGCAAAAATCCATCCCCAGCCAAAAACCCGAGCGTTAGGCCTGCACTGTGTGAACATTGGGCCGAAGGCACAAACCAACCTGCGCATACGAGCACCTGGAGCGTACGCGTCTTTGATTCTAATTGCGCAATGCACGCGTGCACGCTGTGTGCGCGCACGTCGATAGTGCCACCTGCCCTCCTGGTACATTTTCCAGAGAGTTCCGCCAACCTTGGGCTGACGCTGTGCCCTGCGCCTAATTCCACCCATGCATGCGCGCACCTGGCGCGTACGCGCCCTTCGGCCAAACTGCGCATCGGCGCGTAGGCGTGCATGACGCGTTCGCGCCGGTAAAGAAAAAAAGAAAAAAAAAGAGTTTTTTTTCTCATCTTCCTTTTTTTTTGTCAATTGCATTCGCATGCTTTTGTTCTTTGCATTTTAATTTTATTTTTATAGCTTGTTTTTATTTTATTTTTTTTCGAGTTTCTTATTTTAATAATGGTGTTGAATTTTCTTACTCAATTGTTGATAATTTCTTGCATTATTTTGGTGCTTCGTGACTTGCTTGATATTGATGGGTGATGAAACTTTTAAATCAATGCTTCATTTTTTATGACTCTTGTATCCCTTGTGCATTGATATGAGCTCATATTGTTTTATCATGATCCACTTTTTCTTATTTGAACTTGATGCTCAATATGCTCGTCATGCTTTGACTTTACTCTTGCATCAAGCTTAATGATATGCCTTAGCTTACATTGTTTTCTCACTCACATGCTGTAGCTACCATGTAGTAGAGAACTTTACTCTTATTTGGCATTCGCCCCCGCCTATGTTCTCTTTGCTTTGATATCTTTGTTGTAGGCTTAATTTTTCTTTCCTTTTCTTTCCTTTTAGGTTGGCCACCAAAAGAAGGAAAAATGAAAGTTTCTAAATGGGGCAACAAACAAGTAATCCTTACAACCTTTTGAAGGAGCTCATTAGTTGTTTCAACCTGTCCACCTTGCTCTTCTTTTCATGCACCGAGGACGGTGCAATCTTCAAGTGTGGGGAGGTCGTTTGACCGATCTCCATGGGTAACAATTCCCTTTTTCAACACCAATTCTTAGTTTTCTTTGTTAGATTAGTTATTGCATTGCATGAGGTTGCATGTTAGTTAGAATTTGTACATATTTTACCACTTCTTTCTTATTAGGACTACTTGGTTAAGGTGATGATTCCTTTTCCAAGAAACTGTTTTAGGGCACCCTACCAATTTAGAAAAATTTTTTTTGTTGAACTTGCTTGAAAGAATTTATTTTGGAACATGGTTTTTGAGCTAAGAACACAAACTTGTGAGATTTGAGGCTAATGGTGTGGTTACATCTTATAACCACTTATTTCCATTCTTGTGTGCATTATTCTCTTTCTATGATTGTGATCTTTGATTTGTTTGATTCTTTATGTCCATTATTTTGTGTATTCATGAATTTATATGATTGAGGCCATCATTTCATGTAGCTCACTTACCCAAATAGCCTACCTTTTATCTTCCATTGTTAGCCAACTTTGAGCCTACGATTAACCCACTTGTTCTTTAATTTAGCACATTACAAGGTGTAAAGCGGAAAACAATAAATGTCTTCAATTTGGATCTTTGATTGGCTTAGGCTAGTGTGTGTGTGTGTATTATTCAAGTGTGGGAAAACTTGGGACAATGGTTGAGAAAAAAGGTAGTTTTGTATTTTTGTTGTAAATATTAGAATTGGATACATACTCATGTGTTAATTAAATGTAAAATCATATGCATTGATGTTTTTGTATATACTTTATTGCAAAAAGAAAAAAATGAGAAAATAAAAAGAAAAAAAATATATGTAGATATCAAAAGAAAAAAAAAAGAAAAAAAAGAAATATAGAAAGAAAAGAAAAAAGAAAAGAAAAGTAATAAAAAGGGGACAAAATGCCCCAAGTGAAGCTCAATAATAATCAATGCATATGTGTTGTAATTAAGGAAAAAAATGCATGAGTATGTGAAAAAGTGAAGAATGGGTAGTTAAGTTTGTTTAGAATTGTATAGGTTGCTATATAGGTTAGGTGGGAAGTTTAAGGTAATCAAAGATTCAAATTTCAAGTCCACTTGACCAAATATGCATCCTACCTTGACCCTAACCCTATTACAACCTATGAAAAGACCTCATGATAAATGTGTGCATGCATTGAATAAATGTTGATTGTTAGATGAAAAAAAATCTTGGAAAGCATGATTAAGGGTGAATTGAGAGAATCGACCCTATACACTTGAGCGACTAGAGTGCAAACACTTCCGGTGAGGGTTCGATGCTCAATTCCTTGATTCCTGGCTTTCATGAGCGTTCTTCTTGAAAGTCTACTTGAACTTCATTTTTATACTTGAATTGGTAGGATTCATGAGTCGTCATGTGACCTTAGCCCTACCCGTTTATACATGCTCTTGGAGGATTGATTTATTTTTAACAAAGTAGGTAGAATCATTTTGCATTTAGTTGCATTCATTTAGATAGGATGCATACAGATAGGTTGCATTGAATAAATGTCATACCCCTTGTTTCATTCTTGGTTTAGCATGAGGACATGCTATTGTTTAAGTGTGGGGAGGTTGATAAACCCTATTTTTAGGGTTTATCTTGTGTTGAATTTAGAGGTTTTCTCAACTTTTCTCCCATGTATCCAATGAAATAGCATGGTTTTGTAAATTCTCCTTTAATTGTGCCTAAGAGTGAAAACATACTTTTTAGATCTTAAAATAGCTAAATTTAATTCACCTTGATTCCATTAGATGCCTTGATATGTTTATTAAATGATTTCAGGTTTAGGAGGCAAGGATTGGATTGAGGGAATGGAGAAAAAGCATGTAGAAATGGAGAACTCATGAAGAAATGAAGGAATCGCAAAGCTGTCAAGCCGACCTCTTTGTACTTAATCGATCATAACTTGAGCTACAGAGGTACAAATGACGCGGTTTCAGTTGCGTTGGAAAGCTAACATCCGGGGCTTCAAAATGATATAAGATTTATCATAGTTGCATCGCGTTTAAGGATGCGTACGCACACCATACGCGTATGCGTCGATGTTGCACGTGATTCATTTAATGCAACTCGTGACCAGCGATTTTGAGGAGCATTTTGGGCCCAATCCAACTCATTTCTAATGCTATTTAACCCAAGGATTGAAGAGGGATGACACACTTTTTACACTTAGACACTTAGTTAGTTTTAGTTTTAGTTTTGGAGGGAAAGTTAGTTTCTAGAGAGAGAAGCTCTCTCTTCTCTCTAGAATTAGGATTAGGTTAGATCTAGGTTAGGAATTCTTACATCTAGGTTAATTTCATACTTTGATTCACTTTTCCTTTTGTAATTCTTCTTCTTCTACATCTCTTCTCTTTAGTTTAGCATTTAATTCTTGTAATTCTCTACTTTTATGTTGATGCACTTTTGTTTCCTCTATTTTCTCTTAATGCAATTTATGATTCATGTTCCTCTATTGTTCATTTGCTTTGTTGTTGTTTAATTCCTTGCAATTGAGTAGTGTAGATTTACTTTTCTTGCAATTTTACTATGCTTTCCTTTTGTTGCCTTCCAAGTATTTGATAAAATGCTTGGTTGGATTTTAGAGTAGAATTTTATGCTCTTGGCTTGGGAAGGTAACTTAGGAACTCTTGAGTTACTAATATCCAAGTAATTGATGATTGGGAGCCATTAACTCTAGGTCTCACTAATTGAACTGGTGGAGAGCTAGGACTTATGGACTTGGATTGATATAGCTCACTTGACTTTCCTTTACTACTAGTTAGAGGATGACTTAGTGGGATTGATCCTTGTCAATTCTCATGTTGTGGTTAGTGATAGGGATAGAGATCCTTGACCACCAACCCTTTCCAAGACCTTTGTAGCTATTAGTTTACTTCCTTGCCATTTATCTTTCATGTCTCTTATCAAAACCCCAAACATAACTCATAACCAATAACAAGGATACTTTATTGCAATTCCTCGGGAGAACGACCCGAAGTTTAAATACTTCGGTTTATAGATTTTAGGGGTTTGTACTTGTGACAAACAAATGTTTGTATAAAGGGATTAATGTTTTGTTTAGAAACTATACTTGCAACGAGAATTTATTAGTGAATTCTAAACCATAAAAAAATTTATTCATCAATACCACTAAATGTAACACCCCAATTACCCTAAGCCTTACCTGTAGCCGTAAGGCAAAGGTTAATCAGAGGTTACGACAACCCTAAGACTTATACATATTTATATATAGAAGGAAATAATATAATCTAGAAGCCTGATGAAGGAGTAAGCTCAAAACAGAATTTTAGAAGCGCGAAACGTTCACACGAAACTAACGCACAAGATACAAGATATAGGTGCAAGAGAATAGAACAAATGTATAGATATAGTCAAATAAACATAGGGAACTAGCCGTAGCTTGCGGAGTTTAAGCCGACTAGTTACAAATATAAAAAATACAGAGTTTTAGAATTAAAACAGCTTATACAACCCATATCTCGACATAGCCTCTAAGGCCATAAAGATAAAATACAAAAAGATGTGAGAGTAACTATAACAAGTAAAATAAATTAAACCAAGGAGGAACCATACTCCGCTCTGTCACTATATCCGCAATCTCACCGAAGTAGATTACGACCTGCATCTGAAAATCAACAACAAAGTATGGAATGAGAATCCGAGGTTCTCAGTATGGTAACAGTGCCCAATGATGTAAGATGTAAGGCTCTGGGACGCCGAAGGCAATTCTAGAACTTCACATCACATACTGATATTCAAGCTTAGAACAAAATAAATAAAAGAACTTAAACCATAAACCAGGGTTATCTAAACTTAGGGGGAGTCTAACTAACACTAATGACACCGTTGTATCCCACAGCCTTCGTCAACCTTACCTTCGTACGATCCCGTCGCCACCGCCTACCTAACCTCTTCAGCACCAGACAATCACAATTTATGCAGACAAGTAAAACACAGATAATTTTCATATAGAACAAGTAAGTCAAGAAGCAAATAGGCATGTTATACAATTAGGCAAACTCAAGTAATCAAAGCAAGCAAGCACATAAGAGATGCATATGCTAAATGTCTATTCTATTGGCTCGTGATATTACTTGTCGGTCCATAAATGTCAACCCGACATATCCTTTCGGATGTAGCTTTTCTGCCACACCCATGGATATAGTGCCGGGCACACTCCACTGACCCACGGATATAGTGCCGGGCACACTCTATTCACCCACGGATATAGTGCTGGGCACACTTGCAGGCATAAACCCAAGGGTATAGTGCCTGGCACACTCTTGCAGCAGAAAAGATTATCAATCATAATTCAATCCCAGGGACATAATACCCTGCACACTATCATACTTAACCTAAGGATATAGTGCCTGGCACACTCTCATTATTCAACAAGATCATCATTCCTCTTTGAGTCTTCAACGCATCATAAACATCATCAATTCATCACTTCCATTCCGAGCTCATTAGCTCATTAATTTCCCAATTCATTGTCAATCACCATATGCACCACTCTTCTTTCCCTCTCAACTAACTCATCCGTAATACACCAGAAACCTAAACCTCCGTTTGCTAACTTTTCAAAGGAAAACCCAACTTAAACCGATAGGACCTTTCCCATATTTCAATGCTCTAAAATAAGTCCAAGAGTCTTAAAATGGTGTTATAGAAGCTCACAACCTTGTCGAGAAGGTGAAATAGTTGAAAACAAAGTTTAAAATTTTGAAACAGGACGTGTGCGTCCACACAGGGGTGTGCGTGCGCACACCCAGGAAGATTTTGAAAGTGTGCGTACGCACAGTAGTGTGCGTACACACAGGTACTAAAATTTTATAAAGTCTGTTCACTCACATAAGTTGTGCGAGCGCCCCTAACAGACGTCCCTTCCTAACTTGTGCGTGCACACAGGGCTGTGCGTCCGCACAGGTCGTAATTCTTCATTGATGTGCGCACGCACAACCTATGCTAGCGCTGCTACCATAGCCCTTTCCCCTGCCTGTGCGTATGCACAGGTCTGTGCGTCCGCACAGAATAACACTTTCGCAGGTTTGTGTGGGCGCAGAAGGCTGTGCGTGCACACATATCAGAAATCCTGAAATTCTGCAACTTTGCAGAATTTAAGATTTTCAACACCAACTTTGAATGATCATATCTTCCTCTACAAAATTCTAAATTTTACAAACTTTATATTGAATTAAAGGGTTTTCAATGAACTTTAATTTCAAGCAATTTTCAACCAATTTTGAAAATCGAGACAAAAGTTATGATTAGACAAAGTTCACCAAAAATCAACTTTTACCAAAATCCTTAAAGACTCGAAATTCACTAACTCTCCAATCACAACCCAACAATACCAAACAGCCTAAAAGTCCATACCCATCCTTTTCCAACTCAACCATCCACAATATCCCAATTACACTACTCAATACCATCAAATTCTTTAATCATCAACATCCAACATCATTATAAATAATCTTTAACCAATAAACAAGCATCAACAACCACTTCAAATCCTCATCACTTAACCTCAACATTATCAATCATACCCACATTCATATTACCGCACTCAACATACTCACTCACCAGAATCAACCAATATCAAAATATAATTAACACCAACAACATCAATATTCATCATCAATTATCAACATACATCCTCACACATCATAATCATCAATATCCTTTATTCCAAACCACCACAACATTTTATATTAACTCATTACCTTAAATTCTCATAATCCTCAATATTAACCAATATAATTAACCACTATGAATACTTATCAATACCAATAATCTCCAACAATCATCTTCAACTACACTAATCCAATACAACCAACAATTAGCATCAATTCATATATAATCATTCATACACCAACAACATTCAATCCTATCTTAGGGTCAACTAGCCTAAGTGTCCATGAACATTACATATTACATAAAGAAAATTGAAACCATACCTTGGCCAATTCCCAAACACACCAATCACCAAAACAAAACTACCAAGCTTGATCCAAAGCCTCAACCAACACCAACAAACACCAAGGCTCACACTAACAACACATATATCATTAAAATCAAAACCTAAGATACACAAAACAACTAAATACAAGGGTTTAGTGAAACCTTACCTTATCCAACGTAATTTGGGATAAAATCTAACATTTACCCGCCACTAGAGATTATCTAAACAAGCAAAACCACAAAACTTGCTCAAAACCGCCAACCAAAAATGCACTGAAACTTAGGGTACGAAACTGGAGAGTGAGATAAGAGCCCTTACGAAATTCTTTAGATATAAAGGAAGAGCTCGTTGAGAGATTCACGTGGCCGCAAACGGCTCGTCAATCGGAGGTTCGTAGCTAAAGTTACAAGCAAAAGAAGGTGAGGGTGAATAGTGATTTCTCTTCTCCCTCTCCTCTCATGGCAGCTGCGCCCCTCTCTCTCTCTTAGGGCTGTAAAAATGAGCTCAAAGCTCATTAATGAGATTATATATGTTAGGCATTGGGCCCGGTCTAACCTGTTAGCATTTTTGGTCCGTTTGGTCCTCTTTGGACCAAAACCTTTAAGATTAGAGTCCGGTTTTCGATTCTAAATTATTTTTATCTTCTCAAAACAACAAATCAATTTTCTAAATATTATTTTCCAAAATACGCGGTACTGGACAGTCTAGAGCCGGCACTACCAGTGGTACGCGAATTGTTTGTTCCCCAGCAACGGCTCCAAAAACTTGGTGCACGTAATGTGATCTCAACACTTCTTCACAACTCCGCGTAACTAACCAGCAAGTGCACTGGGTCGTCCAAGTAATAAACCTTACGTGAGTAAGGGTCGATCGCACGGAGATTGTCGGCTTGAAGCAAGCTATGGTCATCCTTGTAAATCTCAGTCAGGTAGATTCAAATGGTTATGAGGTTTTGATAATTAAAATATAAATAAAATATAAAATAAGATAAAGTTACTTATGTAATTCATTGGTGGGAATTTCAGATAAGCGTCTGGAGATGCTTTGTTGCTTCAGAACCTCTGCTTTCCTATTGCCTTCTTCCAACCATGCGTTACCTCCTTCCATGGCAAGCTGTATGATCCTCTCGGATGAAAACAAATCCACATGCGCTGTCACCGCACGGCTAATCATCTGTCGGTTCCCGCTAGCATCGGAATAGGACCATTGTCCTTTTGCACACTGTTACTGTGCCCAACATTCGCAAGTTTGAAGCTCGTCATAGTCATCCCTTCCCAGATCCTACTCGGAATACCACAGACAAGGTTTAGACTTTCCGGATCTCAGGAATGCTGCCAATGGTTCTAGCCTATACCACGAAGATACTAATCTCACAGACTGGGTCCATGTATTAGATATCCAAGAGAGTATACTCCAGCTGTCATCCAATGACTACGTTGAACATCATGTAGACCGCTTTGTGGTTGTCAGGCACACGATCTTGGCTAAGCGAGTAACGAAGATTAGGTGATTGTCACGGGTCACCCCTTCATTCTGACTTAACTGAACTAAGAACAAGAGTATATCTTGGGGAAGAAGTAGGCATGAATTGAAGGAAAAATAGTAGTAAATGCATTAATTTATGAAGAACAGCAGAGCTCCACACCTTAATCTATGAGGTGTAGAAACCCAACCGTAGAAAATACATATGTGAAAAGAGGTCTAGGCATGGCCGTGAGGCCAGCCTCCAAACGTGAACAATGATCAAAAGATGGTCAAGGATTTGATTCCATCCAAAGATGGTCCAAAAGACCTAAAGTGATCAAAAGATATAAAATAAATCTCTAAAAGTAGTTTTTATACTAGACTAGCAACCTAGGGTTACAGAAAATGAGTAACTAAGTGCAGATAGTGCAGAAATCCATTTCTGGGGCCCACTTGGTGTGTGCTTGGGCTGAGCATTGAAGCTTTTTCGTGCTTAGGCTATTCTTGGAGTTAAACGCCAGCTTTGGTGCCAGTTTGGGCATTTAACTCCAATTTTGGTGCCAGTTTGGGCCATCAAATCTCGGGCAAAGTATGGACTATTATATATTGCTGGAAAGCCCAGGATGTCTACTTTCCAACGCAATGAGAGCGCACCAATTGGGCTTTTGTAGCTCCAAAAAATCCACTTCGAGTGCAGGGAGGTCAGAATCCAACAACATCTGCAGTCCTTTTTTAGCCTCTGAATCAGATTTTTGCTTAGGTCCCTGAATTTTAGCCAGAAAATACCTGAAATCACAGAAAAACACACAAACTCATAGTAAAGTCCAGAAATGTGATTTTTGAATAAAAACTAATAAAAAATAACTAAAACATACTAAAAACTATGTAAAAATAATGCCAAAAAGGGTTTAAATTATCCGCTCATCACAACACCAAACTTAAATTATTGCTTGTCCTCAAGCAACTAAAAAAAAATAGGATAAAAAGAAGAGAATATACAATAAATTCCACACTTATCAATGAAGATCAGCTTCAATTAGATGAGTGGGACTTGTAGCCTTTTTGCTTCTGAACAGTTTTGGCATCTCACTTTATCCTTTGAAGTTCAGAATGATTGGCATCTATAGGAACTCAGAATTTAGATAGTGTTGTTGATTCTCCTAGTTTAGTATGTTGATTCTTGAACACAGCTACTTTATGAGTCTTGGCCGTGACCCTAAGCATTTTATTTCCAGTATTACCACCGGATACATAAATGCCACAGACACATAACTGGGTGAACCTTTTCAGATTGTGACTCAGCTTTGCTAGAGTCCCTAGTTAGAGGTGTCCAGAGCTCTTAAGCACACTCTTTTTGCTTTGGACCACGACTTTAACCGCTCAGTCTCAAGCTTTTCACCTGATACCTTCACGCCACAAGCACATGGTTAGGGACAGCTTGGTTTAGCCGCTTAGGCCAGGATTTTATTCTTGTGGGCCCTCCTATCCATTAATGCTCAAAGCCTTGGATCCTTTTTACCCTTGGCTTTTGGTTTAAAGGGCTATTGGCTTTTTCTGCTTGCTTTTTCTTTTTCTTTCTTTTTTTTTTCATTTTTTTTCGCAAGCTTTGTCTATTCATTGCTTTTTCTTGCTTCAAGAATCAATTTTATGATTTTTCAGATTATCAATAACATTTCTCCTTTTTCATTATTCTTTTAAGAGCCAACAATTTTAACATTCATAAACAATAAATTAAAAAATATGCACTGTTCAAGCATTCATTCAGAAAACAAAAGGTATTGCCACCACATCAAAATAATTAAACTAATTTCAAGATAGAATTCGAAATCATGTACTTCTTGTTCTTTTTCAATTAAAACATTTTTCATTTAAGAAAGGTGATGGATTCATAGGACATTCATAGCTTTAAGGCATAAACACTAAACACTAATGATCATGTAATAAAGACACAAACATAGATAAAACATAAAGCATAGGGAACGAAAAAACAGAAAAATAAGAACAATGAAATTAAAGAACGGGTCCACCTTAGTGATGGCGGCTAGTTCTTCCTCTTGAAGATCTTATGGAGTGCTTTAGCTCCTCAATGTCTCTTCCTTGCCTTTGTTGCTCCTCCCTCATGGCGCTTTGGTCTTCTCTAATTTCATGGAGGAGGATGGAGTGCTCTTGGTGCTCCATTCTTAGTTGTCCCATGTTGGAACTCAATTCTCCTAGGGAGGTGTTGATTTACTCCCAATACTTTTGTGGAGAAAAGTGTATCCCTCGAGGCATCTCAGGGATTTCATGATGAGGAATTTCCTCATGCTCTTATTGAGGTCCATGAGTGGGCTCTCTTGTTTGCTCCATCCTTTTCTTAGTGATGGGCTTGTTATCTTCAATGAGGGTGTCTTCCTCTATAACAATTCCAACTGAATTGCAGAGGTGACAGATGAGATGAGGGAAGGCTAACCTTGCCAAAGTAGAGGACTTGTCCGCCACCTTGTAGAGTTCTAGGGATATGATCTCATGAACTTCTACTTCCTCTCCATTCATAATGCTATGGATCATGATAGCCCGGTCTATTGTAACTTCAGACCGGTTGCTAGTAGGAATGATTGAGCGTTGGATGAACTCCAATCATCCCCTAGCCACGGGTTTAAGGTCAAGCCTTCTTAGTTGAACCGGCTTGCCTCTTGAGTCTCTCTTCTATTGAGCGCTTTCCACACAAATGTCCCTAAGGACTTGGTTCAACCTTTAATCAAAGTTGACCCTTCTAGTGAAAGGGTGAGGATCTCCTTGCATCATTGGCAAGTTGAATGCTAACCTCACATTTTCCGGACTAAAATCCAAGCATTTCCCCCGAACCTCTGTGAGCCAATTCTTTGGATTCGGGTTCACACTTTGGTCATGGTTCTTAGTAATCCATGCATTGGCATAGAACTCTTGAACCATTGAGATCCTGACGTGTTGAATGGGGTTGGTGAGGATTTCCTAACCTCTTCTTCGAACTTCATGTCGAATCTCTGGATATTCACTCTTTTTGAGCTTGAAGGAGACCTCGGGGATCACCTTTACCTTAGCCACAACTTCATAGAAGTAGTCTTTATGGACCTTTGAGATGAATCTTTCCATCTCCCATGACTCGGAGGTGGAAGCAATTGCCTTTCCTTTCCTCTTTCTAGAGGTTTCTCCGGCCTTTGGTGCCATTAGTGGTTATGGAAAAACAAAAAGCTTAGCTTTTCCCATACCAAACTTAGAATGGTTACTCGTCCTCGAGTAAAAGAAGAAAGAAAGGAGTAGAAGAAGAAGAAATGGAGGAGATGGAGGGTAGTGAAGGTTTCGGCCAAGGGGGTAGTAGTGTGTATATTGTGTGAAATTGAAGGTAGTAAGGAGGGGTATTTATAGGGTAAGAGAGAGGGGGGTTCGGTCATGAAGGGGAGGGTTTGGGAGGGAAATGGTTTGAATTTGAATGTTGAAGTAGGTGGGGTTTTATGATGGATTGATGTGAGTGGTGAAGAAAGTATGGAGAAGAGGGTAAGATTTGATAGGTGAATGGTGTTTGGGGAAGAGATATTGAGGTGATTGGTCAAGGGTGTATGGGGAGGAGTGTTATAGAAAGGTGTGAATAGGAAAGAAGAAGAAGTGGGGTAGGTGGAGATCCTGTAGGGTCCACAGATCCTAAGGTGTTAAGGAATTTGAGTCCCTGCACCATTCTGGCATTCAAATGCCCATTCTATGCCTAATCTGGCGTTTAACGCCAGCTCTGCTACCTTTCCTGGCGTTTAATGCCAGCCAGATGCTAGACAGCCCTTTCTGGCATTAAATGCCCAAAGTGCTGCTCATTCTGGCGTTTAACGCCCATAATGCTGCCAGGCTGGGCGTTAAATGCCCATTATGCTATCCTTACTGGCGTTTAAATGCCAGTAAGCCTGTCTTCCAGGGTGTGCTATTTTTGATGCTATTTTTCATTTTGTTTTTGATTTTTCATTTGTTTTTGTGACTTCACATGATCATCATCCTAAAGAAAACATAAAATAACAATGGAAAACAAATAAATATAATTAAATAACATTGGGTTGCCTCCCAAGAAGCGCTTCTTTAATGTCAATAGCTTGACAGTGAGCTCTTAGAGAGCTTCACAGAGACTCAGAGCTTGATGTTGGCCTCCCAACACTAAACTTAGAAGTTGAGTGTGGGAGCTCTATTTGACTCTGTGTTGAGAGAAGCTTTTCATGCTTCCTCTCCATGGTTACAGAAGAAGATCCTTGAGCCTTAAACACAAGGTAGTCCTCGTTTAATTGAAGGACTAACTCTCCTCTGTCCACATCAATCACAGCTTTTGCTGTGGCTAGGAAAGATCTTCCAAGGATGATGGATTCATCTTCATCCTTCTCAGTGTCTAGGATGATAAAATCAGTAGGGATGTACAGGCCTTCAACATTCACCAAGACATCCTCTACAAGTCCATAAGCCTGTTTCCTTGAATTGTCTACCATCTCTAGTGAGATTCTTGTAGCTTACACCTCAAAGATCCCTAGTTTCTCCATTACAGAGAGGGGCATGAGGTTTATCCCTGACCCCAAGTCACACAGAGCCTTCTCAAAGGTCATGATGCCTATGGTACAAGGTATTAAGAACTTTCCAGGTTCCTGTTTCTTCTGAGGTAGTTTCAGTTGAACCAGATCATTTAGTTCATTGATGAACAATGGGGTTCATCCTCCCAAGTCTTATTACCAAATAGCTTGGCATTCAGCTTTATGATTGCTCCTAGATATTGAGCAACTTGCTCTTCAATAATATCTTCATCCTCTTCAGAGGAAGAATACTCATCAGAGCTCATGAATGGCAATAGTAAGTTCAGTGGAATCTCTATGGCCTCTATATGAGCCTCAGATTCCTTTGGTTCCTTATTAGGGAACTCCTTGGAGGCCAGTGGACGTCATTGAGGTCTTCCTCACTGGAAATCACTGCCTTTTATTCCTCACTAGGTTCGGCCATGTTAGTTATATTTATGGCCTTGCACTCTCCTTTTGGATTCTCTTCTTACTGCTTGGGAGAGTACTAGGAGGGATTTCAGTAACTCTTTTACTCAACTGACCCACTTGTGCCTCCAAATTTTTAATGAAGGACCTTGCTTCAGTCATGAAATTGAGAGTGGTCTTAGATAGATCAGAGACTACAGTTGCTAAGTCAGAGTGGCTCTGCTTAGAATTCTCTGTCTGTTGCTGAGAAGATGATGGAAAAGGTTTTCTATTGCCAAACCTATTTCTTCCACCATTATTATTATTGAAGCCTTGATTAGGCTTCTGTTGATCCTTCCATGAGAGATTAGGATGATTCCTCCATGAAGGATTATAGGTGTTTCCATAGGATTCTCCCATGTAATTCACTTCTTCCATTGCAGGATTCTCAGGGTCATAGGCTTCTTCTTTAGAGGAAGCATCCTTGGTACTGCTTGTTGCAGCTTGTATTCCAGACAGACTCTGAAAAATCATATTGACTTGCTGAGTCAATATTTTGTTCTGAGCCAATATGGCATTCAGAGTATCAATCTCCAGAACTCCTTTCTTCTGAGTTGTCCCATTATTCACAGGATTCCTTTCAGAAGTGTACATGAACTGGTTATTTGCAACCATTTCAATGAGTTCCCGGGCTTCTGCAGGCGTCTTCTTCAGATGAAGAGATCCTCCAGCAGAGTGGTCCAATGATATCTTGGACAATTCAGACAGACCATCAAAGAATATACATATGATGCTCCATTCTGAAAACATGTCAGAAGGACACCTTCTGATCAATTTCTTGTATCTTTCCCAAGCTTCATAAAGGGATTCACCTTCCTCCTGTCTGAAGGTTTGGACTTCCACTCTAAGCTTGCTCAACTTTTGAGGTGGAAAGAATTTGGCCAAGAAAGCATTGACCATCTTTTCCCAAGAGTTCAGACTATCTTTAGGTTGTGAGTCCAACCATGTTCTAGCTCTATCTCTTACAGCAAAGGGAAAAAGCATAAGTCTGTAGACCTCAGGATTAACCCCATTGGTCTTAACAGTGTCACAGATTTGCAAGAATTTAGCTAAGAACTGATGAGGATCTTCCAATGGAAGTCCATGAAATTTGCAAGTCTGCTGCATTAGAGAAACTAATTGAGGCTTAAGATCAAAGTTGTTTGCTCCAATTGCAGGAATTGAGATGCTCCTTCCACAGAAGTCAGAAGAGGGTACAATAAAGTCACCAAGCATCTTCCTTGCATCTCCACCATTGTTGTTGGGTTCGGCCATCTCTTCTTCTTTTTCGAAAAATTCTGTCAGGTCCTCTCCAGAGTGTTGTGCTTTAGCTTCTCTTAGCTTCCTCTTTAGAGTCCTTTCAGGTTCCGGATCAGCTTCAACAAGAATGTTCTTATCCTTACTCCTGCTCATATAAAAAAGAAGAGAACAGAAAAGAATAGGAATCCTCTATGTCACAGTATAGAGATTCCTTTATGTGAGTAGAAGAATAGAAGAGTAGAATGAAGAAGAGAGAAGATGAAGAATTCGAACACAGAGAGGGAGAGAGGGTTCGAATTATAAGAAGAAGAGAGGTGTTAGTAAATAAATAAATAAATAGAAAGAGATGAGAGAGGGAGAGAATATTCAAATATTAAAATAAAATAAATAAAAAATATTTTTGTTTTTAATTTAATTATTAGTTAGAATTCAAAAATTAAGAGAAGAAATAAAATAAAATTTGAAAACTAAATAAATTAATTAATTAAAAAGATTTTTGAAAAAGTGGTTAGTGATTTTCAAAAATTGGAGAGAGAAAAGTAGTTAGGTGGTTTTGAAAAAGATATGATTGAAATAGAAAACTTTTAAAATCAAACAAAAAGTCAAGTACTTAATTGAAAAAGATGTGAAAATCAAATTTGAAAAGATAAGAAGTTAGAAAAGATTTTGAAATTGATTTTTGGAAAAGATATGATTGAAATTTATTTTGAAAAAGAATTGAAAAGGAAATTAAAAAGATTTGATTTTTGAAATTAAAGTTGATTACTTGACTAACAAGAAACTAAAAGATATGATTCTAGAATTTAAAGATTGATCCTTTCTTAATAGGCAAGAAACAACTTGAAAATTTTTGAATCAAAATATTAAATGTTAGTAATAAATTCGAAAATATGAAATAAAAACAAGAAAAAGATTTTGAAAATTAATTTTAAAATTTTTGAGAATATTTAAAAAAATGAAAAAGATTTGATTTTTGAAAAAGATTTTGAAAAGATAGAATTTTTAAATTGAAATTTTGACTTGACTAACAAGAAACAACTAAGTTTTTAAAATTTTTTTATTAAAGTCAACCAAAATTTCAAAATTTATGAGTGAAATAAGGGAAAGATATTTTTTTTTATTTTTGAACTTTTAATGATGAGAGAGAAAAACACAAAAATAAAACAAAACATAAAAATTCAAGATCAAAACAAAAAATGCATGCAAGAACACTTTGAATGTCAAGATGAATACCAAGAACACTTTGAAGATCATGATGAACATCAAGAACAAATTTTTGAAAATTTTTAAGAAAAGAAAAACATGCAAGACACCAAACTTAAAAATTTTTAAACTTTAGACACTAATAAATCAAAAATGCATATGAAAAACAAGAAAATGCAAAGATCAAACAAAGACAATCATCAAGAACAACTTGAAGATCAATGAAGAACACATGCATGAATTTTTCGAAAATTTAAAGAAAGATTAAAAAGATGCAATTGACACCAAACTTAAAATTTGACACAAGACTCAAACATGAAATTTTTTTTTTGTTTTTATGATTTTATTAAAATTTTTTTTTGGATTTTTCGAAAATAATTTGGAAAAAGAAAAATAAGGATTTTAAAATTTTTAATAAGAATTCTAGGAATCATGCAATGTTAGTCTAAAGTTTCGGTCCAAAAATTTAGACATGGCTCAATAGCCAGCCAAGCTTTATGTGAAAGCTTCGGTCCAAAAGATTAGACATGGCCAATGGCCAGCCAAGCTTCAGCAGAGCATAGCGTACAACAGCCAAATTGATGGGAATCAAAAGGCTCCTACAATGATAAGTGGAAACCTCGGTCCAAAAGATTTAGACATGGCTTGACAGCCAGCCAGGTTTCAACAGATCATAATGAAACTCTAGAAATCATTCTTAAAAATTCTAAAGAACATAGAATAATTTATTTATTTATTATTTTTTTTTTGAATTTTTCGAAAACCATAATTTTTTTAATTATTTTTCGAAAATAAAATTAAAAATAAAATGCTTAAACATAAAATAAAATTACCTAATCTGAGCAACAAGATGAACCGTCAGTTGTCCAAACTCGAATAATCCCCGACAACGGCGCCAAAAACTTGGTACGTGAATTGTTTGTTCCCCAGCAACGGCTCCAAAAACTTGGTGCACGTAATGTGATCTCAACACTTCTTCACAACTCCGCGTAACTAACCAGCAAGTGCACTGGGCCGTCCAAGTAATAAACCTTACGTGAGTAAGGGTCGATCGCACGGAGATTGTCGGCTTGAAGCAAGCTATGGTCATCCTTGTAAATCTCAGTCAGGTAGATTCAAATGGTTATGAGGTTTTGATAATTAAAATATAAATAAAATATAAAATAAGATAAAGTTACTTATGTAATTCATTGGTGGGAATTTCAGATAAGCGTCTGGAGATGCTTTGTTGCTTCAGAACCTCTGCTTTCCTATTGCCTTCTTCCAACCATGCGTTACCTCCTTCCATGGCAAGCTGTATGATCCTCTCAGATGAAAACAAATCCATATGCGCTATCACCGCACGGCTAATTGGTATGCGAAATTGTTACTCAGGTTGTAAATTTTGTTGTTCGTTCTCTCCCGGGCAATGGCGCCAACAAACTGGTGCACAGTACCATGGTCCAAACATAACTTCACAACTTCGCACAACTAACCAGCAAGTGCACTGGGTCGTCCAAGTAATAAAACCTTACGTGAGTAAGGGTCGATCCCATGGAGATTGTTGGTATGAAGCAAGCTATGGTCATCTTGTAAATCTCAGTCAGGCGGATATCAAATGGTTATGGAGTTTTCGAGTAATAATAATAAATAAATAGAAAATAAAGATAGAAATACTAATGTAATTCATTGGTGAGAATTTCAGATAAGTGTATAGAGATGCTTTCGTTCTTCTGAACTTCTGCTTTCCTGCTGTCTTCATCCAATCAGTCCTACTCCTTTCCATGGCAAACTTTCTGTAAGGGCATCACTGTTGTCAAATGCTACATCCCATCCTCTTGTGAAAAAGGTCCAAATGTTCTGTCACAGCACGGCTAATCATCTGAGGTTCTCGATCATACTGGAATAGGATTCACCCTCCTTTTGCGTCTGTCACTACGCCCAGCACTCGTGAGTTTGAAGTTCGTCACAGTCATTCAATCCCTGAATCCTACTCGGAATACCATAGACAAGGTTTAGACTTTCCGGATTCTCATGAATGCTGCCATCAATCTAGCTTATACCACAAAGATTCTGATTAAGAGATCCAAGAGATATTCATTCAATCTAAGGTGGAACGGAAGTGGTTGTCAGGCACGCGTTCGTAGGGGAATGATGATGATTGTCACGTTCATCACATTCATATTGAAGTGCGAATGAATATCTTAGAAGCGGAATAAGTTGAATTGAATAGAGAAACAGTAGTACTTTGCATTAATTCGTGAGGAACAACAGAGCTCCACACTTTAATCCATGGAGTGTAGAAACTCTACCGTTGAAAATACATAAGTGATGAAGGTTCAGGCATGGCCGAGAGGCCAGCCCCCAAACGTGATCAATATGATCTAAAGATGAACTAAAAATCATAAGATGTCTAAAAGACTTGTAAAAAGTTCTATTTATACTAAACTAGTTACTAGGGTTTACAGAAATAAGTAATTGATGCATAAATCCACTTCCGGGGCCCACTTGGTGTGTGCTTGGGCTGAGCTTGAAGTTTACACGTGCAAAGGCTTCTTCTGGAGTTGAACGCCAAGTTGTAACGTGTTTTTGGCGTTCAACTCTGGTTCGTGACGTGTTTCTGGCGTTTAACTCCAGACTGCAGCGTAGAACTGGCGTTTAACGCCCTTTTGCGTCATCTAAACTCGGCCAAAGCATGGACTATTATATATTTCTGGAAAGCCCTGAATATCTACTTTCCAACGCAATTGGAAGCACGCCATTTTGAGTTCTGTAGCTCCAGAAAATCCACTTTGAGTGCAGGGAGGTCAGAATCCAACAACATCAGCAGTCCTTCTTCAACCTCTGAATATGATTTTTGCTCAAGTCCCTCAATTTCAGCCAGAAAATACCTGAAATCACAGAAAAACATACAAACTCATAGTAAAGTTCAGAAATGTGAATTTAACATAAAAACTAATAAAAACATCCCTAAAAGTCACTAGATCCTACTAAAAACATACTAAAAACAATGCCAAAAAGCGTATAAATTATCCGCTCATCACAACACCAAACTTAAATTGTTGCTTGTCCCCAAGCAACTGAAAATCAAATAGGATAAAAAGAAGAGAATATACTATAAATTCCAAAATATCAATGAAACATTGCTCCAATCAGATGAGTAGGACTTGTAGCTTTTTGCCTCTTGAATAGTTTTGGCATCTCACTTTATCCATTGAAGTTCAGAATGATTGGCATCTATAGGAACTCAGAGTTCAGATAGTGTTACTGATTCTCCTAGTTCAGTATGTTGATTCTTGAACACAACTACTTTATGAGTCTTGGCCGTGGCCCTAAGCACTTTGTTTTCCAGTATTACCACCGGATACATAAATGCCACAGACACATAATTGGGTGAACCTTTTCAGATTGTGACTCAGCTTTGCTAAAGTCCCCAATTAGAGGTGTCCAGGGTTCTTAAGCACACTCTTCTTTTGCTTTGGACCTTGACTTTAACCGCTCAGTCTCAAGTTTTCACTTGACACCTTCACGCCACAAGCACATGGTTAGGGACAGCTTGGTTTAGCCACTTAGGCCAGGATTTTATTCCTTTAGGCCCTCCTATCCACTGATGCTCAAAGCCTTGGGATCCTTTTTATTTACCCTTGCCTTTTGGTTTTAAGGGTTATTGGCTTTTTGCTCTTGCCTTTTGGTTTTAAGAGCTTTTGGCTTTTTCTGCTTGCTTTTTTCTCTTTTTTATTTTTTTTTTGCCATTTTTTTTCTTTCTTTTTTTTTCTGCAAGCTTTTGTATTCACTGCTTTTTCTTGCTTCAATAATTATTTTTATGATTTTTCAGATTATCAAATAACATGTCTCCTGTTCATCATTCTTTCAAGAGCCAACATATTTAACATTCTAAAACATCAACTTCAAAAGACATATGCACTGTTCAAGCATTCATTCAGAAAACAAAAAGTATTGTCTCCACATCAAAATAATTAAACTAAGTTCAAGGATAAATTCGAAACTCATGTACTTCTTGTTCTTTTGTAATTAGAACATTTTTCCATTTAAGAGAGGTGATGGATTCATATTCACTACTTTAAGGCATAGACACTTAGACACTAATGATCATGTAATAAAGACACAAACGTAGATAAACATTTAACATAAGAAAACAAAAAATAGAAAGTTTAAGAACAAGGAATGAGTCCACCTTAGTGATGGTGGCGTTTTCTCCTTGAGGAACCAATGATGTCCTTGAGCTCTTCTATGTCTCTTCCTTGTCTTTGTTGCTCCTCCCTCATAGCTCTTTGATCTTCTCTAATTTCATGGAGGATGATGGAGTGCTCTTGATGTTCCACCCTTAGTTGTCCCATGTTGGAACTTAGTTCTCCTAGGGAGGTGTTGATTTGCTCCCAAAAATTCTGTGGAGGAAAGTGCATCCCTTGAGGTATCTTAGGGATTTCTTGATGATGAGCTTCCTCACTTGTTTCTTGAGCTCCATGAGTGGGCTCTCTTGTTTGCTCCATCCTTTTCTTAGTGATGGGCTTCTCTTCTTCAATGTGAATGTCTCCTTCTATGAAAGCTCCAGCTGAGTAACATAGATGGAAAATAAGATGAGGGAAAGCTAGCCTTGCCAAGGGGGAGGGCTTTTCCGCTATTTTGTAGAGTTCAAGGGAGATGACTTCATGAACTTCTACTTCCTCTCCAATCATGATGCTATGAATCATGATGGCTCGATCTACAGTAACTTCAGATCGGTTGCTAGTGGGAATGATGGAGCGTTGGATGAACTCCAACCATCCTCTAGCCACAGGCTTGAGGTCCAGTCTTCTAAGTTGAACCGGTTTGCCTTTTGAGTCAATCTTCCATTGAGCTCCTTCCACATATATGTCCATGAGGACTTGGTCCAACCTTTGATCAAAGTTGACCCTTCTAGTGTAGGGGCGTGCATCTCCTTGCATCATAGGCAAGTTAAACGCCAACCTCATATTTTCCAGACTAAAATCTAAGTATTTCTCTCGAACCATTGTAATATAATTCTTTGGATTCGGGTTTTTACTTTGATCATGGTTCTTAGTGATCCATGCATTGGCATAGAACTCTTGAACCATTAGGATGCCGACTTGTTGGATGGGGTTTGTTAGAACTTCCCAACCTCTTCTTTGGATTTCATGTCAGATCTTCGGATACTCATTTCTCTTGAGCTTGAAAGGGACCTCGGGGATCACCTTCTTCTTGGCCACAACATCATAGAAGTGGTCTTGATGAGCTTTGGAGATGAATCTTTCCATCTCCCATGACTCGGAGGTGGAAGCTTTTGTCTTCCCTTTCCCTTTTCTAGAGGATTCTCCGGTCTTAGGTGCCATCAATGGTAATGGAAAAACAAAAAGCTTATGCTTTTACCACACCAAACTTAGAATATTGCTCGCCCTCGAGCAAGAGAAGAAAGAATAGATGAAGAAGAAGAAGAAAATATTGAGGAGAGGTGTATTCGGCCAAGAAGGGGAAGAGAGGGTTGTGTTGTATGAAAATGAGGAAGAATGGAGGGCTTTATATAGGGAAGGGAGGGGGGTTAAGGTTCGGCCATATGGGGAGGGTTTGGGTGGGAAAGTGATTTTGAATTTTGAAGGTAGGTAGGGTTTATGAGGTAGGTTTATGGGGAAGAGTGGATGGATGTGAGTGGTGAAGGGGTAGTAGGGAAGAGAGCTTGATGTGATTGGTGAAGGGTTTTGGGAAAAGGTGTTTCTTGGAAAGAGAGGATGAACATTGAGAAGAGGGAAGAGTATGAGTGGAGGTAGGTGGGGATCTTGTGGGGTCCACAGATGCTGAGTTGATCCTGTGGGGTCCACAGATCCTGAGGTGTCAAGGATTTGCATCCCTGCACCAATTAGGCATATAAAATGCCTTTGCATGCAATTCTGGCGTTTAAACGCCGAATTGATGCTTGTTCTGGGCGTTCAGCGCTCAGATGCAGCATATTTCTGGCGTTGAACGCCAGTTCTATGCTTGTTGCTAGCGTTCAGCGCCAGCTTTCCTCACTGTGCATTTCTGGCATCTGAACGCCAGGATGCTGCTTGTTTCTGGCGTTCAACGCCAGATCCATGCTTTGTTCTGGCGTTAAATGCCGGCCAGATGCTCCTTACTGGTGTTTAAACGCCAGTAAGTCCTTCCTCTAGGGTGTGATTTTTCTTCTGTTGTTTTTGATTCTGTTTTTAATTTTTCTATTTATTTTGTGACTCCACATGATCATGAACCTTATAAAACATGAAATAAAAACAAATTAAAATTGGATAAATAAAAATTGGGTTGCCTCCCAACAAGCGCCTCTTTAATGTCAATAGCTTGACAGTGGGCTCTCATGGAACCTCACAGATGTTCAGAGCATTGTTGAGACTTCCCAACACCAAACTTAGAGTTTGGATATGGGAGTTCAACACCAAACTTAGAGTTTGGTTGTGGCCTCCCAACACCAAACTTAGAGTTTGACTGTGGAGGCTCTGGTTGACTCTGCAGTGGGAGAAGCTTACTGTGCCTCTTTTTCATGTTTACAGAAGGATGTCTTTGAGTTTTAAACTCAAGGGAGTCCTCATTCAATTGAAGGACTAGTTCACCTCTGTTAACATTAATCACAGCTCTTGCTGTGGCTAGGAAGGGTCTTCCAAGGATGATGGATTCATCCTCATCCTTCCCAGTTTCTAGGATTATGAAATCAACAGGGATGTAAAGGCCTTCAACCTTTACTAATATGTCCTCTACTTGTCCATAAGCCTGTTTTCTGGAATTGTCTGCCATCTCTAATGAGATTTTAGCAGCTTGTACCTCAAAGATTCCCAATTTCTCCATTACAGAGAGTGGCATGAGGTTTATTCCTGACCCCAGGTCACGTAGAGCCTTCTCAAAGGTCATGGTGCCTATGGTACAAGGTATTAGGAACTTTCCAGGATCCTGTTTCTTCTGAGGCAATCTCAGTTAATCCAATGCATGTAGTTCATTGGTGAACATGGGAGGTTCATCTCCCCAAGTCTCATTACCAAAAAAATTGGCATTCAGCTTCATGATTGCACCAAGGAACTTGGCAACTTGTTCTTCAGTGACATCCTCATTTTCTTCAGGAGAGGAATACTCATCAGAGCTCATGAATGGCATAAGGAGGTTTAATGGAATCTCTATGGTCTCTAGATGAGCCTCAGAGTCCTTTGGTTCCTCAGAGGGAAACTCCTTATTGATCACTGTACATCCCAGGAAGTCTTCCTCCTTGGGATTCACATCCTCCCCTTCCTCTCTAGGTTCGGCCATGTTGACTATGTCAATGGCCTTGCACTCTCCTTTTGGATTTTCTTCTGTATTGCTTGGGAGAGCACTAGGAGGGGTTTCAGTGATCTTCTTACTCAGCTGGCCCACTTGTGCTTCCAAATTTCTAATGGAGGACCTTGTTTCATTCATGAAACTCACAGTGGCCTTAGATAGATCATAGACTAAGTTTGGTAAATTAGAGGTATTTTGTTCAGGGTTCTCTGTCTGTTGCTGAGTGGATGATGGAAAAGGCTTGCTATTGCTAAACCTGTTTCTTCCACCATTATTAAAGCCTTATTGAGGCTTTTGTTGATCCTTACATGAGAGATTTGGATGATTTCTCCATGAGGGATTATAGGTGTTTCCATATGGTTCACCCATGTAATTCACCTCTGCTATTGCAGGGTTTTCAGGATCATAAGCTTCTTCTTCAGAAGATGCCTCTTGAGTACTATTGGATGCAGCTTGCATTCCATTCAGACTCTGAAAAATCATATTGACTTGCTGAGTCAATATTTTGTTCTGAGCCAATATGGCATTCAGAGTATCAATTTCAAGAACTCCCTTCTTCCGAGGCATCCCATTACTCACAGGATTCCTCTCAGAAGTGTACATGAAGTGGTTATTAGCAACCATGTCAATGAGTTCTTGAGCTTCTGCAGGCGTTTTCTTTAGGTGAATGGATCCACCTGCAGAAGTATCCAATGACATCTTAGCTAATTCAGACAGACCATCATAGAATATATCCAGGATAGTCCATTCTGAAAGCATGTCAGAAGGACACTTTTTGGTCAGTTCCTTGTATCTCTCCCAAGCTTCATAGAGGGATTCACCTTCTTTCTGTCTGAAGGTTTGAACATCCACTCTAAGCTTACTCAGCTTTTGAGGAGGAAAGAACTTGGCTAAGAAAGCCTTGACTAGCTTATCCCAAGAGTTCAGGCTATCTTTAGGTTGAGAATCCAACCATATTCTAGCTCTGTCTCTTACAGCAAACGGGAAAAGCATGAGCCTGTAGACTTCAGGATCTACTCCATTAGTCTTAACAGTATCACAGATCTGCAAGAATTCAGTTAAGAACTGAAAATGATCTTCAGATGGAAGTCCATAAAACTTGCAGTTTTGTTGCATCAGAGAAACTAATTGAGGTTTCAGCTCAAAATTGTTTGCTCCAATGGTAGGAATTGAGATGCTTCTTCCATGTAAATTGGAATTAGGTGCAGTAAAGTCACCAAGCATCCTCCTTGCATTATTATTTTCGGCTGCCATCTCCTCTTTCTGTTCGAAAATTTCTGTAAGGTTATCTCTGGATTGTTGTATTTTAGCTTCTCTTAGTTTTCTCTTTAGAGTTCTTTCAGGTTCAGGATCTGCTTCAACAAGAATGTTTTTGTCCTTGCTCCTGCTCATATGAAAAAGAGGAAACAGAAAAATAATAATAATAGGGATCCTTTTTACCCAGGTATAGAGGTTCCCCTGTGTGAGTAGAAGAAGAAAAGAATGTAATGTAAAGAAAGGAAGAAGAGAAAATTCGAACACAGATGGAAGAGGGGGTTCGAATTTGGGTGAGATGAAGTGTTAGTAGATGAATAAATAAATAGAAGGAGATGAGAGAGAGAGAGAGAGGATTTTCGAAAATAAATTTTTGAAAAGGGGTTAGTGATTTTCGAAAATTAGGAATGAAATCAAATTAAAATTGAAAATTGAAATAACTATTTAATTAAAAAGAATTTTTGAAAAAGAGGGAAGAGTTTTTCGAAAATTAGAGAGAGAGAGTTAGTTAGGTAGTTTTGAAAAAGATAAGAAACAAACAAAAAGTCAATTAGTTAGTTGAAAAAGATTTGAAAATCAATTTTGAAAAGATAAGAAGATAAGAAGTTAGAAAAGATATTTGAAAGTCAAATTTTTGAAAAAGATAAGATTTAAAAAAAAATATGATAGGAAGATATGATTAGAATTAGTTTTGAAAAAGATTTGATTTTTAAAATCATAATTAATGACTTGACTCACAAGATATCACAAGATATGATTCTAGAATTTAAAGTTTGAATCTTTCTTAACAAGTAAGTAACAAACTCGAAATTTTTGAATCAAAACATTAATTGATGATGTGATTTTTGAAAATATGATATAAAAATAAGAAAAAGATTTTTGAAAAATATTTTTAAAATTTTCAAAAATGAATAAGAAAAATAAACAAGATTTGATTTTTGAAAAAGATTTTGAAAAAGATAAGGTTTTCAAATTGAAAATTTGATTTGACTCATAAGAAACAACTAAGTTTTTTTTAAAAAGTTTTGAAAAAGTCAACTCAAATTTTTGAAATTTATGAGTGAAAAAGGGAAAGATATTTTTTTTAAAATTTTTAATGATGAAAGAGAAAAACATGAAAGGGACTCAATGCATGAAAGTTATGGATCAAAACAATGAATGAATGCAAGAATGCTATGAATGTCAAGATGAACACCAAGAACACTTTGAAGATCATGATGAACATCAAGAACTTATTTTTGAAAATTTTATATGCAAAGAAAACATGCAAGACACCAAACTTAGAAATCTTTCATGTTCAGACACTATGAATGCAAAAATGCACATGAAAAATAAGAAAAGACACAAAACAAGAAAACATCAAGATCAAACAAGAAGATTTACCAAGAACAACTTGAAGATCATGAAGAACACTATGAATGCATGAATTTTCGAAAAATGCAAAATGAATATACAATTGACACCAAACTTACAATTTGACTCAAGACTCAAACAAGAAACATGAAATATTTTTTGATTTTTATGATTTTCTAATTTTTTTTGTATTTTTCGAAAATTAATTTGAAAAAGAAAAATAAGGATTCCAAAATTTTTAATATGAATTCCAGGAATCTTGCATTCTTAGTCTAAAGCTTCAGTCCAGGAATTAGACATGGCTCACTAGCCAGCCAAGCTTTCAATGAAAGCTCCGGTCCAAAACACTAGACATGGTCAATGGCCAGCCAAGCTTCAGCATGTAACTCAGATATACTGCTCATTAATTATCAAATTAACTTGCCTCTATGAAGATGGTTTGGAAGCCTCAGTCCAAAAGAATTTAGACATGGCTTTACTGCCAGCCAGGCTTCACATGCTTCATGAAACTCTAGAATTCATTCTTAAAAATTCTGAAGAACATAATATAAATTTTTTTTGAATATATTTTTTTTTCGAAAATTAATTGGAAAAAACGAAAAAGAAGAAAATATTTTTGAAAACTTTTTGAAAATAAAATAAGAAGAAATTTACCCAATCTGAGCAACAAGATGAACCGTCAGTTGTCCAAACTCGAACAATCCCCAGCAACGGCGCCAAAAACTTGGTATGCGAAATTGTTACTCAGGTTGTAAAATTTGTTGTTCGTTCTCTCCCTGGCAATGGAGCCAACAAACTAGTGCACAATACCATGGTCCAAACATAACTTCACAACTTCGCACAACTAACCAGCAAGTGCACTGGGTCGTCCAAGTAATAAAACCTTACGTGAGTAAGGGTCGATCCCACGTAGATTGTTGGTATGAAGCAAGCTATGGTCATCTTGTAAATCTTAGTCAGGTGGATATCAAATGGTTATGGAGTTTTCGAGTAATAATAATAAATAAATAGAAAATAAAGATAGAAATACTTATGTAATTCATTGGTGAGAATTTCAGATAAGCGTATAGAGATGCTTTCGTTCTTCTGAACTTCTGCTTTCCTGCTGTCTTCATCCAATCAGTCCTACTCCTTTCCATGGCAAACTTTCTGTAAGGGCATCACCGTTGTCAATGGCTACATCCCATCCTCTTGTGAAAAAGGTCCAAATGCTCTGTCACAGCACGGCTAATCATCTGAGGTTCTCGATCATACTGGAATAGGATTCACCCTCCTTTTGCGTCTGTCACTACGCCCAGCACTCGCGAGTTTGAAGTTCGTCACAGTCATTCAATACCTGAATCCTACTCGGAATACCACAGACAAGGTTTAGACTTTCTGGACTCTCATGAATGCCGCCATCAATCTAGCTTATACCACGAAGATTCTGATTAAGAGATCCAAGAGATATTCATTCAATCTAAGGTGGAACGAAAGTGGTTGTTAGGCACGCGTTCATAGGGGAATGATGATGATTGTCACGTTCATCACATTCATATTGAAGTGCGAATGAATATCTTAGAAGCGGAATAAGTTGAATTGAATAGAGAAACAGTAGTACTTTGCATTAATTCGTGAGGAACAGCAGAGCTCCACACCTTAATCCATGGAGTGTAGAAACTCTACCATTGAAAATACATAAGTGATGAAGGTTCAGGCATGGCCGAGAGGCCATCCCCCAAATCTGATCAATATGATCTAAAGATGAACTAAAAATCATAAGATGTCTAAAAGACTAGTAAAAAGTTCTATTTATACTAAACTAGTTACTAGGGTTTACAGAAATAAGTAATTGATGCATAAATCCACTTCCGGGGCCCACTTGGTATGTGCTTGGGCTGAGCTTGAAGTTTACACGTGCAGAGGCTTCTTCTGGAGTTGAACACCAAGTTGTAACGTATTTTTGGTGTTCAACTCTGGTTCGAGACGTGTTTTTGGCGTTTAACTCCAGACTACAGCGTAGAACTGGCATTCAACGCCCTTTTGCGTCATCTAAACTCGGCCAAAGTATGGACTATTATATATTGCTGGAAAGCCCTGGATGTCTACTTGTCAACGCAATTTGAAGCACGCCATTTTGAGTTCTGTAGCTCCAGAAAATCCACTTTAAGTTCAGGGAGATCAGAATCCAACAGCATCAGCAGTCCTTCTTCAACCTCTGAATCTGATTTTTGCTCAAGTCCCTCAATTTCAGCCAGAAAATACCTGAAATCACAGAAAAACACACACACTCATAGTAAAGTTCAGAAATGTGAATTTAACATAAAAACTAATAAAAACATCCCTAAAAGTAACTAGATCCTACTAAAAATAATGCAAAAAAGCGTATAAATTATCCGCTCATCACTAATCATCTGTCGGTTCCCGCTAGCGTCAGAATAGGACCATTGTCCTTTTGCACACTGTCACTGCGCACAACATTCGCAAGTTTAAACTCATCACAGTCATCCATTCCCAGATCCTACTCGGAATACCACAGACAAGGTTTAGACTTTTTGGATCTCAGGAATGCTGCCAATGGTTCTAGCCTATACCACGAAGATACTAATCTCACGGACTCGGTCCGTGTATTAGATATCCAAGAGAGTATACTCCAGCTGTCGTCCAATGACTACGTTGAACATCATGTAGACCGCTTTGTGGTTGTCAGGCACGCGATCTTGGCTAAGCGAGTAACGAAGATTGGGTGATTGTCACGGGTCACCCCTTCATTCTGACTTAACTGAATTAAGAACAAGAGTATATCTTGGAGAAGAAGTAGGCATGAATTGAAGGAAAAACAGTAGTAATTGTATTAATTCATGAAGAACAGCAGAGCTCCACACCTTAATCTATAAGGTGTAGAAACTCCACCGTAGAAAATACATAAATAAAAAGAGGTCTAGGCATGGCCGTGAGGCCAGCCTCCAAACGTGAACAATGATCAAAAGATGGTCAAGGATTTGATTCCATACAAAGATGGTCAAAAAGTCCTAAAGTGATCAAAAGATATAAAATAAATCTCTAAAAGTAGTTTTTATACTAGACTAGCAACCTAGGATTACAGAAAATGAGTAACTAAGTGCAGATAGTGCAGAAATCCACTTCTGGAGCCCACTTGGTGTGTGCTTAGGCTGAGCATTGAAGCTTTTTTGTGCTTAGGATGTTTCTGGAGTTAAACGCCAGCTTTGGTGCCAGTTTGGGCGTTTAACTCCAATTCTGGTGCTAGTTTGAGCCATCAAATCTCAGGCAAAGTATGGACTATTATATATTGCTGGAAAGCCTAGGATGTCTACTTTCCAACAAAATTGAGATTGCACCAATTGGGCTTCTGTAGCTCCATAAAATCCACTTTGAGTGGAGGGAGGTCAGAATCCAACAACATCTGCAGTCCTTTTTTAGCCTCTGAATCAGATTTTTACTCAGGTCCCTCAATTTCAGCCAGAAAATACCTGAAATCACAGAAAAATACACAAACTCATAGTAAAGTCCAAAAATGTAATTTTTGAATAAAAATTAATAAAAATATAATAAAAAGTAACTAAAACATACTAAAAACTATGTAAAAATAATGCCAAAAAGGGTATAAATTATCTGCTCATCAGCCAGCTTAAGCCCCAGTACGCATTTTTACAAAAATCTTTTCGAAAAGGTACATTTTCCAACTCAGAAAATTCACTGAAATCAAATTTTACTTTTTTATTTTCAAATTAAAACTTCTAAATTTTGAATCTATTCTGGGCACTAAAATTATTTTATTAAAACGGTTTTATGTGAAAACGCGGGTTCTTACACTGGTACTTGTGCGTACCCACAGATGTGTGCGTACGCACACTGGCCGATTTTCATCTTGTGCATACGCACAAATAGCTGTGCGTACGCACACTCCGAAATGCTCTTCTCCTTTGTTTCTTCATGTCTCCACCCACTTGAATGCTTCTCTTCCATTCTTATCAAGCCATTTCCACCTATTATACCTGAAATCACTCATAAAAAATATCAAGGCATCGAATGGAATGCAAGTGAATAAAAATTGATTAAATTGAGCACAAAAGAGCATGTTTTGACAATTAGGCACAATTTAGGGAGAAAACACAAAAGCATGCTATTTAATGGAATAAATGTGGGTTTATTTGATGAAATCCACTCAATTCCATCCAAAATGTATCATCAAATGTGGATTCATCATGTACACCAAGGAACTGGTGACTTTAATGATGGTGTACACCAAGAAATGAAGAATCAAATAATGAAAGAGCCTTACATTCAATAACATTTTTATGACACCCTTCACCCTACCAAAACTATGATCCCACTATAATGCACACCAATTCAATGGGTATGGTCATTCTTACTATGATTATGAATCTCAAACACCATACCACTATGAACCCTGCTCTCAATATTTTTTTCAACCATAAAGATTATTATACCCTCAATATTTTTGTCAATATTGTAGTTGAGAAAAATATTGAAGATAGGGTTCACACTGGTTCTTTCTCGACACTTTGTTTGCGAAAAATTGTAGAGTAATAAGGGAGATGCACATTAGAAAAGTTAGAATTGAATGTTTGTCTGAATGTTTGTTGGCTTGAAATTGTTATTGCAAATATTTTCTTTGGGTAGGGATGTTTGATGTAGCTCAAGGATTACGTCGGAATAGACTTTCTCAATAAAATCCCGTTGGTAGTATAGCTCTACCCAACAACAATCCCCGAGATCAAATTTAGAAAGGGATTTGGTTGTCACAAGTTCAACCCCAATAAAAGTAACCGAAGTATTCAACCTCGGGTCGTCTCACAAGGAAAGGGCAAACATGTGTTTCAACATTGGTTAGAATTCCGGGGTTGTGAGTCATGAGCAAGAAATTAAAATAGGAATCTTAACAAGTAAGTAATCTTGAAATGCAAGAAACTATTCAAATAACTAAGCAAGATGTGAGCAATTCCAAACTAATAGGATAACATTCAATATAATTGTACTCTAAAACTAAACAATAACTATGACTAAGACAAGACAATTAGAATTTGGGTTTTCAAATATGAATAATAAAAGCAACCCTTGGCTAGACATGGGAATTGGGGTCACTATCCTTGTCTAATAACCATATCTTGACAGTCATGAGGAACCAAACTCATTAAGTCTACTTCTATACTTGAAGTACGTTAAATGGTTTGGTCAACATCAACCCATAAGGTCTAACCTCACTACTAATTAACTTAGTAGTAGGCTAGTGTCAATGGCTATCAAATTGACCACTAAGGGTTCCCAAATTATCAAATCCATTAGACCCAATGACTCAAGTTTACCCAATTCCCTTAGCCTAGGCCAAGAGTAAAGAGAACTACTCCATAATCAAAGTAAATAATTCATCAAACACATGGTAAGAACTAATAAAAGACATATTCATATTGCAATTAAATTGAAACTAACAAGTACCCACTAACAATTATCAACATACAATCCTTCAAACAACACAATTAATCATGAAAATCATCAATGTAACATTAACAAGCCAAGATTCACAACATTCATGCAATGGGTATAAAGTGACAATTGACAAGAATTCATAAAACTAACACAAGATCTAAGCAAAATTATACTAAGGAATTCAAATTAAACAATCAAAACTAGTAATTAACAAGATCCAATTCATAATTCAATAAGGGAAGATCAAATTAAAGCTAGATCTAGAGAGGAACAAGGGTTTCTCTCTCTAGAAGAACAAGAACCAAAAACTAGCTAAAAATTGTGTCTAAGTGTAAAATGATTGATCCCCCCTTTCTCCCTAGCATCTTTGGGTTTTTTCCATGCAGAAACAACATGAATTTAGGCCTGATGAGCCTTAGAAATCGCCAGCACGATTTCCTTTAATGAGGTCACGTGCAGCTTCCCGTGTGTGCGCGCCATGCATGTGTGCGTGCCGATTGCTTTTGTGATTCACGCGTGTGCGCCATGTGCGCGTGCGCGTCGATGGGATTTCTCTGATCCGCGTGGATGCGTCCATCCTTGTGCGCCGCTTCCAGCTATCCTCATGCACGCGTGCACGTGCAGTGCGCGTGCGCGCCCTTTGCGAAGTTCCCAAAATCCAAATCTTCATGTTTCTTCCTCTTGTGCATGCTTTCTTTCTCTCTTCTAGGCCATTCTTGCCCTATTAATTCTGAAATCACTCAACAAACACGTCACGGCATCGAATTATAATAAAAGAGGATCAAAATATAGCAATTTTAAGGCAAAAGAAGCATGTTTTTCATCATGAAGCAATATTAAGAAGAGAACACAAAACCATGCAATTCTTGTGAATAAGTGTGAGAAATATTGACAAAACCCCCTAAATTCTACACAATATAAACCACAAAATTGGGGTTTATCAAATCTCCCCACACTTAAACCAAGCATGTCCTCATGCTTAAAATAAAAAGACCAAAGATCATGGTAAGAAAGGGTTTATGCAATGCAAATTTCCAAAATGAATGCATGCAACTAAAGTAAAATCATCTATCTACTTGGTCAAGGGTAAATCTATCCTCCAAGAACACATATGAGCATACGGGATGAAAATGCTATGTAGTTCATGAATCCTACCAAATTGAACATCAACATGAAGTGCATATAACTTGCTAGATGAACGCTTGTGAAAGCCGGGAACAAGGAGTTGAGCATCGAACCCTTACCAAAAGTGTATCCGCTCTATTCGCTCGAGTGTATAGGGTTTGTCACTCAATCCTCTCCTAATAATACTTTCCAAGATTTGTCCTTCATCTAACAATCAACAATTACTTAATGCATGCTTACAAGTATCATGAGGTCTTATTCATGGGTTGTAATGGGGCTAGGATGTAGGTAAGGATGTATATGGTCAAGTGAGCTTGAAATTTGAGTCCTTGATTAACCTAGGATCCCACTAGACACATAGAACAACCTATAAAACTATAATACATTACCTAGCTACCCTTGAGTTTCACTTTTTGCATACTCATGCATTCTTTTCAATTCACATCCCATATACATTGTTTTTTATTACTTTGTCTTGGGGCATGTTTGTCCCCTTTCATTGCTCTCTATTATTTTTATTATTAATTATATATATATATATATATATATATATATTTGGTCCCCTTTCTCTTGGGGTTTCATGTACAAAAGTTCCAATGCATATGGTTCAATCATTCAATACATGAGTATGTTCCCAAATCCTATAATTTTTAATTACAACTACAATACACCTATTTATATCTACCCAAATTTCCCAAGTACACCCTCCCAATTAATTGATACACACCTCCATTTACCTAAGCTAATCAAGGATTCAAATTTAGGGTCAATCATTGTTTTTCACTTAGGGTTGTTGATGTGCTCTTTTTAAGAACAAAGAGGGTTTATCATAGGCTCAAAATTGGTTAGCAATGGTAGATAAAAGGGTTAAGGCCATTTGGAAAAAGTGACTATTGAAATGATGGCCTCAATCATGTAAATGCATTCATACACAAAGTAATGGACATATAGAATCAGACAAAGCAAGGATTACAATCATAGAGAGAGAATAATGCACACAAGAATGGGAATTAATGGTTAGGAGATATAACCATACAATAGGCTCAAAATTTACATGCTTGTATTCTTAGCTCAATCACTATGTTCCAAAATACATTTCTTAAAGCAAGTTTATTGCAAAATTTTTTTAAAATTTGGTAGGGTACCCTAAAACACAGTTTCTTGGGGAAGAAGTTATTATCTTGACCAAGCAACTCTATAGAAACTAACTATCATGCAAGGAGTATTTACAAACAAAACTAACTACACATGCAATGTACTAACTACTAAGCAAAAGATAAATCCATGGGTGTTGAAAGAAAGAGATTGTTACCTATGGATATCGGTCAAACGACCTCCCCACACTTAGAATTTAGCATGGTCCACCGTGCTACCAACAATGCACAAAGGACGGTCGGGACCAGAACCTTCACGATCCCCTCCATCAGAGCTCCCATCACTTGGATTTGAGGTGGATGTGAATATTTCGGGTTCCTCCATGCTAGGGGTAACACAACACAGAAGCTTCTTGATGTAGGTGTATCGGCGTTGATTGCACCGCTCATATCTATCAAGCTTCCGGTGTAGATCTTCTATCCTTTGATGTGTAGATCTTTACCGTGGTGGTGATGATGAGGTGGAAGAAATAGTAGATGGGAGGGCTATGTCAAGGCTTGGGTTGTTCATGGGAAGATGTAAGTATTTTCCGCTTGGACCACATCGCCCTTAGCCGGAATGATAGCCTTCGTGTCCATGTCTTCCCAAGGAACACCCGCAGCAGCAACTAAATCAGATACCAATGCTGGAAATGGCAAATTGCCCTGGGTGTGGACCTGTCCTATCGCTTGCTTGACAAGAAGCAGAATGTTCACCGGTCTCTCCGTGTGAACATACCAAACAAGCAAGGCGAGATCCGCCGTGAAGGACGACTTGTGCGTGCTAGGTAGCACATAGTGGGATAGGATATGGGCCCAAGCTCTAGCTTCTACAGTGAGGAAATGAGCGTAATGCACTTGGGCCTCATCCGGAGTCGACCATGGATCCAAAATGCCTCTGGTTCAGCAATGACTCGGAGGATTGAGTCCCAATCGAGCCCAAACTTTTCTCGCTGACGTAAGACCTCTTGGTAGCCATCCATATCACTTGGTACCGGAAGGACATTAAGTACTTACTAAATAGCCTCTTCTGAAATTGCGACTTACTTCCGGCGCATGTATACTGATTGAAGAGATGGAAGATGGAAGTTAGTGTAGAATTCTACCACCCATGAGAGGTTGACCTCTTGTGGTTTTCTCAGAAGGAACTCCCATCCTCGCCGTTCAATACGGGGCAAAATACAAGGAGCAACCTTGTCCGGCGGAGCGAGTAGATGCTCGGCATGATAGTTCCTCTCAACCATGGTGGGGAACACAAGTTCACAGAAGCGGTTGGAGAATCTTGAAGAACCTTTGCCGGTTTGCTCTTTTCTTTCTCATTAATAGGAGTGGGTGCCTTTGCCTTCTTAGAGAGGAGTTTGGCTCCTAATGAAGAGTGCACCTTGGAGTTTGATCTTTGGGGTGCCCTCTTTGCGGCTGGTTTCCTTGAGGCTTTCTCCTTGCCTTTCTTGGTGGCCATCCTAAAAAAGGAAGGGAAACAGGAAAACATTAAACCCAAAGAATCATTTTAACAAAAACATGAAAGTGAAGGGTAGTGCCTAAAAGAAGTAGTGCAACAAAGTGATTATAGAGGCATGGGTCTCAACACTTGGCATGGGATGCAAGAGAAGGAGAGCATGCAACATGGCATGAGAAGAATAATCTCAAGCATCCATAACAAAGAGCAAGTCATGTCCAATGAGTATCTAATTAGAAAGTGATAAGCAAAGTAGACTCAATGCATTTAGAAGAGAGCAAGTGAATGAGGAGGAGGCACCAAATTAAAGATACATGATTAAAATAAATGATGCCAGGGCATCTTGGCTAGTTTTACTAGCCATTTTTTGTATGCTTTAGGTTGGTTTCATGCATTTTTCTTAGGAAATAAGAAAGTATTTGGTTGAAAATGCATTCATACTATGATTCAAGCAAACATTGTGAATTTTGAATGATTTCATGAGAATTATGCATGAATTGAATGATAAAATGGATGATGCATGATCCCATGATTAAGAGCAAGGCTTTGATGCACTTTATTTGATTGATTTCAGGTAACAAGAAGCAGAGAAGAGCCACGTTAGTGGCTACGTTAGTGCCACTAACGTGGCCATTAACGTGGAAGAGAAGAGAAGCCCCAACGTTAGTGAGAAAGTTAGTGGCATTAACTTTGAAGAAGGAGAGCATGGAACGTTAGTGGTAAAAGTAAACACCACTAACGTTAGCGACGGGTAAGAAGACCCACGTTAGTCTCCACATTAGTTACATTAACGTGGGAACTAATGTGGAAGGAAAGGGAAATGCCAACATTAGTGGAAAAAGTGAATGCTACTAACGTTTGCGAAGGCTAAAACACCCATGTTAGCTTCCACGTTAGTTACATTAACGTGGGAACTAACGTGGAAGGAAAGGGAATTGCCAACGTTAGTGGAAAAGGTGAACGCCACTAACATTTGTGAAGCTAAGAAGGACCCACGTTAATGGCCACGTTAGTTACACTAATGTGGACATTAACGTAGGCAAAAATCTCACCCGGCAGCCTGACCATGCCTTCTTCAAACAAGAATAACTTGAGCCACAATGCTCCAAATGAGGTGATTCCAATGGCATTGGAAAGTAGGATTCCAGAGCTTTCCAAGCATATATAGCACTACATGGTGGACACTAAATTTGAGGGAGAAAACCTGCCCCGAAAGTGCAAAGATGAACATGGTATCAACCTGTAGTAAGGCCAGCTGACCTCTTCACCTTCCAAGAAATGTAACTCGAGCTGTAGAGCTCCAAATGATGCGCTTCCAAAGGCGTTGGAAAGTAGACATCCAGAGATTTCCAACAATATATAATAGTATAGGGTGGACAATAATTTTGAACTTCAGAACCTGGCAATATTCATCCCCTGTTCGCTAACGTTATTGTGACTCACGTTTTCCAGTAACGCTAGCGACTATGCCAGTGACCTTGTCCACTTCAAAGGAGCATAACTTCAGTTACAGAGGTCCAATTGAGGTGATTTTAGTTGCGTTAGAAAGCTGACATTCAGAGATTTCCAACGATATATAATACTTTATAGTGGGCATGAAATTGGAGCACAAACCAGAGGCATCTTTTAAGCCCCAAAACACCAACTGGGTAGCAAGTGTGACGTTAGCCACACTAACTTTAGCACTAACGCCGCACTTGTAGCGTTAGTATGGCTAACGGCAGCAATAACGCCAAGTCACCCTAGACCCGAATTTGATTCACCTCTCTCTCAAGTCCACTTCAAAGCTCAAGCAAGCAAGCCCACAAGTGTCAACCAATCAAGGCCACAAGAAGCATCTAGAATAGAATTTTTCATTTCATTGTAATTTGCTTTTAATTTCATTTTGTAATTTAGGAGAGCCTATATAAAGGCCTTAGTTTTTACATTCAAGGGGGACTGACATTCAGGAATGGGGGATTGAAGAGGGGTCTTCGGACTCCCTCCCCTCACACACTTTTCCTTCTCTTTCTTTTCTTTGTACTTTTCATTTATGAATTTTGAAGTTTCAATTTCAGTTTTAATCTTCATCTTTACTTTCCTGCACTTTCTTTCTTTTCTATTTTGGTAGAGCAATGATCAACTAACTCTTTTCATTGGGTTAGAGAGCTCTATTGTGATTCAATGGATCAATTGTAGTTCTTATTCTTCTTCTTCTTTCTTTTCTCTTGATTTTACTAGAGAGCTTTCGATCTTCATCCAATTGGGTAATTGTCTAGGAAGAGAAATTGCTCATACTTGGAATTCCTCTTAACCTTGGAAGAGGAATGAGAAAATCATGCTAGAAATGCTCTCTCACATTGGATTAGGTTGGAGGTTGGATGGATATTGTAACATTTAATCCTACCAATACTTTGATCTATGAATGTGTGTGGTATAATCAGTGACCAAACTTCATCTCTTCCCATAAGCAATTAAATCAAGGAATTGGAAAATTGTTCAAGCTTAGAGAGATTGGATTGCCAAGGGATTGGGATCCAATCACTTAAGATTGTCAAGGAGATCAATGAATGCATTGATTGAGGAAGAGATGAGAATGAACTTGATTCGGAGGATTGCAATATCTCTTGATGCCAATGTTCATTTTATTTTTAGTTCTTACATTTACTTTTCTTGCCATTTTACTTTTCTACACTTTATTGCTTTTTCTTTCTTTTCTGTCAATTTACAATTCCTTCTGCTCATCATCCAAATCTGAACCGTCTGACTAGGATAATCAATTAACCATTGATTGCTTAATCCGTTAATCTCTGTGGGATTCCGTTAATCTCTGTGGGATTCGACCTCACTCTTTTGTGAGTTATTACTTGACGACAATTCGGTATACTTGCCGAAGGGAGATTAGTTGAGAGACAAGTTTCTGTGCATCAAGTTTATGGCGCCATTGTCGGGGATTAATCGTGATTAACAAACTACCGATTGATTGATTACTAGATTAGACACTTTTCCTTTGTCTTTGTTTTCTGTTGCTTCTTATTTTCTTTTGCTAACTAACTGTTTGTGATATTGCCTCACTAAGAATCCTTCATTTATTACAATGGAGATTCTAATTTCTTTTGGTGATTATTGTTTGAGACAGAGCTTTCTGCAGGAAAGAAAGGAGCATCCATCATATTTTAGTCAATCAAATTTCATGGAAAACTCTCCACCACCACAAAATGATTCACTTAACTATGCTCATGGTAGGTGGAAGTATCAAGAACATGAAATGGGGTACTTTCCAGAGCCACAAAATGGTCCATATTTTGGCAAATTTGATCACTACTCAAGTTGTGGCTGGAAAGATCAAAATCAAAGATATTTCACTCATTTATACCCCATTCATCAAGAGCCATCACCTCTCAATTATCCAACCTCACCTCCAAGTTTTACATGCCTAAATTCTTCATCACTTGAGTATACCTCAGCACAAAAGTGTATCCCAAATCCATACAATTCATTTCACCATCCACAAAACTCAATCCACTACCCACAAGAGTCATACCACTT
Source organism: Arachis hypogaea (assembly GCF_003086295.3). Classification (NCBI taxonomy): domain Eukaryota; kingdom Viridiplantae; phylum Streptophyta; class Magnoliopsida; order Fabales; family Fabaceae; genus Arachis; species Arachis hypogaea. The sequence goes on along the minus strand of NC_092048.1, from coordinate 69,953,668 downwards.
TCAGAACACACAACCACAAAACAACCAATTCCATTCACAAGCCAACCCCGACCAACCATTACAACCTACCCAACCTCCTTTAGATAGACTTGCTAGGATGGAACTCATCATTGAAGAACTAAAAAAAAGTAGAGAAGAAGAGAGACTCACTAGGATAGAACTCCTCCTTGAAGAAATGATAAAAACAAACGAAGAGGAGAAAATAGCAAAAAGAGACCATGAAGAAAAATTGAGACAGAATGCACAACTCTATTCTGAAGAACAATTTATTGAAAAGCTGAGATTACAAAGAGAGACCATTTCACTCTCTCCAGAAAGAGAGGAGTTCATTCAAAGGTCAAGAACAAGGGAGGAATCAGAAGAACAAAAAAAAGAGGCAGCCACACCAAGTAAGATTCATATGAAGAAGGAGGAGATTGTGAGAGTATATAAGCCCAAAGCTCCATACCCACAGAGGCTACTAAGGGTGACAAAGGAACATGCAAACTCACTCCCAAAAGGCTCAATGCAACATCATACAAAAGAAAGGGAGGAAGTCAATCAAGAGAGTCCACACTACTCCAATAAAACAGAGAGTTGCATAAAGGATGAGTTCATTGAACCACCAATTCAAGAAGCTCTTGATGAAAAGGATGCTCCAACCATCATACAACACCCAAGTACTGAAATCAAAGTGGTGAAGGCAATCAACATGAGCACTAAAAAGAGGATGGTGACCAAGAAAAGAAGGACAATATCCATGAAGAAGAAAAGGTCAACCAAAAGCCATCCCACCCCTACCCCAACAAGCAAGTTTACTCAAGCTAACAACAGAATAAGGCTTGCTGGGGAGAGGCAATCAAAACAAGGGGCATTAACTGGCTCCTCTTTCCTCTTGAGGTCATTCCTCTTAACAAACTGGAAGAAGAGGAAGAAATTTATGAACAACATGTCAAGCTAATGACATTAAAAGAGCGCTTGTTGGGAGGCAACTCAACCGTAAGTAACATTTTCTTTCCATGCTTAGTTTACTTTCAATAATTTGGCATATGATTGCATTCTAAGTTTGGTGTTGCCATGCAACAATTTGATTTTCAATCTTCACTGGGTACTTGCAACATTCTAAATTGAGAGTGTCACGCTAAGTTTGGTGTTGCCACTTATCTTTCATGCAAGGTACCAAGCACACCACTTATTAATGCAATCAAAATGTCTCTGTTTGTATCTCTTGTGCCTTTATTGTATCCTTAATCTTGCTTGCTGAAACACATGCATACTCACACTTTATTCTAAGACATTCATGATCCATCATAAACCCCATCACCACCGTTTTACTTGTTGCTTGAGAATAAGCAATCATTCTAAGTTTGGTGTGGGAAGGGGAAGAATAGGAGGAAAACGGCAACAACAATGAAGATGAACTACAAGGTGGTAAAGTTCCTTTTTCTTACTTATTTCTATCACTTTAAATTGCACGATTGTCTTCTATTTTCTGTGTATGCATGTGTGGTTACTCCTTGTGAATAAGCATAATTTGATATTTGATTTGTAACATGTGCTATGATATCATGATTATCATCTTGAATTTTACTTGTACCTAATATCTCTAAGAATGCAACAAGGAAATCATTCTTTTGAAAGGAGAATGTTGAAGAATTTTATAAATCTTGGGGCAAGCAAAAGATTAAGAGGAGTGGAGGTTCTGATTGTATGATTGTGTATTGAGGTTGCATGTTTGTGAAAACTTGCATGGGAGCTCATAGACAGGAAATAAAATTTAGAGAAGTATTATGGAATTTCTCAAACATCTATTGATCCAAGAAGCAGCAACAAAAGAAAACAAAAGAAAAAGAAAAACAAAGAACAAGCCTAAGGCTCTGAGCATCAATTACTAGGAAGAAAAAGAAAGAAACAAGAACTCAAAGAGTTATTGTCCTAGTTAAATGCTTGTGGTGGATTTGTGTCAAAGAGAGAGGCTTGAGCAAGTATATCCTAAGGGGTGCTTCAACACCTAATACCTTAGACCAACTGGTTTAGGAGTATTGATTGAAAGCTTATCTTAAAAAGCCGCTTTGAGACATGATACCTAGAGTCGAGGCCAAGATACAAAAAGAAAAGAAAAATGCTAGAAAATAAGTGCTGCTTCAAAGGTGACAATCTATAAAGAGGATTCTATAATATCATTTGAATGAAAGTCCTAAGATCTAAGACTTCCAAAATGTAAGGACTAATGAGCACTGGAATCCTTGCATAAGCATACAAATTAGAGTTAACCCCACTGTCACTTATTCACTTCACCCACTAAGGCATCATAAGCAATTCTTCAATGCATTCCAATTAAGAGAATTCCTTGTGCATAGTTCTTTTCTTGCTTGGGGACAAGCAAGATTTAAGTTTGGTGTTGTGATGCCAGGGCATCTTGGCTAGTTTTACTAGCCATTTTTTGTATGCTTTAGGTTGGTTTCATGCATTTTCTTAGGAAATAAGAAAGTATTTGGTTGAAAATGCATTCATACCATGATTCAAGCAAACATTGTGAATTTTGAATGATTTCATGAGAATTATGCATGAATTGAATGATAAAATGGATGATGCATGATCCCATGATTAAGAGCAAGGCTTTGATGCACTTTGTTTGATTGATTTCAGGTAACAAGAAGCAGAGAAGAGCCACGTTAGTAGCTACGTTAGTGCCACTAATGTGGCCATTAATGTGGAAGGGAAGAGAAGCCCCAATGTCAGTGAGAAAGTTAGTGGCATTAACTTTGAAGAATGAGAGCATGGAACGTTAGTGATAAAAGTAAACACTACTAACGTTAGCGACGGGCAAGAAGACCCACATTAGTCTCCACGTTAGTTACATTAACGTGGGAACTAACATGGAAGGAAAGGGAAACGCCAACGTTAGTGGAAAAAGTGAATGCCACTAACGTTTGCGAAGGCTAAAACACCCACGTTAGCTTCCACGTTAGTTACATTAATGTGGGAACTAACGTGGAAGGAAAGGGAAACGCCAACGTTAGTGGAAAAGGTGAACGCCACTAACATTTGTGAAGCTAAGAAGGACCCACGTTAATGGCCACGTTAGTTACACTAACGTGGATATTAACGTAGGCAAAAATCTCACCCGGCAGCCTGACCATGCCTTCTTCAAACAAGAATAACTTGAGCCACAACGCTCCAAATGAGGTGATTCCAGTGGCATTGGAAAGTAGGATTCCAGAGCTTTCCAAGAATATATAGCACTACATGGTGGACACTAAATTTGAGGGAGAAAACCTGCTCCGAAAGTGCAAAGATGAACATGGTATCAACCTGTAGTAAGGCCAGCTGACCTCTTCACCTTCCAAGAAATGTAACTCAAGCTGTAGAGCTCCAAATGATGCGCTTTCAAAGGCGTTGGAAAGTAGACATCCAGAGCTTTCTAAAAATATATAATAGTATGGCTGGACAGTAAGTTTGAACTTCAGAACCTGGCAATATTCATCCACTGATCGCTAACGTTATTGTGACTCACGTTTTCCAGTAACGCTAGCGACTATGCCAGCGACCTTGTCCACTTCAAAGGAGCATAACCTGAGTTACAGAGGTTCAATTGAGGTGATTCTAGTTACGTTAGAAAGCTGACATTTAGAACTTTCCAACGATATAATACTTTATAGTGGGCATGAAATTGGAGAACAAACCAGAGGCATCTTTTAAAACCCAAAACACCAACTGGGTAGTAAGTGTGACGTTAGCCACACTAACTTTAGCACCAATGCGACACTTGTAGCGTTAGTATGGCTAACGGCAGCAACAACGCCAAGTCACCCTGGACCTGAATTTGATTTACCTCTCTCTCAAGTCCACTTCAAAGCTCAAGCAAGCAAGCCCACAAGTGTCAACCAATCAAGGCCACAAGAAGCATCTAGAATAAAATTTTTTATTTCATTGTAATTTGCTTTTAATTTCATTTTGTAATTTAGGAGAGCCTATATAAAGGCCTTAGTTTTTACATTCAAGGGGGACTGACATTCTGAAATGGGGGATTGAAGAGGGGTCTTCGGACTCCCTCCCCTCACACACTTTTCCTTCTCTTTCTTTTCTTTGTACTTTTCATTTATGAATTTTGAAGTTTCAATTTTAGTTTTAATCTTCATCTTTACTTTCCTGCACTTTTTTTCTTTTCTATTTTGGTAGAGCAATGATCAACTAACTCTTTTCATTGGGTTAGAGAGCTCTATTGTGATTCAATGGATCAATTGTAGTTCTTATTCTTCTTCTTCTTTCTTTTCTCTTGATTTTACTAGAGAGCTTTCGATCTTCATCCAATTGGGTAATTGTCTCGGAAGAGAAATTGCTCATACTTGGAATTCCTCTTAACCTTGGAAGAGGAATGAGGAAATCATGCTAGGAATGCTCTCTCACATTGGATTAGGTTGGAGGTTGGATGGATATTGTAACATTTAATCCTACCAATACTTTGATCTATGAATGTGTGTGGTATAATCAGTGACCAAACTTCATCTCTTCCCATGAGCAATTAAATCAAGGAATTAGAAAATTGTTCAAGCTTAGAGAGATTAGATTGCTAAGGAATTGGGATCCAATCACTTTAGATTGCTAAGGAGATCAATGAATGCATTGATTGAGGAAGAGATGAGAATGAACTTGATTCGGAGGATTGCAATATCTCTTGATCCCAATGTTCTTTTTATTTTTAGTTCTTATATTTACTTTTCTTGCCATTTTACTTTTCTGCACTTTATTGCTTTTTCTTTCTTTTCTGTCAATTTACCATTCCTGCTGCTCATCATCCAAATCTGAACCATCTGACTAGGATAATCAATTAACCATTGATTACTTAATCCGTTAATCTCTGTGGGATTCGACCTCACTCTTTTGTGAGTTATTACTTGACGACAATTCGGTATACTTGCCGAAGGGAGATTTGTTGAGAGACAAGTTTCCGTGCATCAATAAACCAAAATGGCATTCGTGCATTTCCTCGAACACTTGGTGTGCAATTATCAAGCGATGTGCAATTATGAGATACTCAACCAATTAGAAGCTCAAAATTAAACATCAATCATCACATAACCATCACTTATTGACAAAGATAAGGAAAAACAATCAAGAAGATCCATTAAGGCAAATTAAAACTCAAAGTCAACATCCATGGAAAAGCAAGAAAAAAGAAAAGTAAGCAAACAAAAAGCAAGTAGTATAATTGTGTAGCTAAAAGAGAAAATAAGTAAATCAACAAGAAAAATCTAACTAGAAGAAGATATTATGCAAAGAAAGCAATAAGTGAGATATGGAAGAAGTAGAACCTTGAGACGGAGAGAAGAAGGAAGTGAAGTTCTCTTCTTGTGAGAATGAGAATGAGTGTTTATATAGCACAAGTGTGGCACAAGTGTGGCACAAGTCTCTGGTTTTTGTACCAGAGAGTTTATATAGCACTATCGGCGCGCGCGCGTGCAGTGCGCTTGTGCATTGATGGCCAAATATGCAAGGGGCACGCATGCGGCAAGCACGCAGACGCGTGGGTGCCTGGCGCGAGATGGGCATAAAGTAGGCATGACTCTTGGGTTTTTGGCCCAGGAGTTAGAAATGCACCACCGACGCGCGCGCGCACGGTGCGCTGGCATGTCGGTGCCCTTTTCCTTTTTCCTCTCTTTTTTTTTCACAACATATAAAGAGCTATTCTAACACATTCTTGGCAGGTGGTTAAGCTAGTAGGCAAGAAGACACTTATAAATTCATGCACCATTCAAGACAAAGCATTTTCTTTGACTTCAATAATTCATCCATACCAAAATGATGAAAACTATATGAACATCCTATCTATCCAACAAGAACAATAAGGTTAGCAATCCTATGCAATCAACAACATCAATAAATCACAAAATTCACAAGAATTTAAAGCTACAAACTAGATGGTTGATACGTAAAAAATAATTTTCACGTATAACTACCGGCAAGTATACCGGGTCGCATCAAGTAATAAAACTCACAAGAGTGAGGTCGATCCCATGAGGATTAAAGGATTAAGCAATCAATAGTAAATTGATTATTCTAGTTAGACAATCATTTTGGAGTGATGAGCAAACAACAAGAAATGTAAATAACTAGAAATTAAATGGAAAGCAATAAAGTACAGAGGAAGTAGATGACGCAAAAGTAAAGTGCTGGAAAGTAAAATTGCAAGAAAGTAAAGAACATCAAAGTAAAGTGCAGGGAAAATAAAATGCTGGAAAGTAAAGTACAAGGAAGTAAAATTGTAAGAAAGTAAATGACTGAAAGTAAAGATGGAAGACATAAGGGATTGGAGATGTTGATTCCTCTTGAACCAATGGGTCTTACTCCTTCTCAATCATGTAAGATAGATCCATGGCGGATTACGAGTAATTAAACCCCAATCTCTTGGTGATTTAATTTCTCTTCACATAATCAATTTTCACTCTCGTGATCTAATTGGTCATGAGAAGAGGTGAAGTTCAATTCCTAATCCAAAAATGACACAACCCTCAAGACCTCAATTCAAAGTGGTTACATCTCACATACCAACTAAAAATGTGTTGATCAAGAGGATTATGAGAGAAGAGGCTCAAACTGAATTTCATGATCCCTCTCTCAAGGCTCACATGAAATTCTAATAGATTCAATCCCCCTCTCGGTAGTGATTGAATCTTTGAAGCACAAAATCTCTTTCTTAGAAAAACAAACATGATTTCTAATCTCATACTACATAAATCCAAAGACCCCAATATTAGAGTGGTTATATGTCACGTACCAACTCTAAATCAAGAATCAATTTCATTATGCCAAGAGAGCTTAAACTGAACCTTATGATCCCTCTCTCGAGGCTCACATAAGGGTTCTAATAGATCCAAGGATCTTTGAAGAACAAAACTCTCTTGCAAGGATTCTAAAAGATATCCAAGTATGAAATTACAATGAAGAAGAGAAGAAGAAATAAAACATCAATTCAATGGAACTTGAAACAGAGCTCCTTTCCCAAATGCAAAGGGATTTAGATGGTCATTGCTCTCAAATAAAAACTAAATTGCATGAAATTAAAACAGAAATTGAAAATTCAAGAATTCATAAATGAAAATTACAAAGTAAACTAAACTACTACTAATGAAGAAGAAAAGAGGAAGGGAAGAAGAGTGTATGAGGGGAGGGGTCCGAAGACCCACTCCCAATGGAGTGTGCCAATTCACAGAATTCCAAATTGGTCTCCTCCGTATCGAGCATACCTAATTCTATGAAACTAGGCCTTTATATAGGCTTTCCTAAATTACAAATTGAATTGAAATTTAAAGCAAATTACAATCAAATGAAAAATAACTATTCTAGATGATTCTTTTGGCCTTGATTGGTTGAGATTTATGGGCTTTGCTTGCTTGAGGTTGGATGGACTTGGACTAAAATTAATTGACCCAGAATGACACTCCTAGGAGTTGAGACATGGTGAGGGCGTTGCTAACTTGATTTGCAAGTTGGCAACGTGCTCTTCTGCTCCCTGGAGGTCCAAGTCTTTGTTCTTCTTCTTGGGGCTTAAAGGTGACTATAGTTCGAGCTTCAATTTCATACTCCACTATAGACTATTATACATGGTTGGAAAGCTCTAAATGTCAGCTTTCCAATGTAATAGGAAGCACCTCAATTGGGTCTTTGTAGCTCAAGTTATACTCCATTGAAGGGGACAAGGTCAGCCTGCTAGAATCGCAGGCCTTTTTGGCACACACGCCTTTGTATTTGCAAGTTGCCAACGCCTTCAGTTTCTGAGGCTCCAAATGAAGCCAGCTTTTGAAGCTTTAAAAGAATGTCAAACCCATACTATGATATATCATTTAAAAGCTCTGGATGTCTACTTTCCAATTCCGTTTAGAGTGCATCATTTGAAGCTCTACAACTCAAGTTATACTCCATGGAATGTGAATAGGTCAGCTGGCCTTACTACATGTTGATACCATATTCATCTATGCACTTTCGGGGCAAGTTTTCTCCCTCAAATTTAGTGTCCACCATGTATTACCATATATTCTTGGAAAGATCTTGATTCCTACTTTCTAATGCCACTAGAATCACTTCATTTGGAGCTTTGTAGCTCAAGTTATTCTCATTTGAAGGAGGCAAGGTCATGTTGTCCAGAAGCTCAAAGGTGGCGTTGCCAACTTGGTTTAGCAACGTATTTGCTATTCTTTCTGGAATGAAGCTTCCTGTGAAGGGTGTTGTTGTCAAACATGCCTTCACATCCTCAAGTTGGCAACATGCTCTTCATTCCAAGGCTGCCAAGCTTGCTGGCGTTAGAGGCAAACACGCCTTCCTTCCTCCAAGTTGGCAACGTGCACTCTTCATTCTAAGGCTGCCAAGCTTGCTGGCGTTAGAGGAAAATACGCCTTCCTTCTCCCAAGTTGGCAATGTGCATATGGCTTCATTCTTGCTCCAATGCCTTCTTGCTTCATTACCTATCATTAACCAAACACATGCATCAAAGTCTTGCTAAATCACAAGATTTTGCATCATTCATAACATCAAATAATTCTTGCATAAATCTCATGAAAATGCACATAATTAACAATGTTTGATTGAATCAAGGTATGCATACAATTCTCATCCAAATACTTGCTTATTGCCTAAGAAAATGCATAAAACCAACCTAAAGCATACCAAAAAAATGGCTAGTAAAACTAGCCAAGATGCCCTGGCATCACAACACCAAACTTAAATCTTGCTTGTCCCCAAGCAAGAAAGGAACTATGCACAAAGAACTCTCTTAATTGGAATGTATTGAAGAATTGTCATGATGCCTTAGTGGGTGAAGTGATTAAGTGATAGTGGGGTGAACTCCAATTTATATGCTTACGCAAGGATTCCAGTACTCATTAGTCCTTACATTTTGGAAGTCTTAGATCTTAGGACTTTCATTCAAATGATATTATGGAAGTTTCTTTATAGATAATCACCTCGAAGTAGAACTTATTTTCTAGCATTTTTTCCTTTTTGGATTTTGACCTCGACTCTAAGTGTCATGTCTCAAAGCGGCTCTTTAGATAAGCTTTCAATTAATACGCCCAAACCAGTTGGACTAAGGTATTAGGTGTTGAAGCACCCCTTAGGATTTACTTGCTCAAGCCTCTCTCTTTGACACAAATTTACCACAAGCATTTAACTAGGACAATAACTATTTGAGTTCTTGTTTCTTTCTTTTTCTTCCTAGTAATTGATGCTCAGAGCCTTGGGCTTGTCCTTTGTTTTTATTTTTCTTTTGTTTTCTTTTGTTACTGCTTCTTGGATCAATAGATGATTGAGACATTTCATAATACTTCTCTAAACTTCATTTCCTGTCTATTAGCTCCCATGCAAATTTTCACAAACATGCAACCTCAATACACAATTATAAAATCAGAACCTCCACTCCTCTTAATCTTTTGCTTGCCCCAAGATTTATAAAATTTTTCAACATTTTCCTTTCAAAAGAATGGTTTCTTTGTTACATTCTTAGAGATATTGGGTGCAATTAAAATCCAAGATGATAATCATGATATCATAGCAACGTGTTACAAATCATATATCAAATTATGCTTATTCACAAGTAGTAATTACACATGCATACAAAGAAAATAGAAGACAATCATGCAATTTAAAGTGCTGGAAATAAGTAAGAGGAAAAAGGAACTTTACCACCTTATAGTTCATCTTCATTATTGTTGTTACTTTCCTCCTATTCTTCCCCTTCCCACACCAAACTTAGAATGATTGCCTGTCCTCAAGCAACAAATAAAACAGTGGTGATGGGGTTTATGATGGGTCATGAATGTCTTAGAACAATTGAGTGTTAGTAGTACATGTGTTCAAGCAAGCCAAATAAAAAGAATGACAATGAAGGCACAAGAAACAGAGACATTGATTGCAAAAACAAGTGGGGTGTGCATGATACATTGCATGAAAGGTAAGTGGCACACCAAACTTAGTGTAACACTTTCACTTGGAATTGATGCAAGTATCCAGTAAAGATTGGAAACAAATTTTGTTGCATAGCAACACCAAACTTAGAACGCAATCATATGCCAATTTATTTGGAATAAAACTAAGCAAAAGAAACTGTTGTATGTTAATAACACAATCACCAAGAGAAAAGATTGTCACGAGTAAGGGTTTCTTGGTGAGGCATGAACACAAACAGTTGGGGATAATAAAAGAAAGTATTAAAAATAGAGAAATGACTAAAACAGAGAGAAAGAAAAAATGTCTAATCTAGGTAATCAACCACTGGTAGATTGTTAATCACAATTAATCCCCGACAACAGCGCCAAAAACTTGATACGTAAAAAAATTAATTTTCACGTATTTACTACCGGCAAGTATACTGGGTCGCATCAAGTAATAAAACTCATAAGAGTGAGGTCGATCCCACGAGGATTAAAGGATTAAGTAATCAATAGTAAATTGATTATTCTAGTTAGACAATCATTTTGGAGTGATGAGCAAATAACAAGGAATGTAAATGACTAGAAATTAAATGGAAAGCAATAAAGTACAGAGGAAGTAGATAACGTAAAAGTAAAGTGCTGGAAAGTAAAATTGCAAGAAAGTAAAGAACATCAAAGTAAAGTGCAGGGGGAATAAAATGCTGGAAAGTAAAGTACAAGGAAGTAAAATTGTAAGAAAGTAAATGACTGAAAGTAAAGATGGAAGACATAAGGGATTGGAGATGTTGATTCCTCTTGAACGAATGGGTCTCACTCCTTCTCAATCATGTAAGATAGATCCATGGTGGATTATGAGTAATTAAACCCCAATCTCTTGGTGATTTAATTTCTCTTCACATAATCAATTGCCACTCTCGTGATCTAATTGGTCATGAGAAGAGGTAAAGTTCAATTCCTAATCCAAAAACCACACAACCCTCAAGACCTCAATTCAAAGTTGTTATATCTCACATACCAACTAAAAATGTGTTGATCAAGAGGATTATGAGAGAAAAGCCTCAAACTGAATTTCATGATCCCTCTCTCAAGGCTCACATGAAATTCTAATAGATTCAATCCCCCCTCTCGGTGGTGATTGAATCTTTGAAGCACAAAAGCTCTTTCTTAGAAAAACAAACATGATTTCTAATCTCATACTACATAAATCTAAAGACCCCAATATTAGAGTGGTTATATGTCACGTACCAACTCTAAATCAAGAATCAATTTTATTATGCCAAGAGAGCTCAAACTGAACCTTATTATCCGTCTCTCGAGGCTCACATAAGGGTTCTAATAGATCCAAGGATCTTTGAAGAACAAAACTCTCTTGCAAGGATTCTAAAAGATATCCACGTATGAAATTAGAAGGAAGAAGAGAAGAAGAAATAAAACATCAATTCAATGGAACTTGAAACAGAGCTCCATTCCCAAATGCAAAGGGATTTAGATGGTCATTGCTCTCAAACAAGAACTAAATTGCATGAAATTAAAACAGAAATTAAAAATTCAAGAATTCATAAATGAAAATTACAAAGTAAACTAAACTACTACTAAGAAAGAAGAGAAGAGGAAGGGAAGAAGAGTGTATGAGGGGAGGGGTCCGAAGACCCACTCCCAATGGAGTGTGCCAATTCACAGAATTCCAAATTGGTCTCCTCCGTATCGAGCATACCTAATTCTATGAAACTAGGCCTTTATATAGGCTTTCCTAAATTACAAATTGAATTGAAATTTAAAGCAAATTACAATCAAATAAAAATTAACTATTCTAGATGATTCTTTTGGCCTTGATTGGTTGAGATTTATGGGCTTTGCTTGCTTGAGGTTGGATGGACTTGGACTGAAATTAATTGACCCAGAATGACACTCCCAGGGGTTGAGACTTGGTGAGGGCATTGCTAACTTGATTTGTAAGTTGGCAACGTGCTCTTCTGCTCCCTGGAGGTCCAAGTCTTTGTTCTTCTTCTTGGGGCTTAAATATGACTATAGTTCGAGCTTCAATTTCATACTCCACTATAGACTATTATACATGGTTGGAAAGCTTTGAATGTCAGCTTTCCAACGCAACTGAAAGCACCTCGATTGGGTCTCTGTAGCTCAGGTTATGCTCCATTGAAGGGAACAAGGTCAGCTGCCAGAATCGCAGGCGTTTTTGGCACACACGCCTTTGTATTTGCAAGTTGCCAACGCCTTCAGTTTCTGAGGCTCCAAATGAAGCCAGCTTTTGAAGCTTCAAAAGAATGTCAAACCCATACTATGATACATCGTTGGAAAGCTCTGGATGTCGACTTTCCAATGCCATTGAGAGTGCATCATTTGAAGCTCTAAAACTCAAGTTATACTCCATGGAAGGTGAATAGGTCAGCTGGCCTTACTAGAGGTTGATACCATGTTTATCTATGCACTTTCGGGGCAAGTTTCTCCCTCAAATTTAGTGTCCACCATGTAGTTCCATATATGCTTGGAAATCTCTTGATTCCTACTTTCCAATGCCACTAGAATCACCTCATTTGGCACTTTGTAGCTCAAGTTATTCTCATTTGAATGAGGCAAGGTCATGTTGTCCAGAAGCTCAAAGGTGGCATTGCCAACTTGGTTTAGCAACGTGTTTGCTATTCTTTCTGGACTGAAGCTTCCTGTGAAGGGCGTTGTTGTCAAACATGCCTTCACATCCTCAAGTTGGCAACATGCTCTTCATTCCAAGGCTGCTTACGAATGGATTTTAATGTCGGTAAAGAATTTTATAAGAAAATATAATCGCGTTGTATGTATAGCTTCTAAACCAATAGAGAATCCTTTCGTACAAAAGTTTTGTTTGTCACTAAAGCAAACCCAATAAAAGTAAATAACCAAAGTATTTAAACATCGGGTCGTCTTCTCAAGGAATTGCAGGGAGGTATGATTTATTATTGGTTATGTAAAAAGATATATTTTTGGGTTTTTGAAAATAAGGGGCAAGTAATTTAAATGACAAGGAAAATAAATTGATAATGATAAAAATATCTTGGCAAGGTATAAGAGAATTGGATTCTGCTCCCACTTTTAATTAACCCTTGTTAAACAAAGGAAAGTCAAGTGGACAAATTGATTTGATCCTCAGGTCCTAGTCAACTCCTATGGGAAGACTAGAGTTGTTGGAGTACAAATTAATCAGCAAAGAATTCCAATTTCAATCAACAGCTGAGTTTGACAACTCAAGTATTGCTAATTACTTAACCAAAACCAAAATGGGAAAATAAATCTAAATTGAATTGAAATCATTCATAAATAAATTAAAGCAAAATAAAATCTGAAATACCTCAAAATATATTAATTAAGAAAATCATAACATGAATGGTTCATAAGCCAAATTGAAAAGATAAATGACAATTAAAGTAACGGAATAAATAAAAGTAGAAAATAAATTAAAGGAACATTAAACTTGTGATTGTAGAAGCAATCCTAAAATAAGAGAAATCCTAATCCTAAATCCTAAGAGAGAGGAGAGAACCTCTCTCTCTAAAACTACATCTAATCCTAAAATTGTGAATATGAATGTTGTATATGTTAATGGATGCATTCTCCCACTTTATAGCCTCTAATCTATGTTTTCTGGGCCGAAAGCTGGGTTAAAAACAGCCCAGAAATTGCCCCCAGCGATTTCTGGTACATACAAGTCGCTGCAAAGTGACGCGGAAGCGTTGTCCACGCGTTCGCGCGGATTGTGTTTTTGCCAGGTCACGCGTCCGCGTGATCCACGCATTCGCGTCACCTGGCTTCAGGAAAGCTATGGCAAATTATATATCGTTGTGAAGCCCCAGACGTTTGCTTTTCAACACAACTAGAACCGCGTCATTTGGACCTATGTAGCTCAGGTTATGACCGTTTGAGTGCAAAGAGGTCAGGCTGGACAGCTTAGCAATTTCTTCAGTTTCTTGAATTCCTTCCACTTTTGCATGCTTCCTTTCCATCCTCTAAGCCATTCTTGTCCTGTAATCCCTGAAATCACTTAACACACATATCAAGGCATCGAATGGTAATAAGACAAGATTAATATTAGCAAATATAAGGCCAAAGAAGCATGTTTTCAATCATAGTACAAAATCAGGAAGGAGAATGTAAAACATGCATTTTGTATGAACAAGTGTATGAAAGATTGATAAAATCCACTCAATTGAGCACAAGATAAACCATAAAATAGTGGTTTATCAGTTGCCAAGCTTGCTGGCGTTAGAGGCAAACACGCCTTCGTTCCTCCAAGTTGGCAATGTGCACTCTTCATTCCAAGGCTGCCAAGCTTGCTGGCGTTAGAGGCAAACACGCCTTCCTTCTCCCAAGTTGGCAATGTGCATATGGCTTCATTCACTACAAGAAAAAAGGCCTATGGCCACGCTTTTTTCTTGCCACGCTTCAAAAGCGTGGCCAAAAGTGGTCAATGGCCACACTTTTATGAGGGTGGCGGTAGATTAGAGATTTGGCCATTTTTTTTTCCACGCTTCAAAAGCGTGGCGAAAAGGATCAACGGCCACGCTTTTGTAAGGGTGGCAACTGATTAGAGAAACGGCCACATTTTTTTTTCTGCCACGCTCCAAAAGTGTGGCCATAGAGAGAAACAAGGACGTTTTAAAAGCGTGGCGACAGGGTTTCATTACGGCCTCGCTTACAAAACGTGGCCATATCCTGGTACTCTTTTGGCATGCTTTAAAAGCGTGGCCAAAAGTTTTTTTGCCACGCTTCAAAAGCGTGGCGGTAGAGAGCTACAGGAACGGTTGAACCGGATAGAGAACTGACCGGTTTAAAAGAAACTTCGTCATTTTTGCCAAATTTGCTTACTTTCACTCTTGGTTCTGAAGCTCCTTCGTTTCTTTCTCCCTTTCTCCCTCCGTTTCTTTCATTCACAAAAACTCGCCAAAAAACCCTAGCACTGTAAGCCTACACCACCGCCGCCGCAAGGAGTGGCATACTGCTGTCGTCTGTCTGTCTATCTAGCTTTCCTCGTGCTCTAAGTCTTCAACCCCCGTTCGCTGTCACCGATCGCAGCTGCTTCCTCGAGCTCGGCGTCCGTCGCGTTTGTCTGTTCAGCCGTGCTTCCGCCGCCGTTGGTTGCCATTAACGTTCGCGTCTTCGTTCAGCTATCGTCTTCGTTCGCGCTCTTCGCCGTTCAAGTTTGCTCGGCGTTCACCGTTCGCGTTCACTCGCCGTTCACCGTTCGCGTTCGTGTTCGTCTGGAAGCTACGTTGCCCAGCTTCACTCTCTTGGTTGCTATTTGGTGCACGAAATTGTGATCATCAACAATGGTGCCAAAGGACTTGGAGCTCTCAAACGTGAATCACACTTTGTCACAATTCCGCACAACTAACCAGCAAGTGCACTGGGTCATCCAAGTAATAAACCTTACGTGAGTAAGGGTCGATCCCACAGAGATTGTCGGTTTGAAGCAAGCTATGGTCATCTTGTAAATCTCAGTCAGGCGGATTCAAATGGTTATGGAGTTTAAGGTGATGAAAATAAACATAAAATAAAGATAGAGATACTTATGTAATTCATTGGTGGATTTCAGATAAGCGTATGAAGATGCTTTGTTCCCCTTGAACCTCTGCTTTTCTATTGCCTTCTTCTAATCATTCATACTCCTTTTCATGGCAAGCTTTATGCTGGGCATCACCGTTGTCAATGGCTACATCCCGTCCTCTCAGTGAAAATGGTCCTGATGCTCTGTCACAACATCGGCTAATCAACTGTCGGTTCTCGATCATGTCAGAATAGGATCCACTGATCCTTTTGCGTCTGTCACACGCCCCACAATTGCGAGTTTGAAGCTCGTCACAGTCATCCTTTCCCAGATCCTACTCAGAATACCACAGACAAGGTTTAGACGTTTCTGATCTCAAGAATGGCCGCCAATAATTCTAGCCTATACCACGAAGGTTCCAATCTTAGATTAGAAACCCAAGAGATACACATTCAAGCCATTGCTAGTAGAACAGAGGTGGTTGTCAGGCACATGTTCATAGGTGAGAATGATGATGAGTGTCACGGATAATCACATTCATCAAGTTGAAGAACGAATGAATATCTTGGAGAAGAAATAGACTTGAGTTGAATAGAAAAACAATAGTACTTGTATTAATTCATGAAGAACAGCAGAGCTCCACACCTTAATCTATGGTGTGTAGAAACTCCACCGTTGAAAATACATAAGAACAAGGTCTAGGCATGGCCGTGAGGCCAGCCCCCAAACGTGTCTAAGATAGCATAAGACTTATCAAAGATGAAAATACAATAGCAAAAGGTCCTATTTATAGAGAACTAGTAGCCTAGGGTTTACAGAAATCAGTAATTAATGCAGAAATCTTCTTCCGGACCCCCTTGGTGTGTGCTTGGGTTGAGCATTGAAGCTTCCATGTGTAGAGACTTTTCTTGGAGTTAAACGCCAGCTTTTGTGCCAGTTTTGGAGTTAAACGCCAGAATTCTTGAGCTGACTTGGAACGCCTGTTTGGGCCATTAAATCTCGAGCAAAGCGTGGACTATTATATATTGCTGGAAAGCCCAAGATGTCTACTTTCCAACGCAATTGAGAGCATGCCAATTGGGCTTCTGTAGCTCCAGAAAATCCACTTTGAGTGTAGGGAGGTCAGAATCCAATAGCATCTGCAGTCCTTTTTCAGCCTCTGAATCAGATTTTTGCTCAGGTCCCTCAATTTCAGCCAGAAAATACCTGAAATTACAGAAAAACACACAAACTCATAGTAAAGTCCAGAAAAGTGAATTTTAAATAAAAACTAATAAAAATATAATAAAAACTAATTAAAATATACTAAAAATATACTAAAAACAATGCCAAAAAGCGTATAAATTATCCGCTCATCACAACACCAAACTTAAATTTTTGCTTTTCCCCAAGCAACTGAAAATCAAATAGAATAAAAAGAAGAGAATATACAATGAATTCCAAAAACATCTATGAAGATCAGTATTAATTAGATGAGCGGGGCTTTTAGCTTTTTGCCTCTGAACAATTTTGGCATCTCACTTTATCCTTTGAAGTTCAGAATGATTGGCATCTATAGGAACTCAGAATCTAGATAGTGTTACTGACTCTCCTAGTTAAATATGTTGATTCTTGAACACAGCTACTTTATGAGTCTTGGCCGTGGCCCTAAGCACTTTGTTTTCCATTATTACCACCGGATACATAAATGCCACAGACACATAACTGGGTGAACCTTTTCAGATTGTGACTCAGCTTTGCTAGAGTCCCCAATTAGAGGTGTCCAGGGTACTTAAGCACACTCTTCTTTTTGCTTTGGACCTCGACTTTAACCGCTCAGTCTCAAGTTTTCACTTGACACCTTCACGCCCCAAGCACATGGTTAGGGACAGCTTGGTTTAGCCGTTTAGGCCAGGATTTTATTCCTGTGGACCCTCCTATCCACTGATGCTCAAAGCCTTGGATCCTTTTTCTCACCCTTGCCTTTTGGTTTAAAGGGGTATTGGCTTTTTCTGCTTGCTTTTCTTTCTTTTTTTTTCGGCAAGCTTTTCACTGCTTTTTCTTGCTTCAAGAATCAATTTTATGATTTTTCAGATCATCAGATAACATTTCTCTTTTTCCTTTCATTCTTTCAAGAGCCAACAATTTTAACATTCATAAACAATCAAATTAAAAAATATGCACTGTTCAAGCATTCATTCAGAAAAACAATAGTATTGCCACCACATCAAAATAATTAAACTGTTTTAAAATTTGAAATTCATGCACTTCTTTTTCTTTTTCAATTAAAAACATTTTTCATTTAAGAAAGGTGATGGATTCATTTTTATAGCTTTAAGGCATAGACACTAATGATCATGTAATAAAGACACAAACATAGATAAACATAAAGCATAATTTTCGAAAAACAGGAAAATAAAGAACAAGGAAGTTAAAGAATGGGTCCACCTTAGTGATGGCGGCTTGTTCTTCCTCTTGAAGATCTTATAGAGTGCTTGAGCTCCTCAATGTCTCTTCCTTGCCTTTGTTGCTCCTCTCTCATGGTTCTTTGATCTTCTCTAATTTCATGGAGGAGGATGGAATGCTCTTGGTGCTCCACCCTTAGTTGTCCCATGTTGGAACTTAATTCTCCTAGGAAGGTATTGATTCGCTCCCAATAGTTTCATGGAGGAAAATGCATCCCTTGAGGCATCTCAGGGATTTCATGATGAGGAGTTTCCTCGTGCTCTTGGTGAGGTTCCCTCACTTGCTCCATCCTTTTCTTAGTGATGGGTTTGTCCTCATCAATGAGAATGTCTCCCTCTATGTCAATTCCAACCGAATTGCAAAGGTGACAAATGAGATGAGGGAAGGCTAACCTTGCCAAAGGAGAGGACTTGTCCGCCACCTTGTAGAGTTCTTGGGATATAACCTCATGAACTTCTACTTCCTCTCTAATCATGATGCTATGAATCATGATAGCCCAGTCTATAGTAACTTCAGACCGATTGCTAGTAGGAATGACTGAGCGTTGGATGAACTCCAACCATCCCCTAGCCACGGGCTTGAGGTCATGCCTTCTTAGTTGAACCGGCTTCCCTCTTGAATATCTCTTCTATTGAGCGCCCTCTGCACAGATGTCCATGAGGACTTAGTCCAACCTTTGATCAAAGTTGACCCTTCTTGTGTATGGGTGTGCATCTCCTTGCATCATGGGCAAGTTGAATGCCAATCTTACATTTTCCGGACTAAAATCCAAGTATTTCCCTCGGACCATTGTAAGCCAATTCTTGGGGTCCGGGTTCACACTTTGATCATGGTTCTTGATGATCCATGCATTGGCATAGAACTCTTGAACCATTAAGATTCCGACTTGTTGAATGGGGTTGGTGAGAACTTCCCAACTTCTTCTTCGGATCTCATGTCGGATCTCCGGATACTCATTCTTTTTGAGTTTGAAAGGGACCTCGGGGATCACTTTCTTCTTGGCCACAACTTCATAGATGTGGTCTTGATGCACCCTTGAGAGGAATCTCTCCATCTTCCATGACTCGGAGGTGGAAGCTTTTGCCTTCCCTTTCCTCTTTCTAGAGGTTTCTCCGGCCTTTGGTGCCATAAATGGTTATGGAAAAATAAAAAGTTTTAGCTTTTACCACACCAAACTTAGAAGCTTGCTCGTCCTCGAGCAAAAGAAGAAAGAAGAGAGTAGAGAAAGAAGAAATAGAGGAGATGGAGTGGGCTTTGTGTAAGGGGGAGAAGTGATGTTTAGGTTGTGTGAAAATGAAGGAGTGAAAATGGGTTTTATGAAGGATGAATGTGAATGGTGAAGAGAATGGTGGGATTTGATAGGTGAGGGGTTTTTGGGGAAGAGGTATTGAGGTGATTAGTGAATGGGTGAAGAAGAGAGAGAGTGGTGGGATAGGTGGAGATCCTGTGGGGTCCATAGATCCTGAGGTGTCAAGGATATCTCATCCCTGCACCAAGTGGCGTACAAAATGCCCCTTTTTGCCAATCTTGGCGTTAAACGCCAGGCTACTGCCCATTTCTGGTGTTTAATGCCAGCTTCTTGCCCATTCCTGGCGTTAAACGCCAGTCTGGTGCCCTTTTCTGGCGTTAAATGCCCAGAATGGTGCCAGACTGGGTGTTTAACGCCCATTCTGCTACCTTTACTGGCGTTTAAACGCCAGTAACTGTCTCCTCCAGGGTGTTTTATTTTTCATTCTGTTTTTCACTTTGTTTTTGCTTTTTCAATTGTTTTTGTGACTTCACATGATCATCAACCTACAGAAAACATAAAATAACAATAGAAAATAGAAAATTATCATAGAATAGTAACGATTGGGTTGCCTCCCAACAAGCACTTCTTTAATGTCAATAGCTTGACAGTGGGCTCTCATGGAGCCTCACAGATGTTCAGAGCAATGTTAGAACCTCCCAACACCAAACTTAGAGTTTGAATGTGGGGGTTCAACACCAAACTTAAAGTTTGGTTGTGGCCTCCCAACACCAAACTTAGAGTTTGACTGTGGGGGCTCTGTTTGACTCTGTATTGAGAGAAGCTCTTCATGCTTCCTCTCCATGGTGACAGAGGGATATCCTTGAGCTTTAAACACAAGGGAGTCTCCATTCACTTGAATGATCAATTCTCCTCTGTCAACATCAATCACAGCCTTTGCTGTGGCTAGGAAGGGTCTGCCAAGGATGATGGATTCATCCATACACTTCCCAGTTTCTAAGATTATGAAATCAGCAGGGATGCAATGGTCTTCAACCTTTACCAAGACATCCTCTACAAGTCCATAAGCCTGTTTCTTTGAATTGTCTGCCATCTCCAGTGAGATTCTTGTAGCTTGTACCTTAATGATCCCTAGCTTCTCCATTACAGAGAGAGGCATAAGGTTTATGCTTGACCCTAGATCACACAGAGCCTTCTCAAAGGTCATAGTGCCTATGGTACAAGGGATTGAGAACTTTCCAGGGTCCTGTCTCTTTTGAGGTAATCTCTGCCTAGTCAAGTCATCCAGTTCTTTGATGAGCAATGGAGGTTCATCCTCCCAAGTCTCATTACCAAAGAACTTGGCATTCAGCTTCATGATTGCTCCAAGGTACTTAGCAACTTACTCTTCAGTAACATCTTCATCCTCTTCAGAGGAAGAATACTCATCAGAGCTCATGAATGGCAAAAGTAAATTTAATGGAATCTCTATGGTCTCAGTGTGAGCCTCAGACTCCCATGGTTCCTCTTTAGGGAACCCCATGGAGGTCAGTGAGTGTCCATTTAGGTCTTCCTCAGTGGGAATTACTACCTCTTCCTCCTCTCCATGTTCAGCCATGTGAGATGTGGTTATGGCCTTGCACTCTCTCTTTGGATTTTCTTCTATGTTGCTTGGGAGAGTACTAGGAGGGAGTTCAGTAATTTTCTTACTCAGCTGACCCAATTGTGCCTCCAAATTTCTAATGGAGGACCTTGTTTCAGTTATGAAACTTTGAGTGGTTTTGATTAGATCAGAGACAATGTTTGTTAAGTCAGAGGGGTTTTGCTTAGAATTCTCTGTCTGTTGCTTAGAAGATGATGGAAAAGGCTTGCTATTGCTAAACCTGTTTCTTCCACCATTATTGTTGTTGAAACCTTGTTGAGGTCTTTGTTGATCCTTCCATGAGAGATTTGGATGATTTCTCCATGAGGGATTATAGGTGTTTCCATAGTGTTCTCCCATGTAATTCACCTCTTCCATTGCAGGGTTATCAGGATCATAAGCTTCTTCTTCAGAAGATGCTTCCTTAGTACTGCCTGTTGCTCCTTGCATTCCAGACAGACTTTGAGAGATTATATTGACTTGTTGAGTCAATATCTTGTTCTGAGCTAATATGGCATTCAGAGTATCAATCTCAAGAACTCCTTTCTTCTGAGTTGTCCCATTATTCACAGGATTCCTTTCAGAGGTGTACATGAATTGGTTATTTGCAACCATTTCAATGAGTTCTTGAGCTTCTGCAGGCGTCTTCTTCAGATGAAGAGATCCTCCTGCAGAGCTATCCAATGACATCTTGGATAGTTCAGACAGACCATCATAGAAAATACCTATGATGCTCCATTCTGAAAGCATGTCAGAAGGGCATCTTCTGATCAGTTGCTTGTATCTTTCCCAAGCTTCATAGAGGGACTCACCATCCTTCTGTCTAAAGGTTTGGACTTCCACTCTAAGCTTACTCAATTTTTGAGGTGGAAAGAACTTTGCCAAGAAGGCATTGACTAGCTTTTCCCAAGAGTTCAGGCTTTTCTTAGGTTGTGAATCTAACCATGTTCTAGCTCTGTCTCTTACAACAAAAGGAAAGAGCATAAGTCTGTAGACTTCAGGGTCAACCACATTGGTCTTGACAGTGTCACAAATTTGCAAGAACTCAGCTAAGAACTGATGAGGATCTTCCAATGGAAGTCCATGAAACTTGCAATTCTGTTGCATTAGAGAAACTAATTGAGGCTTAAGCTCAAAGTTGTTTGCTCCAATGGCAGGAATTGAGATGCTTCTCCCATAGAAAAATCAGGAGTAGGTGCAGTAAAGTCACCAAGCACCTTCCTTGTATTGTTGGCATTGTTGTTGTTTTCGGCTGCCATGGTTTCTTCTTCTTTGAAGAGCTCTGTTAGGCCCTCTAGAGAGAGAGTTGTACTTTAGCTTCTCTTATCTTTCTCTTCACGGTCCTTTCAGGTTCAGGATCAGCTTGAACAAGTATGCCTTTATCTTTGTTCCTGCTCATATGAAAGAGAACAAGAAAGTAGGGAATCCTCTATGTCACAGTATAGAGATTCCTTGAGGTGTCAGAGGAAAAGAAGAATAGAAGGAGGAGGTGGAGAAGAGGGAATTCAAACTTATCAAGAGGGACAGAGTTCGAATTGCACCTTGATGAGGAGTCTTAGTCCTTTAAATAGAAGGATGTGAGAAGAGGGGAAGAATTTTCGAAAATAAAGTAAAAGATTTTGAAATAATTAAAAGAAATTTTGAAAAATTAATTGATGATTTTCGAAAACTAAAATTGGGAAAGAAATTAAGTGATTTTTGAAAAAGATTTTGAAATTAGAAGTCAAAAAGATATGATTGAGAGTTAATTTTGAAAAAGATGTGATTGAGAAGATATGATTGAGAAGATATGATTGAAAATTAAAAAGAGAAAGTTTTAAAATTAAAGTTGATTACTTGACTAACAAGAAATTAGAAGGTATGATTCTAGAATTAAAACTTTTGATTCTTTCTTAATAGGCAAGTAACAACTAGAAAATCTTGAATTGAAGCAAGGATTTTTGAAAATAGTAAAAATAAATATAAAATGGAAAGAAATTGATTTTGAAAGAGATATATGATTTGAAAAAGATTTGATTTTGAAAAATTATGAAAACTTGAAAAAAATGTGAATTAAAAACAAAATCTTCCCTCTAGTGTCGTCCTGGTGTTAAACACCCAGAATGCGTTTAACGCCCAAATCTCTACCTTTTTGGGCGTTAAACGCCCAGCCAGGTACCCTGGCTGGCGTTTAAACGCCAGTTTTCCTTCTTCACTGGGCGTTTTGAACGCCCAGCTTTTTCTATTTGATTCCTCTGCTGAATGTTTTGAATCTTCAATTCTCTATATTATTGACTTGAAAAGACATAGTTTTAAAAAATATTTTTGAATTTTTGATGATGGGAATCAATAAAAATGCAACTAAGATCAAATAAACAATGCATGTAAGACACCAAACTTAAAAATTTTCATATAAGAGACACTAACAAATTGAGAATGCATATGAGAAACAATAAAACACACAAAACAAGAGAATTTAAAGATCAGAGCACTGAAATCATCAAGAACAACTTGAAGATCAATGAAGAACAATATGTATAAATTCAAAAAATGCAAGAAAAAAGTCATGCAATTGACACCAAACTTAAAAATTGATACTAGACTCAAACAAGAAACATAAAATATTTTTAATTTTTATGGTTTTAAACATTTTTTTGTATTTTTTTCAAAAACTATATAGAAAAGAAAATAAAGAGGATCAAAACTTTTAATAAGAATTCCAGGAATTATGCAATGTTAGTCTAAAGCTTCAGTCTAAAAAGGATTAGACATGTTTGGCCAAGCTTCAGCAGGACATTACATTCAATAGCTAAATTGATGAGAATCAATCAGCTTTTGTGATGGTGGGAACATCACCTTGAAACTCCAGAATTCATTCTTAAAAATTTTGAAGAAAAGATACCTAATCTAAGCAACAAGATGAACCGTCAGTTGTCCAAACTCGAACAATCCCCGGCAACGGCGCCAAAAACTTGGTGCACGAAATTGTGATCATCAACAATGGCGCCAAAGGACTTGGAGCTCTCAAACATGAATCACACTTTGTCACAATTCCGCACAACTAACCAGCAAGTGCAGTGGGTCGTCCAAGTAATAAACCTTACGTGAGTAAGGGTCGATCCCATGGAGATTGTCAGTTTGAAGAAAGCTATGGTCATCTTGTAAATCTCAGTCAGGTGGATTCAAATGGTTATGGAGTTTAAGGTGATGAAAATAAACATAAAATAAAGATAGAGATACTTATGTAATTCATTGGTGGATTTTAGATAAGCGTATGAAGATGCTTTGTTCCCCTTGAACCTCTGCTTTCCTATTGCCTTCTTCCAATCATTCACTCCTTTCCATGGCAAGCTTTATGTTGGGCATCACCGTTGTCAATGGCTACATCCCGTCCTCTCAGTGAAAATGGTCCTGATGCTCTGTCACAACATCGGCTAATCAGCTATCGGTTCTCGATCATGTCGGAATTGGATCTATTGATCCTTTTGCGTCTGCCACATGCCCCACAATCGCGAGTTTGAAGCTCGTCACAGTCATCCCTTCCCAGATCCTACTCAGAATACCACAGACAAGGTTTAGACGTTCCGGATCTCAAGAATGGCCGCCAATAATTCTAGCGTATACCACGAAGGTTTCAATCTTAGATTAGAAACCCAAGAGATACGCATTCAAGCCATTGCTAGTAGAACAGAGGTGGTTGTCAGGCACATGTTCATAGGTGAGAATGATGATGAGTGTCACGGATCATCACATTCATCAAGTTGAAGAACGAATGAATATCTTGGAGAAGAAATAGACTTGAGTTGAATAGAAAAACAATAGTACTTGTATTAATTCATGAAGAACAGCAGAGCTCCACACCTTAATCTATGGTGTGTAGAAACTCCACCATTGAAAATACATAAGAACAAGGTCTAGGCATGGCCGTGAGGCCAGCCCCCAAACGTGTCTAAGATAGCATAAGACTTATCAAAGATGAAAATACAATAGCAAAAGGTCCTATTTATAGAGAACTAGTAGCCTAGGATTTACAGAAATCAGTAATTAATGCAGAAATCTTCTTCCAGGCCCACTTGGTGTGTGCTTGGGCTGAGCATTGAAGCTTCCATGTGTAGAGACTTTTCTTGGAGTTAAACGCCAGCTTTTGTGCCAGTTTGGGCGTTTAACTCCAGCTTTTGTGCCAGTTTTGGAGTTAAACGCCAGAATTCTTGAGCTGACTTAGAACGCCTGTTTGGGCCATCAAATCTCGAGCAAAGTATGGACTATTATATATTTCTGGAAAGCCCAGGATGTCTACTTTCTAACGCAATTAAGAGCACGCCAATTGGGCTTCTGTAGCTCCAGAAAATCCACTTTGAGTGCAGGAAGGTCAGAATCCAACAACATCTGCAGTCCTTTTTCAGCCTCTGAATTAGATTTTTACTCAGGTCCCTCAATTTCAGCCAGAAAATACCTGAAATTACTGAAAAACACACAAACTTATAGTAAAGTCTAGAAAAGTGAATTTTAAATAAAAACTAATAAAAATATAATAAAAACTAATTAAAATATACTAAAAACATACTAAAAACAATGGCAAAAAGCGTATAAATTATCCGCTCATCACTATTCTTGATGCATGATTTTCGTTATGATTTTTTACTACTTCTATTTTTTTCCTGTTTTTTACTTGATTTTTGGTTCTTGATTTTTCCCTGCATCTATTTTTCATTGCTCGTTTCTGTTCTTGATTTTTGTTCTTGTATTTTGTCTGCATCTATTTTTCACTGCTAGTTTCTGTTCTGTTCTTGATTCTTGATTTTTGTTGATTTTGAATTTGTTCTCTAACTTTTGTGGTTGCAGTTTTTTAATTATTTGATTTTAATTTGTTGTTTGGTGTTCTCATGTCAATTTTGGTTTAGTGCTCTCTGTTCTTATTTTATTTTATTTTATTTTTGTACAATAGAGGTAATTTCTGCATTTGAGTCGCCTTTTTGAATGATTCATGTATCATTGCACACATCATGTTTGTCTCTGACTCCTGGCCTAAAAATATTTTTTCTTAGAGTTTAGGGGCTGTTTTATTTAATTTTTTTAATCATTTGTTTATTTCAGGTTATTAGCATCTGGGGAGTCAAAAACAAAATTGATTTTCTGTCACTTTCATATACTCGTCATGCCGAAGATGTTCGCCAGGTTATTTCGAGTCTAATGCCCTTTCCTTCAGTTCAGTGATTTCAAATTCATAATTGATAATCTTTCTATTCCTCAGCTTTGCTATTAACATACTTTTTTATGTTGTAATTCAGGCCCGTGAATTCCTTTCCAAATTGGGTGATCTCTGCCAGACCCAAATTTTTGCTAAGATTGAAATGTTGAGGTGATTTTGATGTCTTCATAGTGTTAACTTTTGTCTTTTAAGATATACTCTTATTGACTATGCTGATTCAATCTTATGTCTGTGTTGAAATTAGGGCCTGACCCATTTTGATGAGATTCTACGAGAACCTGATGGTATTATCCTATCTCGTGGTAATTTGGGCATTGATCTTCCACCAGAGAAGGTTAGTTTTGCCTTTAAAATTCATTTTGTTGTTTGAATGACTCATGTTTTGGGTGTAAATAGCTATGTTTGTGGTCATGTGGATAATGCATTTGATAGTTGAATAAATTAAAACAAATGGATGCTTCCATATGTTTAAAAAGGGTTTAAAATAGTGCATCTAATGTTACAAATTTTCTTTGAACTGAACCACATTTATGATTGTTGCCTCTGCCATGCTTCTTATTGTAAATGTATAATTATATTTGCTTTGTGAATGGAAAGTCAATATTAATTAATTTTGATTTGCTTTTGTAGGTGTTCTTATTTCGAAAATCTGCCCTATACAAGTGTAATATGGCTGGAAAACCTGTTGTACTTCCACGTGTTGTGGATAGTATGACTGACAACTTAAGACCCACTCGTGCTGAAGCTACTGATGTTGCCAATGCTGTTTTGGATGGTAAGTTACCAGCTGTATGATGCCACATGTAATGATTAAGCCATTTTTTTTGAATTTACTGATTCCATTTTTTGTGCGCTTGAAGCTGTAACTGTATTCTTCTGAATTATTTTTGGTTTCTATCTTCAGTTATAACTACTTATTGGGTTCATGTTTGTTGAATTTTTAAACAAACATACAGGCAGTGATGCAATACTTCTGGGTGTTGAGACCTTGCGTGGGTTGTACCCTATTGAGACTATTTCCACTTTTGGCAGAATTTGTTCAGAGGTAATTTCATTTCATATCTCAGTGGAATAATCAATAATACACTATGGTATGACTGACCTGAGTTCATGCAAGTAGATTTCCATGATATTAACAAGCAAAATGAGAACAATTAGAAGATTAGTTTAGTCGTTTAGATTCATCTTCAACCTTAGCACATTATAATATTAACAGAAGTCAGAACATAGATTCATTTTTATTATTTTCTCTTACTGTCTTATGGTGATTTATCTTGTATAGCATTAGATCTACACTACTTTTACCAATTGCTTGATTGAAATCCTCTGAATCATATGAAATGTTCTCCCATTTTAATTGTCACTAAAAGTGTTACTGTTGGCTGATATTTCTGCCTTTTATTTCATGTCCTTATCGGCTGAGAAGGTTTTCAATCAAGACCTCTATTGGCAGTGTTACAGAAAGATAAGTTCAATCCCAGATTCTATGTTGCTGCTGCTACTAATAATATGAGTATTCAAAAGGCTCAGTTGCTGGAGAATTTCTTGGCAGATCAGGTGAATTTTTTTTACTCCAGAACCTCCGTTTATTTTATTTTATTTTTTGTGAACTTTGTTTCAGTTTTGCCATGTGTGTTTTCTGAGTTTTGGTTAACTTTTTCTTTCTTTGATGGGCGAGGGTTTTGGAATTGTTCAATGTATATTGAGTGTTTAGTCAAATTGAATTGCTGATATATGCAAAAAGTGTGCTATCCTGCAATACCAGATGGCCATGAGATTAGGAAAACCAAGTTAAAGACCATGATTGAAGTATCTCGAGGCAGCAAATAAGGTTTTGTTAGACTTCTAGTGGAGTGAAGGGGACTTGCCATTTTTTGACACATTTGGAAAAGGCGCATTGTTGAAAGTGGAAGAAGCTTTTGTTAATTCAAGTTTGACTTGTGCATATCAGAATGGGGATTCAGTGCTCCAGATTCTTTCCATGTTGTATGAATTCACAAGTTAAGGCATCTGTTCCTGAAACTCCAGATGCCGGTGGGTAAAATCATACCATAACCATAGTGGATTGTGTTGTTCTGGTTGTGTGACAAGAAGTTCTGATTTATGATGGATGTTTATTTGAGTTTTGGTCCAGAAAATGAGGACACAAGTGAGGTCAGTAACTGGCCTATGTTCTGTGAATTTTCTCTAGAGTAACTGACGAAGAATGCTTGAAGATATTAAAGAATTACTGGAAGGCTATACACCGAATGATGGATATTGAAGTATTAGATAGCATTGTATTTTTTGCACAAGTTGAAAAGCTTGTTGAGAAATTAGAGTTTTGAACCCGAGATTTATTTTGTATTTGAGTATTAATGTATAAAACAATTATAACAATAATTATATATGTCAGCAGTTACTATTTGATTTGTCTTGTAATAAAAATTACATACTGGTTTGGTAATAAAAAAGGATTGAAAATTTATATTGTGTAGTGATAAAGGAAAAGTCAAAAAAAGGATTTTTTATTTTGATAAGGCTATCGCCACGCTTTTAAAGCGTGGCCGTATCTCTACCTATTGCCACGCTTTAAAAGCGTGGCCATATCTCCCACTTATAGCCACGCTTTAAAAAGTGGCAATTCTCCATTAGATCGGAAAAGACACTCGTCATACACTGCTGAAAAGTAGCAGGTGCATTACATAGTCCAAATGGTATCCTTTTGTAGGAAAAGGTGCCAAAAGGGCAAGTGAATGTGGTCTTTTCCTGATCTTCAGGAGCAATGTGAATTTGGAAGTAACCAGTGAATCCATGATAATCTATTATTTTATGATTTATATTGTGTTTAATTGTGTGGTTTTATCAAATTTTTACCCACTTATTCATATGATTAGCATGTATTTACAATTCCTTCCCAAAAGTGTTTATGATTGAAAACTTGCTTCCTAGAGATTTTTAATTATGTATTCTAATTCTCCTTTATGCCATTCGATGCCGTGATCCGTGTGTTAAGTGTTTTAGGCTTCATAGGGCATGAATGACTTGGAAATTGGAGAGGAGGCTTGCAAAAATGGAAGGAACACAAGTTACTAAGGAGATGACCAGCGAGCAATGACGCGAGTGCATGGACCACGCGAACGCGCGAAATGAAGAAATCGCAGCAACGCGAACGCATGCCTGACGCAAACGCGTGGATTAAAGTCTGCACGAATGACGCGGTCGCATGGACGACGCGAACGCGTGACAAGGAAAATCGCTGAACGACGCAAATGCGTGGATGACGCGTATGCGTGACCTGCGCGATCTGCAAAAATAACAGAATATGCTAGGGGCAATTTTGGGCCGCATTTTAACCTAGTTTTTGGCCCCGAAACACAGACTAAGGCTAGGGAACGTACAGAAACTCAAAGAGGCATCCACACACACTGAGATTCATCACATTAGGATTACTTTAGTTTTAGATCTGAATCTAGATTAGTGTTACATTCATAGTTTATGCTTTTGCTTTGGATTGTGGATGTTGAAGAGCCATTACCTCCGTGAAGATACTACTTTAGTTTGTTTCCTTATTCTTTACTCTTTTCAGTTGATTATTGACTCTATTCAAATAAGTATGTTACGTTTTGAGTTTATTAATATATAGAATTATTTTTATTTTTTAATTAATTTTAATTCTCTATTTAATTTTATTTAATTATGTCTTCTTATATTTTTATGATTGTTAATTTCATGTCAATGGAGTAGATCCTCCACTTGACATGGGGTTGATTAAGAGGAGACACTTGAGTTGGAATGCTCAAGTGCCTGGTTAAATTGGACATTGTTGGCCAATTCTGTATCTGCTAACGCTGGACCTTCCCAAGAGAGAGGACTAGGATTTGCGGGTAAGAGTTGGTTTGATCACTTTACTTTCCTTTATTCAGTAAGGGTTAACCAAGTGAGAACAACAACCTCTTTACACTACATTTGAGAAGATTCCAACAAGGATAGAACTTTCACTTAATTATTACCCCAGTCAAGACCTTTTATTTGGAATATCAATAATTATTCTTAGTTTATTTTTATTGCTTTAATTCTCAATTAATTTAGTTATTTATTATCAAACTCAAACTTTCTGGGAATTTTCTGATTAATAAATTGGCACTCTTTCCTGCAACTCGTTGGGAGAAGACCTGGGACTCATACTCCCAGTATTTTTATTTCTAAAACTTGTGACAACTCTTTTTAAATTGGTAAGGCAGATCTTAGCTGGTTAAGAGCTATACGTGCAACGCTATTCTCTTATTTGAAATCTCTTAATTGGTTGACTTCTGCCACGCACCAATTTTTGGCGCCGTTGTCGGGGAGTTGCAATAGTGTGCTAAACTATTAATTAGTGTACATATTTTATTTTATTTGCATATTTTATTTTTATTTTGATACCATGAGCTGTATGTTTTTCTCATTGAATGACGCGTTCACTGCCTGATCCGAGCTTAGCCACTTTTGATCCTGAAATTGAAAGAACTCTTTCACGTATTAGGCGAGCTCGACGTCGGTTAGCCTCTGAGGGTGGTGAAGTGATTATTATCGATTCACCAGTCTCATCTGAGGGCGAATCTGAACCGCCATATGAGAGCGAAACAAGCTCCTTTACTATTGATTCAGTTCACTCACGTGCAGGTGACATGGCAGCACCTAGGAGAATTACCCTCTAGGAGGCAGGAGCCCCAAATTTCACACTGCAGCCGTATTAAGTGCATCACCCAACTTTGGCTACAAATTTTAAACTAAAGACTGCACTAATCAACTTGATGCCCATGTTTCATGGCTTACCTGCTCAAGAGCCTATTAAGCACCTTAGGGATTTCCAGACAGCCTGTTCTACTGTTAGGCGTCATGATACAGATGAGACTTCTATTTTGTTAACCACCTTCCCATTTTCTCTTGAGGGAAAGGCAAGGGAATGGTACTACACCCAACTTGAAGCGACTGTTACTAACTGGGATATGCTTAGAAGAGAATTTTTGGAGAAATACTTTCCAGCTGAAGTTACTGATAGACTGAGGAAGGAGATTTCAATGATTGTTCAAGGTGAATCCGAGACTCTCTACAATATTGGGAGCGCTTCAACAATCTCCTGGACGCATGTCCCCATCACATGATTGGTAAACTAGTATTGATCAGCTACTTTACTCAAGGCATGAAACCCCAAGATAAGATTACACTGGAAGGTGCTAGTAATGGTTCTTTGAAAAAGTACAAAACCGCAGATAAAGCATGGCAGCTGATCAACGACTTAGTTGAGTCCACTAGGAATCACAGACAGAGGTGCCACCATCCCAAGGCTGTTACCGAAGTTTCTTCTAGCATTGAAACTACTGCTCTCACACAGAGTATATGTGAAATGACCAACTTACTGAAACAAATGCAGTTGAATCAACAACAAACACAACAAGCTCAGCCTCTCCCATCACAGCAAAGCCAACAGTTGGTCCCACAAAGAGTATGCGGAATCTGTGCTGATTATAGTCATTATACTGATGAATGTCCGCAGCTTCAACAGGAAGACAACATTGTGGCAGCCACTCACAACTTTTATGACTGCCCAAATCAAGGATACAATCAACAAGGCGGCAACTACAACCAAGGTGGCAACTATAGCCATGGATGGCAGGATAACTCCAATCAAGGCTAGAAAGATAATTCTAACCATGGTTGGAGGGATAACTATAACAGAGGAGGCAGAGACAATAATGGAAACCAGAGGTGGAATAACAATAACAACAATAGACAGCAGAATCAGAACCAACCTTACAGAGCAACTCACCTAAGACAATCACAAGGAACCCAGCACAACCAACAACAAGTTCCTCAGGTCACTTATTCTAATTCCTCATCAAATGACGAGATGTTCCGTTCTCTTGTGCAAGGACAACAGGACATGCAGGCGTAGCTGAACTCTAGTCTGAATGGCTTGACTGCCACTTTACAAGCTCTCGTCTCCCGGATGGATTCATCACTTAATTCCACACATCAACCTTCAAGCTCCAGTAGAATTCCTTCTCAACCACTTTCTAATCCCAAAGGTGGCATCAATGCCATCACTTTGAGGTCCGGAACCACATTACAGGAGAGGAACCATGAGGAGCCAAGCCCACCAGAACACGTGCCAGCAGAGGATATGGTGGAAGTAGAAGATGTTGAAGAGAAAGAGGACGTACAAGACATAGTTGAAGAAGAGGAAGCTCAACCACAGAATCAAGCACCAAGAGATGCAGAAGTTGCAATTCACGCCCATCCTATCCCCTTTCCACAACTTGCAAGGAAGCCTAGAAAGCAGATGGAACTTGATCACAAAATGTTAGAAATATTCAAAAAGGTCGAGGTAACTGTTCCCCTTTTTGATGTTATTCAACAGGTACCCAAATACGCAAAGTTTCTGAAGGATTTGTGCATACATAAAGATAAGATTAATGAATTAGAGATTATTCCTTTAGGTAGTTCTATATCTACTTTAATGGGAGGTATACCTGAGAAATGTAGTGATCCAGGTCCATGTATGGTTAACTGTACCATTGGAGGTGTGATATTTTCTGACTGTATGTGTGATTTAGGAGCATGTGTTAGTATAATGCCTTTGTCTATATATGATACTTTGAGGCTCCCCCCTTAAAAAGGTCGGCAGCTCGTTTTGTGTTAGCAGATAAAAACATTATTACAATAGTTAGAATTGCTGAAGATGTATTAGTGAGCATTAAGGGGCTCACATTTCCCATTGATTTCTACATCCTAGAAATGCCCCCTAATGACTCAGGAATACCGTCATCAATCATGCTTGGAAGACCATTCCTGAAGACTTCAAAGTTCAAGCTAGATGCATTCTTAGGAACTTACTCCATTGAGATAGATGTCAGAACAGTGAGTTTCAGTTTAAATAAAGCTATGAAGCACCCTCCAGAAGATCATTCTATCTTCCAGTGTGACATTATTGATGAAAATGTAGCTGAAGTTCACCAGGAAGAGATGGAAGAGAAGCACATGGAGCAAGGTCCAAGTGTGGAGACACTTTCTGAAAATAATGAAGACCCTTTACCATTATCATTAGCCCCGGATGATCCAGAGCCTAGCTATGAGCAGAAATTAGAGTTAAAGCCCCTCCCTCCACACCTCAATTATGCTTACCTTGAGGACAATTAGAAGTTTCCAGTTATCATTGCACAGGAACTCACTTCTCAACAAGAAGAGCAACTACTCAGTGTGCTAAGAAAACATAAGAAGGCAATCGGATGGAGCTTGGCGGATATAGTAGGCATCGGTCCCCAAATTTGTGAGCATAGAATATTCTTAGAAGAGGGAGCAAAGCCTATCTGTCAACCTCAAAGAAGATTGAATCCCACCATCTTAGAAGTTATCAAGAAGGAAGTGACTAGGCTACCTGAAGCAGATATCATCTACCCCATCTCAGACAGTGAATAGGTCAGCCCAGTACAAGTAGTGCCCAAAAAGTCTGGAGTCACAACAGTAAGAAATGAGCATGGAGAGCTCCTGACAACTAGAGTGCAGAATTCATGGAGAGTTTGTATTGACTATAGGCGTCTCAACCAAGCCACTCACAAGGATCATTACCCCTTGCCATTCATTGATCAAATGCTTGATCGCCTGTCAGGTAAATCTCATTATTGTTTTTTAGATGGCTATACAGGATACCTTCAAATTCGTATAGCTCCTGAAGATCAGGAGAAGACCACTTTTACATGTCCCTTTGGAACGTATGCTTATAAAAGAATGCCTTTTGGCTTGTGTAATGCATCTGCTACTTTCCAAAGATGCACGATGAGTGTCTTTTCAGATCTTATTGAGAACTGTATGGAGGTTTTTATGATGATTTTAGCGTATATGGTAACTCATTTAGACTTTCTTGGATAGTTTATCTAGAGTGGTAGATAGATGTGTTAGTACAAACCTTGTATTAAATTTTGAAAAATTTCACTTTATGGTAAAACAAGGAATTGTACTAGGACATGTGGTGTCTAATACTAGCATTTCTGTAGATCCAGAAAAGGTGGATGTTATTTCTAGTTTACCTTACCCCTCCTCCGTAGGAGAAGTCCGTTCGTTCCTTAGTCACGTAGGTTTTTACAAGAGATTTATTATGGACTTCAGTAAGGTAGCACTGCCCTTATCCAGATTGCTGCAGAAAGATATTGAGTTCGAGTTCAGTGAGAGTTGTATGCAGGCATTTGATAAGCTGAAGATTGCTCTGACTCAAGCCCCAATTGTGAGAGGACCTGACTGGAGCCAGCCATTTAAAATTATGTGTGATGCTTCCAACCATGCAGTAGAAGCGGCGCTGGCTCAGTGCGAAGGTAAAGATTCTTTTTGTAATCGCTTATGCATCTAAGACTTTAGATGCTGCTCAATCTAATTACACTACTACTGAAAAAAAGCTTCTAGCTATTGTTTTTGCTCTAGATAAATTCCGAGCCTATTTACTTGGTACTAAGGTAGTAGTATACTCAGATCATGCAACTCTAAAATATCTATTAGCTAAAAAGGAGTCCAAACCAAGGCTAATACGTTGGATACTGCTTCTGCAAGAATTTAATTTAGAAATTAAAGATAGTAACCAGAACTTAGTGGCAGACCACCTGAGTCACCTTGAACACATTAAGGATGACTCCACTTCTATAAATGATAATTTCCCATTTGATAGCTTACATGCAGTATCTTAAGTAGTTCGTTGGTATGCACCTGTAGCTAATTATCTAGTTAGCCACACTTTTCCTCTAAATTTTACTAAGCATCAAAAAGACAAGCTGAAAAGTGAGTCAAAATATTTTATATGGGATGATCCATATTTATGGAGGTGTGGTGCTGACCAGGTAATTAGACGGTGTGTGCCTCAATCAGAATTTCAGTCCATTTGAGAGGCCTGCCACTCATTTGAGAGTGGAGGACATTTTGGCCCTCAAAGAACAGCTAGAAAAATTCTAGACTGTGGATTCTAGTGGCCTACTCTTTTTAAGGACGCTGCTGAATTTTGTAAATCTTGTTCTCCATGCCAAAGGTTTGGTAACATATCCAAGAGGGATGAGATGCCTCAACAGATTATGCTTTTCTGTGAAATTTTTTATGTTTGAGGCATTGACTTCATGGGTCCATTTCCAAATTCTAATGGTTACCTATATATACTGTTAGCTGTAGATTATGTTTCTAAATGGGTGGAAGCAATTCCTACCCGTACTGATGATGCTAACATTGTTGTTTATTTTGTTAGAAATCATATTATATGCCGTTTTGGATCCCCACGAGCAATCATGAGCGATCAAGGCACCCATTTTTGTAACAGGAGACTAATAGAATTACTGAAGAAGCATGGGATAATTCACAAAGTAACAACAGCTTATCATCCCCAGACCAATGGACAAGCAGAAGTCTCTAACAGAGAGATAAAACATATTCTGGAAAAGATAGTAAAACCTCACAGGAAGGACTGGAGTGCCAGGCTACAAGATGCACTCTGGGCATATAGAACAGCGTACAAGACACCCATTGGGATGGGCCCCTTCCGCTTGGTATACGAAAAGGCTTGCCACCTCCTAGTAGAGGTGGAACACAAGGCTTTCTGGGCTATGAAGGAGTGCAACATGAATCTTGAGAATGTTGGTGCTGAAAGAAAACTACAATTAGCAGAACTGGAGAATCTTCGCCTAGAAGCATATGACAACTCCAGGAGATACAAAGAAAAGATGAAGGCTGTCCACGACAAGCATATAAAAAGGAGAGAATTCAGACCAGGGGAGTTAGTTCTTCTTTATAACTCCAGACTGAGGCTTATGCCAGGTAAACTGATATCAAGATGGGAAGGCTCCTACAGAGTAGAAAAGGTAGAGCCATACGGAGTTTTCCACCTGCGTCATCCTACTAGCTCCAAATTTCTGAAAGTCAATGGACATCGCCTGACGCTTTATCATGGTGAGAAGATGAAGGATCACAAAGCACTAGAGGTTTTCCTCTTGGAAGACCCACCAATCGTAGCAGAATGAGCCTGAAGAGTGTCCAACTTAAGGACGTAAAAGTAAAGTGCTAGGTGGGAGACAACCCACTATGGTATGATCGTTCTATTTCAGTCTTAGCTTTATTTTTACTTTATTTTATTTTTATGATGTTAATGACTCTTCTATCACCCCTGCATATAGCTGCATATAGTTTGCATTAGCATTCTGCATATCTTATATAAAAAAAAAACAAGCACGCGACGCGGTAGCGTCGCTGACGCGTCCGCGTCACCAGTGCGATTTGAAGAAAAGAGAATGGGACAGAAAGTCACGTGAAAGCGTGGCTGGAGGCGTGCCTTAGGCACAACCATGCCCACGTGACCGCGTTAATTACGCATCCGCGTCGTTTGGAAAATGGCCTCCCACGCGTACGCGTCAACCACGCGAATGCGTGACCCTAAAAATCGACGTAAAAGAGGTATATGACAGAGAGTTATGATGGAGTGAGGCTGGAATGGTGCTGGAAGCACCAGCCTTACCATGTGACCGCGTGCCCCACGCAGCTGCGTCGTCCTCCAAATATGGCCATTCACGCGATCGCGTCACCCAAAAATTTTGGCAAAATGAGTTTGAGACAGAGAGTTGCGCGAACACGTCGCTGCCCTCGCGCCATTTGCACAAATCGAGTCACGCAACCGCGTGACCCACACGTCCGCGTCACTTGACAAAAATCACACACCACGCTACTGCGTGACCCACGCGTCCGCGTCACATGCGGCGCACAAAATATCCAGATCAGCCAAAATATCTTATCTTTTCTTCCCAAAATCCTAATTTTTCTTCCCCCTTCTTCCTTCTCTACTCATTCTCACTTTTTACTTTCTCCTCCCTTATTTTTCACATCCATTATCAAGGTTCTTTTCTTTCTTTCTTTACCTTTTACTTTTCTTTTATTTATGTTTTATTTTTCTTTTCACTTTCATGATCTATATTTTTCCTTTTCTTTTTTTTTCTTTCCTTTTATTGCTTTAGTTGGTGTTTGATATTTCACTAGGTGATTATCATCTTTTATATTTTGCTTGTGAATTATTGTGGAATTATTTGACAATTATATATCACTTTTCATAAGGGTTGCCTGCATGTTCAATTTACTACTTTCCAAGACATATTCAACATGCATGCCAAGTGTGTGTGAAAAAGGATGGCATTGTGCATTATTTATTTATTCTATTTTACTACCTTAATGCCTGTTTTTCACAAAAATCCTTGTATATTTTATTAATTAAAAATAATTGTCAATACAAACGGGTTGTTAGTTTGAATGACTTGGTAATCTAACTTGGACATTGAATGCTTGATCTATGCTACTCATGCCTTTGCCGGCACGCCAACAAACATCTTGCATTTAATTTCCATCACATGCACTTACTATATTACCTTAGATGAACTTTTCACATGTAGTCTAGACCATGTGTTAACGACATCCTTCTTTTCCGTGCATTGATTATCACCCTTAATATTCGCTCCCTTGCTCGAACCCTTATCTTTACATGTACTTACCTCTTTCCTTTTTCAGGATGGCCACCAAGAAAGGTAAAGAAAAAGCTACTCCCAAACCACCAGCAAGGAGAGGAACAAAAAGAGCATTAGTAGAAGAGCCTTCTTCAATAACGGTTAAACCCTCAACAAAAAAAATCAAGAGGATCATCAAGGTCAATGAAAAAGAGAAAGCCTTCCCAATAAAAGACACTGCGCAGTTCACTAACCGCTACTGTAAGCAGATGTTCTCCATCCTAGCAGCAAGGAATTATAACAATGAGCACCTTCTCATCCCCCCAACCCACATAGCTGAATTTGTTGAGCCCCACATTGAGCAAAGACAATGGGAATTCCTACGGAGACAGCCACAGCAGGTTAATCTATCATGAGTAGTAGAGTTCTATTCAAATTTTCACATTCCAACCATACAGTCTGTCTATGTCCGTTAGAAGCAAGTCCCCATAACTCAAGAAGCCATTCAACAAGCTTTAGATCTTCCCCCTGCTCCAGAAGGATTGGACGCATTTCAGGAAGCCTCATTCAAGCCCCAGATATACCAATTTGACTGGGATGCCATTCTCAAAGTCATCGCACAACCTGGCAGCTTATGGATCTACGGATACCATCGATCCCGACCTAAAAGGATATCGGCTTCAGCACTCACCTTGGAGGCTCGAGTATGGGCATAAATCATGTCCCATTACGTCTTTTCGAGCACTCACGAGTCCTCCTTCACTGCAGACATGGCTGTTTTAATCTGGTGTATCCTTACAGACCAGCACCTCAATTTACCAAGACACATTCGTCATGCTATGGGATACGTACAGATAGCGGGCAACTTACCTTTCTCTGCCTTAGTTTTGGATCTCGTCTCAGCAGCCGGAGTCTCCTACAGAGCTGGGGATACCAAAGCCATGATTCCACGAGAGGATCAGTACGTCCCCAACGGGAAGTATATCAGACCTCCAGCAGTAACTATCAACCGGAGCATAGAACCAGCGGAAGATATTCCCTCTTCTTCCACACCACAAGCACCTTCAACAAACCAACTGCTCAACCAGATACTTGGGAGGCTAGACCGGCTTGACCGGGAAAGAAAGCAGAGAGAGCACCGTAACAAGCGCAGATTTACATACCTCAAAGAGCTACTTGTTGGTAACCAACCACCTAGAGAAGACCCAGACACCCCGGACTCCACTTCATATACCAGCACAGGGAGCCATGACGATTCTGATAGTGGAGATGCTACTACCAGCCCCCCTTTGTTCCTGACAGATGGCACCGAGGATGGTGCAAAGCCTTAAGTGTGGGGAGGTCGGTCAGTACCTGACTTTTGGAGGTGAATTCTCTTCCCTAAACACCAATAAAATAGGATATTTAGTTAATTTTTTCTTTTGTCTAGGATAGAATGGATTGTATAGAAATAGGTTATTTACATGCATGTTCTACTTGATGGAAAATAATAAGTTTCTTCTAAGACCCGATTTTTGAAATATTTCACTAATTTAAAATAAATCTTTTTTGTGTTAAACTTGTTAGAAGTTGTAATTGGAACATAGTTTAAAAAGCTAAGAACACACAACCTGTGAGATTTGAGCTTAATTATATGGTTACATTATTTAACCATAAATATTTTATTCTTGTGTGTTTGCCTCTCTATGATTGTAACCTTTATTTTGTTTCATCCTATATATCTAATATTTAATTTATTTATATACATGCATATGATTGAGGCCATTATTTGATTTTAACTCACTTATCCCAAATAAACCTACCCTTTAAATTACCTTTGTTAGCCATTTTGAGCCTTTCTAATCCCATTTGTTCTATATTTTACCACATTACTAGCCTTAAGCAGAAAAATAATTAAATATCCTAATTGAATCTTTGGTTAGCTTAAGATAGAAACTGTGTGTTAATTAAGCATGGGAAAATTGTGGGAACATGGGTTAATAAGGGAATGTGTCATGATAAAATAATAGGAATTTGGGTACCTACTCATGTGAAACTATAAAAATTAAAAATCCATGTGCATTGATAAGTTATGTTTATTTTCCTAGTAATATATATATATATATATATATATATATATATATATATATATATATATATAAGTAATAATTAAGTACTTAAATAAGGGGACAAAATTATCCCAATATTAAGCTAATAAAAAGATCAATGCATATGTGATACAAGTTAAAAGGAAAAGTTAATACATGAGTATGTAATGCAGAAGTGAAAATTTTGGATAGCTAGGCATGATTCTAGAGTTATACAGAGTATATGTATGCTAGATAAGAGCTTAGCTTAGTCAAAGATTCAATTTATAGCTCACTTGGCCATACATATATCCTCACCCTTACCTTAGCCCCATTACAATCCTAAAAAGACCTCATGATGTTTGCATTGGTACATTAAATATTGTTGATTGGTTAGGTGAAAAACAAAGTTTAGAAAGCATGATTAGGGAAGAGTAGAGTGATTATCCTATACACTTGAGAGATTAGAGTGCATATACACCATCAGTGAGAATTCAGTGCTTAATTCTATGTTTCCTGCTTTCATGAGCTGTATTCTTACAATGTTACCTATTTTTACTATATAAATTAAATTAGTGAGATCCAATTTATGTTTGTCTTGAAGAGCTTGTTTCCTTTTTTTCCAAGTAGACAAGAATCATATAGTTGCATATATATATATATATATAGGTTACATTGCATTTCATGAGTTTTGTATTTCCCTACTCATTTATTTTATCTCCTTCAACTAAGCATGAGGACATGCTAATGTTTAAGTGTGGGGAGGTTGATAAACCATTATTTTATGATTTATATTGTGTTTAATTGTGTGGTTTTATCAAATCTTTACCCACTTATTCATATGATTAGCATATATTTACAATTCCTTCCCAAAAGTGTTTATGATTGAAAACATGCTTCCTAGAGACTTTTAATTATGTATTTTAATTCTCCTTTATCCCATTCGATGCCATGATCCCTGTGTTAAGTGTTTCAGGCTTCATAGGGCATGAATGACTTGGAAATTGGAGAGGAGGCTTGCAAAAATGGAAGGAACACAAGATACTAAGGAGATGACCAGCGAGCAATGACGCGAGCGCATGGACCAAGCGAACGCGCGAAATGAAGAAATCGCAGCGACGCGAATGCGTGCCTGACGCAAACGCGTGGATTGAAGTCTGCACGAATGACGCGGTCGCGTGGACGACGCGAATGCGTGACAAGGAAAATCGCTAAACGACGCGAACGCATGGATGACGCGTACGCGTGACCTGCGCGATCTGCAAAAATAACAGAATACGCTGGGGGCGATTTCGGGCCGCATTTGACCTAGTTTTCGGCCCAGAAACACAGACTAAGGCTAGGGAACATACAGAAACTCAAGGAGGCATCCACACACACTGAGATTCATCACATTAGGATTACTTAAGTTTTAGATCTGAATCTAGATTAGTGTTACATTGATAGTTTATGCTTTTGCTTTGGATTGTGGATGTTGAAGAGCCATTACCTCCATGAAGATACTACTTTAGTTTGTTTCCTTATTCTTTACTCTTTTCAGTTGATTATTGACTCTATTCAAATAAGTATGTTACGTTTTGAGTTTATTAATATATAGAATTATTTTTATTTTTTAATTAATTTTAATTCTCTATTTAATTTTATTTAATTATGTCTTTTTATATTTTTATGATTGTTAATTTCATGTCAATGGAGTAGATCCTCCACTTGACATGGGGTTTGATTAAGAGGAGACACTTGAGTTGGAATGCTCAAGTGCCTGGTTAAATTAGATGTTGTTGGCCAATTCTGTATCTGCTAACGCTGGACCTTCCCAAGGGAGAGGACTAGGATTTGCGGGTAAGAGTTGGTTTGATCACTTTACTTTCCTTTATTCAGTAAGGGTTAACCAAGTGAGAACAACAACCTCTTTACACTACACTTGAGAAGATTCCAACAAGGATAGAACTTCCACTTAATTATTCCCCCAGTCAAGACCTTTTATTTGGAATATCAATAATTATTCTTAGTTTATTTTTATTGCTTTAATTCTCAATTAATTTAGTTATTCATTATCAAACTCAAACTTTTTGGGAATTTTCTAATTAATAAATTGGCACTCTTTCCTGCAACTCGTTGGGAGACGACCTGGGACTCATACTCCCAGTATTTTTATTTCTAAAACTTGGGATAACTCTTTTTAAATTGGTGAGGCAGATCTTAGCTAGTTAAGAGCTATACGTGCAACGCTATTCTCTTATTTAAAATATTTTAATTGGTTGACTTCTGCCATGCACCAATCCATCAAGAAAGCAATAATGGGATTTACCCGCCAAACGGTCCAACATCTGATCGATAAAGGGCAAAGGGTAGTGGTCCTTTCTTGTAGCGGCATTCAATCTTCTATAGTCGATGCACACGCGCCACACATTTTGTACTCTCTTGGTGACTACTCCTCCATCATCCTTTTTAACCGCAGTGATGCCTGATTTCTTGGGAACGACTTGGACCGGGCTCACCCATTCACTGTCAGAAATTGGGTAGATGATACCTGCATCAAGTAGCCTAGTGACCTCCTTCTTTACCACATCAAGGATGGTCGGGTTGAGCCTCCTTTGCGGTTGCCTAACCGGCCTAGCTCCCTCTTGGAGAAATATACGATGCATGCACTTGCGAGGGTCAATCCCAACAATATCAGCTAGGCTCCAACTAATTGCCTTCTTGTACCTTCTTAGAACATCTAGGAGCTTTTCTTCTTCTTCACTCGAAAGCTCACTAGCAATAATGACCGGAAAATTTTGGTTGTCCTCTAAGAACGCATACTTCAAATGAGATAGAAGAGGCTTTAGTTCACTCTTTGCCTCAAGCTGAGGTTCCTTTTCATCAAGTTCACGAAGTTCATTCTCAAAAATTTTCTCATGTTCATCTTCTTGGTCATCCGTCTCTTCAACAATAGGGTAGCATAGCTTGTGGTGGTATTCTTCTTGCATTTCTGCTACCACTTCATCGATTACATCACATCGGAGAATGGAATGCTCTTCGGGAGGATGCTTCATGGCTTCTTCCAAATTGAACTTGATAGTCTTGTCTCCAACCTCAAAGAAATATGTGCCGGTGAAGGCATCAAACTTGAATTTAGAGGTCTTAAAGAAGGGTCTACCAAGTAGAACGGAGGATGAGCTTCTATTTTCTGTTGGAGGCATTTCAAGGATGTAAAAGTCAACCGGAAAAACCAAATCCTCGATCGCCAAGTACATCTTCGGCTATTCCTATCACCGTAATCACACTTTTATCGGCTAAGGCAAACTTCGCCTCCAACTTCTTTAACGGAGCTAAATTCAACTGTGCAAAAATGGATAGTGGCATGATGCTTATGCAAGCTCCTAGATCACACATACAGTCATGAAAAGTGCACCCACCAATACAACAAGACACCAAACAAGGTCTAGGGTCACCACATTTCTTTGGAATAGGCTCCATCAAGGAAGAA
Source organism: Arachis hypogaea (assembly GCF_003086295.3). Classification (NCBI taxonomy): domain Eukaryota; kingdom Viridiplantae; phylum Streptophyta; class Magnoliopsida; order Fabales; family Fabaceae; genus Arachis; species Arachis hypogaea. Next base: position 69,910,718 of record NC_092048.1, on the reverse strand, counting down.
ATTGAACTACCCAAGGATAAAGTGCGCAAAAATTTTGCATACTTTGGAATTTGTTGAATAGCATCAAGAAGTGGTATGGTTACCTCAACCTTCTTGAACACTTGAAGCATGTTCAAATCAAATTCTGGCGTTTTCTTTGCTTTCTTCACCATGGACGGGAATGGAATAGGAATGGACTCATCCACTATAGCTTTCCTCTTGGGTTTCTTGAGGCTTACTCCTTCTTCCTCATGCCTTTTGTCTACCTACTCTTCTTCATGTGGAGCTTCAACAACCACTTCTTCCTCATGAATGTCTTCCATGACCCTTGGAGGTATCTCCTCCAATGTAGTCCCCGACCGTAGAGTGATGGCGTTGAGACCGCCCTTGGGGTTTGGTTGGGATTGGGATGGAAGATTAGAAGAGCTTGAGGGTTGGTTGGTGTTGTTGTTGGAGGTTGAAGGTTGGTTTGACATGGCCATCTTTGAAATCATGTTGGTGAGATTAGCCAATTGAGCACCCAAGGCATCAAATTGAGCCTTGTTGCTCTCGTCCCATTTTTCCATGGCGACTCTAAGCTCATCAACTTGATTGTTGAAGGATGGAGAGGTTTGGTTGGATTGTTGTCTGTGGTGTGGTGCTTGGTATTTGGTATAGTTATTTTGGTTTTGGTTGTGGTGATTTTGGTTGGCTTGGTGGTTGTTGTTGTTGTGTTGGTATTGAGATGAAGATTGGTTGTTATTATAATGAGAAGAAGAGTTATTCCATCTTTGGTTTTGATTGCTCCCTTGTGCATTGTCCCTCCACCCTTGATTTTAATTACTACCATGAGAGTAGTTGTTTTGGCCTTGAGAAGGATAGGGCGGACGGTTGTTATAGTTCACATTGGCTACAACAAGGGCATGCTCCTCTTGAATTTGATGGCATTGATCGGTGTAATGTGTGGTGCTGGAGCACAAACCACAAATCCTAGGAGGGCCTTCAAGTTGAGCAACTGGAGGTGGGACTTAGATGGCTTGGATGGAGTAGTATTCCTTTTGATCCTTTTGTATTTGCGTGAGGATGGTGGTCATATCCCCAAGTGCTTTGGTTAGGCTTGCTTCGGAAGAGGATGGTTCTACCACACCCTTGAGAGGATTACTTCTCACCCTTACATGTTGTGTAGCCTCGGCAACATCATTTATCAACTTCCAAGCTTCTCCCTCCGTCTTGTTTTTCGAAAGGGAACCACCACTAGAAGCGGTGAGCAATCTTCTATCTTTCACACAAAGACCTCCGGTGAAGTAGCTAATGAGCAAGTGAGTGTTCAATCCATGATGTGGACAAGATTCCAATAGCCTCTTGAACCGAGTCCAATGCTCATACAAACTCTCTCAGTCTCTTTGCATTATACCCGAGATCTCCTTCCGGACATAATCGGTCTTCTCCAGTGGGAAGAACTTATCTAGAAACTCTCTTCTCAAGAAATCCCAATTGGTCACAATCGCATCCGGTAGCGAATAAAACCATGTCTTTGCTTGTCCTTCAAGAGAGAAAGGAAAGGCAAAAACTATAATAGCCAACTCATCGGCTCCATGCCTTCGAGCCGTAGAAGAAGCAACTTGAAAATCTCTTAGATGTCGGATAGGGTCTTGACCTGGCAACCCATGATATTTAGGAAGTAGATGTATCAAGCTACTCTTCAACTTAAAGTTTGGATCAAGGTTAGGATACCTTGCTTGCAAAGGTTGGAGTATGATGTCCGGAGCTCCTTGCTCATGCAAAGTGAACCGTCGTGGCTCCGCCATGTATGGTTCATCTGCAGGATGCAAAGATGTATTAGTAGTGCCAACAGAAGAATAGAAAGTAGCGGACTCTAAGTCACTCTCGGTACCGCCTAGCGATTCGGTATGTTCCTCAAGAGACGCCGAAGTACTAGCCGTATAGTCCAACCGCCGTCTAGCTTACAGAGTGTGTAACAAAGTTCTTTCAATCTCAGGGTCAAATTCGGCCAAGCTAGAATTCGGTTGAGACCGAGTCATCAAACTTAGGAGTCATAGCACACAAACAAAAGAAATATAAACTAAAGCTAAGTATTGAAAGAAAGTAAACTATCTACAATATTCACATATTCACATAACCAATATCAAGGCATATGTTGTAACCATTCCCCAGTAATGGCGCCAAAAATTTAATGTAGCTCAAGGATTACATCGGAATAGACTTTCCCAATAAAATCCCGTTGGTAGTATAGCTCTACCCAACAACAATCCCCGAGATCAAATTTAGAAAGGGATTTGGTTGTCACAAGTTCAACCCCACTAAAAGTAACCGAAGTATTCAACCTCGGGTCGTCTCACAAGGAATGGGCAATCATGTGCTTCAACATTGGTTAGAATTCCGAGGTTGTGAGTCATGAGCAAGAAATTAAAATAGGAATCTTAACAAGCAAGTAATCTTGAAATGCAATAAACTATTCAAATAACTAAGCAAGATGTGAGCAATTCCAAACTAATAGGATAACATTCAATATAATTCTACTCTAAAACTAAACAATAACTTTGACTAAGACAAGACAATTAGAATTTGGGTTTTCAAATATGAATAATAAAAGCAACCCTTGGCTAGACATGGGAATTGGGGTCACTATCCTTGTCTAATAACCATATCTTGACAATCATGAGGAACCAAACTCATTAAGTCTACTTCTATACTTGAAGTACGTTAAATGGTTTGGTCAACATCAACCCATGAGGTCTAACCTCACTACTAATTAACTTAGTAGTAGGCTAATGTCAATGGCTATCAAATTGACCACTAAGGGTTTCTAAATTATCAAATCCATTAGACCCAATGACTCAAGTTTACCCAATTCTCTTAGCCTAGGCCAAAAGTAAAGAGAACTACTCCATAATCAAAGTAAACAATTCATCAAACACATGGTAAGCACTAATAAAAGACATGTTCAAATTGCAATTAAATTGAAACTAACAAGTACCCACTAACAATTATCAACATACAATCCTTCAAACAACACAATTAATCATGAAAATCATCAATGTAACATTAACAAGCCAAGATTCACAACATTCATGCAATGGGTATAAAGTGACAATTGACAAGAATTCATAAAACTAACACAAGTTCTAAGCAAAATTATACTAAGGAATTCAAATTAAATAATCAAAACTAGTAATTAACAAGATCCACTTCAGAATTCAACAAGGAAAGATCAAATTAAAGCTAGATCTAGAGAGGAACAAGGGTTTTTCTCTCTAGAAGAACAAGAACCAAAAACTAGCTAAAAATTGTGTCTAAGTGTAAAATGATTGATCCTCCCCTTTCCTCCTAGCATCCTTGGGTCTTTTCCATGCAGAAACAGCTTTAATTTGGGCCTGATGAGCCTCAGAAATTGCCAGGCATGATTTCCTTTAATGAGGTCACGTGCAGCTTCCTGTGCGTGCGCGCCATGCGTGCGTGCGCGCCGATTGCTTTTGTGATCCACGCGTGCGCGCCATGTGCGCGTGCACGTCGATGGGATTTCTCTGATCCGTGCAGATGCGTCCATCCTTGCACGTCGCTTCCAGCTATCCTCATGCACGCGTGCGCGTGCAGTGCGCATGCGCGCCCGTTGCCAAGTTCCCAAAATCCAAATCTTCATGTTCCTTCCTCTTGTGCATGCTTTCTTTCTCTCTTCTAGGCCATTCTTGCCCTATTAATTCTGAAATCACTCAACAAAGATGTCACGGCATCGAATGGTAATAAAAGAAGATCAAAATATAGTAATTTTAAGGCAAAAGAAGCATGTTTTTCATCATGAAGCAATATTAGGAAGAGAACACAAAACCATGCAATTCTTGTGAATAAGTGTGAGAAATATTGACAAAATTCCCCAAATTCTATACAATATAAACCACAAAATTGGGGTTTATCAATGTTCATGGATCAAATCATATTTGCATATCCGTGGTATTTATTCGCATCCGATCCGTAAATTGCAGATATGATTCAATATGTAAAATGAATGAATCGGATAGGATCTGATCCACACTCTTAAAAGATCGGATCACAAATACCTGGCTTGTATCTGCAGATTCGATTCACAGTTCTACAGATTAATAATTAAAAAATAAATAATAAATATATATGTTACTTCAGTGTAAACAACCCTAATTTTATATTTTACCATTTTTTCGGCGCTGCACCCATTCAACCTCACCCAAACTTAGACATGAGAGACTCCAATCGACTACTTCTTCTTCCTTGACCACCACCGGAGACTGCTCGCTGAAGATTGGCCGCTCTTCCTTGAGTTCATACTTTTTCATTGCGTTCTCGCTACTCCTTCTTCAGTGATTGTGGTCCGTGACTTAGACGTTCTTTCTCTTTGTTCTCGCCGCCAGTTGTTCTTGCTGCCTCGCATTCTTCGGTTATCACTGCCTTGCCTTCCTCTGCTCTCGTTGCCTTGATGTCCTCTGTGCTCGCCGCTTTGCTGTACTCGGTTCCTTCTGCATCGCCATCCTTCATTGTACCATGCAACTCTTTCATTCTCTAGTTCTTTGAATATTATTTCAAATACTTTTTTACATACGTTGTGTAAGATATTATGCACTTTGAATAAATGGATTATGAATGATGATTTGATATTGCGTGGGATAACATCAGCTATGAAAGCTAAATTTGATAAGTACTAGGATGATTCTAATCACCCTTACACTTTTACTCCTTTGACTTTAAGTGTCAATGTTAATAAGCCATCTCTAAACTATCTATTACTTGTTGCTATTTTTCTTTATCTTTAGTATAAATTAGAATATATTCAATTTGCTTTGTCAGAGATGTATGATGATAGTGGAAAGTCTTCAAGGATATTTAGAAAATTGAAGGATATCATTACTAAATTTTTTGAGCAATGTAGCATATGAAATATGCACCCCCTAAAGATACTCAAGATACTAGATTTTATTTCGATACTACACCAAATCCTAGTTTAGATATGAGTGACAATGATAACATTATATTGAACACCTGATGAGCAAGTGAAAACAAGCACAAAGGATAAAGCTAAGTGAGCTCAAGAAGAATGAGATAGATAGGCATTTGGAAGAAGAAGTGACGGAAAATTTTAATGGATTTGATATATTGAGGTGGTGGAGAGGAAAGACTTTAAGGTATCGTGTTCTCTCTTGCATAACTAGAAATATATTAGGCATTCTTGTTTCTACTGTGGTATCTGAGTTAGTTTTCAGCAATGGAGGTCGTGTTTTTAACCCTTATCGTAGTTCTTTGAGTTTCACCACTATAGAGGGTTTAATTTTCACTCAAAATTGTTTAAAACCTCTTAATATTTTGGCTGATCTTGATGAAGAAGATGATGCTGTTAATTCAGGTATATAATGAATTGGTTCATTTATTTATTTATCATTCTTTATCTTTGATTTTAACTATTGGCTTACTTTGTACATGTTTTGTTATTGTTGAATTGAATAAGATTTTTCGGAGTTACTAGTGTTGGAGATCCTGAAGTTCAAAGTCCTCTACAACCTCATTTATCATCTTAGGTATTCTCACTTAGTACTTATATTAGTGTATAATAACTTATATTGCTTTTTTCAAATTATTCTAACATGTTTCACTAACCTTTTCAATTGGTATTGTCTTAATATGAATGAATGGTTGCTAAAATTTAAATTTGTCACTTGAATGGTTGATGAATAGTTGCTAACTTACTGTTTTAGAGTTGACAACTGTGCTATTTAAGGGAATTAATGTTGTTTTAATGTTTCATATGAATGGTTATTGTTTTAAGGAGAAGGGATCATCAACTTGTTTTAGTGTTGTTGTTTTATTTTAAGCATGTGGAGCTATTTCAGTGTGTTTTAGTGTTGCTATTTTATTTTAAGCGAAATATTTTAATGTTTGTTGTTTTTGTTGATTATTGGAAGTGCTTGTTAGAATGTTTGGTATATATTTACTTATTTGTATATTTTATTTTAGTTAGTAATTATTATTCATATGTTGTATTATTTTATTTTTGTTATTTAAGAAAAGTTTATTTTATAATATTTTAGGAATAAATAGGTTTAAAAGTTTGTTTGGTATTATATTTACTTGTTTGTATGTTTTATTTTAGTTAATACTTCTTTATTAGGTTTTTCAGTTTCTTCCCATAGATCTAGGCTGTCAAGCATATGTTCTTTGAAGGTCTAATAGAGAAACTCTTCCGATGACCTAAGTTGCTAAGAACAAGTTTCTTATAGGTTTAGTAGGAAAAATCTTTATATTTCTTATTGTTTTAATGTTTTTGATCTTTCTCCGTTTGATATGGATACTGATTTGAGGACGGATCTTTTTGAGGAATGAGGGAATGATATATGTTTGGGAGGACAATCTGGACATTCTAAGACAAAGGAAAAGAATGAAGATTTTATACTTCTGGAAAGTTTCATCACTAGAGCACGTGCAAAGAAGCTCTAGGAGAGCTTTGGAAGCTTGGCAACTGGTTGCGCGTGTACGCAAAACCCACACTATTTCGTACAACAACAACAGTACCAGCAAGTGCATTGGGTAATCCAAGTAATACCTGAGCGAGTCAGGGTCGATCCCACGAGGATCGTGGCTTGAAGCCAGCTTATGGTTGTCATGCAGGTCTTAGTCAAGCAGAATCAGAAGGTTTTTGGGTATTAAGTGGAAGTAAGGATATGAATATCAAACATTTGGATGTTAAGTTGAAATAAGGATAGGAATAGATGATAGGATTAGATTAAGAGTTGGAGTTGCTTTGTCTTTCTGAAGTAACTCTGGCACTACTGTCTTCTTTGCTTGTGAATGATCTTCTTCTATGGTAGGCTGTAAGTTACCAAAGCCACGCCAATAGTCCTTGATCTCCTCTGCTACAGAATGAATGCCAGGGCCCTTGGTATTCAATTCAATGGAGGATGAAGCGCACAGCAATCCATTCTCTTGGCGATCCTACTCAAAACTCCACAGACAAGGTAAAATCCTACGAATCAGAGAACAGTGATTCTTGGATCTAGCCTATACCACTGAGACCTTAATCTCTCCGGAGATCGGCTGAACTAGTATCTCGAGAAGTCCCTAACAAAATCGTAGATTAACCGTTTGAGAGTTGCATAAACATAGCTGTTGGTTCATGCTTTCCGGCCAAGTATTCACACGAACCAAAGTAGACATGGGTGTTTGTCATGCATGTTCATCTTAATGTGATGTACAGAGCCAATTTGTCAGATCGTTCTGTTCACCACGATGAAGATCAGAATATACATCTTATATATAGATCAGACAAGGATCGAAGAAGAAGAAATAGTACTTTTATTAATTCATAGGACTCAGCAAGGCTCCTCCCCTCAACCTAGGAGGTTTAGAAACTCGTACTGAAAATAAAACAAAGTAAAGAAAAATGTGAATGGTGCTCTCCTAAATCGGAGAGTATGAAAAGTCTATAAATTACATGAACATAATCCCTTAAATACTAAACAGATGACTAGTAAGGGTAAAACAGTCTATCTAGTCCTAAAATCCACTTTTGAGGCTCACTTGGTGAGTGTTTGGACTGAGCTTTAATGAGATCCACGTGCTGTGAGGTTCCTTGGGCATGGAATGCCAACTAGGGGGTCCTCTTTGGGCCTCTAGATGCTGGGCTTTGCTCTTTGGGCGCTGGACGCCTGGAAGGGGACAGGAAGCTGGCATTGGACACTAGTTCTAGGCCTTCTAATCCGAAGCCAAGTATGAAGTATTATATATTTCTGGAAAGCTCTGGAAGTTAGCTTTCCATAGCCATTGAGAGCGCTCCATTTGGACTTTTGTAGCTCCAGAAAAGCTCTTCCGAATGCAGGCAGGTCAAATCTGGACAACATCTGCAATGCTTCCTCTGTCTCTGAATCAAACTTCTGCTCCAGCTCCTTAATTTCAGCCTGAAAATACCTGAAATTACCCAAAAACACAAAAACTCAGTAGAATCCAAGAATTTGATTTTAACACTAAAACCTATAAAAACTTACTAAAAACTAAATAAAAACTACTAAAAACTATATGAAAATGATGTCAAAAAGCGTATAAAATATCTGCTCATCAGCAACGCTCATAGATCAAAAAATACATCAATTGTTAACCAAGGAAGAAAGAAGAAGGCCCATTAAGCTAAGTCAGGACAGCAAGAAACCCAAGAGTACTTTTCAAGTTCAATGGAAGGCACAAATTTAGCATTAATTTCAAAATTATTTAGTCTATATTCCAGTTTGGTTTGTTGTTAAGGTTTGTCAAAAGATTTGATTTGATTTTATTTTATTTAGTAGTCTTTTTAACAGTTTAAATTTAAGTCAGATTAGATCTGATCTAATAAGATTAAATATGATTTAAATTAGTAGAGTTAATCTTAGAGTCATATCTTTATTTAAATTTAAATTTTATATTTTATTCTAATATGATTTGACCAATTTTAAGGCTAATCTATTAAGGGTCTATTTATGTACTTTTTGTGAGACAATTTGATACTTTTGATGAATAAAATTTCTTAGTTGCTTTATGTATGTTTGTCTACTTGAGTTCAAGTCAGGTGAGTGATTTGTTTTGCTTGTTGCATGAAGAAATTGAGGATCTAGCCTATAAAAATTCTTAGTATTAATTTTTTCAGTTTCTTTCTTTTGATTTAGGTTGTCTAGGATAGGTTATTTGAAGGTTTAGTAGAAAAACTCTTCCAATGACCTAAATTGCTAACAACAGATTTCTTAGAAGTCTAGTAGGATAAACATTTTTCTTTCTTATTGTTTTTGCTATGTCTTTTATTACTTGTTCTATTTTTCTTATCATGATATTCGATCTGAATCTTAAAAATGCGCATATCATATCCAATTCAATCCGATCTACGTATACCCCTAATTTTTAGCTTGTTTAAGTGTCATTAAATTGTTAATTTTTTTTATTTTTTAGTATATTTGATAAATTTTTAATAGTAAAAATAGAAGTAATAAAAAAATTTAAAATTCTTTTAGAAGCTACAACTTATATTTTTTTGGTGACGTAGATGCAACTTATATATTTTTTAAGAAGATTTTTTACTTAAAAATTTTTTTTAAAATAATAAAAAAACAAACCGGTACTTTTATAATATTGTATTCAAACATAATAGATAAAAGAAAAAGATAGTTTTACATGATAAATTCAAACATCAAATCACTTTTATATTTTTAAAAGATCTTTTAAAAAATATCACAAAAAAGATATTTTCTTAAAATTTCATCCGAACAAGTCTTTTGTGAAAAGTGAGAATACTATTTTGTGGATGCCTGATGAGGGAAAAATGATTCCACACAAAACTCACCGGCAAGTGTACTGGGTCGCATCAAGTAGTAATTACTCACATGAGTGAGGTCGATCCCACAGGGATTGATGGATTGAGCAATTTTAGTTAGGTGGTTAGTTTAGTTAAGAAAACAGTTCATAATTTGAGTGAAACTTGAATAGCAGAAGCTAAATTGCATGAAACTAAAAAGGGAGAGAGGAAATTGACAGAAAAATAAAGTGCAGAAGAGTAAATTGCATGAAACTTAAAGTGCAAGACAGTAAAAGAGCTGAAACTTAAAGTGCAAGTAATGTAAATGACTGAAACTTAGATTGCAAGAAATGTAAATAGCTGAAACTTAAAGTGCAAGAAAACTAAATTACTGAATCTAAACTGCTGAGAAATGTAAATTGCTTGAAGAGTAAAAGGGATTTGGGTGCTAGGATTTAGAATTCAACAGGAAAATGTAAAATGCAATCAATCAGAGAAGTAGAAGATGAAATGAGTTGCAGAAGATCTAAACAGAAATGGAAAATTGCTTGAAGAAGCAAAATAGAAAGGAAACTTAGCTTAATTGTGAAATCTAGAAAGAAATTGAAGATCTGAGAGGAGCAATGAGATCAAGAAGCAGATCTAGATCTCAATTACTCCCTTGATCAAACAGAAAAGAAAATGCAGAAGAAATGAAAATGAAAACAGCAAATGAAAATTAGATCCAATTCCTCAATTCTTAGAATTATGCAGAAGAAGAACAAAGATGAATTTCAGATCAAGAATTGAAACATAATTTCTTCAATCTCAATCCAAAATTTAAAATAGAAAGTAGAAGTTGCCGAAGCAAGAACAATCAGAAAGAAAACTCAGACCTCAATCCCAATTCAAACGAAAATTTAAAAGTGAAAATCTCAAAATTCTAAAGGTAAAACTAAAGAGAGAAAAAAAAAGGTCCTCTCCAAATTAAACTAACTCCTATTTATACACTTTCTATTTTTTATTTTCAGGACTTGGAGTGGGCTTTTCAAATTGGTGAAGAAGTGGATCCAAGATGGCTTTTTAATTGAAAATGTGAACCAAGGCCACCTCCAGTGGAGCGCTCGGTTAAGTAAGGAAACGTAGCGCTCCCTTGCCTTGTCCCAGGTTCGTGCCAAGCCTCTGGTTATAGCGCTCAGTTAATGAATTGAACGTAGCGCCCCTTGCCTTAGAGTGAGGCTCCCTTTTCGAATCTTGCTGGCTTCATTTGCTAGCAATTTCCTTGTGAAGTATAGCGCTCGGTTAAGAGCTTCAACGTAGCGCTACATGCTTTGGATTGAGGCTCCCACTTTCGAGCCCTGGCTGTCCCCTTTGTGCCAAATTTCTTGTAGTAAAGTAACGCTTCTCTTGGTTCCCATTTCGAGCCTGGCTGCTTCACTTTTTGATATCGCGCCTTGCTTTTATTTTTGATGGGCCACGATAAACTGAAACAAGTTAACGTAGCGCTCTCTCCAATTGAGCGCTGGGCTTGTTAATTTGGCATCCTTGTAGCGCTCCGTTTGGAAGCTTAACGTAGCGCCCTTGCCTTTGCTTTGGTGCTTTTTCCTCTAGCGCTCAATTAGAGAGCGCTACGCTTATTATTCGAGCGCTGGCCCTTGCCCTTTTGATGCGCAACGCTTTAATGTCTTGGGTCACGCTTTTCAAAGTGTGGCCTAAGGTCTAAAGCGTGCTCTAAGGTTCCTTTTTCCTTTTTTCCATCATTTCTTCACCTACAAGTAATCAAAACAACCAATCAAAGTATCACCAAATTCACAAGATCTCTAAATCATTCAAAAACTAACTAATTCTAGCTTAAACCTTATGATTTTGTGTCAAATAAATGATGGTTGATTGAATTGACATAACCATGCAAATCCACTCCAAATCACTTACTTGTAATGTAAGAAAGTGCATAAAACCTAATGAAAAAAGTGAAAAATGCTTGAAAGGCTAGCATGAGATGACTTGTCATCACAACACCAAACTTAAATCTTGCTTGTCCCCAAGTAAGCACTAAACATAAGAAGAAATGAAATGAAACAGAGAAGCATACATGTCCTTATTTAGCAGATAATTGAACTTGGTTCATGGGGTTTTATGCAGACAAATGCAGCTCACTTATTCTTTGCTGATAGATAAGAAATGTTTCTTTGATGGTTCACTAGAGTTGCTGCTATAATGCCTTGCTTTTTGATTGATCCCTGTTGGCTTTTGCTTTCTTTTTTTTGCTTAGCAAGCTTATTTCTTAATGAAGGCTTAGTGTCAAGTGTTGCAGCAGCCCTTTTGGCTCAATTTTGCTCAACACTACTACACCACAGACACATGGCTCACAATTTCTTCCTAGGAACATTGATGCCTAGCATATCTTTGGATTACTAAATGCTTTGTAACCAGGTTGCTCTTGATAGTGGACTTTCAGTTGGCAATCCCAAATTAGTTAATCCAGGTTACCAAGTTTTAAAATACTCCTCAGAACCTAATTGTCCAAGCAGATCCTGGTACAAAAACACCACAGGCATATGTCCTAAGGTCCAAGCTATTGGTGTCTAGCCTTATTATTTGTTTCTTTGCCAATTCTTGGCTTTTCTTTTTCCTTTTCTTTCTTACTTTGATCATTTCTCAAGGGATGCTCATTAATAAAAAGGCTTTATAGCAGCAGCTTAGTTCACACTACAAGGAACATTCTATTATGCAGCTTTTATTATTGAGCTAATCATTAAATTAAACAAGTACCACCACTGAATTTTATTCTAATTCCTACAACATTGGACAGTCACTTTCTATTTCAAACATTTTTCTTTTATTCATGCAGAAGAGAACAAAACAGAATTTAAGCTAATGAGTTATGACAAGCACAATGCAGGCTAGCATTTTTGGTAAACATCTCCACTTACACCAAATTGAACACTTCAGCAAGACATATAGGAATCCCTAAGTTAAAATACTTCAAAGCAACAAGGATTAAGTGTCAATACAACTTGTTGAGAATGTCTCTCAGCTTTTCCTTCTGTCATCATTATTTCTCTCTGTTGTCCTTCATTGGGATGATGATGCAGAACCTTTTCACAGATTGAATATTTTCCTGCATAATCCTTAAAAGTTGCTTGTTTCTCAAGCCCTTAGGTAACTGGTTAGTATGCAATATTTGCTTGTAGGCTTTTGAACTTATTTTTGGTGTGTGAACACCAAACTTAGTACCTTGCCAATGTTTCTTATGCAACCAGTCAACCACACACACACACACACACACACACACACACACACACACACACACACACACACACACACACACACACACACACACACACACACACACACACACACACACACACACACACACACACACACACACACACACACACACACATATATATATATATATATATATATATATATATGAAACCTTTTGCCTTTGCTGAAGGTCATAAAGCTAAAAACTAGAAAACAGACAATGGTTAAGCAGTTTCTCTGATTGCTTGGAGCTAGCAACTCTTTATGCAGAAGGTGAAAATGTGTTTTTTTCAAATGAGATTTTGGTGGAACACCAAACTTAGCATTCTTCATTCTCCCTTGAATTGTTTTGGTGTGTGACACCAAACTTATCTCCTTGCAATACAGGTAAGACTACTCAACCTTTTTATTGAAATAGCTATGAAAAGAGATTACCTCAGGTTGGGTTGCCTCCCAATAAGTGCTCTTTTATTGTCACTAGCTTGACATTTTATCCTTTGATCATGGAGGCTGAAAATCACAATGCCTCAGCTTCTCTCTTCTCACTGTGAACTTCCTTCTGGTCTCCTCTTTGATGATCTCTAGGTGTTCAAGTGGAAGGATCTGGTTCACAGTATAGTACTATGATAATTGTAGAGACACCTTCAATGGTTGGGTGTCTAACATCACTTTATCTCCTGGTAAGAAGCCTTCAGTGAGGACTTTCTGATCCCCTTCACTTCTCCCCTCTATCTCTTCTTGTGGAACTTCTCTGTTGTGTTCTTCCTGGATGATGACTTCTTTTCCCATAGTCTTCCCACTTCCTACTGTGATTGCTTTGTAATCCTCCCATTTTGTGGCTTTTCCTTTGTCTCTTGGGTTGTCTTCAGTGGTACTGGGGAGGGTATTTGCTCTCTTCTCACCCATTTCTGAAATTTGCTCAGCCATTTCCCTCATGTGTTTTTCAAGGTTTCTAATTGAGGTCTCTTGGTTTTTGAATGCCAGGACTTGATTTTTCATGAGTTTTTCCATCATCATCTCTAGTCTAGAGATTCTCTGAGATGGTTGTAGTTGTGTGAGATGAGATGGTTGTTACTGGAAGTTGTTTGAATTATTTGCGGAGGTATTTTGTGGGTAGAATGTGAATATGAAAAAGTTATTCTGGTGGTTATGGGGTTGGTGATATGTGCTTTGTGAGTTTTTGAATTGGTTGGTATTATTGGATGAATGGCTTTGGTTGTTTGTGTTGCTGAGGCTGTTATAGTGGAAGCCCCTTTGTTCTTGATTTTGGTGCTCACGCCACCTCAAGTTAGAATGAGTCCTCCAGGATGGGTTGTGTGTATCACCATGCAAATTGTTTTTGAACGAACTTGAGGTGTTATTCATGTATTGCACCTGGCCAGGGCTTTGTACATTTACTGCAGCAATTTGCAGTCCATCAATTTTTCTGGCCATCAGCTCTATTTGCTGCTGAAGTTGTTGGTGCATCTGCTTGTTTTATGCCAAGATAGTGTCAACATGAAGAGAGAACTTTTGCGTGATCTAGAAATTCGCAGATAAATCCTCGTTGCAGGTATAGCTTCTAAACCAACAAAAGTCCTTTCTTACAAACGTTTTGGTTGTCACAAGTAACAAACCCCTAAATAAATTGATAACCGAAGTATTCAAACCTCGGGTCGTCTTCTCAAGGAACTGTAGGGAGGTGTTCTCATTATTGGTTATGAGTTTTGTAAATTGGGGGTTTTGAAAGGTAAGAAACAAGTAATTTAAATGACAAATAAAATAAATAAATAACTGTAAAATAAACTCTTTGGCAAGGTATGAAAATTCGGAAGTCCTATCCTAGTTACTCCTATGAGAATGGAAGTTAATCCCACTTAGTTAACCTTTATGAAAGCAAGAAAAAGTCAAGTGAACTAATTAGTTAGATTCCCAAGTCCTAGCCAACTCCTAAGGAAAGACTAGAGTTAGTGGAATACCAGTCAATTTAGCCGACATAACAACCAATCACGGATAGTTGATAACTCAAGAGCTTCCAGTTAATCAATTAAATCCAATAACATAAAAAGCTAAATAAGAATCAATGATCTGAAATACCTCAATTGCATTAATAAGAGAAAATCAATTTAAACATAAAGAGTTCATAAACCAATCTGGCAACATAAGTAATTAAAGGATAGCATTAAAATATCTGAAAGTAAAAGAGAAATATAAAGTAAAAGGAATATTGAACCTGATGAAGAGTTGAATTTCTAAATCCTTAAGAGGAATCCTAATCCTAAAACCTAAGAGAGAGGATAGAACCTCTCTCTCTAAAGACTACATCTAAACTATGAAAAGTGAATAATTGAAGGCCTCCTTATGAATGGATGCATTCCCCCACTTTATAACCTCTAATCTGTGCTTTCTGGACTTGGATCTGGGCCAAAAAAGGTTTCAGAAATCGCTGGGGACGTTTTCTGCAGTTTCTGGTGCGTGGCATCTGTCACGCGTCCGCGTGGGTCACGCGGTCGCGTCATCTGGAGTTTTCCTTATCACGCGTTCGCTTCGGTCATGCGTCTGCGTCATCTGTGTTCTGCTTAAGGCGCGCGTCCGCGTCAGTCACGCATTCGCGTCGCTGCTTTTTTCGCGCTAGGCATGCGGCCGCATCGTCCATGCGTTCGCATCACTGCCAGTTTCTTCAAAAACTCCATTTTGTGCTTTCCTTCCATTTTTGTATGTTTCCTTTCCATCCTTTAAGTGATTCCTGCCTTAAAAGATCTGAAACTACTCAACACACAAATCACGGCATCGAATGGTAATAAAGAGTAATTAAAATAATTATTTTTAAAGCATAGGAAACATGTTTTTCACTTATATCACATAATAAGGAAGGGAAAGTAAAACCATGCAATTTACATGAATAAGTGGGTGAAGAGTTGAATAAATCACTTAAATTGAGCACAATATATATCATAAAATATGGGTTTATCAACCTCCCCACACTTAAACAATAACATGTCCTCATGCTAAGTCCAAGATAAAGAGTAAGGTAAGGTTAAAGCGATGGAATCTCATGCAATACAATCTATCCTAAATGCAATTACCTAAATGAATCATGCAATTCTAATTGTTATTCACTTGTATATAAAACTTACATGTAGTTAAATTAATTCACATTCTCAAGGAATCATATATGCATAGCCAAACCCTAGATAACGTTAAAGTACTTTTACAATTGAGATGGGTAAAAAAAACATTTTACAAACTTGCAAGACAATTGACAATTTAAGCAGAGATATATGGTAATGAGCTATTAAACCCTCACTGGTTTTTGCGTTTACTCTCTAGTCACTCAGTGTTTATTGGGTTAATCACTCTATTCTTCTTTTTATCTTTACTTTCTATAACTTTGTTCCTCATCTAACCAATCAACAATTATAGAATATAGGCATACAAAAATCATGAGGTCTTTTTCAAGGTTGTAATGGGGCCAAGGTAAAGGTAAGGGTATATGTATAAGGCTAAGTGAGCTAATAAGTGAATCCTTGATTAGTCTAAGATCTCACCTAACATACATATTTTGTAATTCAAAGTTTCTTAACCTATTTGCCCAAATTTTTCCACTTTGTATTGCAAGCTCGTGCATTAACTTTAATTTTATCTCATGTGCATTGAATCTTTTTATTTTGCAATTGGAGAATTTTTGTATCCCCTTAATTAAATATTGAAAATAACTTTTTTTTAATGCACATGGTAATTTAATTGTTTTGATTTCACATGAGCATGCTTCCCAAATTTTTATTTTGAAACATCTTTATTCTTTTTAACTTTCTACCTTTGTTTCTATCATCCATGTTCCCATAAAATTCTCCACACTTAAACAATACACAATTTCTATCTTAAGCTCACCAAGGATTCAACTTGGGATTTTTATTTTATTTTTCTGCTTAAGGCTAGTAATGTAGTTTATAAAACAAGAGGGGATTAAAAAGCTCAAGGGGGCTAACAAGGGTGATGTAAAAGGTAGGCTAATTTGGGATAAGTGAGGAAAAAAATTCAAATGGTGGACTCAATCATCTCTTAGTATGTATCTATACTCTATAATTGGACATATAGATTAAAACAAAGTAAAGAACACCAGAATGAAAAAGAAGGGCAAAACACACAGGAATAAAATTTATGGTTTGAATATAACCATATAATTAAGATCAAAACTCACAGGCTGTGTGTTCTCTAGCTCGAAAATGATATATCAGTTATACATGTCATGCAAGTAAGAATTAAGAGTTCCCATTATTCTCAATGTAAATCTTAGGGTGCCTTTAAAGTTTTAGTGTTGTTCCTTGATGAAATGTTGTTAACTAACTAACATGTAATGCTATATATACAAGGTGTGTGGATTGTTTTGATTATGTTAAAGTCTCTAGTTTACTTCCTTTTTATTTTCAATTTACACCAAACTATCATATGCTAAAAGGGTAAACTATATTAATTAATCCACATATTCTATAACTAATAAGTTTAGAATTGCAAACTAAACTAAATGGATAAAATATAAACTAAAGTGCAAAATGCGGAAATAAAGTAAAAATATAGCAAAAGAGCAATGTATAAGTACTAAAAAGTAAAAATAAAGATAAAAATACAGAAAAATAAACAAAATAAGATAGAAAGAGTCTGTAGTGGTTCACCAAAAAGAAATATGCCAGGGATGGCGACCTCCCCACACTTAAAATAAAGCATCGTCCTCGATGCTCACTCAAGCTGGGTGTGAAGGAGTGTCATCACTGGAAGGATGGGCTGCTAGAGTCTCGGTGGTGGCCTGAGGGTCTGCGGACTGGATGAGGGTAGGAGGATCTGTCTGCTGCAGTGGAGGCTCTGACTGGATAGGAATCTCTGGATCTGCAGCTTGTATCTGGTGTGGCTCCTCCTGCTGTGACGCAGCCTGCTCTAAGCCTGCCTGCTTGGCCTCTCTCTGTGGATGGGTCTCCTCCTCATGCTCGTCAGCCTCCTCCTCAGATGGCTCTGATGGTGTGTCAGGCTCGGAGGGGAAGTCGCTGCCAGATCGGATCATCATCTTGAGGTGCTCATAGTGTCGCTTGTTGCGACGCTCAGATCTCTCATATCGCCGCTTGTTGCGGCGCTCCATCTGGTCCAGCTGCTGGAATAAGCGGTGCACGAGGTGGTAAACGGGCTCTGAGGCAGGTGGAGGTGCAGTGGGTGGGGCTGGTGCAGTAGTGGAAGACGAAGGGGCAACTGAAGGCGTGGCTATCTCATCAGAAGCAGTAAGGAATGGAGGTCTGTAGCCTAAAGCCAGAAACTTCCTGCTGTGAGGAATGATCTTCTTGCAGTCGGCTTCGCATCAACCAGCTCCCAAGGCACGTCAGCTCGATGGCCGAGCTGGGTAATCAGATATGGGAAGGGGAGAGTGCCTCTGACATGGACCCTGGCCATAAAGTGCCGGATGAATTGTGGCAAATACAGGTCCTTACCCTCCAGCACACACCAGAGAAGGGTGATCATAGTGGCAGGCAGCTCTGTCTCATGAGTGCTCGGCATAACAAAGTTACTCAGTATCTGGTGCCAGAGCCGAGCCTCATCATTCAGATACATAAGCTTGATTCCTTTAGGCATTGTGGTGTTCTTACCCATGACCCATGGGACAGTCGGATCAAGGGCTATCCTCTGCTTGACAGCATCCCAGTCAAATCTCATAAAGTGCATGTCCTCTTCAGCCTTTTGGTAACTATCAGGCTAATCTGACTTAGGCTGAAGGCGCAGAATATCCTCAATGGCTTCCTCAGTGACCAGTATCTGTTTCTCTCTGAGGTGCACTGCATCCAGGAAAGTCTTGAAATAGTTGTAGTAAAACTCTCTTACCCAGGAAGCATTGACCTCTGTCAAGTTTCTCTTCAAGAAGAACCAGCCTCTTTGATTGATCTGATCGGAAGTGTATTGCTGTAGTTCTTCTGGAATTTTCAGATTCCGCTCCAGGTACAGGTTTCTGGAGGTGGCAAACACAAGATACTTCAGCTCACAGTATCTGTTTACAAATTTAATAGGATCATTGGCAGGGAGGAGCTGGTCAGCCTTCTCCTACGGGTACAGTGCTTTTCCCGCCAGGAGTCATCATGCATAATGTCCAGGATAGACATAGAGGATTCACCTCTTTTCCGTTTGCCAGTTGTAGCTTTTCCTTTTCCTTTTCTTTGAGGGTCAGACATCCTGAAAAGCAGAAATTCCAGGATATAAAGGAAGAACAGAGTAGGAAAATAAGTAGGCAAATAGCAAGATAAGCACATAGTGGCAAAAGAGCAGTAGAATTATGAAATGAGTTGAATAACTGTGCATTTTGGATTGTTTCGGAATTAAAAAGCTGAGATGAGAAATCACAATCCAAAATATATTATAAGTAGAACACCTGTTAATTAGGAGAAACAATAGTCATGCTATGATTTAAAGAGTTGAAGGAGTTATTAAAAAGGGCAAAGGGAGAAGTTAGAAATTTAAAAGTGGTTAAAAGTGAATAAGTGGAAAGCAGTGAGTTAGGAGAAAGAAAGTT
Organism: Arachis hypogaea; assembly: GCF_003086295.3. Taxonomy (NCBI): domain Eukaryota; kingdom Viridiplantae; phylum Streptophyta; class Magnoliopsida; order Fabales; family Fabaceae; genus Arachis; species Arachis hypogaea. The sequence continues at coordinate 69,891,696 of NC_092048.1, read as the reverse complement.
AAAGTAAGTGGCATTGAGAATTGTTTCCTAAGTAATAAGAATTTCATAAATTTAAAGACTAGTCAACTCATATTCAAAAATATCAGGTTAGTGATGATGATTCATAAAGATATAAAAATAGCAAAAAATTAAAATCGAATCATCAAAAGTGCAATTTATTAACCAGGAAATCGAAAGGAATAAGAATGCTGGCCCGTGCATTCATGAAGTGGTTTGGGAAAAGCTAAGGAATGCCAAATTCAAATTGCCAAAACCAAAATATGAACAAAAATCAAAACAATTTACAGAAAATTGGGCAGCATACCGGCTAAAATTGGATATTGTCGGGTAATAAACAGCAAGCAGAATAGTACATATAAATTAAAATAAAGCTGCAATTACATATACGGAATATGAACATAAAAAAGTAGTGTAAAAAGTAGCATGAAACAGTAAAGAACAGCATATCACAGCAACATCAGAATTGCAAAATTGATAAAACAAGAAGCACGAACAGCGCAATTATCAGGTCTAAATCCACTAACCACATCCTAGCTACCTAACCACCTAGAATCCACTACAAACATGCATCTCTAACTATCCTAATTTTAAACATAAACTGAAAAATATTCAACTAACTACGAATGAAAGAAAGGCGGTGTTCGGCGGAACCTGGTGGTTAGAGGTACAAGTATGGAACTAAGAGAGGTGGTGGGAGTGGGGTCGTGTTGGCGGCAATGCGGCGGTGACGTAGGGCGGCGCAGCGGCAAACCGTGGTTGGCGCGGGGTGGGTGGCTATTCGGTGGTAGGGGTTTCGGGTTGGGGTAATGGTGGAGAGGAGGTTAAGGAGGAAGGAAGGGAGGGGGTGAGGGTGTTGGTGGTGGGAGGCGCGGCGGTGATGGTGCGGTGGCGGTGGCTGGCCGCGGTGGTGGAGGGGAGAGAAGGGGAGGAGAACAAGGAGGGGAGAAGGAAGAAGGAGGGGTGGGCGGCGCGGTGGGTCCGGGTTGTTGGTGGTGGTGTAGCGGTCGGAGGCGGTTGGGGGTAGTGGTGGTAGTTGTGGGTGGCGAGGAGCAGAGAGGGAGCAGTGGGGGGTTTGGGGGGGGGGAATGGGGCGCGATGGGGGTAGGGTTTTGCGTCACTGGGGTTAGTGGATTTGAATCCACGCGAACGCGTGGGGCATGCGATCGCGTGGCTAGGGTGGAATGGGGTTGACACGATCGCGTGAGTGACGCGATTGCATGGAATGGGAAAAAGGATGAATGACGCGGTCGCGTGAGGCATGCGATCGCGTTGCTGGAAATTGTGCTAAACGCACAAATCCAGCGTCCTTTCAGCACAACTCTCTGTCTCCATTTAGGGTGCTATGCAATCCACGCGACGCGGACGCGTCGCTCACGCTTTCGCGTGGGATGGGTATTTTGCAAATGACGTGTTCGCGTGATGGACGCGAACGCGTGAGCCGTTTTGTGCTATACGCACACCAGCTGCACGATTCCATCCCAGATTTCTGGGCGTTGGGTTTTTAAGCCGATTTCCAGATCACGCGTTCGCGTGATTGACACGGACGCATGGGAGGTGGTTTTCGCATCTGACGCAAACGCGTTAGCAGTGCGGTCGCGTCGCACGCCTTCCTTTTTTTATATGCAGGTATGCAATTATGCAGTATGCAATGCTATTCCCAATGCTATGAATAACATCCAGGTTCAATAAAAGTAATATAACATAAAATCAAACAGTACGAAATAAAAATTGAAAAAGAAACGACCATACCATGGTGGGTTATTTCCCACCTAGCACTTTTAGTTAAAGTCCTTAAGTTGGACATTGGATGAGCTTTCTGTTATGGTGGCTTATGGTTAAATTCATCTAGAAATCTCTGCCAATGTTTAGAATGCCAACAGCCTCCGGGGTCCCAAACTAGGCATGTGAAGCTTTTGAGCAGCTTCAAACAGGTTCTCAGGCTCCCGGGGTGACGAATGTCAGAATAGATTCCAGGATCCCAAACCTTGCTTTTAAATCCTCCTTTGTCTTTATCTATATGCTTCCATCTGGGCGGTTTAGAAATTGTATTCTCACCAAGATGACCAAACGTCTTCTGTGACCCATTCAATTAAACTTGATACCAATCCATGCACTTCGAATTGAAGCGTGGGACCTTATTGAACCTTGCGCACCAGCTCTGAGTACGAGCCATTTCCCTCTTACTCTTAAAGCCGCAGAGAGCTCTAAGCTGGCCATCTATTTCAAGCAAACCATATTCAAGTGGAAAAGTAAAGATAAAGGTTAAGGATTGTACCCACTTGAAGCTTGTATTAGGTGGTAATGGCCTTGGGATAGGTGTTTCCAGTGGTTCTGTAAGTTCTACTCCCTTGTAATCTTCTGTGAATTCCTCCACTTCTTTACAAAATTCTTCAGCTGCAACTGCGTCCTAATCAAAGTCTTCTATGTCTTCCTCATCACTTAAGTCATACGTTGGAGGTTGGGAGAAATCTACCTCGACGTCATCTTCGTATTCACTTGGGTAAGGTTCTTCAGGCTCAAGGATATCAGTTGCGGATGTGAGTTCGTGACTAGGAGAGCTTGATTCAAGATCGTCACTGCCCATGGAATCAACTTCTTGGTCTGTTCCGTCCAATTTTTCACAAGGCATATGTTGTGGAGGTTGTGCACTGTCCTCCTTGGCATCAATTTCGGACTTCTTAGCGGAATCCTTTACGATTCTTGATTTCCATGGAGGTTCAGCATCTCCTAAATCTTCAACCACTTCCTCCTCTACAACTATCATGGCTTCCTCTACTCGTTCCAGTACAAAGCCATGCTCCTCATTGTCCATCGATGTCTCTAGTGTCTCCTTCATGCTACGCTCTTCTTTTGATTCTCCACATGCAGCCATGGGAGTACCTTAAGTTCTCAGATGTCGGGAAGCTATTAAATTTACTACCTTAGTTACCGCAATAGTGAGTTCTAGTACACCCTTTTCTATCTTTGCTTGCCCTTGAAGAAGAACACGAAGTTTGTCATTTACTGGAGGTTGGGGTGGGTGTGAGGTTTCATTAGTTGGGGGAGAGGGTTCAAAATAAGAATGTGGTGGTTCTTGGGAGTAATTGGATTGGGATTGTGGTAGATAAGGGTCATATGGTGGTGAATGGTGAAAAGGAACTTGTGAGTGTGGTGGTTCAAATCTATGTTGAGAGGATGGTCTATAAGCACAGGGTGGGGCTTCTTGGTAATTGCAAGGTGGTCTACCATGTCTATTAGCTTGTTATGCATTGTATAGTGGTCCTCATCCATAATATCTTGGAGGGTGTTGTTGCCTAAAGGGTTGATCAGATCCTCTTGGCTCCATCCATCTTTGATTGCTCTGACCTTGATGCATGTTCCTGCTATAACTTCCATTCCCTTCAACAATATTAGAATCAAACTCAACGCGAGAGGGGTGAGAATTCATAGTAGCTAATAAAAAAAAAGGGGAAAAACAAAAACAAATAAACAAATAAAAGAAAAATATTTACAATAACCAATAATAAGGCACACGTTTGCAGTTCCCCGGCAACGGCGCCATTTTGAAGAGAGAACTTTTGCGTGGTCTAGAAATTCGCAGATAAATCCTCGTTGCAGGTATAGCTTCTAAACCAACAAAAGTCCTTTCTTACAAATGTTTTGGTTGTCACAAGTAACAAACCCCTAAATAAATTGATAACCGAAGTATTCAAACCTCGGGTCGTCTTCTCAAGGAACTGCAGGGAGGTGTTCTTATTATTAGTTATGAGTTTTGTAAATTGGGGTTTTTGAAAGGTAAGGAACAAGTAATTTAAATGACAAATAAAATAAATAAATAACTGTAAAATAAACTCTTTGGCAAGGTATGAAAGTTTGGAAGTCCTATCCTAGTTACTCCTATGAGAATGAAAGTTAATCACACTTAGTTAACCCTTATGAAAGCAAGGGAAAGTCAAGTGAACTAATTAGTTAGATTCCCAAGTCCTAGCCAACTCCTAAGGAAAGACTAGAGTTAGTGGAATACCAGTCAATTTAGCCGACATAACAACCAATCACGGATAGTTGATAACTCAAGATCTTCCAGTTAATCAATTAAAGGCAATAACATAAAAAGCTAAATAAGAATCAATGATCTGAAATACCTCAATTGCATTAATAAGAGAAAATCAATTTAAACATAAAGAGTTCATAAGCCAATCTGGCAACATAAGTAATTAAAGGATAGCATTAAAATATCTGAAAGTAAAAAAGAAATATAAAGTAAAAGGAATATTGAACCTGATGAAGAGTTGAATTTCTAAATCCTTAAGAGGAATCCTAATCCTAAAACCTAAGAGAGAGGAGAGAACCTCTCTCTCTAAAGACTACATCTAAACTATGAAAAGTGAATAATTGAAGGCCTCCTCATGAATGGATGCATTCCCCCACTTTATAACCTCTAATCTGTGCTTTCTGGACTTGGATCTGGGCCAAAAAGGGTTTCAAAAATCACTGGGGACGTTTTCTGCAGTTTTTGGTGCGTGGCATCTGTCACGTGTCCGTGTGGGTCACGCGGTCGCGTCATCTAGAGTTTTCCTTATCACGCGTTCGCTTCGGTCATGCGTCCGCGTCATCTGTGTTCTGCTTAAGGCGCGCGTCCACGTCAGTCACGCATTCGTGTCGCTGCTTTTTTCGCGCTAGGCATGCGGCCACGTCGTCCATGCGTTCGCGTCGCTGCCAGTTTCTTCAAAAACTCCATTTTGTGCTTTCCTTCCATTTTTGTATGTTTCCTTTCCATCCTTTAAGTCATTCCCACCTTAGAAGATCTGAAACTACTCAACACACAAATCACGGCATCGAATGGTAATAAAGGGTAATTAAAATAATTATTTTTAAAGCATAGAAAACAGGTTTTTCACATATATCACATAATAAGGAAGGGAAAGTAAAACCATGCAATTTACAAGAATAAGTGGGTGAAGGGTTGAATAAATCACTTAAATTGAACACAATATATATAATAAAATATGGGTTTATCACAACACCTTCAAGTTCCATTGTTCCCCTCTTTGGATTTGTGTTATGGTGCCTCTCAGATGGGTAGAAATATTGATTGTTGGCCACCCTATCATTGATATTTTGTGCTTCTTGGGCAGTTTTCATCATCTGAAGTGAACCTCCAGAGGAGTAATCTAACGCTTTTCTTGAGTTCAGGGTCAATCCTTCATAAAAGTTTTGAAGTTTCACCCACTCACTGAACATCTCAGGTGGGCATTTCCTTATCAGGACCTTATATCGTTCCCATGCCTCATAGAGTGATTCTCCCTCCATGACTTGCAAAAATCACAAACAAACCAAATGAAACCTGGACATTCTGATGCTAGAAGGTGGTTAGAGGGTTGGGTGACACAATGTGTCAAACAGTTAATGTGCTTAGTAAAAATAAAAAGAAAATGCTTAATCTAGACCACCACCTTACTTAATCATTGTCAATCTAGATCAATCCCCGGCAACGGCGCCAAAAACTTGATGAGGGAAAAATGATTCCACACAAAACTCACCGGCAAGTGTATCGGGTCGCATCAAGTAGTAATTACTCACATGAGTGAGGTCGATCCCACAGGGATTGATGGATTGAGCAATTTTAGTTAGGTGGTTAGTTTAGTTAAGCAAACAATTGATGATTTGAGTGAAACTTGAATAGCAGAAGCTAAATTGCATGAAAATAAAAGGGAGAGGGGAAATTGACAAAAAAATAAAGTGTAGAAGAGTAAATTGCATGAAACTTAAAGTGCAAGAAAGTAAAAGAGCTGAAACTTAAAGTGCAAGTAATGTAAATGACTGAAACTTAGATTGCAAGAAATGTAAATAGCTGAAACTTAAAGTGCAAGAAAACTAAATTACTAAATCTAAGCTACTGAGAAATGTAAATTGCTTAGAGCAACTGGAGTGAGAGTGTGGCTTATCTATAAAATTATTTTGGTAGATTCGTAGAGCTTAACGTGGTAGTCGCGTGGTCGCAAATGGTGCAGTGATCGGAGCTCGGAGTGAGAAGATATGGTGGTTTGATTATGGTGTTAGGATTTTGTTCTCTTCCCCCTTGTCCCTGAGCTTGCATTAGCGTTTGTGCTGAATGGTAGAAGAAGAATAAATTTTCTTGAAATGTTTTGGGCTGATGGGTTGGGCCTTGTGCCTATTTTGGGCCTGGTTCAATCGATTCGGCGCGTTCGGCCCAATCTTGGGCCAAATTCTTTAAAATTAGTATCAAAATTCTTATTTTAATTAGCTCTTTCTTTTTAAACTATAAAATTCACAATTCTAATTTCTTTTATTAAAAATTAATTTATTGATTAATTATTCGCTAATTTTATAGGGTTTACATCCTTCACATCTAATTAAGAATTTTGCCCTCGAAATTCAAATTTAGTTACCTAAAAAAAGGTGTGGGTAGTCTTTCCACATATCCGATTCGAGCTCCCAAGTATGTTCTTTGATACCAGCCCGACTCCAAGATACTTTCACCAATGATACTTCCTTTCTGCATAATCGTTTGATGCTTTGTGTGCCATGAAAAGAAACGCAAAGGAAAAAGAGATAAAAGCACTACTGGCCGGGGAGAATTGTGCAAGTTCCCAGTTGTCACTATAGCTCTTCGTGTTAGCATGCTAGACAAGAATTTGTTGAAAGCTGCAACGTGTATTTATTCCTTGTCTAACATCATTAGAACAGTAAAAATTAGTTATGCTTAACTATTGAAACTGCTTGTTTTATTATTTAATGTAGGTTCAGGTTGGGGCCGGGGGTACTGAGAGCATGGACTGGGATGCAATGGTTATGCAGATAATCAATATATTCATAAACTATATATATATATATGCACGCATGATATACTTGTAATGAATCTTACTCTTACCAAAAGATTCTATAATTATAGAAATAAACAAAAAGCATTTCATCAATGGTATGTATTCAGAAGAATCAGATGTCTAAATATATTATTTTTATTTTTTTAAAAAGTTTTCTAAAATAATACTAATTTTTTTTTAAAGTTCACCTATATGTTTTTTTTAAAATTTGATGAGGATATAGCCACATTTTAAAAGTGTGGCAATATGTTCACATCTAGGTACGTTTAAAAAAGCGTGGCTGCATGTCCTCTATCGGTACGCTTTCAAAGTGTATCCAAAACCAAACCAATGGGAACGCTTTAAAAGCATGGCTATATGTCCACTTTTTCGCATGCTTTAAAAGCATGGCTACAAGGTAATACATATGGCCATGCTTTTAAGTGTGACAATAAATAAAAACGTGTCAAAAAAGCATGTGAATAGATCGAGAAAAGCATCGCGATAGAGCAACCAGCACGCTTATATATGTGACCCTTTCAAAAGCGTGCCGATAGCTCAAAAAGCATGGCACAAAGCCATCGGCAGGCATTTTCACACTTTTTGGCACAATTTAAAAGCGTGACAAAAAGTTTATTTTCTTGTAGTGGCGGTTTAATTTAGATCGGTTTGAATTTGAATACCTCAGCTGTATATTTTTTTATTAAATATTGACATTTAATTGATTAGTTCTTATTTATTAATGATCTTATGAACTGCCACATTTATTATAAAACATTTAGGTAATTACAAATTAAAAATTTAGGATATATTTAATTTAGTAAACTAGATGAGGGTTAAATACTGATGAGCTGATATTTTATACGCTTTTTGGCATCATTTTCATATAGTTTTTAGTATGTTTTGTTTAGTTTTTATTAAGTTTTTATAGTTTTTAGTGTTAAATTTACATTTTTGGATTCTACTATGAGTTTGTGTATTTTTGTACGATTTCAGGTATTTTCTGGCTGAAATTGAGGAGTTGGAGCAAAAGTCTGATTCAGAGATAGAGAAAGCACTGTAGATCCTATCCGAATCTGACCTACTTGCACTCAGAAGAGCTTCTCTGGAGCTACAGAAGTCCAAATGGAGCATTCTAACTGGCTATGGAAAGTGGACTTCTAGATCTTTTCAGTAATATATAATAGTCCATACTTTGCTTCAGATTAGAAGGCCCAAAACTGGCGTCCAACGCCAGCCTCCTGCCCCCTTTCAGGCATCCAGCGCCCAAGGAGAAGAGACCAGCATCAAAGCGCCCAAGGAGGACCCCCTAGCCAGCGTTAAATGCCCTAGAGACCTCATAGCATGTGGATCTCATCAAAACTCATCCCAAACACTCACCAAGTGGGCCCCAAAAGTGGATTTTAACACTAAAAAGACTGTTTTACCCTTACTAGTCATTAGTTTACTATTTCTCTTTGATCTGTGTTTGATTTAATTCTAAGATGTATACTCGTTCTTCAACATGGTGAATAAGATGATCAATGACAATCAGCTCTGTTCATCATACTAGGACCGCGTGCCTAACAACCACCTGTGTCTACTTGGGTTCGTGTGAATACGTGACTAGAAAGTACGAATCGCCAGCTTGATTATGCATCTCTCAAACGGCTAATCGACTTGATTGGGGACTTCTAGAGACACCAGTTTAGCTGATTTCTAGGGAGATTAGGGTCTCTGTGGTAGAGGCTAGAACCCAAAGGAGCAGCATTCTCTGATCCGGAAGATTCGACCTTGTCTGTGGCGTTTTGAGTAGGATTGCTAAGAGAATGAACTGTTAGAGCTTCACCCTCGTTCAGCTTGGATGACCACGGCCAATGGCATTTGATCTGAAGCACAGGAGATTGATGACCACGGCCATTGGTTTTGATCACATATAGCCTGCCATAGAAAAAATTAGTCACAAGCAAAGTAGACAGTAATACTAGATTTAATTCAGAAAGACAAAGCAACTCCAATCCTTAACCATATTCCTATTACTGATTCCGTTCTAATTTACAAAGTATTTTATTTTATTCCTTTCATGCCAAGTTAGTTTAGATCTCACAAATACAAATTAAGTGAACAACTTCTGATTCGTTTGACTAAGACCTGCAAGATAACTATAGCCTACTTCAAGCCACAATCCTCGTGGGATCGACTCTGACTCGCCTAGGTATTACTTGGACGACCCAGTGCACTTGCTGGTACAGCTGTACAAAGGTGTAGGGATTCGTGCACCAAGTTTGTGGCGCCTTTACCGGGGATTGTTCGAGTTTGGACAATTGATGAATTATCTTGTTCCCTAGATCAGGTAATTTTTTTTATTTTGTATGAGCCTTATTTTTATTTTCTTCTTCTCCATTTTCAAAAAATCAAAAAAATATTTTCCAAAAGTTTTTATTTTCTTTGTCTAATCTTTGTTTTTGGTTTGAGTTTTTTTGTTTTTGTTCTTGGTTAAATTTTTCGATTTTTTTGAGTCTTTCTTTCTAAAAATTTTTCAAAAATAGTTTCCTTGGGTTAAGTCTTGTGTCAAATCTTCAAGTTTGGTGTCTTCTTGTGTTTTTCTTTTAATTTTTCTAAAATTTGTGTTTGGTTTTCAAAAATTTTAAGTTTAGTGTCTTTTGTGCATGTTCTTGTGTTCTTTGAATTTTTTGAGTCTTGTTCTTGGTGTTCTTCTTAATCTTCAAAGTGTTCTTGTGTTTTCTTTGTCTTTTGATCTTAAAATTTTTAAATTTGGTGTCCCATTGTGTTTTTCCCTCAAATTTTCAAAAACTTGAGGTGCTAGATCTAAAAAAAAGTTTTGTGTCTTTTACTTGTTTTTCTCTTTCCTCATTAAATTCCAAAATAAAAAAAAATATATTCTTTCTATCTTAAAATTAACTTAATTTTTGAAATTTTCATAAAAAGTTCAGATTTCAATTTTAAATTTTTATCTTATCATAACTTACTTTTAAAAAATCAAAAAATCAAATCTTTTCAAAATCATATCTTTTTCAAAATCTTATCTTTTCTTATCTCAAATTCAAATTTCAAAATTCAATTTCAAATTTTAAAAATCCAAAATTCAAATTTCGAATTTAAAATTAAATATTTTTCAAATCTTTTTAATTTCTTATCTTATCTTTTTTCAATTTCAAATTTTTAAATTCAAATATTTTCTTATTTTATCTCTTATCTTATTTTATTTTCAAATCTTTTTCTTAATTAATTACCTATCCTCTCTCTCTTCTTTTTCAAAACTTCCTAACCAACTCTTCTCTCTTAATTTTTGAAAATTCCTTCCTCTTCTCTCTCTTCTATTTTCAAAAATTCACTAACTAATTTTGAACTCTTTTTAATTTATTAACTTTATTTTAGAAATTAACTAATAAATAAAATAAAAATAAAAATATTTTAATTCTTATTTAACTCTTCTATCTCTAATTCTTCTCCTATTTACTTCTATTTATTCAAACTCCTCTTCCCTTATTTTCAAAGTATTCTTCTTTCCCTTCTTCCATCTTCATTCTTCTAACTTCTTCTTCTTTATTCACATCTCACTGGGAGTTTTCTATACTCACATTAGACGTAGAAGTTTCATTTCTTTCTCTTTCTTTTTCTTGTCTATGACCAAGAACAGGAATAAAGAACCCCTCTTTGATCTTGATCCTGAACCTCAAAGGACCTTGAAGAAAAGCTTACAACAAGCTAGAGCACAACACTCCGGAAGAAATCTTTCAAAAAATCTTGAACAAGAAATAAAGGACATGGCCAAACATGAAGGAGATGCCAGAAAGGTTCTTGGTGACTTCACCATGCCTACCTCTGATTTTTATGGCAGAAGTGTCTCTGTACCTACCATTGGAGCTAACAATTTTGAGCTTAAGCCACAGTTAGTCTCTCTTCTGCAACAGAATTGCAAGTTCCATGGACTTCCAATGGAAGATCCACATCAGTTCTTAGCTGAATTCTTGCAGACCTGTGATACTGTAAAGACTAATGGAGTAAATCCTGAAGTCTACAAGCTTATGCTCTTTCCCTTTACTGTAAGAGACAGAGCTAAGATATGGTTGGATTCTCAACCAAAAGAGAGCCTAGACTCTTGGAAAAAGTTGGTTAATGCTTTTCTAGATAAATTCTTTCCCCCTCAAAGGATGAGCAAAATTAGAGTGGACGTTCAAACCTTCAGACAAAGAAAAGGTGAATCCCTCTATGAAGATTGGGAAAGATACAAGAAACTGATCAGGAGATGCCCTCTTGACATGCTCTCAGAGTGGTCTATCATAGGCGTGTTCTATGATGGTCTATCATAGGCGTGTTCATTGGACAGCTCTGTAGATGGATCACTCCACTTAAAGAAAACGCCTGCAGAAGCAAGAGAACTCATTGAGATGGTTGCAAATAACCAATTCATATACACTTCTGAAAGAAATCCTGTAAACCATGGGACCTCTCAGAATAAAGGAGTTCTTGAAGTTGACACTCTAAATGCCATATTGGCTCAGAACAAGATCTTGACCCAGCAAGTCAATATGATCTCTCAACATTTAATTGGAATACAAACTGCAGCTGGCAGTACCCAAAAAGTATCTCCTGATGTAGATGCTTATGATCCTGATCAACCCACCATGGAGGAGGTGAATTACATGGGAGAACCCTATGGAAACACCTACAATACTTCATGGAGGAATCATCCTAACCTTTCATAGAAGGATCAACAGAAGCCTCAGCAAGGCTTCAACAATAATCAAGGTGGAAGGAACCAGAGTAGGTTCAATAATAGACCACCATTCTCAACTTCTCAAGGGAATATAGAAACCTCTAAGCAGAGCCTTTCTGACTTAGTGACTCTGGTTTCCGGCCTCACTAAGACCACTCATAGTTTCATGAATGAAACAAGATTCTCCATTAGAAACTTGGAGGTACAAGTTGGTCAACTGAGCAAGAGGATTCCTGAGACTCCTTCTGACACTCTTCCAAGCAACACTAAGGTGAACCCAAGAGAAGAATGCAAGGCCATCACCTCTGAGGCTGAGGCCAAATCTAGAGAGAACGGGGTGGCATTGAACACTAGTGAATAACATATCACTGAGCGTTCAACGCCTAATCTGGCAGCAAGCCTGGCGCTGAACGCCAGTGAGGACCCCCTCACTGGGTATTCAATGCCCATCCTAGCATCAGAGCTAGCGTTGAACGCCAGCCAGGAAGCACTGGCTGGGCATTCAACGCCTAAACATGCAGGAACCCCTTACTGGGCGTTCAACGCCCAAACAGGCAGGCATTCTAGCACTGAACCCCAGTGAGGAACCCTTTACTAGGCGTTCAACGCCCACACAACCAGGGAAGCTGGTGTTGAATGCCAGCAAGGATATCCCTACTGGGCGTTCAATGCCCAAAAGGATACAGGAACTGGTGTTTAACACTAGTAAGAGTGTACAGTAAGGGCGTTCAATGCCTAAAGAGCTAACAGAGCTGGCGTTGAACGCCAGTAAAAGCACACCCTCTGAATGCTCAATTCCTACTCAAGAAACCCTTATCCCAGAACCAAAAGAAGCCAAGGCTCATATAAAGACCACAGAGGTTCCTTTGCATGTACTTCTGCAATGCATGAGTTCTGATGAATATTCATCCTCTTATGAGGATGAAGACCCTAGTGAAGAGCAAGTTGCTCGATACCTAGGAGCTCTCATGAAGCTGAATGCCAAGTTATTTAGTACAAAGCCTCTGAAGGAAGAACCTCCATTGCTTTCCAAAGAATTCCAAACTTTGGTTTAGCAGAAGCTACCTCAGAAGCTTCCAGATCTTGGATACTTTCTAATTTCTTGCACCATAGGCACCATGACCTTTGAAAAGGCTCTGTGTGACCTAGGGTCAAGTATAAACCTCATGCTAGTCTCTGTAATGGAGAAGTTGGGAATCCTTGAGGTACAAGCTACAAACATCTCATTAGAGATGGCAGACAAGACAATGAAGAAGCCATATAGCTTAGTAGAGGATGTCTTGGTCAAGGTTGAAGATCACTACATCCTTGCAAACTTCATAGTCTTGGATATTGGAGAGGATGAGGATGACTCTATCATCCTTGGAAGACCATTCCTAGCCACTGCCAACCCTATCATTGATGTGGCTAAGGGAGAACTGACTTTACAACTAGGGGAGGATCACATCTTGTCCAAGATGCCTCATCCCAATTCTTCCTCTAAAAGAGAGATAACTGTGCAACACCTGGTATTTCAACCCTCTCTTTCTATGCAGTGCTTTACATATCCACCAAATATCAATTCTATGTTTGGTGTTGGGCAGCCATCCACAAGCTCTAAGCACAAAGGTACTAAGAAGAAAGTACCTAAAGGCTGGAAGGATAAGAAAGTTCTAATTGAAGTTCTCTCACCTGGCATGAGAGTTGTCTTCACTAAGAAACCAGTCATACCATATATAGTGAGTTGTACCCTGTCTCTAGAGCATATGGAGCTCATCCATTAGAAGACAGGAAGAAATTTCACTATAATGGGCAAAAATCTGAGCCCATTCGCACCTCCGTAAGGAGCTAACTGTCAAGCTAATGACGATAATGAAGCGCTTGTTGGGAGGCAACCCAACCTTAATTAATTATCTTATTTTTATTTTTATTTTGTTTTTCTTTCAGTTATTTTTACTGTCATGATTGATGAGCGGATAATTTATACGCTTTTTGGCATTGTTTTTACATAGTTTTCAGCATAATTTAGTTAGTTTTTAGTATATTTTTATTAGTTTTTAAATAAAAATCACATTTCTGGAATTTACTATGAGTTTGTGTATTTTTCTATGATTTCAGGTATTTTCTGACTGAAATTGAGGGACTTGAGCAAAAATCAGATTCAGAGTTGAAGAAGGACTGCAGATGCTGCTGGATTCTGACCTCCCTACACTCAAAGTAGATTTTCTGGAGCTACAGAACTCCATATGGCGCGCTCTCAATTGCGTTGGAAATTAGATATCCAGAACTTTCCAGCAATATATAATAGTCCATACTTTGTTTGAGTTTAGATGACGTAAACTGGCGTTCAACGCCAGTTCCATGCTGCATTCTGGAGTTAAACGCCAGAAACAGGTTGCAAAGTGGAGTTAAACGTCAGAAACAGGTTACAAACTAGCGTTCAACTCCAAGAGAAGCCTCTACACGTGTAAAGCTCAATGCTCAGCCCAAGCACACACCAAGTGGGCCCCGGAAGTAGATTTCTGCATCATTTACTCATTTCTGTAAACCCTAGTAACTAGTTTAGCATAAATAGGACTTTTTACTATTGTATTTACATCTTTGGATCATCTTTGGATTATCTTTTGATCCTTTGATCATGTTAAGGGGGCTAGCCTCTCGGCCATGCCTGGACCTTCATCACTTATGTATTTTCAACAGTAGAGTTTCTACACACCATAGATTAAGGTATGGAGCTCTGCTGTTCTTCATGAATTAATATAAAGTACTATTGTTTTTCTATTCAATTCAAGCTTATTCCGATTCTAAGATATTCATTCGCACCTCAATATGAATGTGATGATCGTGACAGTCATCATCATTCCCAACCTATGAACGCGTGCCTGACAACCACTTCCGTTCTACCTTAGATTGAATGAGTATCTCTGGGATTCCTTAATCAGAATATTTGTGGTATAAGTTAGAATCCATGAACGGCCATTCTTGAGATTCGGAAAGTCTAAACCTTGTCTGTGGTATTCCGAGTAGGATCTGGGAAGGGATGGTTGCGACGAGCTTCAAACTCGCGAGTGCTGGGCGTAGTGACAGACGCAAAAGGATCAATGGATCCTATTCCAGTATGATCGAGAACCGACAGATGATTAGCCATGCAGTGACAGCACATTGGACCATTTTCACTGAGAGGACAGGATGTAGCCATTGACAACGGTGATGCCTAACATACAGCTTGCCATAGAAAGGAGTATGAATGATTGGATGAAGACAATAGGAAAGCAGAGGTTCAGGAGGAACAAGCATCTTCATACGCTTATCTGAAACTCTCACCAATGAATTACATAAGTATCTCTATCTTTAATTTACATTTTATTTATCTTTTAATTATTAAATCTCTATAATCAATTGAATCCGCCTGACTAAGATTTACAAGGTGACCATAGCTTGCTTCAAGCCGACAATCTTCGTGGGATCGACCCTTACTCACGTAAGGTTTATTACTTGGATGACCCAGTGCACTTGCTGGTTAGTTGTGCGAAGTTGTGACAAAGAACTAAGATTATGAACGTGCGTATTGAGTTTTTAGCGCCGTTACCAAGGAATGGAACCGTCACGATTTCTGCACACCAAGTTTTTGGCGCCGTTGCCGGGGATTGTTCGAGTTTGGACAACTGACGGTTCATCTTGTTGCTCAGATTAGGTAATTTTATTTTATTTTTATGCTTTTTATTTCTTATTTTCGAAAATAATACAAAAAAAATTTACAAAATCATAAAATCAAAAATAATTTGATGTTTCTTGTTTGAGTCTAGTGTATAATTGTAAGTTTGGTGTCAATTGCATGCTTTTAACTTTTCTTAAGTTTTTGAAGAACACATGCATTGAGTTTCTTTCTTGTTCTTCATGATCTTCAAGTTGTTCTTGACAAGTCTTCTTGTTTGATCTTCATATTTTCTTGTTTTGTGTCTTTTGTTATTTTTCATATCCATTTTTGCATTCATAGTGTCTAAACATGAAAAATCTCAAAGTTTGGTGTCTTGCATATTTTTCTTTTCTTAAAAAAATTTTCAAAAATAAGTTCTTGGTGTTCATCTTAACATTCAAAGTATTCTTGGTGTTCATCTTGACATTCATAGTGTTCTTGCATGCATCATGTGTTTTGATTCATAATCTTCATGTTTTGAGTCGTTTTGTTGTTTTTCTCTTTCATCATTAAAAATTCAAAAATAAAAAAAAATATCTTCTCCTTTTTCTTCTCATCAAATTCGAAAATTTGAGTTGACTTTTTCAAAAAATTTTTAAAATCTTGTTATTTCTTATGAGTCAAATCAAATTTTCAATTTAAAAATCCTATCTTTTTCAAATCTTTTTCAAAAAATCAAATCTTTTTCATTTTTCTTTTATGATTTTCGAAAACTTCAAATTGATTTTCAAAATCTTTTTCTTTCATATTTTCAAAAATTAATGCTAACAATTAATATGATTGATTCAAAATTTTTAAGTTTGTTACTTGCCTAGTAAGAAAGGTTCAATCTTTAAACTTTAGACTCATATCTTTTTAGTTTCTTGTTAGTCAAGTAATCAACTTTAATTTCAAAATTAAATCTTTTAAATTTCTTTTTCAAATCTTTTTCAAAATAAGTTTCAATCACATCTTTTCAAAATCAATTTCAAAATCTTTTCTAACTTCTCTTCTAACCTCTTTTCTTTTCAAAAATTGATTTTTAAATCTTTTTCAAACTAATCCTATCTTTTTGTTTGATTCTTATCTCTTTTCAAAACTACATAACTAATTCTATCTCTAATTTTCGAAAATCACCTTCATCTTTTTCAAAATTCCTTTTTAAATTATTGTTTTAAATTTAATTTAATTTGATTTAATTTTTACTTTCTTAATTTTCAAATTTTTAATTTTAATTCTAATTTAAAAACAAAAATACTTTTATTTTATTTTATCTAATTTTCGAAAATTCTTCTCCCTCACCTCCTTCTATTTATTTATTTATTTACTAACACTTCTCTTCATCTAAGAATTCGAACCTACTCCTCACCCTTGTGTTTGGATTCTCCTTCTTCTATTCATATCTTCTTCTACTCACATAAAGGAATCTCTATACTGTGACATAGAGGATTCCATATTTTCTGTTCTCTTCTTTTTCATATGAGCAGGAACAAGGATAAGGACATTCTTGTTGAAGCTGATCCCGAACCTGAAAGAACTCTGAAGAGAAAGCTAAGGGAAGCTAAAGCACAACTCTCTGGAGAAAATCTGACAGAAATTTTCGAAAAAGAAGGAGACCTGGCCGAAAATAACAACAATGCAAGGAAGATGCTTGGTGACTTTACTGCACCTAATCCCAATTTACATGGAAGAAGCATCTCAATCCCTGCCATTGGATCAAACAATTGTGAGCTGAAAGCTCAATTAGTTTCTCTGATGCAACAGAATTGCAAGTTTTATGGACTTCCATCCGAAGATCCCTTTTAGTTCTTAACTGAATTCTTGCAGATCTGTGATACTGTTAAGACCAATGGGGTTGATCCCGAGGTCTACAGGCTTATGCTTTTCCCATTTGCTGTAAGAGATAGAACTAGAATATGGTTGGACTCTCAACCTAAAGACAGCCTGAACTCTTGGGATAAGCTGGTCACGGCTTTCTTAGCCAAGTTCTTTCCTCCTCAAAAGCTTAGCAAGCTTAGAATGGATGTTCAAACCTTCAGACAGAAGCAAGGTGAATCCCTCTATGAAGCTTAGGAGAGATACAAGGAACTGACCAAAAAGTGTCCTTCTGACATGCTTTCAAAATGGACCATCCTGGATATATTCTATGATGGTCTGTCTGAATTATCTAAAATGTCACTGGACCATTCTGCAGGTGGATCCATTCACTTAAAGAAAACGCTTGCAGAAGCTCAAGAACTCATTGACATGGTTGCAAATAACCAGTTCATGTACACTTCTGAAAGGAATCCTGTGAGTAATGGGACGCCTCAGAGGAAGAGAGTTCTTGAAATTGATACTCTGAATGCCATATTGGCTCAAAACAAAATATTGACTCAGCAAGTCAATATGATCTCTCAGAGTCTGAATGGATTGAAGGAATCATCCAACAGTACTAAAGAGGCATCTTTTGAAGAAGAAGCTTATGATCCTGAGAATCCTGCAATAGCAGAGGTGAATTACATGGGTGAAACCTATGGAAACACCTATAATCCCTCATGGAGAAATCATCCAAATTTTTCATGGAAGGATCAAAAAAAGCCTCAATAAGGCTTTAATAATGGTGGAAGAAACAGGTTTAGCAATAGCAGCCTTTTCCATCATTCACTCAGCAACAGACAGAGAATTCTTAGCAGAATCCATCTAGCTTAGTGATGAGCGGATAATTTGTACGCTTTTTGACATTGTTTTTAGTATGTTTTTAGTAGGATCTAGTTACTTTTAGGGATGTTTTCATTAGTTTTTATGTTAAATTCACATTTCTGGACTTTACTATGAGTTTGTGTGTTTTTTTGTGATTTCAGGTATTTTCTGGCTGAAATTGAGGGACTTGAGCAAAAATCAGATTCAGAGGTTGAAGAAGGACTGCTGATGCTGTTGGATTCTGACCTCCCTGCACTCAAAATGGATTTTCTAGAGCTACAGAATTTGAAATGGCGCGCTTCTAATTGCGTTGGAAAGTAGACATCCAGAGCTTTCCAGAAATGTATAATAGTCCATACTTTGCCCAAGTTTAGACGACGCAAACTGGCGTTCAACGCCAGCTCTCTGCCCAATTCTCCAGAAAGGGATCAAAAACCAGAGTTGAACGCCAGAAATGGATCAAAACCTGGCGTTCAACTCCACAAATGGCCTCTTCACGTGGAAAGTTAAAGCTCAGCCCAAGCACACACCAAGTGGGCCCCGGAAGTGGATTTATGCATCAATTACTTACTTCTGTAAACCCTAGTAGCTAGTTTATTATAAATAGGACCTCTTACTATTGTATGAGACATCTTTTGATCATTTTTAGATCTCTAGACCTCCATGGGAGGCTGGCCATTCGGCCATGCTTACCCTCTATTCACTTATGTATTTTCAACGGTAGAGTTTCTACACTCCATAGCTTAAGGTGTGGAGCTCTGCTGTTCCTCAAAGATTAATGCAAAGTACTACTGTTTTCTATTCAATTCATCTTATTTCGCTTCTAAGATATTTATTTGCACTTCAACCTGAATGTGATGAACGTGACAATCATCATCATTCCCTATGAACGCATGCCTGACAACCACTCCGTTCTACCTTCGACTGAATGAGTATCTCTTAGATCTCTTAATCAGAATCTTCGTGGTGTAAGCTAGAATGATGGCAGCATTCAAGAGAATCCGGAAAGTCTAAACCTTGTCTGTGGTATTCCGAGTAGGATTCAATGATTGAATGACTGTGACGAGCTTCAAACTCGCGATTGCTGGGCGTAGTGACAGAACGCAAAAGGATAGTAAATCCTATTCCAGCATGATCGAGAACCGACAGATGAATAGTCGTGCCGTGACAGGGTGTGTTGATCATTTTCACTGAGAGGATAAGATGAAACCATTGACAAGGGTGATGCCTCCAGACAATTAGCCATGCCATGACAGGGCATTTGGATCATTTTCCCGAGAGAAGACCGAAAGTAGCCATTGACAATGGTGATATATCACATAAAGCCAACCATGGAAAGGAGTAAGACTGATTGGATGAAGATAGCAGGAAAGCAGAGGTTCAGAGGAACGAAAGCATCTCTATTTACTTATCTGAAATTCTCACCAATGATTTACATAAGTATTTCTATCCTTATTTTATTATTTAATTTCGAAAACCGCATTACTATTTTATATCCGCCTGACTGAGATTTACAAGGTGACCATAGCTTGCTTCATACCAACAATCTCCGTGGGATTCGACCCTTACTCACATAAGGTATTACTTGGACGACCTAGTGCACTTGCTGGTTAGTTGTGCGAAGTTGTGAACCATGGTACTGGCATCATGTTTTTGCGCCATTACCAGGGAAAGAAAGAGCAATGAATTTTACATAATCAAAGTGTAGTCACAATTTCTGCGCACCAAGTTTTTGGCGCCGTTGCCGGGGATTGTTCGAGTATGGACAACTGACGGTTCATCTTGTTGCTCAGATTAGGTAATTTTCTTTTTGTTTTATTTTCAAAAAATTTTCAAAAATCTTTCAAAAATTTTTCTTTTGTTTTCGAAAAAAAAATGTTTTCAAAAATATATTTTCCTTCAGAATTTTTAAGAATGAATTCTAGTGTTTCATGAAGCATGTTGAAGCCTGGCTGGCTGTAAAGCCATGTCTAATACGACTGTAGGGCATGTCAGGCGTATTATGTCTGAGTTACATACTAAAGCTTGGCTGGCTATTAAGCCATGCCTGACCCTTTGATTGGAGCTTTAGACTAAAAAGCATAAGATTCCTAGAATTCATATTAAAGATTTTGAAATCCTTATTTTTATTTTTCAAATAATTTTTGAAAAAAAATACAAAAAAATCATAAAATCATAAAAATCAAAAATATTTTGTGTTTCTTGTTTGAGTCTTGAGTCATGTTATAATTTTGGTGTCAATTGCATGTGCATCTTGCATTTTTCGAAAATTCTCATGCATTCATAGTGTTCTTCATGATCTTCAAGTTGTTCTTGGTAAGTCTTCTTTTTTTATCTTTGCATTTGCATGTTTTGTGTCTTTTCTTGTTTTTCATATGCATTCTTGAATTCTTAGTGTCTAAGCATTAAAGAATTCTAAGTTTGGTGTCTTGCATGTTTTCCTTGCATTAAAAATTTTTCAAAAATATGTTCTTGGTGTTCATCTTGACATTCAAAGTGTTCTTGGTGTTCATCTTGACATTCATAGCATTCTTGCATGCATTCATTGTTTTAATCTAAAAATTTCATGCATTGCATCATTTTTTCTTGTTTTTCTCTCTCATCATTAAAAATTCAAAAATCAAAAAAATATCTTTCCCTTTTTCTCTCTTAAAATTTCGAAAATTAGATTTGACTTTTTCAAAAATTTTTAAAAAATCTAGTTGTTTTTATGAGTCAAATCAAATTTTCAATTAAAAATCTCATCTTTTTCAAAATCCTTTTCAAAAATCAAATCTTTTTCAAATTTCTTAGTTATTTTCGAAAATTCCAAAAATATTTTTCAAAAATCTTTTTCTTATTTTTATATCAAATTTTCGAAAATAACATAATCAATTAATGTTTTGATTCAAAAATTTCAAGTTTGTTACTTACTTGTTAAGAAAGATTCAAACTTTAAGTTCTAGAATCATATCTTGTGATTTCTTATGAATCAAGTCATTAATTGTGATTTTAAAAATCAAATCTTTTTCAAAAGCTAATTTCTATCATATCTTTTCAAAAATATCTTCTCATTATATCTTTTTCAAAAATTTGATTTCAAAATATCTTTTCTAACTTCCTAACTTCCTATCTTTTCAAAATTGATTTTCAAAATTTGTTTCAACTAACTAACTAACTTTTTGTTTGTTTCTTATCTTTTTCAAAACTACCTAACTAACTCTCTCTCTCTAATTTTCGAAAATATCTTCCCCCTTTTTTCAAAAATTTCTTTTTAATTAACTAATTATTTTTTTATTTGAATTTTCGAAAAACTACTAACCTTTTTCAAAACTATTTTTGAAAATCACTAACTCTTTTTCAAAAATTATTTTCGAAAATCCTTCTCCCTCATCTCCTTCTATTTATTTATTCATCTACTAACATTTCTCCCTCACCCACCAAAAATCCGAACCCTTTCTCTCTTTCTGAGTTCAGATTTTTCTCTTCTTCTTTTCTTCTACTAATAATAAGGAACCTCTTTACTGTGACATAGAGGATTCCCTCTTCTTTTCTTTTTCTCTTTTCTTTCTTATGAGCAGGGACAGAGAAAAAGGCATTCTTGTTGAAGCTGATCCAGAACCTGAAAGGACTCTGAAGAGGAAACTAAGAGAAGCTAAATTACAACAATCTAGAGACAACTTGATTGAAAATTTCGAACAAGTAAAATTTCGCTTGGTGACTTTACTGCACCTAATTCCAATTTACATGGAAGAAGCATCTCCATTCCTTCCATTGGAGCAAACAACTTTGAGCTGAAACCTCAATTAGTTTCTCTGATGCAGCAGAACTGCAAGTTTCATGGACTTCCATCTGAAGATCCTTTTCAGTTCTTAACTGAATTCTTACAGATATGTGATACTGTTAAGACTAATGGAGTAGATCCTGAAGTCTACAGGCTCATGCTTTTCCCGTTTGCTGTAAGAGACAGAGCTAGAATATGGAAACTATCAACCTAAAGACAGCCTGAACTCTTGGGATAAGCTGGTCACGGCTTTCTTAGCCAAGTTCTTTCCTCCTCAAAAGCTGAGCAAGCTTAGAGTGGATGTTCAAACCTTCAAACAGAAAGAAGGTGAATCCCTCTATGAAGCCTGGGAGAGATACTAAGGACTGACCAAAAAGTGTCCTACTGACATGCTTTCAGAATGGACCATCCTGGATATATTCTATGATGGTTTATCTGAGCTATCAAAGATATCATTGGATACCTCTGCAGGTGGATCCATTCACCTAAAGAAAACGCCTGCAGAAGCTCAAGAACTCATTGACATGGTTGCTAATAACCAGTTCATGTACACTTCTGAGAGGAATCCTGTGAGTAATGGGACGCCTATGAAGAAGGGAGTTCTTGAAGTTGATACTCTGAATGCCATATTGGCTCAGAACAAAATATTGACTCAGCAAGTCAATATGATTTCTCAGAGTCTGAATGGAATGCAAGCTGCATCCAACAGTACTCAAGAGGCATCTTCTGAAGAAGAAGCTTATGATCCTGAAAACCCTGCAATAGCAGAGGTAAATTACATGGGTGAACCTTATGGAAACACCTATAATTCATCATGGAGAAATCATCCAAATTTCTCATGGAAGGATCAAAAGCATCAACAAGGCTTTAATAATGGTGGAAGAAACAGGTTTAGCAATAGCAAGCCTTTTCCATCATCCACTCAGCAACAGACAGAGAATTCTGAGCAGAATCCATCTAGCTTAGCAAACTTAGTCTCTGATCTATCTAAGGTCAATGTGAGTTTCATGAATGAAACAAGGTCTTCCATTAGAAATTTGGAAGCACAAGTGTGCCAGTTGAGTCAAAGAATCACTGAAATCCCTCCTAGTACTCTCCCAAGCAATACAGAAGAGAATCCAAAAGGAGAGTGCAAGGCCATTGACATAACCAAAATGGCCGAACCCAATGAGGGAGAGGAGGACGTGAATCCCAAGGAGGAAGACCTCCTGGGACGTCCAGTGGTCAATAAGGAGCTTCCCTCTGAGGAACCAAAGGACTCTAAGGCTCATCTAGAGACCATAGAGATTCCATTGAACCTCCTTATGCCCTTCATGAGCTCTGATGAGTACTCCTCTTCTGAAGAGAATGAGGATGTTACTGAAGAGCAAACTGCCAAGTTTCTTGGTGCAATCATGAAGCTGAATGCCAAATTATTTGGTATTGAGACTTGAGAAGATGAACCTCCCTTGTTCACCAATGAACTAAGTGATCTGGATCAACTGACATTGCCTCAGAAGAAACAGGATCCTGGAAAGTTCATAATACCTTGTACCATAGGCACCATGACCTTTAAGGCTCTGTGTGACCTTGGTTCAGGAATAAACCTCATGCCCCTCTCTGTAATAGAGAAACTGGGAATCTATGGGGTGTAAGCTGCTAAAATCTCATTAGAGATGGCAGACAATTCAAGAAAACAGGCTTATGGACAAGTAGAGGACGTGTTAGTAAAGGTTGAAGGCCTTTACATCCCTGCTGATTTCATAGTCTTGGATACTGGAAAGGAAGAGGATGAATCCATCATCCTAGGAAGACCTTTCCTGGCCACAGCAAGAGCTGTGATTGATGTGGACAGAGGAGAATTGATCCTTCAATTAAATGAGGATAACCTTGTGTTTACAACTCAAGGATCTCTCTCTGCATCCATGGAGAGGAAGCATAAAAAGCTTCTCTAAAAGCAGAGTCAAACAAAGCCCCCACAGTCAAACTCTAAGTTTGGTGTTGGGAGGCCACAACCAAACTCTAAGTTTGGTGTTAAACTCCCATATCCAAACTCTAAGTTTGGTGTTGGAGAGTCTCAACAAAGCTCTGCACATCTGTGAGGCTCCATGAGAGCCCACTGTCAAGCTACTGACATTAAAGAAGCGCTTGTTGGAAGGCAACCCAATTTTTATCTAACTATATATTTCTTAGTTATATGTCTTTATAGGTTCATGATCATGTGGAGACACAAAATAAATATAAAAATTGAAAACGGAATCAAAAACAGCAGAAGAAAAATCACACCCTGGAGGAAGCATCTACCTGGCGTTCAACGCCAGAACAGAGCATGGTTCTGGCGCTGAACGCCCAAAATGGGCAACATCCTGGCGTTCAACGCCAGAAATGGCAACAAATGGGCGTTGAATGCCCAAAATGGGCACCAACCTGGCGCTGAACGCCCAGAGTTGTGTGCAAGGACATTTTGCATGCCTAAATTGGTGCAGGAATGTAAATGCCTTGACACCTCAAGATCTGTGGACCCCACAGAATCATCTCAGGATCTGTGGACCCACAGGATCATCTCAGGATCTATGAATCTCACAGGATCCCCACCCACCTCACCCTCTATCTCGCCATTCATGACCATCCCTTCTGTTTTCCATCCACCACTCACATCCATACACACATCCCTCCATCTCCTCCATATCTTCTTCTTCTTCTATTCCTTCTTCTTTTGCTCGAGGGCGAGCAACATTCTAAGTTTGGTGTGGTAAAAGCATAAGCTTTTTTGTTTTTTCATTACCATTGATGACACCTAAACCTCTAAAAGAGGGGAAGGGAAGACAAAGGCTTCCACCTTCGAGTCATGGGAGATGGAAAGATTCATCTCAAGGGTCTATAGCTCAGTGGTAGAACATGTGGCTGCAAATCAAGAAATCCCTGAGATACCTCAGGGGATGCACTTCCCTCCACATAAATATTAGGAGCAAATCAACACCTCCCTAGGAGAATTAAGTTCCAACATGGGACAATTAAGGGTGGAACATCAAGAGCACTCCATCATCCTTCATGAAATAAGAGAAGATCAAAAAAGCAATGAGCGAGGAGCAACAAAGACAAGGAAGAGACATAGAAGAGCTCAAGGACATCATTGGTTCCTCAAGAAGGAAACGCCACCATCACTAAGGTGGATTCATTCCTTGTTCTTATTTCTTCTGTTTTTCGTTTTCTATGTTATGTGCTTATCTGTGTTTGTGTCTTCATTACATGATCATTAGTAGTTAGTAACTATGTCTTAAAAGTTATGAATGTCCTATGAATCCATCACCTCTCTTAAATGAAAAATGTTTTAATTCAAAAGAACAAGAAGTACATGAGTTTCGAATTTATCCTTGAACTTAGTTTAATTATATTGATGTGGTGACAATGCTTCTTGTTTTCTGAATGTATGCTTAAACAGTGCATATGTCTTTTGAAGTTGTTGTTTAAGAATGTTAAATATGTTGGCTCTTGAAAGAATGATGACTAGGAGACATGTTATTTGATAATCTGAAAAATCATAAAAATGATTCTTGAAGCAAGAAAAAGCAGCAAAAAATAAAGCTTGCAGAAAAAAAAATAAATAGGCGAAAAAAAATAGAAAGAAAAAGAAAAAAGCAAGCAGAAAAAGCCAAAAGCTCTTAAAACCAAGAGGCAAGAGCAAAAAGCCAATAGCCCTTAAAACCAAAAGGTAAGGGTAAATAAAAAGGATCCAAGGCTTTGAGCATCAGTGGATTGGAGGGCCTAAAGGAATAAAATCTTGGCCTAAGCGGCTAAACCAAGCTGTCCCTAACCATGTGCTTGTGGCGTGAAGGTGTCAAGTGAAAACTTGAGACTGAGCAGTTAAAATCAAGGTCCAAAGCAAAAAAAGAGTGTGCTTAAGAACCCTGGACACCTCTAATTGGGGACTTTAGCAAAGCTGAGTCATAATCTGAAAAGGTTCACCCAGTTATGTGTCTGTGGCATTTATGTATCCGGTGGTAATACTGGAAAATAAAGTGCTTAGGGCCACGGCCAAGACTCATAAAGTAGCTGTGTTCAAGAATCAACATACTGAACTAGGAGAATCAATAACACTATCTGAACTCTGAGTTCCTATAGATGCCAATCATTCTGAACTTCAATGGATAAAGTGAGATGTCAAAACTATTCAAGAGGCAAAAAGCTACAAGTCCCGCTCATATGATTGGAGCTAAGTTTCATTGATATTTTGAAATTTATAGTATATTTTCTTCTTTTTATCCTATTTGATTTTAAGTTGCTTAGGGACAAGCAACAATTTAAGTTTGGTGTTGTGATGAGCGGATAATTTATACACTTTTTGGCATTGTTTTTACATAGTTTTCAATATAATTTAGTTAGTTTTTAGTATATTTTTATTAGTTTTTAAATAAAAATCACATTTCTAGACTTTACTATGAGTTTGTGTGTTTTTCTGTGATTTCAGGTATTTTCTGGCTGAAGTTGAGGGACTTGAGCAAAAATCAGATTCAGAGGTTGGAGAAGGACTGCAGATGCTGCTGGATTCTGACCTCCCTGCACTCAAAGTGGATTTTCTGGAGCTACAAAACTCCAAATGGTGCGCTCTCAATTGCATTGGACAGTAGACATCCAGGGCTTTCCAGCAATATATAATAGTTCATATTTTTTCCGAGTTTAGACGACGCAAACTGGCGTTCAATGCTAGTTCCATGCTGCATTCTGGAGTTAAACGCCAGAAATAGGTTGCAAAGTGGAGTTAAACGCCAGAAACAGGTTACAAACTAGCGTTCAACTCCAAGAAAAGCCTCTACACGTGTAAAGCTCAATACTCAGCCCAAGCACACACCAAGTGGGCCCCAGAAGTGGATTTCTGCATCATTTACTCATTTCTGTAAACCCTAGTAACTAGTTTAGCATAAATAGGACTTTTTACTATTGTATTTATATATTTGGATCATCTTTGGATTATCTTTTGATCCTTTGATCATGTTAAGGGGGCTGGCCTCTCGGCCATGCCTGGACCTTCATCACTTATGTATTTTCAACAGTAGAGTTTCTACACACCATAGATTAAGGTGTGGAGCTCTGCTGTTCTTCATGAATTAATACAAAGTACTATTGTTTTTCTATTCAATTCAAGCTTATTCCGATTCTAAGATATTCATTCGCACCTCAATATGAATGTGATGATCGTGACAGTCATCATCATTCCCAACCTATGAACGCGTGCCTAACAACCACTTCCGTTCTACCTTAGATTGAATGAGTATCTCTGGGATTCCTTAATCAGAATCTTTGTGGTATAAGTTAGAATCCATGGACGGCCATTCTTGAGATCTGGAAAGTCTAAACCTTGTCTGTGGTATTCCGAGTAGGATCTGGGAAGGGATGGCTACGATGAGCTTCAAACTCGCGAGTGCTGGGCATAGTGACAGACGCAAAAGGATCAATGGATCCTATTCCAGTATGATCGAGAACCGACAGATGATTAGCCATGCAGTGACAGCGCATTAGACCATTTTCACTGAGAGGATACGATGTAGCCATTGACAACGGTGATGCCTAACATACAGCTTGCCATAGAAAGGAGTACGAATGATTGGATGAAGACAATAGGAAAGCAGAGGTTCAGGAGGAACAAGCATCTTCATACGCTTATCTGAAACTCTCACCAATGAATTACATAAGTATCTCTATCTTTAATTTATGTTTTATTTATCTTTTAATTATTAAATCCCCATAATCCATTGAATCTGCCTGACTGAGATTTACAAGGTGACCATAGCTTGCTTCAAGCCAACAATCTCCGTGGGATCGACCCTTACTCACGTAAGGTTTATTACTTGGACGACCCAGTGCACTTGCTGGTTAGTTGTGCGAAGTTGTGACAAAGAACTAAGATTATGAACATGCGTATTGAGTTTTTAGCGCCGTTACCAAGGAATGGAACCGTCACGATTTCTGCGCACCAATGATCATATGCAATAGTCAGAACAGAGACAGAATTTTTCAAGCAGTGAAAACAGAACACTCTAGATGGAGTGTTATTAAAAGTTGAATACCAGCCAGGGGGCAGACCTTGGGTGTTCAAACGCCAATGCAGAGGGCAAAGAATTTGAATTCCCTAGCCTTTCAGGACCAGTGGGTCCCACAGCATCTTCACCTACCATACTTACTTTCACACTTTTCCATACACACTTCCCTATAAACCATAGCCCAATCACATCCATATCACTTCCCCAAAACCATCATAACACCCACCAAGCCCCTCCCACTTCAAAAAATCAAATTTCCCACCCAAAACCCAACCCATGGCCGAACCCTAACCTATCCCACTTCCTATAAATACCACTCTTCATACCCTTTCATACACACACATCTCATATACACTCATAAGCCCCACGCCGAGCTCTCTCTCTTGCTCTATCTTCCTCTATTTTTTTTCTACTCCATTCTTCGCTTTTCTTTATTTTTGCTCGAGGACAAGTAAATTTTTAAGTTTGGTGTTGGAAAAGCCTAGCTTTTTTCTTTTTATTACCATTCGTGGCATCCAAAGTTGGAGAACCCTCTAGAAAGAAGAAAGGAATGGCAGTAGCCACCTCCTCTGAATCTTGGGAGATGGAGACATTCATCACCAAAGCCCACTAAGACCACTTCTATGAAGTAGTGGCAGAGAAGAAAGTGATCCCTGAGGTACCTTTCAAGCTCAAGAAGAATGAGTATTCGGAGATCAAAAGAAAGATCCGGAGAAGAGGTTGGGAAGTCCTAACCAATCCCATTCAAGATGTTGGGATTCTAATGGTGCAAGAGTTCTATGCTAATGCATGGGTTACTAAAAACCATGACACTAGTGTAAACCCAGATCCAAGGAATTAGATCACCATGGTCCGAGGGAGAATCTTAGATTTTAGCCCGGAAAGTGTGAGGTTAGCGTTCAACTTGCCTTTGATGCATGGGGACCCACATCCTTACACTAGGAGAGTCAACTTTGATCAATGATTGGATCAGGTGCTCTCATATATCTGCATGGAAGGAGTACAGTGGAAAAGGGATTCCCAAGGCAAGCCCATTCAACTAAGAAGGCTTGACCTCAAGCACATAGCTAGAGGATGGTTGCAATTCATCCAACGTTCCATCATCCCTACTAGCAATCGGTCAGAAGTGATTGTTGACAGAGCCATCATGATCCATTGCATCATGATTGGAAGTGAGGTGGAAGTACATAAGGTGATTCCTCAAAAATTGTACAAGATAGCTAAGAAGCCTTCCACTAATGTAAGGTTGGCATTCGCACACCTCATCTGCCTTCTATGCAATTTAACTGGAATTGTCATAGAAGGTTATATCTCCATTGGGGAGGACAAGCCCATTACTAAGAAGAGGATAGAGCAAACAAGAGAGCATGCACAAGAGCCTGTGTAGCCGCCTCAGCATGAGATCCCTGAGATGCCTCAAGGGATGTATTTTCCTCCTCAAAGCTATTGGGATCAATGACAGAGTTCTCTTGGACAAATGAGTAATAACATGGAGCAATTGAGTGTGGAGCATCAAGAGCATTCCACCACCCTCAATGAAATAAAAGAACACTAAAGAGCCATAAGGGAAGAACAAAGGGCTATGAGGGAAGAACAATAAAGGCAAAGGAATGACATTGAAGAGATCAAGCATCACATTGGATCCTCAAGGAGGAGTACTAGCCGCCACCATTAAAGGTGGAGACGTTCTCTTTATCTCCTTTCCTGTTGTATTTTTCTGTTTTCTGTTATGTTTTATCTGTTCTCTTGTTCTTGTTGCATGATCATTTGCATTGATGTATTAAAGTTGCAAAATCTTCCATATATCTCTCACCATGCTTAAAAATAAAAATTTTATTTGAAAAGAATTGAGAGATACATGATTTTCAAGTTTAAAATAAGAAGGTTCAATTATTTTAATATGGTGGCATTCCTTTTATTTTCTGAATGTATGAATAAACAATGCATATTTGAAGTTGGATTTTAGAATGTTGGCTCTTGAAAAAATGATGAAAAAGGAAAAGTATTATTGGTAATCTGAAAAATATAAATGAATTGATTCTTGAAGCAAGACAAAGCTTGCAAGTGAAAAAAAAAAGAGAAAAAAAAGGTGGCAAAAAATAAATAAATAAATAGAAAAAAAAGAGAGAAAAAGCAAGCAGAAAAAGCCAATAGCTCTTTAAACCAAAAGACAAGAGCAAAAAGCCAGTAACCCTTTAAACCAAAAGGAAAGGGTAAAAGGGATCTAAGGCTTTGAGTATCAGTGGAAAGGAGGGCCTAAAGGAATAAAATCCTTACCTAAGCGGCTCAACCAAGCTGTCCCTAACCATGTGCTTGTGGCGTGAAGGTGTCAAGTGAAAAGCTTGAGACTGAGCGGTTAAAGTCGTGATCCAAAGCAAAAAGAGTGTGCTTAAGAACTCTGGACACCTATATCCGGGGATTCTAGCAAAGCTAAATCACAATCTGAAAGGGTTCACCCAGTTAAAGTGTCTGTGGCATTTATGTATCCGGTGGTAATACTGAGAAACAAAGTGCTTAGGGTCACGGCCAAGACTCTAAAAAGCTGTGTTCAAGAATAAAAAAGAACTAAACTAAGAGAGTCAATAATATCATCTGGATTCTAAATTCCTAAAGATACCAACCACTCTAAGTTTCAATGGATAGTGAGATGCAAAAACTATTCAGAAGCAAAAAGCTACTAAGTCCCGCTCATCTAATTGTAACTGAGCTTTACTGGAAACTCTGAGATTTATTGTATCTTAATTTTCTTTTTTTTATCCTACTGTATTTTTAGTTGCTTGAGGACAAGCAACACTTTAAGTTTGGTGTTGTGATGAGCGGATATTTTATATGCTTTTTGGCATCATTTTCATATAGTTTTTAGCATGTTTTGTTTAGTTTTTATAGTTTTTAGTGTTAAATTCACATTTTTGGATTCTACTATGATTTTGTGTGTTTTTGTACAATTTCATGTATTTTTTTGCTGAAATTGAGGAGCTGAAGCAAAAGTCTGATTCAGAGACTGAGAAAGCACTGCAGATGTTGTCTATATCTGACCTTCTTGCACTTGGAAGAGTTTTCTTGGGGCTACAGAGATCTAAATGGAGAATTCTTAATGGCTATGGAAAGCTGACTTCCCGATCTTTCCATCAATGTATAATAGTCTCTACTTTGCTTCAGATTAAAAGGCCCAAAACTGGTGTCCAACGCCAGCCTCCTGCCCCCTTTCAGGCATCCAGGGCCCAAGGAGAAGAGACCAGCGTCCAAGGGCCAAAAGAGGACCCCCTAGCTAGCATTCAATGCCCTAGAGACCTCATAGCACGTGGATTTCATCAAAGCTCAGCCCAAACACTCACCAAGTGGGCCCTAGAAATGGATTTTAGTACTAAAAAGACTGTTTTACCCTTACTAGTCATTTGTTTAGTATTTAAGGGATTAGATTTATATCAATCAGGGAGACTTACACATCATTTACCATAATTTCTTTTTTACCATTGTATTTTCTATCAGTATGAGTTTCTAAACCTCCTATGCTGAGGGGAGGAGCCCTACTGAGTCCTATGAATTAATAAAAGTATTACTGTTTCTCTTCGATGGGTGTTTAATTTAATTCTAAGATGTATACTCGTTCTTCAACATGGTGAATAGGATGATCAGTGACAATCAAGTCAGTTTATCATACTAGGACCGCGTGCCTGACAACCACCCATTTCTACTTGGGGCCGTGTTAATACGTGACTAGAAAGCGCAAATCGCCAGCTTGATTATACATCTCTCAGATGGCTAATCCACGACTTCGTTGGGACTTCTCGAGAGACCAGTTCAGCCGATTTACGGGGAGATTAGGGTTTCTGTGGTAGAGGCTAGAATCCAAAGGAGTAGCATTCTCTGATCCAAAAGATTCGACCTTGTTTGTGGCGTTATGAGTAGGATCGCCAAGAGAATGTACTGCTAGAGCTTCACCCTCATTCAGATTGGATGACCATGGCCAATGGCATTTGATCTGAAGCAAAGGAGATTGATGACCACGGCCAATGGTGTTGATCACATACAGCCTGCCATAGAAGAAATTAGTCACAAGCAAAGAGAACAGTAATACCAGAGTTAATTTAGAAAGGCAAAGCAACTCCAATCCTTAACCATATTCCTGTTACTGATTCCGTTCTAATTTACAGAGTATTTTATTTTATTCCTTTCATGGCAACTTCGTTTAGATCTCACAAATACAAATTAAGCCAACAACTTCTGATTCGCCTGACTAAGACCTGTAAGATAACCATAACTTGCTTCAAGCCACAATCCTCGTGGCATCGACCCTGACTCACTCAGGTATTACTTGGATGACCCAATGTACTTGCTGGTATAGCTGTACGAAGGTGTGGGGAATTGTGCACCAAATACCAATAAGAATATTTATTTATTGTGTTATTTGCTTATCTTTTTGTCATGGTAATTATTTTATCTATATTATATTTATCTATCTAGTAAATTAGTCTTAAATTTGCAAACTAAATTGCAAACTATGACACTACATAACTATGTCGTTTCTGGTCTTCGAAGGGTAAAGCTCGAGTATATTGCGAGGCTTATCAAATTACCTTTGAAGTTAATGAACCGATCATAACTAAATTCATAGAGAGATGACACCTAAATGCTCATACATTTTATATGGCATTCAAAGAATTCGCTATTAATTATACTATAGGGTAAAGTTCTAAATTGGTCTCCTACGTTTGGGTGTAATCCTGTCTTGGTCCCTAAGGTATAAAGTGTCCTAATTGAATCAAAAAAAGTTTCATTTAGCTTTAATATAGTCCCACTGTGAGGTCAAAGTTAAATAATTAACGAAATGTCCTACATGATAGTAGTACAAGAACAAGGTCGACAGTCTGAAAAACCAATAGATGCTTTAGAGGCCCAAAATCAACTGTGGATGTATGAATACATTTATTTATCATGTTTCTTATAATTTAAATGAAATATTTTTCTATAAAACTAAAGAGAATGATAAATAAATATATTGATGCATCTATGGTTAGTTTTATGCCACTAGAGCTTGTACTTATTCTCTAGATTATCGATCTTGTTCTTGTACTATCGTTATGTAGGACATTCTATTAATTATTTAACTTTGATCTCACGGTGGAACCACATTGAAGCTAAATAAAACTTTTTTGGATTCAAATAGAACACTTTAAACCTTAAGGACCGAAACAGGATTACGCCCAAACGTATAGGAACAATTTAGTACTTCACCCTATACTATATAAGATGTTGTGTAGTAAGTAGGACTTCCTATCAATGGGGTACAAGTAACGATTATGGGATGGGACTGACTGTTCCATGACTATTGCAAATTGTCCAAAAGTTTGATTCACATTGCCTATGTCCATGATAAACCCATATTTTATGTAGTATTTTGTGCTTAGTTTGAGTGATTTATTCAACCCATTACCCACTTATTCATATTAATTGCATGGTTTTACTTTCCCTTCCTTATTATGTGATGTATGTGAAAAACATGTTTCCTATGCTTTTAAATTAATTATTTTAATTACCTTTATTTCTATTCGATACCGTGATTAGTGTGTTGACTAGTTTCAGATCCTCTAAGGTAGGAATGACTTAAAGGATGGAAAGGAAACATACAAAAATGGAAGGAAAGCGCTAAACAGAGTTTCTGAAGAACTGGCATCCACGCGATCGCATGGGCGACGCGGACGCATGCCAAGCGCAAATCAACAGCAACGCGGCCGCATGACAGACGCGACCGCGCGCCTTAAGCAGAACACATATGACGCGGTGATGAGCGGATATTTTATACGCTTTTTGGGGTTAATTTCATATAGTTTTTAGTGTGTTTTAGTTAGTTTTTAGTTTATTTTCAGTAGTTTCTAGGCAAAATTCATATTTCTGGACTTTACTATGAGTTTGTGTGTTTTTCTGTGATTTCAGGTATTTTCTGGCTGAAATTGAGGGAGCTGAGCAAAAATCTGATTCAGGCTGAAAAAGGACTACTGATGCTGTTGGATTCTGACCTCCCTGCACTCAAAGTGGATTTTCTGGAGCTACAGAACTCCAAATGGTGCTCTTCCAATTGCGTTAGAAAGTAGACATCCAAGGCTTTCCAGCAATATATAATAGTTCATACTTTTCTCAAGGATAGATGACGTAAACTGGCGTTCAACGCCAGTTTCATGTTGCAGTCTGGCGTCCAGCGCCAGAAACAAGTTACAAGTTGGAGTTCAACGCTAGAAACAGGTTACAACCTGGCGTTGAATGCCCAAAACAGCCCAGGCACGTGAGAAGCTTAAGTCTCAGCCCCGGCACACACCAAATGGGCCCCAGAAGTGGATTTATGCGCTATCTATCATAGTTTACTCATTTTCTGTAAACCCAGGTTACTAGTTTAGTATTTAAACAACTTTTAGAGATTTATTTTGGATCTCATGACATTTTAGATCTGAACTTTGTACCTTTTAACGGCATGAGTCTCTAAACTCCATTGTTGGGGGTGAGGAGCTCTGCTGTGTCTCGATGAATTAATGCAAGTATTTCTGTTTTCCATTCAAACATGCGTGTTCCTATCTAAGATATCCATTCGCACTTCAATATGAATGTGATGAACGTGACAATCATCATCATTCCTCCACGAACGCGTGCCTGACAACCACTTACATTCCACCGTAGAATGAATGAATATCTCTTAGATCTCTTAATCAGAATCTTCGTGGTATAAGCTAGATTGATGGCAGCATTCAAGAGAATCTGGAAAGTCTAAACCTTGTCTGTGGTATTCCGAGTAGGATTCAGGGATTGAATGACTGTGACGAGCTTCAAACTCGCGAGTGCTGGGCGTAGTGACAGACGCAAAAGGATAGTAAATCCTATTCCGATACGATTGAGAACCTGCAGATGATTAGCCGTGCGGTGACAGCGCATCTGGACCCTTTTCACTGGAAGGATGGATGGTAGCCATTGACAACGGTGATCCACCAACACACAGCTTGCCATAGGAGGACGTGCGTGCGTGAATCAGAAAACAGAGGAAAGCAGAATTTCAAAAGACAAAGCATCTCCAAAACTCCAACATATTCTCCATCATTGCATACAAGTATAATTTGTGTTCTGCCCTTTTATTCCTTGCAATCAAATTTGATAAGTGAATTATTTTATTGTTTTCCTGACTAAGAGTTACAAGATAACCATATATTGCTTCAAGCCAACAATCTCCGTGGGATCGACCCTTACTCACGTAAGGTATTACTTGGACGACCCAGTGCACTTGCTGGTCAGTGGTACGAGTTGTAAAAAGAGTGATTTACAATTCGTGCACCAAGTTTTTGGCGCCGTTGCCGGGGATTGTTTGAGTTTGGACAACTGACAGTTTATTTTGTTGCTTAGATTAGGAAAAATTTTTCTTTTTGGTTTAGAGTATTTTATTATTTATACCTTGTTAAAACACTTTAAATTTATAGCTCAATTAGTTAGAGCGTGGTGCTTATGTTCTTAGTAATTGGCTATCCTATTTTCAAAATCTTTTTCAAAAATAATTTTTCTTTGAATAAATCTTGTGCCAAACTTTAAGTCTGGTGTTTTCTTGTTGATTTTTGTTTGTTTTTCGAAAATTTTAGTTTGGTTTCTAAAAATTTTAAGTTTGGTGTTCTTTCTTCATGTTCTTGTGTTCTTGTGAGTCTTCAAAGTGTTCTTGAGTTTCCTTGTGTCTTGATCTTAAAATTTTTAAGTTTGGTGTTCTTTGGTGTTTTCCCTCCAAAATTTTCGAAAACAACGAGTATTAGATCTAAAAATTTTAAATCTTGTACTATCTTATTGTTTTTCTCTCTCCTCTTTAAATCCAAAAATATCTTTTCTCTCTATTTTAAAGCAAATTTTCGAAATTTACCTTTAAAATTCAGATTTTTATTTCAAAATTTAAAACCTTTTTCAAAAATCATCATATCCTTTTCAAAACTTCCTAACCACTTTCTCTCTCCTCATTTTTTTCGAAAATCTTCACCTATTTTTATTTATTTTATTTTAATTTATTTTGTTTTCGAAATAAATAAATAATTAAATAAATAAAAATATTTTCTTCTATTTTACATCATCTCCCTTTCTCCATCATGGACCTAAGCGGAAATGAACAGTCCAGGAGGACTCTGGGGTCATATGCTAACCCCTCTACTGCTTCATATGGGAGTAGTATCTGCATACCCTCCATTGGAGTCAGTAGCTTTGAGTTGAATCCTCAGCTCATTATCATGGTGCAGCAAAGTTGCCAGTATTCCGGTCTTCCACAGGAAGAACCTACAGAGTTTCTGGCACTGTTTTTACAGATTGCTGACACAGTACATGATAAGGAAGTAGATCAGGATGTCTACAGATTATTACTATTTCCATTTGCTGTAAAAGACCAAGCTAAAAGGTGGTTAAATAACCAACCTAAGGCTAGCATAAGGACATGGAAACAGCTGACAGAAAAATTCCTGAACCAATACTTTCCTCCAAAACGGATGACACAGCTAAGGCTGGACATCCAAGGCTTTAAACAAGGGGATAATGAATCTCTTTATGATGCCTGGGAGAGATACAGAGAGATGCTACGAAAATGCCCCTCTGAAATATTTTCAGAGTGGGTTCAGTTAGACATCTTCTATTTTGGGCTTACAGAAAGAGCTCAAATCTCTCTAGACTACTCAGCTGGTGGATCTATCCACATGAGAAAGACAATTGAAGAAGCTCAAGAGCTCATTAATACAGTTGCCAGAAATCAGCATCTGTACCTAAGCAGTGACCCTTCCATGAAAGAAGAGGTTAAAACAGTAACTGCTGAACTCAGTCCTGTAAAACAAGCTGCAGAATTCAATCAGCAACTGGACTTTCTAACAAAGCAGTTAGCCGAATTCAAGGATAGACTACAAGAGACAAAGATGGCTAACATAAATATGGAAGAACAATTGAAGCAAACAAAGCAGCAGCTGTCAAAACAAATAACAGAAGAATGCCAAGCAGTTCAATTAAGAAGTAGGAAGACATTAAATACCCCACCTCAAGGCAGCAAGAAGCCAAGAAATGAGCAAACCACCCAAAATCCACCTGAGGACAGGAAGAGCCCAGGGAAAAATAATTCTGGCGCTAAAACGCCAGAAATTGGGTGGAAGGCTGGCGCTGAACGCCCAGACCATGCTCAGGACTGGTGTTCAACGCCAGAAACAAGCAAGGATCTAGCGTTGAACGCCCAAAAGAAGCACAGTTCTGGCGTTTAGATGCCAGGAACAGATGAGGAGCTGGCGTCTAACGTCACTCCAGCTTCTAACTCTGGCACTCAATTGCCAGTGAGGGATCAGACACACACAAGTGCTGATGACAACCCATCTAAAAAGCCTTCTTCAACCACTTTTGTAGGAAATAAACCTACAGCAACTAAGGTTGAGGAATATAAAGCCAAGATACCTTATCCTCAAAAACTCCGCCAAGAGGAGCAGGATAAGCAATTTGCTCGCTTTGCAGATTATCTCAGGACTCTTGAAATAAAGATTCCATTTGCAGAAGCACTTGAGCAAATACCTTCTTATGCCAAGTTCATGAAAGAGATCTTGAGTCATGAGAAGGATTGGAGAGAAACTGAAAGAGTTCTCCTCACTGAAGAATGAAGTGCAGTCATTCTGAAAAGCTTTCCTGAAAAGCTTAAAGACCCTGGGAGTTTTCTGATACCATGCACATTAGAAGGTAATTGCACCAAGACAGCTTTATGTGATCTTGGGGTAAGCATCAACCTAATACCTGCATCCACTATCAGAAAGCTTGGTTTAACTGAAGAAGTTAAACCAACCCGGATATATCTCCAACTTGCTGATGGCTCCATTAAATACCCATCAGGCGTGATTGAAGACATGATTGTCAAAGTTGGGCCATTCGCCTTTCCCACTGACTTTGTAGTGCTGGAAATGGAGGAGCACAAGAGTGCTACTCTCATTGTAGGAAGACCCTTCCTAGCAACTGGACGAACTCTCATTGATGTCCAACAGGGGAAAATAACCCTGAGAGTCAATGATGATGAGTTTAAGTTGAATGCTGTCAAAGCCATGCAGCATCCAGACACATCAAAAGACTGCATGAAAGTTGATCTTATTGACTCTTTGGTAGAAGAGATCAACATGGCTGTGAGTCTCGAATCAGAGTTGGAAGACATCTTTAAAGATGTTCAGCCTGATTTGGAGGATTCAGAGGAAATGAAAGAGCCTCTGAAATTTCCTCTAGAAGAGGAAAAACCTCCTAAACCTGAGCTCAAACCATTATCACCATCTCTGAAATATGCATTTCTGGGAGAAGGTGACACTTTTCCAGTGATCATAAGCTCTGCTTTAAATCCACAGGAAGAGGAAGCACTTATTCAAGTGCTAAGGACACACAAGACAGCTCTTGGGTGGTCCATAGGTGACCTTAAGGGCATAAGCTCAGCGAGATGCATGCACAAAATCTTATTGGAGGATAATGCTAAACCAGTGGTTCAACCACAGAGGCGGCTAAATCCAGCCATGAAGGAAGTGGTGCAGAAAGAGGTCACCAAATTACTGGAGGCTAAGATTATTTATCCTATTTCTGACAGCCCCTGGGTGAGCCCTGTCCAAGTTGTCCCCAAAATGGGAGGCATGACAGTGGTTCATAATGAAAAGAATGAACTGGTTCCTACAAGAACAGTTACAGGATGGCGCATGTGTATTGACTACAGAAGGCTCAATACAGCCACCAGAAAGGATCATTTTCCTTTACCATTCATAGACCAGATGCTAGAAAGACTGGCAGGTCATGATTATTACTGCTTTTTGGATGGCTACTCAGGCTATAACCAGATTGCAGTAGATCTCCAGGATCAAGAGAAAACAGCATTCACATGTCCATCTGGAGTGTTTGCTTATAGAAGGATGCCATTTGGGCTGTGTAATGCGCTTGCAACCTTCCAGAGATGCATGCTCTCTATTTTCTCTGATATGGTGGAAAAATACCTGGAAGTCTTCATGGATGACTTCTCAGTATATGGAGACTCATTCAGCTCCTGTCTTGATCACCTGAAACTAGTTCTGAAAAGATGCCAAGAGACCAACCTGGTTTTAAACTGGGAAAAATGTCACTTTATGGTGACTGAAGGGATTGTCCTTGGGCATAAAATTTCAAACAAGAGAATAGAGGTGGATCAAGCAAAAATAGAGGTAATTGAAAAATTACCACCACCTGCCAATGTTAAGGCAATTAGAAGCTTTCTGGGGCATGCAGGATTCTATAGGAGGTTTATAAAGGATTTTTCAAAAATCGCAAAACCTCTGAGCAATCTGCTAGCTGCTGACACGCCATTTGTGTTTGACACAGAGTGTCTGCAGGCGTTGGAAATGCTGAAAGCCAAGCTGGTCACAGCACCAGTTATTTCTGCACCAGACTGGACATTACCATTTGAGCTAATGTGTGATGCCAGTGATCACGCCATTGGTGCAGTACTGGGGCAGAGGCATGACAAGCTTCTGCATGTCATTTATTATGCTAGCCGTGTTTTGAATGATGCCCAGAAAAATTACACAACCACAGAAAAAGAATTGCTTGCAGTGGTTTATGCCATTGACAAGTTTAGATCATACTTAGTAGGATCAAAAGTGATTGTGTACACAGATCATGCTGCTCTTAAATATCTACTCACAAAGCAGGATTCAAAACCCAGACTCATAAGATGGGTGTTGCTTCTGCAAGAGTTTGATATAGAAATAAGAGATAGAAAAGGGACAGAGAGCCAAGTGGCTGACCATCTGTCCCGGATAGAGCCAATAGAAGGGACGTCATTCCCCTCTCTTGAAATCTCTGAGACCTTTCCTGATGAGCATTTGTTTGCCATTCAGGAAACACCATGGTTTGCAGACATTGCAAACTACAAAGCTGCAAGGTTCATTCCCAAGGAGTACAGCAGGCAACAAAAGAAAAAATTAATTACTGATACAAAGTACTACTTGTGGGATGAACCCTATCTCTTTAAGTGATGTGCAGATGGCATAATCCGTAGGTGTGTGCCTAAAGAAGAAGCACAAAGGATCTTATGGCATTGCCATGGGTCACAATATGGAGGTCATTTCGGAGGTGAGCGAACAGCCACCAAGGTCCTCCAATGTGGCTTCTACTGGCCTACACTCTACAGAGATTCCCGAGAGTTTGTACGTAACTGTGACAGTTGCCAGAGAGCTGGTAATTTGCCTCACAGTTACGCCATGCCTCAACAAGGAATCTTGGAGATTGAGTTGTTTGATGTATGGGGTATTGATTTCATGGGGC
Organism: Arachis hypogaea; assembly: GCF_003086295.3. NCBI lineage: Eukaryota > Viridiplantae > Streptophyta > Magnoliopsida > Fabales > Fabaceae > Arachis > Arachis hypogaea. The sequence goes on along the minus strand of NC_092048.1, from coordinate 69,851,765 downwards.
CTTTTCCACCATCATACTCAAACACTTATATTCTGGTGGCAGTTGACTATGTATCAAAATGGGTTGAGGCCATTGCCACACCCACCAATGATACTAAAACAGTGCTGAAGTTCTTCCAGAAACATATATCCAGCAGGTTTGGTGTTCCCAGGGTACTAATCAGTGATGGGGGCACTCACTTCTGCAACAAACAGCTTGACTCTGCCATGGTCCGGTATGGGATTCGCCACAAGGTGGCGACTCCATATCATCCACAGACAAATAGGCAAGCTGAAGTCTCTAACAGAGAACTAAAAAGAATCCTGGAATGGACTGTAAGTACCCGTAGAAAGAATTGGGCATGAAGCTTGGATGATGCTCTGTGGGCTTACAGAACAGCATTCAAAACTCCTATAGGGACCTCTCCATACCAACTTGTGTATGGTAAGGCATGCCACCTGCCCGTGGAACTGGAACATAAAGCCTACTGGGCAACCAGATTCCTAAACTTTGATGCCAAATTAGCTGGAGAAAAAAGATTGCTCCAGCTAAATGAGCTAGAGGAATTCAGATTCACTACTTTCGAAAATGCCAAGCTTTATAAAGAGAAATAAAAAAGTGGCATGACAGAAAGCTATCATCTAGAATCTTTGAACCAGGACAAAAGGTTCTGTTGTTTAACTCTAGGCTCAGGCTATTCCCCGGGAAACTGAAGTCCCGGTGGAGGGGACCATATGTGATTACAAGTGTATCACCATATGGTTATGTGGAGCTTCAAGATATTGATTCTGATAAGAAGTTCATTGTTAATGGACAGAGAATCAAGCACTATCTTGAAGGCAATGTTGAGCAAGAGTGCTCAAGGCTGAGGCTAGATTAAAAACTCAGCAAGGTCCAGCTAAAGACAATAAAGAAGCGCTTGTTGGGAGGCAACCCAGCCATGGGGCATCACTTCCTCTAAGCATTTTGCCCTATTCTTGATTTTATTTGTTTATATAAAGTTCACTGATACTAAGGTAAAGAGTCAATTGTATAAGTTCACAGGGTTACAGAAGGATTCTGCACACAAAACAGAGAAAAAGAGCTCACTGGCAAGAAAACGCCAGTAATAGTCTGTTTTGGGCGTTCAACGCCCAAAAGAAGCATCCACTGGGCGTTGAACGCCAGTAAGGATAGCCATCTGGGCGTTAAACACCAGAAAGAAGCATCTTCTGGGCGTTGAACGCCAGAAAGAAGCTCCTTCTGGGCGTTTAACGCCAGATTTACAGCATCCTGGGCATTCAGAAAAACGCCCAGTGACAAAGGAGTTCCTGGTGTTCAACACCAGAAAGAAGCAACAGCTGGGCGTTGAACGCCCAGGAGAAGCAGCAGTTGGGCGTTGAACCCCCAAAACAAGCAGCGATTGGGCGTTCAAACGCCAGGATGGTGGGGAGGAGGTAAATTCGTTTTTTCTTCATATTTTTCATTTTAATCTTAATTTTCATGTTTCAATTCATGATTTCTTGCATAAACATGTTACAAACCCTGATTTCTAAAATCCCTAATTTCTAAAAACCCTTCTTTAAAAATATTAAATGTATCTTAATCCATAAGCACAAATCCTTTTTTTCAATCCAATTCAACTCTTTTTCAAAATTTTCAAAACAAATCTATCTCTTTTCATTCAAAAATCTTTTCAACTAATCAATATCTTTTTCAAATCTCCATATTATCTTTTTCAAAAATCCAATTTTATCTTTTTCAAATATCTTTCATATCTTTTTAATTTTAAATTATATCTTTTCTTATCATACTTATTTTTTTAAAATCATATCTTCTATCTTATCTTTCTCCCTATTATTGAAAACCCCCCTCCCTTTTAAAAACCCATTCGGCCTCCTTCCTCTCATCCACCATCCTACACTAGCTCTCCTTCTATCCCTCTCCTCTCTTTTCTTTTGCTTGAGGACAAGCAAACCTCTAAGTTTGGTGTGTTTATCCGTGATCACTAAACCATACCCACTAAGATCATGGCTCCTAAAGGAAAACAACCCACTCCAAGAGGCAAGAAAGAGAGTGTTCCAAAACCACTTTATAATCAAGGGAAGTTCTTAACTAAAGAATATTCAGACCATTATTACAAAATAATGGGTCTAAGATCAGTGATCCCGAAAGTTAGATTCGATCTGAAAGAAGACGAATATCTGGAGATCTAGGAGCAAATTCGAATCAGGAACTGGGAGATCCTAGCTAATCCTGAAATGAAAGTGGGAAGGAATATGGTCCAGGAGTTTTATGCTAATATGTGGCAAACAGACAAGCAAAGACTATCTGGATCTGCTCTCTATGACTATCGGACCTTGGTCAGAGGAAAGATTGTTCATACCCACCCTGACAAGATCAGGGAGATCTTAAAGCTACCTCAGCTGAAAGATGATCCAGACTCCTTCAATAGGAGAATGATGAGAACAGACAAGGGCCTGGATAAGATTCTAGAGGATATATGTATCCCTGGAGCCAGGTGGACCACCAGCACGAAGGGTGTCCCAAATCAACTCAAAAGAGAAGATCTCAAACCAGTCGCCAGAGGATGGCTGGACTTCATTGGGCATTCTCTGCTGCCCACTAGCAACCGTTCTGAAGTCACTATTAGAAGAGCAGTGATGATCCATTGCATCATGATGGGAAAAGAAGTGGAAGTTCATCAACTGATTTCAACTGAATTTTACAAAATTGCAAACAAAAATTCCAAAGATGCCAGGTTGGCTTATCCAAGCTTGATTTCTATGCTCTGCAAGGACGCTGGAGTAAGGATGGGAATAACTGAGTATATCTCAGTTGAGCGACCAATCACCAAAGCATCAATGGAAAACAACAAGCACATGATGACCCCATCAAGAAGAGAACATAGGAATTTCTCCTAGAAATCCCTCAATCTGAATACTGGGAGTATCTTGAAACATCCATTACCAAGATGCAAGAAGCTATGGAACAAATAAAGAAAGAACAGAAGGAACAAAGTAGCATTCTTTGCTATTTGCTTAAAGAACAGGAGGAGCAAGGGCGTGATTTAAGGGAATTGAAGCGCCAGAAATTATCTCTTGAAGGACCAAGCACCCCGCAGATTAGAGGAACCTCCACTTCCCAGAACAAAGGTTGTTAAATTCCAATCTTAGCCTTAACTCTGTGATAACTGTTTTTATTTTAGTTTTACCTTAGGAGTCATATAGTAGTAATTAGTATCTATATTTTTTATTTTATCTCCAATTAAGCTATAATTTAATTTTATTATCATCATTAAACATGAATAAAATAGAAGAATTTCTTTAGAATAAGAGGCAATATTTTTCGAGTTTTTAATAAGATAAATTCTAATTATTTACATGTGGTGGCAATGCTTTCTGTCTTCTGAATGAATGCTTGAACAGTGCATATGTCTTTTGAATTTGATGTTTAAGACTGTTAAATATGTTGGCTCTTGAAAGAATGATGAACATGAGACATGTTATTGATAATCTGAAAAATCATAAAAATGATTCTTGAAGTAAGAAAAAGCAGTGAATACAAAAGCTTGCAGAAAAAAAAATAGAGAAAGAAAAAGAAAAAGCAAGCAGAAAAAGCCAAAGCTCTTAAAACCAAAAGACAAGAGCAAAAAGCCAATAGCCCTTAAAACCAAAAGGCAAGGGTAATAAAAAGGACCCCAAGGCTTTGAGCATCAGTGGATAGGAGGGCCTAAAGGAATAAAATCCTGGCCTAAGCGGCTAAACCAAGCTGTCCCTAACCATGTGCTTGTGGCGTGAAGGTGTCAAGTGAAAACTTGAGACTGAGCGGTGTGTGATTAAGAACCCTGGACACCTCTAATTGGGGACTTTAGCGAAGCTGAGTCACAATCTGAAAAGGTTCACCCAATTATGTGTCTGTGGCATTTATGTATCCGGTGGTAATACTGGAAAACAAAGTGCTTAGGGCCACGGCCAAGACTCATAAAGTAGCTGTGTTCAAGAATCAACATACTGAACTAGGAGAATTAATATCACTATCTGAATTCTGAGTTCCTATAGATGCCAATCACTCTGAGCTTCAATGGATAAAGTGAGATGCCAAAACTGTTCAGAAGCAAAAAGCTACTAGTCCCGCTCATCTAATTAGAATCTGAGCTTCACTCAAAAACTCTGAGATATTATTTCTTCTTAAAATTATTTGTATTCTATTTTATTTATCTAGTTGCTTGAGGACAAGCAACAGTTTAAGTTTGGTGTTGTGATGAGCGGATATTTTATACGCTTTTTGGGGTTAATTTCATATAGTTTTTAGTGTGTTTTAGTTAGTTTTTAGTTTATTTTCAGTAGTTTCTAGGCAAAATTCATATTTCTGGACTTTACTATGAGTTTGTGTGTTTTTCTGTGATTTCAGGTATTTTCTGGCTGAAATTGAGGGAGCTGAGCAAAAATCTGATTCAGGCTGAAAAAGGACTGCTGATGCTGTTGGATTCTGACCTCCCTGCACTCAAAGTGGATTTTCTGGAGCTACAGAACTCCAAATGGCGTGCTTCCAATTGCGTTGGAAAGTAGACATCCAGGGCCTTCCAGCAATATATAATAGTCTATACTTTGCTCAACGATAGACAATGTAAACTGGCGTTCAATGCCAGTTCCATGTTGTAGTCTGGCGTCCAGCGCCAGAAACAAGTTACAAGTTGGAGTTCAACGCCAGAAACAGGTTACAACCTGGCGTTGAATGCCCAAAACAGCCCAGGCACATGAGAAGCTTAAGTCTCAGCCCCAGCACACACCAAGTGGGCCCCAGAAGTGGATTTCTGCGCTATCTATCATAGTTTACTCATTTTCTGTAAACCTAGGTTACTAGTTTAGTATTTAAACAACTTTTAGAGATTTATTTTGGATCTCATGACATTTTAGATCTGAACTTTGTACCTTTTAATGGCATGAGTCTCTAAACTCCATTGTTGGGGGTGAGGAGCTCTGCTGTGTCTCGATGAATTAATGCAAGTATTTCTGTTTTCCATTCAAACATGCGTGTTCCTATCTAAGATATCCATTCGCACTTCAATATGAATGTGATGAACGTGACAATCATCATCATTCCTCCACGAACGCGTGCCTGACAACCACTTACGTTCCACCGTAGAATGAATGAATATCTCTTAGATCTCTTAATCAGAATCTTCGTGGTATAAGCTAGATTGATGGCAGCATTCAAGAGAATCCGGAAAGTCTAAACCTTGTCTGTGGTATTCCGAGTAGGATTCAGGGATTGAATGACTGTGACGAGCTTCAAACTTGCGAGTGCTGGGCGTAGTGACAGACGCAAAAGGATAGTAAATCCTATTCCGGTACGATTGAGAACCTGCAGATGATTAGCCGTGCGGTGACAGCGCATCTGGACCCTTTTCACTGGAAGGATGGATGGTAGCCATTGACAATGGTGATCCACCAACACACAGCTTGCCATAGGAGGACGTGCGTGCGTGAATCAGAAAACAGAGGAAAGCAGAATTTCAGAAGACAAAGCATCTCCAAAAATCCAACATATTCTCCATCATTGCATACAAGTATAATTTGTGTTCTGCCCTTTTATTCCTTGCAATCAAATTTGATAAGTGAATTATTTTATTGTTTTCCTGACTAAGAGTTACAAGATAACCATAGATTGCTTCAAGCCAACAATCTCCGTGGGATCGACCCTTACTCACGTAAGGTATTACTTGGACGACCCAGTGCACTTGCTGGTTAGTGGTACGAGTTGTAAAAAGTGTGATTTACAATTCGTGCACCACGTGGCCGCATGACCGACGCGACCGCGTGACAAGAAAAGCTCCGAATGACGCGACCGCGTGACCCACGCGGACGCGTGACAGAGGCCACGTACCAGAAATTGCAGAAAACGCTCATAGCGAATTCTGAAGCCCTTTTTGGCCCAAATCCAAGTCCAGAAGGCATAGACCAGAGGTTATAAAGTGGGGGAATGCATCCATTCATAAGCAGAGCTCGCCAATTTTTACTTTTCATGATTTAGATTTAGCTTTGAGAGAGGTTCTCTCCTCTCTCTTTAGGATTAGGATTTAGATTTATGATTTTTATTCGCTTTCAGGATTATCTCTTTTGATCAGGTTTAATATTCCGTTTATTTACTTTTGCAAGTTACTTTATAAATCCTTTCATGTTACAGATTACTCTTTTATTAATTTATTTGAGGTATTTCAGTTTAATATTGATTTCTTTTATTTATGCTATTATTGCTTTTACTCTGAAGACATTTTTATTCCAGTAGATCTATTTCCCCTTTTGGTTTTGGTTAAGAAATCAGTAACTCAGGAGTTGTCAAACTCAAACATGATTGATAATTGTTATCTTGTTAATTGAATTGAACTTCAATAATCCCAATCTTTTCTTAGGAAATAAATAGGATCCGAAGATCAAACCAATTAATCCCTTGACCTTCCTTTATATTAGTAAAGGCTAACGAAGTGGAATTACGATTCAATTATTATCATCATTGATAAGGATAGCCAGGATAGGACCTCTAATTTCTCATACCTTGCCAAAAGTTTGCTTTACAGTATTTATTTATTTTTAATTGTCATTTAAATTATTTGTCATATTTGTTCCTCATTCTTGAAACCCCAAATTTACAATCTCCATAACCAATAATAAGAACATACTTCCCTGCAGTTCCTTGAGAAGACGACCCGAGGTTTGAATACTTCGGTTATCAATTTTTAAGGGGTTTATTACTTGTGACAACCAAAATGTTTGTACGAAGGGATTTTTGTTGGTTTAGAAACTATATCTACAACGTGACTATTTTATTAAAATTCTTTACTGGCAAAAATCTTGTTCGTCAGTCCACTCAACTAGCTTGATCTTCTTAGATTAAATTAACTGGAAATGACAAATTAAGATGCAGCAATTTCTGGACAGTGTGCAACAGGATTCGCACCGAAGCTTCCTTCACCTGGTCACATTCTATAAATTACTATAGCATTTAATACTCTATCATACAGAGCTCTACGCCTAAATCATAAATAAAAAATGGTAAAGCATTATGACATTTAAAAAGCACAATATACATACATAATGTTCAAAAGATAATAATATAATTAGGAGCCTGTGATGGAAAGATAAACAAAATGACGACCATTATCACATATGAAGCGTCAAAGACAGAAAACATTGAAATATAGAAACAAATACATATATATGATCTAGATAAGATACATAAATAGTACTAGTCTCGATCTGCGAAGATAATGCCGGCTAGAATATTACAAATCCAAAATGTACAAAATATATCCTGTTTCTCCAAAATAAAACCTCTAAGAGGAAATACAATATAATATACAAAAGCGGATAAAAGTACCATATAAAAAAAAATAAACTTCAAAAGTAAAATCTTCTTCGCTTTGCCAAAAGGAATCCTACACACTCATCGAGGTGCGTCACGCCCTGTATCTGAAAAACAGAAATTTCTATAACAGGTGAGAACCCGAAGGTTCCAAGTAGGGTAATAGATCCAAATGGAGATTATGTAAAACTACATAAACCTACTAAGCAATCCTAGTCTCCAAACCCACAAAGTTCAAACCGAGGGTTCTTTCTAATCCAAATAGGGTCATATACTAAATCTCATCTCTTCCTAACACCTATAAGCATCTTTAATTTCTAATATCATAGTTGATCAGTATTCAGTATTCAATTGAGTAGTAACAAACATAATTAGTGATCAATGCAAATCAAACATAATTAGAAATCAACTATAGCAAGTAATACAATTAGCACTTAACAGGATATTTAGATAGGAAAACTAGATACAATATGCACAATCAAACAATAGCAAATAGATGCATATGATGCATGCCTGTTTTATTGGCCATGAGCTCACGTGTCGATTATTCTGCCAGAACCTGACACACTCGGTAGCTAACCCGGATATCGTCTCTCAATTGCACATCTCCAGGGGAAAAAACATATTCCAGGCTATGACAAGCCAGTCTCAGAGGGAGTGTGCCGGTCACTTATCTTAGAGGGAGAGTGTCCTGTCACCTTGCAATTAGAGAGAACATGCGCAAAACAACCCACCATATCCCCAAGAGGAACATTCCAAGCTTATCACAAGCTGTTCTGAGAAGGAGAGTGCCATGTCACTTGTCTTAGAGGGAGAGTGCCCTGTCACTTGTCTCACGTCATACCTCAACCGTAAACAAGCGGGATAAAACCACCATTCTTGCCCATTGCTAAATCAATAAGCAAATGGAAAACCTATGAAAACATAATAAAACTTAAACAAAACATAACAAAAACTATATGAAAATGATGCCAAAAGCGTATAAAATATCTGCTCATCAGAACACCAAACTTAAATTGTTGCTTGTCCCCAAGCAACCGAAAAAAAAGTAAGATAAAAAAAGAGAAGGATACAATAAATCTCAGAGTTCTCAATGAAGTTCAGTTTCAATTAGATGAGCGGGGCTAGTAGGTTTTTACTTTTGAATAGTTTTGGCATCTCACTTTCCATTGAAGCTTAGAATGATTGGAATCTTTAGGAACTTAGATTCCAGATGATACTATTGATTCTGCTAGTTTAGTTCATTTTGATTCTTGAACACAGCTTCTTTAGAGTCTTGGCAGTGACCCTAAGCGTTTTGTTTTGCAGTATTACCACCGGATACATAAACGCCATAGATACTTAACTGGGTGAACCCTTTTGGATTGTAATTCAGCTTTGCTAGAATCCCCAGCCAGTGGTGTCCAAAGCTCTTAAGCACACTCTTTTGCTTTGAATCATGACTTTAACTGCTCAGTCTCAAGCTTTTCACTTGACACCTTCACACCACAAGCATGTGGTTAGGGAAGCAACTCATTTGAACTGTTTAGGCCAAGATTTTTCTTCTTTCAGGCCCTCCTAACCATGGATGCTCATAGCCTTGGATCCTTGCTCAAAGCCTTGGATCCTTGCTCTTGCCTTTTAGGCCAAGATTTTTCTTATTATCTGCTTGCTTTTTTTTCGCATATGCATATACTTTTTTTTTCTTTTATTGCTTTTTGCTGCTTTTTCTTGCGTTAAGAATCAATTTTTGGATTTTTTAGATTACCAATAACACTTCAATTTCATCATCATTCTTTCAAGAGCCAGGATTCTTTTCTCCTATATCAAATATGCACCATTCATTCATGCATTTAGAATGAGGGCCAGACACTCTTCTCTTGGATTCACTTATGTGTCTCTGAAAAGAGTGTTAGGGTGTCTCTGCAGTTTCTGAGGAAGATTCCTCTGAATGACTGCATTGCACTCCTTAGTAAGAGCTACTGTCTCTACTTCTCTCCAATCCCTCTTGTTGTTCAGTATTTCCTTCATAAACTTAGCATATGAAGGCATTTGTTCAAGAGCCTCTGCAAAGGAAATTTGGATCTCCAGCTTCTTAAAAGCTTCTAAAAATTTGGCAAATTGCCTATCCTTTTCTACTTTCTGGAGTCTTTGAGGGTATGGTAACTTGGTTTTGTACTCAAGGATCATAAGTAGAGCAGGGTGAGTGTCCATAGTGCCTAAAGAAGGGTCACCAACATGCTTAGGAGAAGTGTTCCCAGCACTTACACGTGTCTGGTTTCCCTTGGGTTGGCATTCAATGCCTGGGCTACCCCCTTCCTGGCGTTCAACGCCAGGAACACTATTTCCTTTTGGGCGTTCAACGCCCTTGTTGGTGTCCTCAATTGGGCATTCAATGCCAGGGATGGATACCCCTTCTTGGCGTTGAACGCCAATGACATTCCTCTTTAGGCATTCAATGCCCTCAGAGACGTCTTGGATGTCATTCTGGTGTTCCTCTGTTAGCTTTTCTATCTTGTTGTACTGAGGTTGGGTGTTTAAGAATTTTCCACTTCTTAACTGAATAGGCTGACATTCCTCTGTTATCTGCTTAGATAACTGCTGCCTTGTTTGACTCAGCTAGGCTTCTACATTCTTGATAGAAGCTTGAGTTTCTCGCAAAGCCCCTTGCAATTCCATTAGTTACTGGGCAAGGGCGTGCAGTTGCTGAGTCAGTGGGCCATCCTATTCTGGAGGGTTAGGTTCAGTAGATACTGCCTTAACCTCTCCTTTCATAGAAGTCTCAACAGCTGAGTACAGATGCTAATTAGTGGCAACTGTCTTAAAAATCTTATGAGCCTCTTCAATGGTCTTTCTCATATGTATGGAACCACCAGTAGAGTGGTCCAGAGACATTTTAGCCATGTCTGAAAGTCCATAGTAGATGATGTCTAACTGTACCCATGCTGAAAACTTGTCTACTAAAAACTTGTCTGCTAACTGTTTCTAAGATTTCAAGCTAGATCTGGATTGGTTATCTAACCACCTCTTTGCTTGGTCCTTTACAGCAAAAGGAAAGAACAATAGTCTGTAGACATCTTGGTCTACTCCCTCATTGTGTACTGTGTCAGCAATCTTTAAGAAATATGCAAAGAACTCTATAGGTTCTTCCAGTGGAAGTCCAAAATACTAGCAGTTTTGCTGCACTAAAGTAATGAGTTGAGAGTTTAGTTCAAAGCAACTTGCTCTGATGTGAGGTATGCTAATACTTCTTCCATAGAAGTCAGCAGTGGGATTTCTATAGGACCCTAGAGTTCTTCTGAACTATTCATTCCCATTTGGGTTCATGATGAAGAAAGGTAGGAGAAGAAGAATTATGGAATAAAATGTAAATTTTAATTAAAATATTTTTATTTTTATTTTATTAAATCCGAAAATAAAGGTTAATTAATTAAAAGGAATTGAAAATTAATTAGTAATTTTCAAAAAAGAAGAGAGAGAAATAAAAGAAGAAATTCGAAAATTAGAAGAGAGAGGAGGAGTTAGTAAGTTTTGAAAAAGAAGAGAGAGAACAAGTAACTAATTAAGAAAGGTTTGAAAACAAGATAAGATAGAAGATTAGAAAATATTTGATTTTAAAAATATTTGAAAAAGTCAACAAGATAAGATAAGAATTGAAAAGATTTGAAAAAGATTTAAATTTTGAAAAGGTTTAATTTTTAAATTTGAATTTTGAAATAAGATAAGATAAGATTTTTGAAAATTTAAGAAAGATATAAAGATAAGATAAGATTTTGAAAAAGATACAATTTTTTTAAAAGATTTGATTTTGAAAATATTTGAATTTTAAAATTTAAAACTAAGATAAGATAAGATACAAATTTTGAAATTAAAATCTGAATTTTTAATTAAAATTTTAAAAAATTTAATTAAAGATAAGAAAAGATTTTTTATTTTTTTTTATTTTTGAATTTAATGAAGAAAGAGAAAAACAACAAAAAGACACTAAACATAAAATATTTAGATCTAAGACACTTACTATGCAAAAATTGCAAAGAAAAACACAAAGAGACACCAAAATTAAAAATTTTAAGATCAAAACAAGAAAAAGAACAAGAACACTTTGAAGATCAAGAAGAACACCAAGAACAAAACCCAATAAATTCAAAGAACTCAAGAACATGCAAAAGACACCAAACTTAAAATTTTAGAAAACCAAGAACACAATTTTCGAAAATTTAAAGAAAAGACATAAGAAGACACCAAACTTAGAGATTGACACAAGACTCAAACAAAAGACACTAATTTTGAAATTTTTTTGGAAAAAGACACCAAGAAATTCGAAACTTTTTCCAAGAATAAGAACTAAAGACTCAAACAAAAGATAAAGATTAATAAAGAAAAGAAAAGATTTTTGAAGAAATTTTGAAAAAGAAAACAAGAAATAGGTAAGACTCAAAGTAAGAAAAATCAAAAGAAAATACAGAGCCAAAAATAGAAAAGGTTTTGACAAAAAATTTTTTAAAGAAAACAAAAAAAATTCAAACTTTAAGCAAGAACAAGAACAAAATCAAAAGACTCAAATAAAATAAAATTAAACCTCTAAAGAAAAAGAAATTTACCTAATCTAAGCAGTAAGATAATCCGTTAGTTGTCCAAACTCAAATAATCCCCGACAACAGCGTCAAAAACTTGGTGCACGAATCCCCACGCTTCATACAGCTGAACCAGCAAGTATGCTCGGTCGTCCAAGTAATACCTTAGCGAGTCAGGGTCGATCCCACAAGGATTATGGTTTGAAACAAGCTATAGTTATCTTGGAGGTCTTAGTCAGGCGAATCAAGAAGTTGTTGGTTTTGTGAGAGCTGAGTTAGGTTGATATGTTTACAATGATAATCTTAAATCTTAGATGGTTAAGGCTTGGAGTTGCTTTGTCCTTTTAGATTAACTCTGGTCTTACTGTCTTCTTCAATTGAGAATGATTTCTTCAATGGCAGTGTTCAAACCTTGGACCGAGCTGTAAGGTCCAGGTTAGACTAAAACAAACCGGCCGACCTCTTCAGGGGTTGGTCGACCACCGATCTCTTTGTAAACATCTCGGACAAACTGCTATAGGAGACCCAAGAAGGCCCAAAGAAGCCCAAAAAAGAAGAGTCACCGCCCACTAGAAGGCGCCGGCGGGAGCTAGAAGAGAAGCTCCTAAAACTCGGAGCTGACCTGAAAACTAAAACAACTCGATGTGACCGTGAAACTAGCCCCCACAAGGACCAAGACCCATTCACGAGAGAAATCATGAAAGCTAAGGTCCCAAAAGACTTCAAAGCTCCCGACATGACCCCATATGACGGCACGTCCAACCTGAGCCATCACCTCAGCAATTTTAGGAATCGGATGTATCTCACGGACGCCTCAGACTCAACCCACTGCCAAGCCTTCCCAACTACCCTGACCAAAATGGCAATAAAGTGGTTCCAAAGCTTACCCTCGAGATCAATCACAAGCTTCGACGACCTCATCAAAAAGTTCTTAGCTAGGTTCTCCATACAAAAGGACAAAGCCAAACATGCTCCAAGCCTGCTAGGAATCAAACAGGGAGATAAGGAAAGCCTCCGCAGCTACATGGAAAGGTTCAATAAAGCGTGCCTAGACATTCAGAATCTTCCCACAAAAGGAGCCATCATGGGACTTATCAACGGTCTCCGAGAAGGGCCCTTTGATAAACCCCATTTTTAGGGTTTATCTTGTGCTTAATCAGGGGTATTTTATCACCTTTTACTCACATTTAACCAAGGAAATAGCATGGTTTCATGATTGTCTCCTAATTTGTGCTTAAGTGTGAAAACATGCTTTTTAGGCCCTTAATTGCTAATTTTGATCCACCTTTGATTCTACTAGATACCTTGATGTGTGTGTTAGTGATTTCAGGTTGAAAAGGCTAGGAATGGATGAAAGGAATGGAGAGAAAAGCATGCAAAGTGGAGAAATCATGGAAAAGCAAGGATTTGGAAGGAGATCAACAACGCGCACGCGCAGCAGACGCGCACGCGTGGATTGTGAGGTCGCATGGCGACGCGTACGCGTACATGACGCGTACGCGTGGATGGAAATTTGTCAAGCGATGCGTACGCGTGACGTACGCGTACGCGTCGGTGTTCGCACGTGACGCACTTAAGGTGAATCCGCTGGGGCGATTTCTGGGCTTCCCAGGCCCAAATCTAACTCATCTCTGATGCTATTTAACCCAAGGACTGAAGAGGAATCACAACTTTTGACCATTTATTTTTAGTTTAGTTTAGTTTTGGAGGAATAAGTTAGTTTTAGAGATCTCTCACTTCTCTCTAGAATTAGGATTAGGTTAGATCTAGATTAGGATTTCTTAGATCTAGGTTATTTTCATGCTTTGATTCACTTTTCCTTGCGTAATTCTTCTTCTTCTACCTTTCCTCTCTCTAGTTTTGCATTTAATTCTTGTAATTCTCTACTTTTATGTTGCTACACTTTTGTTTCTTCTGTTTCTCTTTCAACGCAATTTATGATTCATGTTCCTTTATTGTTGAATTGCTTAATTCATTTTACTTTCCTTTTATGCCTTCTAAGTGTTTGATGAAATACTTGGTTGGATTTTAGTATAGATTTTTCCCCTCTTGGCTTTGGTAGAGTAATTAGTGACTCTTGAGTTGTCTAATTCCTTTGTTGATTGATAATTAGAAGTTGCTAATTGACTTGAATGCCACTAAAGCTAGTCTTTCCTTTAGGATTTGGTTAGGACTTGTGGAATCAAGTTAATCCATCCACTTGACTTTCCTCCATGGTTAGAGGTTAACTGAGTGGGAGCTGTGGACAATTCTCATCACAATTGATAAGGATAGCTAGGATAGGACTTCTAGTTCTCATGCCTTCTCAAGAGCTTTTCTAGTTGTTAGTTTATTTCCTTTGCCATTTACATTTCTTGTCTCTTAATTCAAAAACCCCAAAACATACCTCATAACCAATAGCAAGAACACTTTATCGCAATTCCTAGGGAGAATGACCCGAGGCTCCAATACTTCGGTTATTATTTTTAGGGGTTTGTTACTTGTGACAACCAAATGTTTGTATGAAAGGATTATTTGTTGGTTTAGAAACTATACTTGCAATGAGATTTTATTAGTGAAATTCTTTACCGTCAATAATCCATTCATCAAAATGGCGCCGTTGCCGGGGAGTTGCCATGGTGTTATGCTATTGGTTATTGTATAAATGTGAATATTGTGAATAGCTTGATTTTTGGATTGCTTGTTTGTTTTTGCTAGCTCTAGGACTTTGTTTCATTCTTTCCTATTAGCTTTTGTTTCTAATTTTCTCTTTTCATTATGAATTCTCACTTTGGCTATGAGTTTGGTTCTAATTATGTTGTAGGAAATGAGGGCTACAATGATGATGTGTATTAAGGATGGGACAATCAAAGGTGGGAGGAGCCATGTTCATATGATCAATCTTCATGGAAACAACCTCCACCAATCAAATGGCTATGGTGAATCCCCTTGTGACTTTCAAGAACCACCACCATATGCCTATGAGCCATATCCTAAACATAGCCATCTACCAAACTCACAAGCCTCTTTTCACCAAACACCTCCATATGACCCTAATCCATATCCACCCTACCAACGACCTTTTGAACCATATGAGCCATACATGGAACCACCATTCCAATATCAATACTCCCAAGAACCACCTCAATATACACCACCATACCCTTACAAGGAAGAATCACCTTCCTATTATGAACCCTTTCTCTAAGACAATGAACCCTCTTATCCACCCCAATCCTCAATGGATGAAATCATTGGCCTTATACTTTAAGGGCAAGGAGAAATGCAAAGGGAGACACTAGAATTTGTGGCTACTTTGACCGTGGTAGTAAGCCGATTAGCCTCCCAATGCTTGAGAACCTAAAGTACTCCCATGGCCACATGTGGAGAATCAATTGAAGAGCAAAGCACGAGGGAGAAATTGGAAACTCTGGTGGAGAAGGAGGAATGCTATGTTGTGTTAGAGCAATTGGATGAGCCTATGATCATTGAAGAAAAGGAAGAAGTGGTTGAGGACTTAGGAGATGCGGAACCTCCTTTGGAACCTATAGTTGAAGAGAACCTCTCCAAGAAGATTGAATTTGATGTTGAAGAGGAGAGTGCACAACCCCCAAAACAATCTTGGAATGAAGACTTGGAAGGAATGGAGTAAACATTGAGTTCTCGTGGAGATGAAGATCATGTATCCAAACTTCTTGGTGGTGAATCCTTTGAACTTGGAGAACCTTCTCCCAATGAGGTAGAAGGCAATGTAGAGGTAGAACACTTTATTGCAATTCCTAGAGAGAACGACCCGAGGTTCAATACTTCGGTTTATAAATTTAGGGGTTTGTACTAGTGACAAACAAATTTTTGTATGAAAGGATTAATGTAGGTTTAGAAACTATACTTGCAACGAGATTTCATTTGAGAAATTCTAAACCGTCAAAAATCCAATCATCAAAATGGCGCTGTTGACGGGGATTTGCAATGGTGTTATGTTATTGGTTATTGTACATATGTGAATATTGTGAATAGCTTGATTTTTGGATTGCTTGTAAGTTTTTGCTAGTTTTAGGATTTTGTTTCATTACTTCTTATTAGCTTTTGTTCTTATTTTCTCTTTTCATTATGAATTCTCACTTTAGCTATGAGTTTGGTTCTAACTATGTTGTAGGCAATGAGAGCTTCAACGAAGATGTGTATCAAGAATGGGACAACCAAAGGTGGGAGGAGCCATATGCATATGATTAATCTTCATGGCAACAACCTCCACCAATGCACTATGAACGAGAGCCATTCTATGATGCATATCAATCAAATGGCTATGGTGAATCTCCTTATGACTTTCAAGAACCACCACCATATGCCTATGAACCATATTCACAACATAACCCTCAACCATACTCACAAGCCCCTTCTTACCAACCACCTCCATACGGAATGGTGCCGCCGTCCGTTCCTCGTAAGGAAGTGGGGGGTGGTACCTACAAGAGACTCCGATGCTTAAGTCAACAGGGGCTTTAGGCAAGTTTTAGTAGATTAGAACGTAAATTATACTTGAAAGTTGTCAGCGTATTTATGGTAGAGTTGATAACCACCTTAGTTGGAGTAGTTCCATCTTTATTGATAGCTAATCACTCCCTTTATCGTGAGAGTTTGTTGGAATCTATCTTTTAGAAAAAATAGAAAAAATAGAGATAGTTGAAAAGATTCGCGGAAGCAGTTACTTGCTTAAGCAAGTAGAGCTGAATTCTTTCACGGTATCCGACCTTTTCAAGGAGATCGGGTATGAGTTGGAGGCCTCCTGTTTAAATAGGATCTCTTATTTTTGTTGGGCCTAATTTTTATAAATTTGGACCGCATGAACATTATATTTCTTGTTTGTATATTTATATTTTTTTAATGTTTGTTTATACTTTTATATTGGTTGATCTCGCATTTCGTTTTTCTTTTTGTGTTTTTTTTTTTTAATTTAATTTAATTTAATTTAATTTTTTTAATTTGGGGTCAGAGTGCGCCCGGTCTTGTAGCGGAGTCGGGAACCCGCCAGCTGGCTCAACTTTTCTTCTGCTGTCTGGGTTCCCTCGGTTTCTTGCGTGGCGATCGGTTCACCCTTTGCAAGCCAAGAATACAAGTATACAACAATACACAGTTCCACATATTTACTCTTAGAATAGAGTCCTCGCTTTCTTGTTCTTCTCGCTAACCTCTCCTTTCCAACTTCGAATCTCTCTTCCTATTCTATCGCTTTCTCTTCAGTTGGGCTCCGTTTCCTCTCCCATCTACGGCAGTCGTTTCATTTCCCAGGTAATTCCCTGTTGGCCGTTTCTACCTTGTTGCCATTTCAATGGAAACCTTAATTTGTGTTACTGCAATTTAATTATACTAATATTTTCAATTAGTTCGAAATTATAACGCTTGGTTGTCTCTATGGTAGGAGGTTCAATTTGATGAGTGAGTAGCTATGATTTTTGCTTCGAAGAACTTAATATTTGTTTGAATCTTGATCTCGCTTGTTGTCATTGTTACTCCTGCAAATGAAATTTAAACAAAATAGTCATCTTTCAAATCATGCATCTTTGTTGTTTTATTGGGATTAATACTGCCTTATTTGGCTCTCTCCAAACCAAAACCCCTAAAAT
This sequence comes from Arachis hypogaea, assembly GCF_003086295.3. NCBI lineage: Eukaryota > Viridiplantae > Streptophyta > Magnoliopsida > Fabales > Fabaceae > Arachis > Arachis hypogaea. The sequence continues at coordinate 69,834,286 of NC_092048.1, read as the reverse complement.
CAAAGCGAATTGCCATTGGATTTAAGATAATATTATAGTTTAGCTTGTATTATTTGAGGCTAATTAGTAATTAGTAATAAGTACTATAATTGGAATTGAAAGATAACGATTTGACATGTAAATTTAATGCAGTGCCTGGCAAATGCAGGTACTGGTGCAAATTGGATAGCTCATTTGTAGAGTCGGTAATACTTGTTGAACTTGGCAAAGTTAAGGTGATGGATCTTGACAGTGGGACTTCCTCAACAGTTGGGGCACGAGTGCAGGCAATACCAGGCCGCCCAGCACAACATGGTGGTATGACTTTTATTTAATTTGTTTTGTTTTAGGATGCAAAATGATAGAGGATGCTGTAATGCATTTTAGGCATTATTTTAGTGCTACATGAGAATTGATTTTGTATTAGGGAAAAGAAGGTAACTTGTATAACAAGCCTATATGGCCTTCCTAGACTAGAGCTTAAGTATGAACTAATAATTGTCTAATAGATTGAAGTTTTGTTACATATGTTTCATCTTTTAGCCAGTTCTCATTATATTGAACTCCATTTTATTTCTTCTTTTTTCTTACCTTCATTTCTTTAAGAAACTTGCAAGCAATGTCATTCTAGTGGTTTTGCAGCACTCTATCAGTTTAAACAGCAGAATCTTCCAGCATGTAAACCCGTTCTTACACCAGCAACAGTTAGTTCTTTGACAATACATGAACATTTCATATTTGATTATGTATTATTCTTGAACATTAGCATGCTAAATCTCAACATGTCCAATGCAGGTCATTGCTTCATTTCTATTGATGGGTTTCATTTTCATTCCTCTTGGACTTATTACACTTCGTGCTTCAAATAGTGTATGCATAACTTTGACTTGCTTTGATGTCATAATGTTCATATCTTGTCTTTTCTTCTTAAAAATCTTGCTTATTGTAGTATGTGTTTGACTATGGATTTGTAGGTTGTTGAAATTGTGGACAGGTACGACATTGAATGTATACCTGAAGAACTTAGAAGTAACAAGCTTTTGTATATCACTGATGACTCAATATCCAAAAACTGTTCAAGGTTCTTGAAGGTGATAATTTTATGTTGATTTAATTATACGGTTCTGTGGCTATTTCTGCAGTTTTCTTTTGAGTGTTGTAAGACCTGCAGGGTTTGGTAACATACAATGAAGTAGTTTGTTTACCTAATTTCTTCTCCATGTTGTGCTTTCCTTTTTTTCCTGAATGTGTTTTGCTATAGAATGAGTTATTTGACTTTAAATTACCTATATATGTTTTCCTTTCTTTTACTTAAGATTTTTTTCCTCCATTTTAGACTAATGGTCATGAATCTTATGGTTCGTGATTAGGTTAAATTTATGATTCAACTGATAAGCTTTGTAATTCTTTATTTATATCCAATTTGACAACCATGGTTTTACCTAATTTTGAATTGACCTTTTGCAATCAAAGTCTTTGTTCCTTTTGAATATTTGTTTCGATTGATGGTTCTCACATTAAATTTTGGGAAGATGTTTGGGTTGGTAATGCTTCATTCTTTGTTATTTTTCCTTGTTTTTTTTTGCCTATCTTCCTTACATAGTGGTCTTTATTTGCCTAATTTTCTCTCTTGAAGTCCTATCTTAATTAAAACAAGGTCCCAGTTCCAAACACTAGGATTTGGACCCTTGACCTCTTTGGTATTTTCTCTTGTAAATCTTATTTTAAATTCTCCTAATATTGAAAGATTTCCGTTGGAATTGGATCACCTTATTTGGAAATCCAAAGTTCCCTCCAAGGTCACTTTTGTTTCAATTGAAGTTCTTTAGATTAATAGGAATGACATGCTCCAGCGGTCACTTAGGCTGCATTTGTTTCGTGTATTCATAGAGACATAGACACTAAAATTAGTATCTTTGTAATATGTTTGGTAATCAAGTAAGTACAATAGAGAACAAATGGGTAAATGTATTTTTTGTCCTCTTTTCCTCTCAATCTCCTTCAACCACCACCAACGGATCGCCCTTACACCATCATTCTTCATAGAGAAAATTATCACCCCAAACCAAAAATTACCAATCAGCATCAAACTAAAAGACGAAAACAAAAAAGAAAACAGAACTTCTAGCTTCAAAGTTAAAAAGAAAAATGGAAAGAATAGATCTACAATTCTACTAGCATAGCCATGTTCTTCCTCTTCCTTGTTGGCCTTGAGTTTGACCTAAATTTGTTTCGCTACGCCTTCAACATCGTCCCCGCTAGAATCTCCCTTCCCTTGGCCTGCGACATTGGTGTCACTTTCATTTGTGGAAGGTGACGCCGGTGAAGAGGAACATAGGTGTTAGTCAATAAATACAATAACTCAAGAAGGGGTGAATTGTAAACAAATGGAGTAACTAAAATTAAATTCAATTAAATTAAAAGATAGGGAAAGAGAGATTGCAAACATGGATTTTATTCTGTCACACTACTTGTACTTACATCTAGTTCTCCCCTTAGCTGTGCCAAGATTTATCCATTATATATCAAGTTTGAAACAAACTCTTGACAAATCGCTATAACAATTAGCACTTTATGACTTACTCACCGATATTGTATCAAGTCTCATTCTAGGAGATACTGGTTCTAAGTGAACCTTGAAGCAATCCCAATATCAAGAACAAAAGAGAGGTGCACCACTCTGTTTTCACAACAACGAGCACTTGACATAACTACAATATACTCTCTGTTTGTGTATAAAGCCTTGAATCTTTGAGATGTCGGTTCTAAGTACACTTTAAAGTAATCAAAACTTCAAGAACCACAAAAGATCTATGTACCTCCTTTCTTACAATTTGTGACACTCACATGAACAAGAATCAAACTCTCTTGAAAGAGTATATGAATACAATTTAAGTTTTATGAATCAAAATTTTATATATTTCTCAAATTTTTCTAAAATCACTTTGAAAGTACGTAGAAAACGATATGAAGCAAATTAATAGCTTAGAATGTTTCTTGGTTATAATATATGGTATCAACATCTCTGTTTATAGGCATTACAAATCTTGTATCGGTTGCAAACTTGGTGCAATTGAGCCATTTTGTCAAAGCTAGTTGTTGCTGGCATTCTGTCAAGGAAAGAATTGATTTTTTTTATAACTAATCGGTTCTTTACTATCCGTTATAGAAATAAATTTCAATTTATACATGCATATATGTTTATAATTTTCCCTTAGGTTCATGCATTCATATAGTTTACAGGAGCGACAGAGGAGGGAGGCGGTGCAAGTCTAACTCGAAAGAGAGAAGGCAAAGGTAGAGGCAGCAGAGAAGCCAAAATCTGCAACCGGAGGAAGAAACGATGTGGCTGGGTTCAACAGCGGTGTGGCGAGAAAGGCTGCATTGAAGATGGCAAGGATAGAGATGCAGAGGCAGTGACAAGGACATATACACGATTGACGATTATTACAAGAAGGAAGAGATGGAGGTAGAGGGTGGAGGCAAAGGGGGAGACAGAGAAGGCATCTGAAAATATGAGGGCTAATTTTTGAAATCATGAAAATAAATTGAGGACAAAGATGGAAAATTTGTCTTTGAAGTACTGTCCCCACGTCTAAAATTGTGTCTCAACATTTTGGCTGCACAAAGATTAATAAGAAAAATGAAAAAGTAGAATTTTATTTTTAAAAAAGGAATGGTGGGAGGAAGGAGGAAGAAGAGAGGCGGAGCCACGAAGGTGGAGACACGGTGCCAGATCTGGAGGGAAGAGGAAAGTGGGCTAAGGCAAAGAGGAAGAAGAAAAGGCAGATGCAGAGAAGAGGGAGGTGGCAATTGTGATGGTGATGGAGGTGAGGCTGTCTCTATGAAGAAGAAGATTGGAGAAGAAGATGATGTTATGAAGAGGAAGGTAGTGTTGGAATTATAAATCTTTTATAAGGATAAAGTTGGAAAAGTTGGTGGCTCAATTCTTGTGTCTCAATGTCTCAACTATTTGTTGGTACACAAATGGTGTGTCTCAGTGTGCATTTGTGTGTAACCGTGTCTTAAAAAAAAATTGTCCCATCAACCAACGATGGACGTGTACCACTGTGTCCATGTCTGCTATCGACATGGACACTAACCAAACATAGCCTTGTTTTCATCCATGTCCTCTTTCTTGTCCCCTAACGTGTTTATTGTGTAGTGTGGATTCATCAGAATCAGTACTGATTGTTTTTTACATTGCCCTACAGCACGATCTCCTTTGAGTAGGCCCTTTCCCAATGGACTTACATCACTTTCTTCTCGCTAAGTTCGGCGGTTTTACTCGTGTAAAAGATCAAAGAATCTGTAGTAGTCCGCATTGTTTGCTATGCTCTAGTGTATATGGATGGAAACTGGAAAGGAATTCTAGGATTTTTAATTATTCCTATTGATTTCATCCGGGACAGGATACTTTTGTGTGTGTGTCGCCTGCTGGTGTACACGGTTGATTCAACAGGGTTTCTTTAAGTATCATTCAAAGGGATAGGTGTGCTTTGTTAAATAGCTAAGCTTTTAATGTCTTAACTATACCCTCACTTGTATTTTCTTTTCTATTCTAATAAAACATCTTTTTCTATCCAAAAGAAAGGCCATGGGAAGATTTGAAGATTAAGACATCATAGAATACCCTAATAGTGAGAAGAGGAAATAAGTGAACTGAATATAGCATAAATGCAGCAAATAACAAAATATAGTAGTACATTTCTTTTTGGGTTGGGGGGGGTGGGGTCATTTGACTGTTCTGCTTTTTTAATACAAAACTTGGACTGTGGAAGGCCATGAAACTTCTTTTGTGAAAGTCTGTCGTGCAAAAATTGAGTTGTTAAATATCTCCAAAACGGTATCCTCCAAATTCTATCATTTTGTGGAAATTAATGTTAACAGAATTTTCTGGGACAGAAAAAGAAAATATTAACTATAATGAAGAGATAATACAGAAACAATAACAGAGGACAAGTGAAACTGCTAAAAGAGAAAGACAACTGAGAACTATACAGTGGGGAGAAGCTTACTCTGTAATGCAAATTGAACTACATGCTTATTGCAACTAGTTTGCTATATTGTGAACAGAATTTAATGCAGGAGAAGCAAACATGAAAATTACTAAGTGTAATATAGGGAGCAATAGGCACCTTTCATCATACTTTCTGAACTACTGAAACTGGTGCTACTTATTTGTTAACTGTTTTACATATCCCATCTTGCTATTATAGCCTGTTAAGTTACAAATTTTCACCATTCAAGGCAGCATAATACCTTCCAAGCTGATGTTGATAGTATGAATAATGGAAATCTTGTATGGGAATGAATGGTATCACTTATGTTGTTACTCCAGAGGACATTTTAATATTTTATCGTATAGATTTTGCTTAAACAGCTGTTACTTTACTTTCATAAACTAACTTGCTTTCCCAACCCCCCCGATCATTAAAATATGAAATTTTGTCTTTGGTACTGAACTACTGATATAACGTTGAAACTTGAAAGAGCTATTGGTGAAGTTGATCTAAACTTTCTCTTGATTGTGTTTACAACTTATTTGAAGGTACCTAAGTCAATGAGAGCACCAATTTATATCTATTATCAGCTGGATAACTATTACCAGAACCACCGTCGGTAAGGGCTCTTATTTCTTCCTGTAAAAATAATCTTAAAGTCTTTACTGGAAAAAAAAAAAGGAAGAATTAGTATTATTGGTTAAAAGAAAAATTAGTATTATTGGTTGTTGTTTAACTTGTCTTCTCTGTGTTTTTGTTCGGTCTTACAGTAATACTCTTTCATTTCTTATTTGCTTGTCTTTGGCTGATTTACTTGTGTTCTATATATGATATACTGGTCCTATCAATCTTGGAAGTCATTTATTCCAATGTTTTGCGTCTATTAATGTATTCATTTGAGCAAAGCTGAATGTATGCGCTGTTAAGAGACAGATTGGTGTTCCTGCTTTCATCATATTTATGTGCTATATGGTAATTATTTCTTAGGTTGTATTTGGACTTGTTATTTCTCAAAGAGAGTCTAGAACCTGTTTCCTTAAAAAGTTTGGATATCTGTATTTATCAACTATTCACCAATTGTTTGAGTTGAACCAGATCATTCCAACTTTGTCAATTTTTGGAAAATTATTGCTACCCATGTAATTGACTTGTCTTCAGTGTACTGTATCTAAAAAGCATTTCAATTTTCAAGAGTAAATGCCTTATTTTGATTTTATTTGGGAAAGGATCACTTATTTTGTATCCTCTTGGCGCTTTACTAATGGTCTATTTAATGGTGTTCCTCTAGCAATATATTTTGAGGAATTGGCATGGGTGTCTGATAGGTTCAGGTAGTAACAGAGTCGGTAGGCTTTATTGATGAACTAGGGATTGCAAATCACAATCCCTTATTGGAATACACTGTTGGAACTACCAACAATGGAGGGAGTTCTTCCTCTCCTAGTCTAACTGATTTAACAGATAGTTCACAAAAACTAAAACTAACTAATCAACTAGTATTCATAGGCAGCAGCTAGGACTAAGACTATTGCCCTTATGCTTACTTGTGCAGCTCAAAGGGAGCAAACAGATAGCCAATTAACAGCAATTAGGAACTAAAACAACTAAAACCAGCAAGTAGACTACTTACCTCTCTTGTAAACTAAATCAAACCTGTTTCTATCAGTTTCAACATGGTATAACCCTATAGATTTTAGCTGTTATTTTAAGGATATAAGATTTTGCACTTAGCTTCTAATATAATTTCTTTTTCTGTGTTAAAGAATTCAAGAGAAGATACCCAAGGTTGAGATAAGGAAGATGAAAGGGTAGTAGGAGAATAGAGAAAATGGGCAGAGAGGAAATTGTGTTGTTGTAATCCTGCCTACGTGTCATGGAGTTTGAGAAGGAAGACGGGCTGCGGGGGATTTTTTTTTTTTAGGTTGGTGTTTTTGTGGTGGTGTTATCGGGGGTTCTTTGCCCAAGGAGGTTGGTTGACTCTGAATGATCTAGTCGTGGATTTTCTGTTCAGTGTAATCAGGAGTGATTTTCTTTATTCATTGGAGTTGGACTCTATTTATTTATTTACAAGCAGTACTAGATGGATTCTACATTCTTTTATTTCTCAAATCTCGAAATTTTCCTCAGGTATGTCAAAAGTAGAAATGATAAGCAACTGCTACATGGACTTGGAGACAATAGCACCAGTTCTTGTAAACCTTTAGAGTCCTCTGGTGATCTTCCAATTGTACCTTGTGGGTTGATTGCATGGAGTGTGTTCAATGATACATTTAAGTTCAGCAGTGGGTCATCAGAGTTGAAAGTCAATAGGAAGAACATTGCATGGAAGAGTGATCGCAATCACAAATTTGGAAAAGACGTTTATCCATTTAATTTTCAGAATGGGCCCTTGATTGGGGGTGGAAAACTGGATCCAAATACTCCTGTAAGTTCTAAGCTTTTCAATTGCCTTTATGTGGTTCCAAACATTCTTGTAACTCTAAACAGTGCATATGTACATAGAAGTGGCATGTTAGTGGGTTAAAATGATGTTGAAATCAGTACACATTTTGTTTCTAATTCTTTTCCTTGATAAATTTTTCTACTGATTAAGTTTTTCAATTGTTTTGCATGGAGTTCAGTCCTGTTATTCTCTCTATGTTGCTTGTTCTGATTCCTAATTCTTATTTTTCAGCTTAGTGACCAAGAAGATCTCATAGTTTGGATGCGGACTGCTGCACTCCCCAGCTTCCGGAAGTTGTATGGTAGAATTGAAGAGGATTTGGATGCAGATGATGTTATAGTAGTCCAGCTAATGAATAATTATAACGCATACAGTTTTGGTGGGAAGAAGAAACTTGTTCTGTCAACATCAAGCTGGCTAGGTGGGAAGAATGACTTCTTTGGAGTTGCTAGTTTATTTATCGGCACCTTTTGTATGTTGATCTCCATTGTCTTCCTGTTGCTTCATGTGAAAAATCCTAGGTATGATAGTGCCCATATTTTCTCAATTGCTTTTAATTGTTTTGTGCACCTGATATCAGTTTTCATGCACCGGGAGGTTGTTGAATACTTCTATCCTTTTGATAACTGAAAATATACTGCTTAACATTCTCAGTTTTTACACCCTCTGTTCCCCATACTTTGGCTGAGTTGTTTGTTAACTTTTTTTTTTTGATTTTGTATTTCAGTTTTCAAATTACTAGTATCAATAAACAACAGTGTGCCATCAATGTATTAATCAAGGTTTTTGACTTGCATTTAAAGTTTGTTTTACTTTTACAGTTTTCCGAACCAGAGGTGTCATCTGATTTACTTGCTTCTATGCATTGATGGTAGATAATGTGTGTGTGCATGCGTGTGTTTTCTTTTTTAAAAAAAATTGGGGCAAGAATGACCGCCCCTTTTAATGAATATGTATATGTTATGTACCCCGGTGATGAAAGTAATTCAAGAGAGGAAGACTCTAAATCCATTAAGACAGCAGAGAAGAGTGAGAATTGAGGAGGGTTTAGTTAGAGAGAGGGAGAGGGGAAGGCTCTGGAATCTCCGCCATTGTTTACTTTGCATTTTCTTTGCGTAAATAATACTATTACTTTTTAATTGTATGTTTGTACTGCATATTTACTCATGAAATTATATGAAGCTGATTGTTAAAGTTTCTGACTTACAAGAAAAATAATGGGATTGTGTAAATCATGAGTGATGAGGGTTTCTGAATGATGATTCCACCAAACTTCGGGATTGCTGATAGATTTTAATGCTGTTTCATTTGTTTTTTTTTTTTGTTTTTTTTCCTTTTTTTGGGCAGACCTTATGGAGACGCAATGTACACATCTTGGAACAAGAAAAGCAGTTCCAGCTGATAAGGCACACTTATTCGAGATAGGTACTATTTTTCCTAAAGGATGACTATACTATATGCCGGAGTGCAATAACGATCTCGAGATTTCTATCTGTTCATGTTGAATTTTATTGAAATGTTAACATTCTTTTGGTTGAATCAAATTTTTAAGAGAAAGATAAATTGAAATAGAGAGGGTATTCAGTAGATGATAAACTTAAGAGAAAAAGTGAAAAACACTGGGTTATATTACTCTTCATCAAAATGCCCATGTCTTACTTAAAAAAGTAATTATATTCACCTTCCATATATTTTGTGTTCGCTAGAATAACTAATAGTAATAAAAGTAAAGTTTTAATTTGATTCTTAATCATTTTGATAACATAAATTAGTTCCAAAAAAACCATGGGTTGGTCTAGTATTTACTAGTCCATTTAAATAATTGTTGGGGATTCGAATTTCTTTATGTATATGTAGCAATTTATTGACTAATGACAAATCTTTAAATGAATCTTTAAATGTGATGGATTCATTTATAGTTGTGGAAGCTAAAAAAAATATTAGTTCCAAAACATTTAGACTAAGAAATTAGTTTCTACTATATTAAAATTTTAGTCCTAATTAGTCTCGAATAATATAAAGTAAAATTACAACTTGTATTTCAAAGAAAAAAATTTATCGTTATTTAACTTTTTAAAAAAGGTTTTGGTACAAAAGTACTTGTTTGTACACTGTTTTGTTTATGTTGTTGTTCAAAAATAATTAATATACGTTGATTAGAACAATATAATTTTCGGCTTATTATTAATTTTTTTTTCCTCAATTTAAATCCAACATATAAAAAGTAATGTATTTTTTTTATTTTATAAAAGTTAAATAAAAAATATTAGACTAATAAGTTATTTTTGTAACCAAGTTTTTCTCACCCTCTTCAAAAATCTGCACATAACTCAATAATTTGAAATTATGTGAATAATAATTACTCAATAAGTTTTTTTTTTCACTTCTAATCACTCAATTTACGACTATAATAGCTAAAGAGAGAAATAGTTTGTCAAGAGTTAAGACAAAAATGACTAAGGAAGGCTCTGCTACGGTTTCTAAGCAAGAAGAAGACTTGGTGTAGCGTAGCACCAAAAAAGTGAAAACGCGTGCCAGCATTGATCCTAATCAACCAAGCGAGGACATGGAAGTTACTGGTCCTTGTGATGGAAATAAGTCGGAAGCTTCCAAAATCTCGTATAAGGATACGCTCCTCACCGTAGCGGGCTCTATCATTGAGGATGAGCATATTGACATGGAAGAGGTTAATGAAGACATACCGGATCCAGAGAATAGATGGTACCAAGATGCGGATAAAGACACCCATGAAGAGGAACCGTTCAATCCTTGTCCCACCATTCCTATTTCGAAGGAAGAGTTCGACGAGTGATGTAAACCATGGAGATCCTCACTCTATGTCAAGCTTTTGGGCAAAAGAGTTGGCTTAGGATTTATGGAACAACGTTTAAAGAGAGACTGGGGTAAGAAGGGCTCTATTAATGTTATTGATATGGATCGTGATTATTTTTTGGTTCACTTTGCAGATGCGGAAGACTAGTCTCATGCTTTAATGGAAGGACCTTGGATGATTGCCGGACACTATCTCATTGTGCAAAGATGGCGACCTTTTTTCTTGGAATCTGAGAAATCAGTGAAGAAAATTGCTGCCTGGATTCGGATACCAAACCTCCTTATTGAGCTCTATAACCAGAAATTTCTATGGAGAGTTGGGTCTACTATTGGTCACATGCTCAAAATTGACCGGTCAACCTCAATCCATTCTAGAGGACGCTTTGCTAGGATTTGTGTCGAAATTGATCTTGCTAAAAAACTTGTCCCTAGGATCTCGGTTCTTGGATCAGAACTCTATATTGAATATGAAGGACTGCACCAAATTTGCTTCTCCTGCGGCAAGTATGGTCACAGGTCTGATTTGTGCACTGATGAGCCGGTGGGTAAGACCGCGGGCCATGAAGCTGGCGCGGAAGGGAACACTATGGTTTCCGAAGATCCACCATCCGTCGAGACTGAGAACCAAAATGGAAAGAAGCAAGATTCTAGCGGTGGTAATCAAGGGAATCAAATTTTCCCTGATTTTGGGCCATGGATGTTAGTTAAACGTAACTTTAGGCGGAATAAGGGCATGAATAATCAAGGAAAGATTGGAGGCATGATTGGTCAAGATCTACCTAATAATCAGGAAAGAGAATATGAGGAAGATATGCCCACCAATGCTAATGGCTCACGTTTTATTACTTTGAATGAGGAAGGAATAAATTCTTTGGCTAAGAATTCCATGCAAGAGGAAGCCATTATAGCTTCAAGTGGGCCCGAGGCCTCAAAGGCCTTAATAGTGAATAATAAGAGTCAAATCATTCAAAAAAAAGTCTTACAGGTTGGTGCAGGTAAAAATCCACAAAGTGGTAAAATGGGCCCCTTTAATAAAGTTGGGCCACAAGGATCTGAAAAATGGTTAAAGCCTAATCCTAAAATGATCATCAAGAATCCTTCCTCCTCTCCTGAAGCTTCCAAGAGCATTGTCACCGTGTCTCCTACGAAGAAGTCTCGTGAAACTAATGATATAGAAGGGGTAGTGATAGAGTATATGCGAAAACTTCAAAGAGAGCAGAATGAGGCTTTTGTTGCTATGAAGCAAGTTGCTACAGGTCGTGAAGGTTTTGTGGTGAGGAATAATCCTCTACTGATGAATGCAAGCTCCTCTGACTCTCATATGGAAATAGAGGCTGTGCGGAGTCTAGGGAAAGATCTCGATAGGCCCCCAGATGAGAGTATGACTGATTCTGGTGGTAGAAAAATCAAAGAGGGGAATTTATCCATTGGTAAGCAGAATGGCAAGTTAGGGTCTCATACCCAGGTGTAACGTTGTCGCTGGTGACTCCCCTATCCTTTTTTGCTTGTTATAATGAATGTTATCTGTTGGAATTGTCGGGGTGTCGGTAGTAAATTTTTCCACTCTCTTATTAGAGACCTCAGAAAAGAATATAGTGCTAATTTCATTATTCTGTTAGAGCCTCAGATAAGTGGGTCGCGTGGCGTTCGGATTAGGAATAATATAGGGTTCGATAGCTCTTTCATTGTTGAAGCTAATGGCAGATCTGGTGGGATCTGGTGCCTCTGGGACTCTGGTACTTGGAAGATTGATGTCCTGGATCATAATAGCCAGATGGTGCATCTCAAGGTTGTTGGTGGTGACTCGACCCCCTGGCTCCTATCTGCGGTGTATGGTAGCCGCCATCGCGTTAACAGAAGAATCCTTTGGAGTAATTTGCGATCCCTGGCGGGTAATATTACCATTCCTTGGTGTTTTCTAGGTGATTTCAATGCTATGCTCCACAATTATGAACGAAGGGGAGGCTCTACTAATGTTGTTCATAGTGCTTGTTCTGATTTTCAGAGTTGTATCTCAGACTGTGGGCTTATTGATCTGGGTTTTGTGGGTTGGCCTTTTACTTGGAGAAGAGGTAACATTGTTGAGAGATTGGATAGAGGGTTGAGCAATTTGGAGTGGCAATTATCGTTCCCTGAGGGCACCGTGAGGCACTTGTCCAATTTTAATTCTGATCACTCTCTTATTTGTCTGCAACCACACACTACTTCCTTTCAAAATAGGAATCGGAGGCCTTTTCGGTTTGTTGCGGCTTGGCTGGCGCACCCGGATTTTTCAAATTTGGTTTCTAATTCCTGGGATGTCTCTTCTTCTTGGAACAGTGGTGTTATCAGCTTTAAAAATTTTTTAAAAGATTGGAATACAAATATTTTTGGGGATATTTTCAAGAGAAAAGAACACTCTTGAGAAGGCTTCAAGGTATTGCTTCCAGTTTGGCTACTAGTTTTAATCGTAATTATTTTCTGGAGAACCTTCAGAATCAGTTTTGGGAAGAATATGAGGAGGTTCTGACTCATGAAGAATTACTTTGGTTTCAAAAATCAAGATGTAAGTGGATTGAATTTAGTGACCGAAACACAAAATTTTTCCATGGCTCAACTATGGTTAGGAGAAGAAGGAATAAAGTAACTTCCCTCATTGATGATTTTGGTAATTTGATCACTGAGCCAAAGTTATTAGAAGACTTAGCTAAGAATTTTTTTGTGGATCTTTATAAGGACTCCTTGCCTGATGTTCCTTTTGTTCTCAGTAATTCATTCCCTAACGTTAGTAGTGAAGAGCTCAACCAGATCGGCAGCATGGTTTCTAATATGGAGATTAAGGAAGTTATTTTTAATATGGGAAGTTTTAAAGCACCGGGAAGAGATGGCCTCCAAGCTGTTTTTTATCAAAGTCAATGGGATCGTGTTGGAACTGATCTGTGCTCCTTGGTACAACAAATTTTTGTGGAGCCAGAGAAAGTTGGGAAAATTAATGAAACCCTTATCACCCGTATTCCTAAATCTGACTCGGTTACCAGCCTCAAGCAAATGCGCCCCATCAGTCTTTGTAATGTCACTTATAAAGTGGTTACCAAGATTATTGCTAATCGACTGCGGAAGCTCATGAACAATATTGTCCAGCCCACCCAATGTAGTTTTGTTCCAGGTAGACAAAGCTCTGACAATATTATTATTGCTCAGGAGGTGATTCATTCAATGAGAAATAAAAAAGGGTTCGAGAGGCTGGATGGCTATCAAAATTGATTTGGAGAAGGCTTATGATAGGCTCAAGTGGAGTTTTGTTGAAGACACGCTCAAGGATATTGGTTTTCCTTCTCAGATGGTTAATCTTATTCTTCATTGCATTTCTACAGCCAGAATGAGAGTTTTATGGAACGGTGAAGAACTTGATGAATTTACTCCTTCTAGAGGCATTCGTCAAGGAGACCCCATCTCCCCTTATATTTTTGTCCTCTGTATAGAAAGGCTCTCTCAGCTTATTAATGCGGCAGTTGATCATGGCTTCTGGAAACCTATTCGCCTTAAAAGGGATGGGCCTGCCTAATCTCATTTGTGTTTTGCGGATGATCTCATTCTTTTCTCAGAAGCTAGACTTGAACAAGCTGAGATTATTAACAAGTGCTTGGCAGCCTTTTGTGATAGTTCTGGTCAGAGAGTTAGCTAGGAAAAAACTAGAGTTTTCTTCTTCAAAAATGTGGGTAACAATGTGCGCGCCGAAATCAGTAGTTCTCTGCACTTCTCCAGGACGGATGATCTCGGTAAATACTTGGGGGTTCCTCTCCTACATTCCAAAGTTTCGAAGCATACTTTCAACGATATCATTAACAAGTTGAATGCGAGATTAAATTCTTGGAAGGCCTCATCCTTATCCTTAGCTGGCAGAGCGACTCTGGTGAAATCTGTTCTTTCTTCTTTACCTATTTATACTATGCAAACTGCTTTGTTACCTGTCTCTACTTGTAATGTTATTGATCGTAAATGCAGGAGTTTTCTTTGGGGTGAAACTAACAGCTCCAGAAGGATTCACCTTCTAAGCTGGGATAAAGTTTGCAAGCCTAAAAAGTCAGGAGGGTTAGGTATTCGCCACGCCAGCACTATGAACCACGCGTTCATGGTGAAAGCGGGTTGGGGCCTAGTAGAAAGGAGGGATTCTCTTTGGGCGAAGGTGGTTCGCTCAAAATACAACGGAGGGAATGACATTATTTCAAGAGTGGAAAGGAAGAGACAAGAATCAAATTTTTGGAAAGGCATTTGCAGAGTTTGGCCTGAAGTTCAACAGAACCACATCTGGAGAATTGGAGATGGATCCAAAATTAATTTTTGGAACCATAACTGGGTCCCTGAGTTAGGGCCGTTGGTGCAACATGCTAATCAGGTTAGTTGTAATATTGATGAGTTTAGTTTTCTTACGGACTTTCTTTTGGTAACAGGGAACTGGGACGTGGGGAAGCTGGATACTTGGCTGGCCGAGGATGTTATTAAAAAGATAGTGGCTATTGCACCCCCCTCACCTTGGAAACAAAGTGATCATATTGCTTGGAACCTTTCCTCAGATGGAGCCTTCAACCTGAAGAAGACATACCAGAAGCTTAACAGAGACTCTTCTAGTCAGAATGATAGGTTGTTCAGCCTGATCTGGTCTTGGAAAGGACCTGAAAGGATCCGGTCTTTTATGTGGCTGACCTCTCACGGTGCTATCTTGACAAATTTGGAAAAAACCCGACATCAGCTTTCCAATACTGTAACCTGTCCGCGTTGCAACACTTGTGACGAATCCATCATTCATGTCCTCCGCGATTGTCAGTTTGCTAAAAGAATCTGGGTTCCCCTTTTACGTAACGTTGGTCTTGTGAGTTTCTTCAATTTGAACCTTTACGATTGGTTGATGCTAAATCTTACCTGGAAAGGAGATTGGCCTTGTCTCTTTGGAGTTACTATCTCCTCCCTATGGTATTTTCGTAATAAGTTTGTTTTTGACAATGATAATACCCCAGCCTCTGTGCGGCTGGTTCAAGTGAGGGTACGTCATAGTGAGTTCAATAAACTTATCAATAAGTTTCAACTTTCACAATCTAATGTTTTGACAGAAAGCAGATTGGTTCGCTGGTTTCCTCCTATAGAGGGCCGTCTCAAGCTCAATGTGGACGGTTCGTTTGTTTCTCACTCAAATGGTGCTGCTTGTGGTGGTATTATTAGAAACCATCTTGGTCACTTTTTGAAGGGGTTCACTTGCAATTTGGGGAGCTGCTCTATAATGCAAGCAGAGCTCTGGGGTATTAATCATGGCTTACAAGTTACGGCTGCTAATAATATCACGAACATCATTGTGGAGTCAGATTCTATCTCGGCTTTAAACTTCATCAAGAAAGGGTGTCCTGGTTCCCATCCTTGTGCTCCTCTGGTTGCTGATATCTGCATGTTAGTAGGTCGTATTCCTAATATTCAATGGTCCCATACCCTTCGCGAAGCAAATTTTGTAGCGGATCATCTTACCAAGAAAGGACATGAGTTGCCTTTTGGTGTCCACCTCTTTGATGCTGCTCCTCCTGACATCCTCCATATGTTGGCGCATGATTGTTCGGGTATTCCTTTTGTAAGGGGTTATAGTTAGTTTTGGGTCTTCGACCCCCCTGTTCATCAAAAAAAAAAAAAACTAAAATATCTACTTAATATACTAAAATTGGGTTGTCTCCCAACTAATGAAGGTGAGGTGTCGATCTCCCGTGATTCCGTTTTCCCTCCAAAATGAATATACATTTCTCTATTCTAAATTATTTTATACAAAATATCTTTATTATAATTATATTATAATTAATATTTAATGAATAATACATAATTATACTAATTTAGGAACATATCTTCATTATAATTATATTAAATCAATATTTAATGCATTATTAAAGTACTTATCAATTGTCAATTAAAAATACTTTTAATAATTTTAATAATAATAATAATACTTTTAATCATCTTTATTATAATTATGATACAATATTATAATTAATATTTAATGAATAATGCACAATTATATATACTAATTTAAGAAAATATCTTTATTATCTATCTATTCTATTATATAAAAATCAAATTTTTGTACTTAATAACAGAACTAATGCGACATGCTCTTAAGGTGTTTCCTTATTTATTTCATTTAATTCGTTAAAGCAAATCAATTATAATTAATTATATCAATTAATTAATTTGATTAGACATTCAAATTTTACCATTTATTATAATTAATTATATCAATTAATTAATTTAGTTAATTATATTAATTATTTGATTTGATTGGAGTAAATATCGAATTATTTAATAAATAATAAATATGATAACGAAATATATGAATTATTTAATTAGTTTATTTTTCTCAATACCCTCTATTGATACAAGATCAAATGTGTTTTACTCATTCGCTTTCTTCTCTCTCTCTCCCTCCCTCCCTCCCCCCTCTCTCTCATGTTTAGGTACAATTTTTGTAATTTATTGAATTTTTGTTTCTTTTATCTTTATTTATACATTTTATTTTTTATATTTTTTAAAATTTTTGTTTATATTAATTGCTTATTATTAGGCGCACACTTATTTTTTTTATTTTAGCTTCTGATTAACAAAAAAATGTGTGATTTTTATGTTGTTTTTAACTAATCTTACTATAATTTTGTTCTGTAATATTCTATTTTGTCATGTGTACTTCAATTCATATATATATATATATATATATATATATATATATATATATATATATATATATATATATTGTCTTTTTTTTATAATTCACAATTAATATATACATTGTTCATGTATGTGGTTTATATGTTAATATTTTTATTGATTCTCTTTATTTTATTTTATTTTTTTGTGTGTCTCTTTGTTGCTCTTTATTTTAGTTATATATATATTCATTGATTTTTTTGTATTGATGCTCTTTTATTTGAAATATTGTGACAATTTAGAGTGTATGTTGTGACCCATGTGATATTCGTTAATTTTGTGTATCTTTTTAGATGGTTTATGTTATAATGTGTTTAAGGAGTTGACTTAAAATTATAATATGATATATAAATTTATAATATGATTTATAGTATGCTAAAATATTAGGACATTATCATATAAATATTTTTTTATTTGTCCATTAGATTTAACTATATAGGATCTTGAAAATTATGCAATTATATAATTAGTTATATTTTTATATAATTATTGTATTGATCATTTACATTAGTGAGACTATTTTCAATATTAATATTTATAAATATGCTATTATTTGTATAATTGATTGAATCATCCTATTAAATTAATTATTCAAGGTGCCATCGCTATTTCTAATTTTAAAGAATTTTTTTAATATTATTTAATAATTCTAATAATAACAATTAAAAAATGTAAGACGGTACAAAATTGCAATGACACCCGTGATAAAATTATGTTGATAATATACACTTGGGTATTACTAACAACTATGTTAGTAATTACTTAAAATAAATAACAAAATAAGTTATAGAGTATTATTTTATTTAAATTATTAATAATTAAAATAATAAAATGTCAGTAATTATTTTTAAAATAGATATTAAATTTAATTTTATGGTACTAATTTATTTGAGTTGTTAATAAAATTTATAATTTTTAGATTTATATCTACTTAATTTATATATTTTATATTATTTTATTTTAACAAAAAAATTGAGACGTGTATTTTTAATTATTTATTTAGAAAGTATAGCGAAATGAGTTATATCAATTATAATTAATTATCGATAATTAATATTAATAAATTAATTGTATTAATTTATAAGATGAATAAGGTGTAATAAATGTTATGAAATTTATTATAATAAATTAATAATTAATAAATAAAAAACAAAAAAGGACTTTTTTATTACTTTTTAATGAATATACATTTTTATAATTTTACTTTCTCTTTATCTTTATCTTTTCCTTTCACATTTATATTAACTAATTAAGTACTTTTTAATGGGTTATTATAATTGTGCCTTTAAACCATAGGTTAAAAATAGGTTTAATTACTCTGTTGGTCCCTATAGTTTTGTGAAATTTTCAATTAGGTCCCTATATACTTTTTTCTTTTTAATTGGGTCCCTGTACTAATTTTTTTTTCAATTAAGTCCCTCTTAATAGTAATTGGCTTAATTTTATAGGGATCCAACTAAAAAAAAAATTGGTATAGGGACCTAAATAAAAGGAAAAAAAAGTATAGGGACCCAATTAAAAAATATTTTGGTGCAAAGACTCAATTAAAAGGAAAAAAAGTATAGGGACCTAATTGAAAATTTCGCGAAACTATAGGGACCAACAGAATAATTAAACCTTAAAAATATTATAAAAAATCTTTTATAAAAGTTGTTGCAAAATAAATATTTTTAAAATGTGTCCTTAAGACACAAATTAACTAAATTATTTTTTAATTTAATGTGTTTGATTTATTCAGTTGTATTAATTATAACTAATCAATTATGTAATTTTATTTGATTAGGATAAATATTTCATCATTTAATATTTTATTTGATTCATTAAATTACATTAACCATAACTTCAAATATTTAATTTAGTTAGAGTAAATATCAAATTATTTTAAATTTTGTTTGATTTATTAAACCAAATTAATTATAATTAATTTATTATTTAATACGATCTAGATAAATATTAAATTATTTAATAAATATTAAATTATTTAATAAAAAATATATAAAGCAATGAAATAAATGAACTCAATTAATTCAAATTATTATCTTATTATTTTATATATCCCTTTTTATGTTCTCTATTTTGTACTTCAAGTAAAATATTTGTAATTTTTTATTTTTATTTTTCATCTTAAATTTGCTAATATTTTCTATAATTTTGTTTTATATTAATTTTTTTATTTATTTTGATTAATAATTCTTAAGGGTATTATTATTTTATTTAAAGATAATTTAAATTTTTTGTAATATTTTTATAAAAGTTGATTAATAAGTTCTTTTTTAAAATATTTTTTTGAAATTTTTTTAATAAGATCATATTTTGATTTTTCTCTTTCATCCTTTGTATTAATTAATTATATTAATCTTCTATTACAATACTTTTTTTATCTACTCCACACATTATCTTTTCTATCTTTTACTTTTTTAATTGCTCTTTTTACTTTATTTTTAATTGTTTATTTTACTTTTACTTCTCATATATAGATTTATTATAATTCATCACACGATCTTTTTGAATTTAAGTGATTTTTTAAGTTATATTTTACCATTGATGCTTTTATTTTGTTTAGTGTATTTTTTTAGTTTGTGTTTAATATAATAATCTGTAAATATCTATTCTATTATGTAAAAAATAAATTTCTGCACTTAATTATAAAACTGTCGTAACATATTTCTGATAGTGTTTTTTGATTTATTTCTTTTAACTCATTAAATTCATTTTATTATAATAAATTAATTATATCAACTAATTGATTTGGTTACTTTTTTAAATATCATACAATTTATTATAATTTCTATCAATCAATTCATTGTAATTCAAATTGAATGATTATTTTGTTACGAAATTATTATTTTCTAATCTATTTATGGGCAATACATATATTAATTATAATCGTAAATATAATTAAGCTATTTTACGTTAAATGACTTATATAATGGTCATCTCATTTATTATCATAAATGCTGAATTAAATCACTCATGATTACTTTTGATTTAGAATTAAATGAGAATAAAATCAGAGATACTATTTTATTTGGTCTTTCGAATTTAATGGGTGTGACACTCAAATATAAATAATGACTTCCGAATTTTGGTCTCCAACACATCAAAGCCATCCCCGTAACTCTTTTTCCATAAAAGGAATTTCGATTCAACTCTATCAGGGATACAGAAGGTTTTCAATGAACAAAGGAATGGTCTGAATTTGCATGAATTCTAAATGTTTGAACTTACGACGTTGTTTCAGTTCGTTGTCGTTACGAGAATGACTCTAATCTATACGTGTCTAAGGACTAGAATAGATTAAATATTATTTATGTAATTTATTTCTAATATTGGTATTTGATTAAATTATTTTTAGAGAAATTTAAATTGTTTACTCAATTTATATATTACGACTATTTTTTTTGAACATATTATTTTTATATTTTTTAATATAATTTTTTTCTGATTTTTAAGTTTATTTTCTTTCTCATTTTATATTTCAGATTAGTAATGTAATTATTAAGAAAAATATATTTAAAACAAATATTAAAACATCACTATTTAAAAAAAAAGAAAGATACGTGAAAAAAGGAAAACAAAAAATTAAAACATCACTATTAGAAAAAAACTGTTAATATACATATGAATGGAGTCGGAATTGAGGAATATATATATATATATATATATATATATTATATATATAAAATAAAAAATTATTGCACAATTGTAGAATAAAAAATAATCATATATATAAAACGAAATAATTATAACAAAAAAATAATTAATATATGTGATTTAGATGTTTCTAATAACCGTAACATAGAGTTTAACAAAATATAATACACACATTTTTTTATTTATATATATGTATAGAATTATTTATATATATGTATATATATATATTAAGAAAAACTACCATATATATATATATATATATATATATATTTAACAAAATTAATATATAAAGTTATGGAAAGTTCTATCCAAATTTGACAAGAACAAGACGACTTATATAGAAATGGTTCTCATGGATAGTAAGGTAAGTTGATTATTTTTCATGATCCGTTCAAGTGATGTTAGGTCCATTTTATAAATATTTTTTGTTCATATATTTTAATATTTTTAATAACCGATAACATAGAGTTTAATAAAATATAATTCATATATTTTTTTTATTTATGTATATGTATAGAATTATTTATGTATTATGTATACGTATATATTAAGAAAAACTACCATAATATAAAAGGTTATGAAAAGTCTCATCCAAATTTGACAAGAACAAGACGACTTACATAGAAATGGTTCTCATGAATGATAAGGTAAGTTGATTATTTTTCATTATTCTTTCAAGTGATGCTAGGTCCAATTTATAAATATTTTTGGTTCATATTTTAAGTTTATTTGATAAGTAAACCCTTGCACACGAACAAAGACAGTGCAATTTTATAGATTTATAAGTGCTAATAGCTTTTATATTTAATTTGTTTTATAGTTTGATAATAACTAATATATTTATTGGTGGATTTAACTATTACTAAATTATTTATAATCAGATTCAGTATATATGTCTGATTTATTAAAAAAAGTATATTATTAAAACTGATTAACAACTATTTTAGAGTTAATCCAGTTAACACTAAATTTAAAAAATAAAAAAACAATACATAACATGTTACTTTTATTAATCAAATTATTATAATTCAAATTAATTTTTAAAAAATAATTTAAAATTATAATTTTAATCTTATCACGTGCATGGCACGGGTAATTACACTTGTATGAATAATAACTCAAAAAATATATGAATAATAACTACTACCTAAAACATACAAATAAGTAAAAATAATACCAAATATGTATATATATATATATATATATATATATATATATTATTGTGCGGATCCACGGATCGAATACGCAGATGCAGAACTGATATCCGCGATTCAATCCGTAAAGAGTGCGGATCAGATCCTATCCGATCCGATTAGAATGCGGATCGGATCATATCCGTAATTTTCGGATCAGATGTGGATATTTACTGCGGATTTGCGGATAATCCGATCCATGAACACCCCTATTAATTTCTATATTGTTTTAACTAAAATTGTGTGTCTTTCGTGTATCATGCCAAAAGTGCATTTTGACTCAACAATTTAAGACTAACGTACCCAACAAGTTTAACTGTTTGAAGGAGCTTTTTTCCGTGTTAAAAGTATTTTTTGATCCTTAAAAGACCAAATAATAAATGTAATTAATGAAAAATATAGTAGCTGGTTCACAAATAATAAAAAGTTCACAAAAAATTTCATTAATATGTGGCCAAGTGAGGGATCCCGCAAGGGCGGTAAAGTCTAAATTTTAAAGGGAGATTCTGTCTAATTTTTTTTGTAAAAATAACCAAAAACATGGTTTTGTTTCAAAAATCTGATTATAAGTTTATTTTGAGAAATGGTTTTATATTGAAAAATATTTGGTTTACATATTTTCTCATATTGAGAAAAGGGCTCTGTATTGAAAATTTGTTTTATTAATAATAAATTGAGAGTTGGAAAAGATTTTGACATTTTAACTGGTTAGATTTCAGATTTATAAATATTTTGGATATCGGGCTTGTTTTGTTGATCAATTGGAAGTGAACTGTGAGAATTGTGGATGGGTTTACAGTACTGAATTTAATTCATTTGAATGATCAAGAATGATTTCTGAGAATTGAAAATGGTTTGGTTGGAATCCTTGAAGGGTGGCAAAGCCCAGATTTTAGAGGAAATGCTGCAGAAATTTTTATAAAACTTCGAGGCCTTGCTTAAAGTGTTATTCAAAAGAAAATTTGATTTAAAACTCATTCTATATGGTTTTCAGTTCTGTGTTTAAAATTTATCCTATTGAGAAAGGATTCTTGTTTTAAGTGATGATTTGAGTTCTGTTTATTAAGAAAAGGAATTTTTATTAAACGTTAAAGAAGTTTGGCTGCCTAAAAACTAAATGTTTTGAGGTTATGATAGGTGAATGAATATGTGGTGATGAAGAGGTATGTATGATTGAGTGGTGATACAGAGGTACGTTTGATAATATGGTGATGCAGAGGTATGAGTATGTAATTGGTGATGTGAAGGTATAATGAAAAGAAAGAGATAAATTAAATGGATAATAAATCATGAAAAGTGTAAGTTGAATGGGCCTTGGACCAAATTGCTAATGCGAAAGTGCCCGCCTAACTAATAGCCTGAGATTGCTAATGCGGAAATGTTCACCTAACTGATAGCACTATTTCTTACCGTGATGCCAAGATATCCTAACTGACATGGGTTCGATCATGATGATAATTGTGCCTAACTGACATGGTAAAGAGACCATATTTGGGGTTCGTATAACACCCTGTTGAATGGATTTTTGCTAGTAAAGAATTTTACAAATGAAATCTCGTTGCAAGTATAGTTTCTGAACCAACAATAATCCTTTCATACAAAAATTTGGTTGTCACAAGTAACAAACCCCAATAAAAATAACCGAAGTATTCAAACCTCGGGTCATTCTCCCTAGGAATTGCAATAAAGTGTTCTTGTTATTTGCTATTGATGAATGGATTTTTGACGGTTTAGAATTCACAATAAATTCTCGTTGCTAGTATAGCTTCTAAACCAACAAATAATCCTTTCATACAAAAGATTGTTTGTCACAAGTACAAACCCCTAAAATTATAAACCGAAGTATTTAAACCTCGGGTCGTCTCTCAAAGGAATTGCATGGTATCTTGTTATTGGCTATGCACATGTATATTTTGGGGTTTTGGATGAGAAATAAGAAAAGCAAATGGTAAATGAAATCAAATGACAAAAAGGTCTTGGCAAGGTTTGGTGGTCAAGGATCTCTATCCTTATCACTAACCACAATATGATAATTGCAAGGATCAATCCCACTAAGTCATCCTCTAACAAGTAAAGGAAAGTCAAATGAGCTATATCAATCCAAGTCCATAAGTCCTAGCAATCCACTAATTGAATTAATGAGAGCTAGATTCAATGGCTATCAACTATCAATCACTTGGACATTAGCAACTCAAGAATTCCTAAGTTACCTTCCCAAGCCAAGAACATAAATTCTACTCTAACCTCTTCTCAAGCATTTTGACAAATACTTGGAAGGTATAAAAGGAAAACATAGTAAATTGACAACAACAATGAAATCTAACAACAATTATTGCAAGGAATTAACAACAACAATCAAAAGAAACACAATTATTATGAATTACCTCAAATTAAATTGAAGAAAAGAGAAGGAACAAGAGTAGATCTACAACAAAATATAGGAACAACATAAAGGAAATTACAACAAAAGAATAGAAGAATGATGATTGCAACAACAAAGAATTGGAAAGTAGAAGAAGATGAAAGCATGAATTAAAACTTAAATCTAAGCTTATTGACCTAAACCTAATCCTAATTCTAATTCTAGAAATAAGTGAGCTTCTCTCTCTAAAACTAACTAATCCTAATCCTAATGTGTGTGAATGAGCAAAAGGTGATAATTTCCTTCAATCTTTGGTCCTTTAAAGCACTTTGGCGCCAAAGTTGGTTGCAAACTGGGCCCCACAGCTTCTCAGAATTTGCTGGGCATGTTTTCTATTTAAAAAGCATGTTTTCACATTTAAGCACTAAATGAGGGAAAATCACAAAACTATGCTATTTCGTTGAATAAATGTGGGTAAAAGGTCATAAAATCTCCCTAAAATCACTACAAGATAAACCCTAAAAATGGGGTTTATCAACCTCCCCACACTTAAACCAAGCATGTCTCATGCTTAAACCAAGAAAGAACAAAGGGTATCAACATTTATTCAATGCAAACTAACTAGATGCAACCTAAACTATATGCAACTATCTAAATGAATGCAATTGCTTGGTCAAAATAAATCAATTCCCAAGAAGTATATATGCACAAAGGCTAAAGGTGTTAACAACCATGCCAAACCACAATTGAAGTGAGCGCTTAGATATTTTTATAAACTTGCATGAAGAGATGATTTTAGGTGAAAACATGTAATTGAGCAATCGAACCCTCACCGGATGTGTTTGCACTCTATTCGCTCAAGTGTTTAGGGTCGATTCACTCAATTCGCCCCTAATCATGCTTTCCAAGATTTGTTTTTCATCTAACAATCAATAAATATTTCATGCATGCATACAATTATCAAGAGGTCTTTTCATAGGTTGTAATGGGGCTAGGGTCAAGGTAGGATGCATATTTGGTCAAGTGGACTTGAAATTTGAATCTTTGATCAACTTAAACTTCCCACCTAACCTATGACAACCTATACAATTCAAAGCTAACGTAAATACCCATTCTTCTCACTTTTTCACATACTCATGCATTTCCTTTTCATTTCACAACACTTATGCATTGATTCTTATTGGACTTTACTTTGGGGCATTTTGTCCCTTTTTTATTTCTTTTCTTTTTCTTTTTCTTTCTTTTTCTATTTTTTCCTTTTCTTTTCCATATATTTTTTTCTTCTTTTTTTTTCTCATTTTTTTCTTTCTATATACAAGAACATCAATGCATAAGATCTAACATTTGATTAATACATGAGCATGCACCCAATTTCCAATATTTACAACAAAAATACAAGATTACCCTTTTATTCACCTAATGTCCCAAGATTCCCACACTCGAATGATACACACTCATTAGCCTAAGATAATCAAAGATCCAAATTAAGAACTTTTATTGTTTTTCACTTTAAGGCTTGTAATGTGCTAAAAATAAGAACAAGTGGGTTAATCGTAGGCTCAAATTGGCTAACAATGGAAGATAAAAGGTAAGACTATTTGGGTAAGTGAGCTAAATGAAATGATGGCCTCAATCATATAAATGCATGTCTACACAAAATAATGGACATAGAGAATCAAACAAATCAAAGATTACAATCATAGAAAGAGAGTAATACACACAAGAAGGAAAATAAGTGGTTATAGGATGTAACCACACCATTAGGCTCAAAACTCACAAGCTTGTGTTCTTAGCTCAAAACATGTTCCACAATATATATATGATTCAAGCAAGTTCTATGAAAAAGTTTTTCACTCAAATCAATTGAGATGCCCTATAGATAGAAATCTTGAAAAATCTCATTATTTTGACTAAGCTTATTGTGTATATATATGTGAAATTAAGAAAATGAAACTAAAATCCTAAATGACTTAAAATAAAATGCAAAAGTGTTGGGATTAGAAATTTGTCACCCAAAATCGCCGATTGGTCGGACGACCTCCCCACACTTAAAAGTTTGCACCGTCCTCGGTGCATTCAAAGATGAGCAAGGGGGTTACAACGACTCTCCGGATTGCTACCTTCAGCTGGTAGATCAACCGGTGCGTGTTCTTTCTCCTGCTTCTATTTTTGCTTGTGGTGCATTAATGATAGGACTTTTGACGGTTTAGAATTCACAATAAATCCTCATTGCAAGTATAGTTTCTAAACCAAACAATAATCCTTTCATACAAAAGATTGTTTGTCACAAGTACAAACCTCTAAATTTATAAATCGAAGTATTGAAACCTCGGGTCGTCCTCCCTAGGAATTGCAATGAAGTGTTCTTGTTATTGGCTATGAAATATCTTTGGGGGTTTTGAGATAGGAGACAAGAAATGTAAAATGCAATGAAAATAAACTAACAACTAGAAAGGTCTTGGCAAAGGTTAGTGGTCAAGGATCTCTATCCTTATCACTAACCACAACATGAGAATTGGCAAGGATCAATCCCACTAAGTCATCCTCTAACTAGTAGTAAAGGAAAGTCAAGTGAGCTATATCAATCCAAGTCCATAAGTCCTAGTTCTCCACCAAATCAATTAGTGAGATCTAGCGTTAATGGCTCCCAATCATCAATTACTTGGACATTAGTGACTCAAGGGTTCCTAAGTTACCTTCCCAAGCCAAGAGCATAAAATTCTACTCTAAAATCCAACCAAGCATTTTATCAAACACTTGGAAGGCATAAAAGGAAAGCATAGTAAAAATTGCAAGGAAAGTAAATCTACACTAGTAAATTGCAAGAAATTAAACAACAACAAATCAAATGAACAATAAAGGAACATGAAAACATAAATTGCATTAAAGAGAAATAGAAGAACAAAAGTGCATCAACACAAAAGTAAGGAATTACAAGAATTAAATGCAAAACTAGAAAGAGGAAAGGTAGAAGAAGAAGAATTATAAAAGGAAAAGTAAATTAAAGCATGAAATTAACCTAGATCTAAGAATTCCTAATCTAGATCTAACCTACTCCTAATTTTAGAGAGAAGAGAGAGCTTCTCTCTCTAGAAACTAACTAAAGCATGATAAAACTAAAATAAAATTCACTAACTACCTAGATGTCCCATCCCTCTTCAATCCTTGGGTTAAATAGCATCAGAAATGAGTTGGGTTGGGCCCAAAATGCACCAGAAATCGCTGGCCACGAGTAGCACTTAAGTGGGTCATGTGCAACATCGGCACCCCTAAACGTGATGCAACTATGGAAAATTTTATATCATTTTGAAGCCACAGATGTTAGCTTTCCAACACAACTGAAACCGCATCATTTGGACCTCTGTAGCTCAAGTTATGGTCAATTAAGTGCGAAGAGGTTGGCTTGACAGCTTTTGCGATTCCTTCATTTCTTCATGAGTTCTCCATTTCTACATGCTTTTCCTTCATTCGCTTGATCCAATATTTGCCTCCTAAATCTGAAATCACTTAACAAACATATCAAGGAACCTAATGGAATCAAGGTGAATTAAATTTAGCTATTCTAAGACCTAAAAAGCATGTTTTCATTCTTAAGCACAATTAAAGGAGTATAACAAAAACCATGCTATTTCATTGGATAAATATGGGAGAAGGCGATAAAATCCTCTAAATTCAACACATGATAAACCCTCCAAATGGGGTTTATCATGCATCATGCATAAAAAATAGAAATATAACACCATAAGATGGAAAAAAATACAACGTAAGGAAGTATACATTGTTGGAATGAGGTAAATCACTAGAATGAGTGAGTGAATTAGTGTGACATTAATGAAGAGGGGTGTGTGAGTCCTAAGATGCATGTGGTCTTGAACACACACTAGCATAAAAACTATGTCGCAAAGAAGCATGCACTTCACTTATCCTAATGTGCTTAAAATGCTCTAAGTAAGCTCGTAAGGTAAAACAAGCATTAAAGAAGCATGAGAGCATTCAAGCTAAAACATATGGATGCATATGATCAAGAAGCACAATGCATTAAGAAAAATGCACAACATCAACCATCAAGAACTTGCCTAATCGAGGGGAAGGATTGCAAATCACATGGTGGCCAAATCATACAATTCAAAAAGATTTACAAGCTCGAAGGCAATTCTCATCACTTGGTGTTCACAAAAGGTAAGCATGAAGAATTCAAAGCCAAGTAGCAAAATATACCCTCAATAATAACATCCAACAAAGATTATAAACATAATGATGTTAAGATAACATCTTTTTTAGTACTCAGCAGCAATGAATGGTAAACAAGATTAACAATCCAACACTTACAATGAAAAAAAGAAAATAAAATGAAAACTAAACTAAGACTAATTGAATAACTAACTAACTAATTAACTAACTAAAGTAAATGATTATCAATGGTATTTGGAAGTGTTGGATGAGGGGTAGGAGAAGGGAAGAAGAAAAGAGAAGCAAAGAAATGGAAAAAGGAAAAGAAAAGAAGTGTAGTGAAGGAAGAGCATCCACGCGTACGCGTGCATGGCGCGCGCGCGTGGATGATGGTGCAATGGACGCGACGCGTACGCGCACATCACGCGTCTGGGTCGATGGGTTATTTCGAGAGTGACACGTACGCGTCATGTACGCGTACACGTGAGTTCGTTTGTGCCTCAGGCACAATGCGCACACAGTGTTCGCATAACTCTCGGGTTAATGTATGGAGGAATGAAACTTCTACATCCACGCAGACGTGTGCAACACGCGTGCGCGTGGATTGGCTAAAAAGCTTGGGGCACGCATACGTGTGTAGCACGCGTGCGCGTGGGTCGATGGTCTATTTTTTCAAAATTTTTCATGTTTTTGCACCAAACCAAGCATTCCAAACCTCCAAACAGCAACTAAAACACCATAAAACATTATTTAACATACCAAACTACCAAATAAACTCAACAAATCAATCAAAACATGAATTTAAACTAATTCTATCAATATGTACAAAAGGAGAAAGATGAAAAGAGTTTACCATGGTGGGGTGTCTCCCACCTAGCACTTTTGTTTATTGTCCTTAAGTTGGATTTATGGGGAGCTTCTTATCAAGGTGGCTTGTGCTTGAAGCTATCTTGGAACATCCACCAATGCTTGAGTCTCCAATAAGCTCTATTCTTCAAATTTAATATCTTCAAGCCTTGATGGAGTTTCGTACAAGCTTTGAGCTCCCAAAGGTGATCCTCATGTATTCCCGGATCCCATATCTTGTTTCCACACCCATCCTTGAATTGATCATCATTAGTCCATGCAAGTAAGGTGAATTCTGAATAAAGTGACCAACAATCCTCCTAGACCCATCTAGTTGAGTACTATTCCAACCTTTGTATTTCATGTTTTATGTATCGACCCTAAAGAGCCTTGATTTGCAACGCCAACCACAAAACCTTTTTCGCTTACGCTTCATCCCACAAAGTACCCTAAGTTGACCATCCGTTTCAAGCAAACCATATTCAAGTGGGATAGTGAAGCTAATAGAAATGAATTTCACCCAGTTGAATGAAGGGGTAGATGGCAACCTAGGCAAAGAGGCTTCCAAAGATTTTGACAAAGCGTAACCAACCCCCGTCCTTCTATTTCTAGGGATTTCCACCTCTTCACAAGATCTCTTAATTTCAATCCTTTATTCATAAATTCTATCTAAGCCCTTTCCCTTATTCAAATCATTAATGGGAGGGTGAGAGAAATTTACCTCCACATTTCTTTCCATCTCATTGGGAGAAGGTTCGTCAAGTTCAAAGGATTCTTTGCCACTAAGGCTCGATGCTTGATCTTCATCACCAAGGGAATACAATTCTTGCTCTTTCCCGTCCAATTCTTCATAAGGGATATGCTTCGGAAGGTGTGCACTTTCCTCCGTAGCATCAAATTCAATCTTCTTGGAGGGATTTTCTTCAACTCTATGTTCCCATGGAGGCTCCGCACCTCCTAAGTCTTCAACCACTTCTTCCTTGTCTTCAACAATTGTAGCTTCTTCCAATTGTTCCAATACAAAGCAACTTCCCTCATTTTCCACCGGAGTGTCCAATCTCTCCTTCATGCTATGCTCTTCATTTGATCCTCCACATGTAGCCATGGGAGTTCCTTGAGTATTCACGCATTGGGATGCTAACTGGTTTACCACCTCATCCAAGGCGGCCGTGAATTGTTCCACATCCCTTTTCATCTCCTCTTGTCCTTGAACAAGAACATCAAGGATGTCATCTATTGGAGGTTGGGGTGGATGGAAGGGTTCATCATTTTGAAGGAAGGACTCATAGTAGGAAGGTGGTTCCTCTTGGTAGAGTTGTGGTGGTTCAATACTTTCCGCTCTTTCCACTTGTTGCACAACACGCTCCATGGTTGCTTGAAATTGATCCAATGCTTCCTTGAGACGATCCCTTGACTCTTGTTCCGCTTGGATATCATGAGTAGGATCATATGGCTCTTGGATCGATGGATATGAGTATTCTTCTATGGGAGGTTGTGATAGAAAGTAGTATTCATCTTGTGGTTAAAAATTTTCATACATTAGAGGTGGTTTATCTTGGTAATAGTATGGAGGGGGTGGCTCTTGAAAGTGGTGATGTTGGGATGGTGGTAGCTCTATGTGCGGTTCATATGGCTCATATGGTTGTTGGAATGGTGGATATAGATTAGGGTCATATGAAGGTGGTTGGTAAGAAGGGGCTTGTGAGTTTGGTTGACGGTTATGTTGTGGATATGGTTCATAGGCATATGATGGTGGTTCTTGAAAGTCACAAAGAGATTCACCATAGCCATTGGATTGATATGCATTATAGAATGGCTCTTGTTCATAGTGCATTGGTGGAGGTTGTTGCCATGAAGATTGATCATATGCATATGGCTCCTCCCACCTTTGATTGTCTCATCCTTGATACACATTCTCATTGAAGCTCTCATTGCCTACAACATAGTTAGAACCAAACTCATAGCCAAAGTGAGAATTCATAATGAAAGAGAAAATAGAAACAAAAGCTAACAAGGAATAATGAAACAAAGTCCTAAAACTAGCAAAAACTAACAAGCAATCCAAAAACCAAGCTATTCACAATATTCACATATATACAATAACCAATAACACAACACCATTGCAATTCTCCAGCAACGGCGCTATTTTGATGAATGGATTTTTGACAGTTTAGAATTCACAATAAATTCTCGTTGCTAGTATAGCTTCTAAACCAACAAATAATCCTTTCATACAAAAGATTGTTTGTCACAAGTACAAACCCCTAAAATTATAAACCGAAGTATTTAAACCTCGGGTCATCTCTCAAAGGAATTGCAGGGTAGGGTTCTTGTTATTGGCTATGGACATGTATATTTTGGGGTTTTAGATGAGAAATAAGAAAAGCAAATGGTAAAGGAAATCAAATGACAAAAAGGTCTTGGCAAGGTTTGGTGGTCAAGGATCTCTATCCTTATCACTAACCATAATATGATAATTGAACGATCAATCCCACTAAGTCATCCTCTAACAAGTAAAGGAAAGTCAAATGAGCTATATCAATCCAAGTTCATAAGTCTTAGCTAAACACTAATTGAATTAATGAGAGCTAGAGTCAATGGCTATCAACTATCAATCACTTGGACATTAGCAACTCAAGAATTCCTAAGTTACCTTCCCAAGCCAAGAACATAAAATTCTACTCTAACCTCTTATCAGATTTTTGACAGTTTAGAATTTCACAAATAAAATTTCGTTGCAAGTATAGTTTCTAAACCAACAAAGAATCCTTTCATACAAAAGATTGTTTGTCACTAAAACAAACCCCTAAAATTATAAACTGAAGTATTTAACCCTCGGGTCATCTCTCAAAGGAATTACAGGGTAGTGTTCTTGTTATTGGCTATGGACATATATATTTTGGGGTTTTGGATGAGAAATAAGAAAAGCAAATGGTAAAAGAAATCAAATGACAAAAAGGTCTTGGCATGGTTTGGTGTTCAAGGATCTTTATCCTTATCACGAACCATAATATGATAATTGCAAGGATCAATCCCACTAAGTCATCCTCTAACAAGTAAAGGAAAGTCAAATAAGCTATATCAATCCAAGTCCATAAGTCCTAGCTATCCGCTAATTGAATTAATGAGAGCTAGAGTCAATGGCTATCAACTATCAATCACTTGGACATTAGCAATTCATGAATTCCTAAGTTACCTTCCCAAGCCAAGAACATAAAATTCTACTCTAACCTCTTTTCAAGAATTTTGACAAACACTTGGAATGTATAAAATGAAAACATAGTAAATTGACAACAACAATGAAATCTAACAACAATTATTGCAAGAAATTAACAACAACAACAAAAAAAACACAATTTTTATGAATTACCTCAAATTGAATTAAAAGAGAAGAGAAGGAACAAAAGTAGATCTACAACAAAATATAGGAACAACATAAAGGAAATTACAACAAAAGAATAGAAGAATGATGATTGCAACAACAAAGAATTGAAAGGTAGAAGAAGATGAAAGCATGAATTAAAACCTAAATCTAAGCTTATTGACCTAAACCTAATCCTAATTCTAATTCTAGAGAGAAGTAAGAGCTTCTCTCTCTAAAACTAACTAATCCTAATCCTAATGTGTGTTAATTAGCAAAAGGTGATAATTCCCTTCAATCTTTGGTCCTTTAAAGCACTTTGGCGCCATAATTGGTTGCAAACTGGGCCCCACAGCTTCTCAGAATTTGCTGGGTACGTTTTTTATTTAAAAATCACGTGCGGCCACCGACACGTACGTGTACAGCACGCGTGCGCATCCCTTGAGGAATGATGAAACATGAAATTGCATTAAAAGAAAATAGAAAACACAAAAGTGCATCTATATAAAAGTAAATAATTACAAAGATTAAAGTACAAAACTAGAAATAGGAGAGGTAGAGGAACAAGAATTGATAAAGGAAAAGTAAATCAAAGCATGAAATTAACCTAGATCTAAGAAATCCTAATCTATATCTAAGCTAATTCTAGAGAGAAGAGAGAGTTTGTCTCTCTAGAAACTAACTTTCTCTCCAAAACTAAACTAAACTAAAACTAATGTGATGGAAGTGTTGACTCCCCTTGATTTCTGCCTTAATTCGCCCCCAGCGTTTTGCTTTTAAGTGAGTCACGTGCGAGCATCGAGGCGTATGCGTGGGTCATGCGTACGCATCTCTTGACAATTCGCTATCCACGCGTACGCGTCATGTACGCGTACGCGTCGCCATGCGACTCCACAATCCACGCGTGCGCGTCTGCTGCGCGTGCGCGTCGATCTCAGCATCCCAAATCCTTCTTTCTTCATAAGTTCTCCACTTGCATGCTTTTCCTTTCATCTCTTTGATCCATTCCTAGCCTCTCCATCCTGAATTCACTAACAAACACATCAAGGCATCTAATGGAATCAAAGGTGAATTAAATTTAGCCAATTAAGGCCTAAAAAGCATGTTTTCAAACTTAAGCACAAATTTGGAGACAATCATGAAACCATGCTATTTCCTTGGATAAATGTGAGAAAAGTTGATAAAATCCCCTAAATTAAGCACAAGATAAACCCTAAAAATGGGGTTTATCAACCTCCCCACACTTAAACCATAGCATGTCCTCATGCTAAAATCAAGAAGGAAACAAAGGGTATCAACATTTATTCAATGCAAACTAACTAAATGCAATCTACCTAAATACAACTATCTAAATGAATGCAATTGCTTGGTTAAAATAAATCAATTCCCAAGAATACATATATAAGCACAAGGGCTAAGGTATTAACAACCAAGCCAAACCACAATTGAATTGAGCTTTTAAATATTTTTACAAACATGCAAGAAAGGCGATGATTCTAGGTGGAAACATGTAATTGAGCAATCGAACCCTCACCGGAAGTGTTTGCACTCTTGTCGCTCAAGTGTTTAGGGTCGATTCACTCAATTCTCCCCTAATCATGCTTTCTAAGATTTGTTTTTCATCTAACAATCAACAAATATTTCGTGCATGCATACAATTATCATGAGGTCTTTTCATAGGTTGTAATGGGGCTAGGGTCAAGGTAAGGATGCATATTTGGTCAAGTGGACTTGAGATTTGAATCTTTGATTAACCTAAACTTCCCACCTAACCTATAACAACCTGTACAATTTCAAAGCTAGCCTAACTACCCATTCTTCACTTTTTTCACATACTCGTGCATTCTTTTCTTGATCATAACTCATATGCATTTATTATTATTGAGCTTCACTTTGGGCATTTTGTCCCCTTATTATTGCTTTTCTTTTTCTTTTTCTTTCTTTTTTCTATTTTTTTTCTTTTCATATATATTTTTTTCTTTTTATTTTCTCATTTTTTTCTTTTTAAAATAAAGTATATACAAGAGCATCAATGCATATGGTTTTACATTTAATTAACACATGAGCATGTACCCAATTCCCAAGATCTTCAATAAAGATACAACACACCTTTTTCCACCCAATGTCCCAAATTTTCCCACACTTGAATGACACACACACTCACTAGCCTAAGCCAATCAAAGATCCAAATACGGACATTTATTGTTTTTCGCTTTAAGGCTTGTAATGTGCTAAAATTATGAACAAGTGGGTTAAGCATAGGCTCAAAGTTGGCTAACAATGGATGATAAAAGGTAAGGCTATTTGGGCAAGTGAGCTAAATGAAATGATGGCCTCAATCATATAAATGCATGAATACACAAAATAATGGACATAAAGAATCAAACAAATCAAAGATCATAATCATAGAAAGAGAACAATGCACACAAGAAGGAAAATAAGTGGTTATAAGATGTAACCACACAATTAGGCTCAAATCTCACAAGGTTGTGTGTTCTTAGCTCAAAACATGTTCCACAATATATATAATTCAAGCAAGTTCAATGAAAGATTTTTACTCAAATTAATTGAGGTGCCCTATAGATAAAATTCTCAAAAATTTTCATTATTTTGACTAAGCTTATTGTGTATACATATACAAAACAAGAGAATGCAACTAAAAATCCTAAAAGACCTAAAAGTATAAAATGCACAAGTGTTGGGATTAGAAATTTGTCACCCAAGAATGCCGAACGGTCGGACGACCTCCCACACTTAAAAGTTTGCATCGTCCTCGGTGCATTCTGAGATGAGCAAGGGGGTACGGCGACTCTCTGTATTGCCACCTTCAGCTGGTGGATCAACCGGTTGTTGTGTGTTCTTTCTCCCACTTCTATTTTTGCTTATAATGACTCATCCTGAAAATAGAAGACAGGGTAAGAAGACAAGTAAATGCAAGAGCAAGGAAGCATGAATTGTTGGAATGAGGTAAAAACCACTAGAATTGAGTGAGTGAATTAGTGTGACATCAACAAAAGTAAGTGTGCATCCTAAGTTGCGTACAGTTTAGAATACACACTTAGCATAAAAAGAACTATGTCACAATTACACAAAGAGTAAAATGCACTTCACTCATTGGTGCACGAATTATGAATCACACTTTTCACAACTCGTACCACTAACCAGCAAGTGCACTGGGTCGTCCAAGTAATACCTTACGTGAGTAAGGGTCGAATCCCACGGAGATTGTTGGTTTGAAGCAATCAATGGTTATCTTGTAAACCTTAGTCAGGAAGTCAATTATGTTTATCAGTTGAATTGCAAATAACCAAGAGAGCATAAATTAAAGGTTACTTGTTATGCAGTAATGGAGAATATGTTGGAGTTTTGGAGATGCTTTGTCTTCTGAATCTCTGCTTTCCTCTGTCTTCTAATTCACGCACGCACGTCCTCCTATGGTAAGCTGTATGTAGGGGATCACCGTCGTTAATGGCTACATCCTATCCTCTCAGTGAAGAATATGCTCACATGCTCTGTCACAGCACGGCTAATCATCTGTCGGTTCTCGATCATACTAGAATAGGATTCTTCATCCTTTTGCGTCTGTCACTAACGCCCAGCACTCGCGAGTTTGAAGCTCGTCACAGTCATTTGATCATTGAATCCTACTCGGAATACCACAGACAAGGTTTAGACTTTCCGGATTCTCATGAATGCCGCCATCAGTTCTAGCTTATACCACGGAGATTCTGATTAAGGAATCTAAGAGACACTCATTCAATCGGATATAGAACGGAGGTGGTTGTCAGGCACACGTTCATGGTTTGAGGAAGGTGATGAATGTCATGGATCATCACCTTCATCACAGTTAAGCGCGAATGAACATCTTAGATAGGAACAAGCGTGTTTGAATGGAAAACAGAATTACTTGCATTAATTCATCGAGACACAGCAGAGCTCCTCACCCCCAACAATGGAGTTTAGAGACTCATGCCGTTAAAGAGTACAAAGTTTAGATCTAAAATGTCATGAGATACAAAATAAGTCTCTAAAAGTTGTTTAAATACTAAACTAGTAGCCTAGGTTTACAACAAATGAGTAAATTATGATGGATGATGCAGAGATCCACTTCTGGGGCCCACTTGGTGTGTGCTGGGGCTGAGAATTAAGCAATCCACGTGCAGAGGCCATTTGTGGAGTTGAACGCCAGTTTTTGTGCCAGTTTGGGCGTTCAACTCCAGCTTTTGATCCTTTTCTGGCGCTGGACGCCAGAATCGGGCAGAGAACTGGCATTGAACGCCAGTTTACGTCGTCTATCCTTGTGAAAAGTATGGACTAGTATATATTGCTGGAAAGCCCTGGATGTCTACTTTCCAACGCAATTGGAATCATGCCATTTCGAGTTCTGTAACTCCAGAAAATCCACTTTGAGTGCATGGAGGTCAGAATCCAACAGCATCAGCAGTCCTTTTTCAGCCTAAATCAGATTTTTGCTCAGCTCCTTCAATTTCAGCCAGAAAAATACCTGAAATTACAGAAAAACACACAACTCATAGTAAAGTCCAGAAATATGAATTTTTCCTAAAAACTAATGAAAATAGACTAAAAACTAACTAAAATATACTCAAAACTATATGAAATTAACCCCAAAAAGCGTATAAAATATCCGCTCATCACTCATCCCAATGTGCTTGAGATGCTCTAAACTTGTGGGGTAAAACAACCAAACAAGCAATAAAGAAGCATGAAAGCATTCAAGCGAAAACATATGGATGCATATATAAAGAAGCACCATGCATTAAGATAAAATGCACACCATCCATTAAGAGATTGCCTAATCAAAGGATAGGATTCAAATCACATGGTGGCCACTCATGCAATTCAAAAGATTTAAAAGCTTGAAGGCAAAGTCATATGTACTTGGTATTCACAAGAGTTAAGCATTAGAAGCTCAAAACTAAGTATCAAAATCCTAACCTCAATAATAGAATCCAACAAAGGCAATTAACAAAATGATGTTAAACTAACATCTCATCAACAATTAGCAGCAATACTCAGTAAATGAAATCAATAATCCAACACTTATTATTAAAACAAAGAGTAAACAAAAATGAAACTAACTAGACAACTAACTAACTAAAAGAAATGGTTATAATTGGTGTTTGAAAGTTTTGGATGAGGGGTAGGAGAAGGGAAGAAGGAAGAAGGAGGAACGAAATGGAAAGAAGAGAAGAGAAGAGAAGTGTGTGAAAGAAGGGAACCCACGCGTACGCGTGTGTCACGCATGCGCGTGGGGATGGTAAAATGGAAGCGACGCGTACGCGTGTATCACGCGTGTGCGTCGATGGGTTATTTAGAGAGCAACTGATAAACCCATATTTTATGATGTATTTTATGCTCAATTCAAGTGATT
The DNA here is from genome assembly GCF_003086295.3 of Arachis hypogaea. Taxonomy (NCBI): domain Eukaryota; kingdom Viridiplantae; phylum Streptophyta; class Magnoliopsida; order Fabales; family Fabaceae; genus Arachis; species Arachis hypogaea. Next base: position 69,796,340 of record NC_092048.1, on the reverse strand, counting down.
TATTCAATCCCTCACCCACTTATTCATGTAAATTGCATGGTTTTACTTTCCCTTCCTTATTATGTGATTGATGAGCGGATAATTTATACGCTTTTTGGCATTGTTTTTAGTATGTTTTTAGTAGAATCTAGTTACTTTTAGGGATGTTTTCATTAGTTTTTATGTTAAATTCACATTTCTGGACTTTACTATGAGTTTGTGTATTTTTCTGTGATTTCAGGTATTTTCTGGCTGAAATTGAGGGACTTGAGCAAAAATCAGATTCAGAGGTTGAAGAAGGACTGCTGATGCTGTTGGATTCTGACCTCCCTGCACTCAAAATCGATTTTCTGGAGCTACAGAACTCAAAATGGCTCGCTTCCAATTGCATTGGAAAGTAGACATCCAGGGCTTTCCAGCAATATATAATAGTCCATACTTTGCCCAAGTTTAGATGATGAAAACTGGCGTTCAACGCTAGCTCTCTGCCCAATTCTGGCGTCCAGCGCCAGAAACAAGTTGCAAAGTGGAGTTCAACGCCCAAACTGGCACAAAAGCTGGCGTTCAACTCCAAGAATGACCTCTCCACGTGTAGACTTCAAGCTCAGCCCAAGAACACACCAGGTGGGCCCCGGAAGTGGATTTATGCATCAATTACTTACTTCTGTAAACCCTAGTAGCTGGTTTATTATAAATAGGACCTTTTACTATTGTATTTGACATCCTGGATTGTATTTTGATCCTGTGATCAAGTCTTGGTTACTCCGGTCCCCCTCTGGGGCCGAGACCAATGAACTCCATTATCACTTATGTATTGTCAACGGTAGAGTTTCTGCACTCCATAGATTAAGGTGTGGAGCTCTGCTGTTCCTCAAAGATTAATGCAAAGTACTACTGTTTTCTATTCAATTCATCTTATTTCACTTCTAAGATATTCATTCGCACTTCAATCTGAATGTGATGAACGTGACAATCATCATCATTCCCTATGAACGCGTGCCTGACAACCACTTCCGTTCTACCTTAGATTGAATGAGTATCTCTTAGATCTCTTAACCAGAATCTTCGTGGTGTAAGCTAGATTGATGGCGGCATTCAGGAGAATCTGGAAAGTCTAAACCTTGTCTGTGGTATTCCGAGTAGGATTCTGGGATTGAATGACTGTGACGAGCTTCAAACTCGCGATTGTTGGGCGTAGTGACAGACGCAAAAGGAGGGTGAATCCTATTCCAGCATGATCGGGAACCTCAGATGATTAGCCGTGCTGTGACAGAGCATTTGGACCATTTTCACAAGAGGAGGGGATGTAGCCATTGACAACGGTGATGCCCTTGCATAAAGCCAACCATGGAAAGGAGTAAGACTGATTGGATGAAGACAGCAGGAAAGTAGAGATTCAGAGGAACGAAAGCATCTCTACACGCTTATCTGAAATTCTCACCAATGAATTACATAAGTGTTTCTATCCTTATTTTATTATATTATTTTCGAAAACTCTATAACTATTTTATATCTGCCTGACTGAGATTTACAAGGTGACCATAGCTTGCTTCATACCAACAATCTCCGTGGGATTCGACCCTTACTCACGTAAGGTATTACTTGGACGACCCAGTGCACTTGCTGGTTAGTTATGTGAAGTTGTGAAGATATGTTTAGACCATGGTTCTGTGCATCCGTTTTTAGTGCCATTGCCAGGGAATCAATTTCGAACAACAATTCACAACCTGAGTAACAATTTCGCATACCAAGTTTTTGGCGCCGTTGCCGGGGATTGTTCGAGTTTGGACAACTGACGGTTCATCTTGTTGCTCAGATTAGGTAATTTTCCTTTTGTTTTCTTTTCAAAAATTTTTCAAAAATCTTTCAAAAATTTCTCCATTGTTTTCGAAAAAAAAATTTTCTCTTTTTAAAATAAAAATGTTTTCAAAAGTATATTTTTCTTCAGAATTTTTAAGAATGAATTCTAGTGTTTCATGAGGCATGGCTGGCTGTAAAGCTATGTCTAATTCTTCTGGATAGGGCATGTTAGGCGTGTCATGTCTGGATACATACTAAAGCTTGACTGGCTATTAAGCCATGTCTAACCCTCAGATTGGAGCTTTAGTTTAAAGAGCATAAGATTCCTGGAATTCATATTAAAAATTTTGGAATCCTTATTTTTCTTTTTCAAAATAATTTTCAAAAAAAAATACAAAAAAATTATAAAATCATAAAAATAAAAAAAAAAATTTTGTGTTCTTGTTTGAGTCTTGAGTCATGTTATAAGTTTGGTGTCAATTGCATATTCATCTTGCATTTTTCGAAAAAATTCATGCATTCATAGTGTTCTTCAGGATCTTCAAGTTGTTCTTGGTAAGTCTTCTTGTTTGATCTTGATGTTTTCTTGTTTTGTGTTGTATGGTGTTTTTCATATGCATTCTTGAATTCTTAGTGCCTAAGCATTAAAGATTTCTAAGTTTGGTGTCTTGCATGTTTTCTTTGCATATAAAAATTTTCAAAAATAAGTCTTGATGTTCATCATGACATTCAAAGTGTTCTTGGTGTTCATCTTGACATTCATAGCATTCTTGCATGCATTCATTGTTTTGATCCAAAATTTTCATGCATTGCATCATTTTCATGTTTTTCCATCTCATCATTAAAAATTCAAAAAAAAAAAAATATCTTCCCCTTTTTCTCTCTCAAAATTTCGAAAATTAGATTTGACTTTTTCAAAAATTTTTAAAATCTAGTTGTTTTTATGAGTCAAATCAAATTTTCAATTTAAAAATCTCATCTTTTTCAAAAATCTTTTTCAAAAATCAAATCTTTTTCATTTTTCTTAGTTATTTTCGAAAATTATAAAAATGTTTTTCAAAAATCTTTTTCTTATCTTTATCACATAATTTTCGAAAATAACATCATCAATTAATGTTTTGATTCAAAAATTTCATGTTTGTTACTTACTTGTTAAGAAAGATTCAAACTTTAAGTTCTAGAATCATATCTTGTGATTTCTTGTGAATCAAGTCATTAATTGTGATTTTAAAAAAAATTCAAATCTTTTTCAAAACTAATTTCAATCATATCTTTTCAAAAAAATATCTTCTTATCTTACCGTTTTCAAAAATTTGATTTCAAAATATCTTTTCTAACTTCTTATCTTCTTATCTTTTCAAAATTGATTTTCAAAATTTATTTCAACTAACTAACTAACTTTTGTTTGTTTCTTACCTTTTTCAAAACTACCTAACTAACTCTCTCTCTCTCTAATTTTCGAAAATATCTCCCTCTCTTTTTCAAAACTTCTTTTTAATTAACTAATTATTTTAATTGTGGATTTTAATTTTCGAAAATTACTAACCTTTTTCAAAAACTATTTTCGAAAATCACTAACTCTTTTTCAAAAATTATTTTCGAAAATTCTCCCTCTCCCATCTTATTCTATTTATTTATTTATCTACTAACATCTCCTCATCTCAATTCACTGCTCCTATCCTTACCCTTATGTTTGGATTCTTCATTCTTCTTCACCCCTATTCCTTTTCTTTTTCTACTAAAATTAAGGAACCTCTTCACTGTGACATAGAGGATTCCTCTTCTTTTCTTGTTCTCTTCTCTCTCTTATGAGTAGGAACAAAGAAAAAGGCATTCTTGTTGACGCTGATCCAGAACCTGAAAGGACTCTGAAGAGGAAACTAAAAGAAGCTAAATTACAACAATCCAGAGACAACCTTATTGAAAATTTCGAACAAGTAAAGGAGATGGCAGCCGAACCCAACAACAATAATGCAAGGAGAATGCTTGGTGACTTTACTGCACCAAATTCTAATTTACATGGAAGAAGCATCTCCATCCCTGCTATTGGAGCAAACAATTTTGAGCTGAAACCTCAGTTAGTTTCTCTGATGCAGCAGAACTGCAAGTTTCATGGACTTCCATCTAAAGATCCTTTTCAGTTCTTAACTGAATTCTTGCAGATCTATGATACTGTTAAGACTAATAGAGTAGATCCTGAAGTCTACAGGCTCATGCTTTTCCCTTTTGCTATAAGAGACAGAGCTAGAGTGTGGTTGGACTCTCAACCTAACGATAGCCTGAACTCTTGGGATAAGCTGGTCACGGCTTTCTTAGCCAAGTTCTTTCCTCCTCAAAAGCTGAGCAAGCTTAGAGTGGATGTTCAAACCTTCAGACAAAAAAAAGGTGAATCCCTCTATGAAGCTTGGGAAAGATACAAGCAGCTGACCAAAAAGTGTCCTTCTGACATGTTTTCAGAATGGACCATCCTGGATATATTCTTTGATGGTTTATCTGAGCTATCAAAGATGTCATTGGATACTTCTGCAGGTGGATCCATTCACCTAAAGAAAACGCCTGCAGAAGCTCAAGAACTCATTGACATGGTTGCTAATAACCAGTTCATGTACACTTTTGAGAGGAATCTTGTGAATAATGGGACGCCTATGAAGAAGGGAGTTCTTGAAATTGACACTCTGAATGCCATATTAGCTCAGAATAAAATATTGACTCAGCAAGTCAATATGATTTCTCAGAGTTTGAATGGAATGCAAGCTGCATCCAACAGTACTCAAGAGGCATCTTCTGAGGAAGAAACTTATGATCCTGAGAACCCTGCAATAGCAGAGTTAAAATACATGGGTGAACCATATGGAAACACCTACAATCTATCATGGAGAAATCACCCAAATCTCTCATTGAAGGATCAAAAGCCTCAACAAGGCTTTAATAATGGTGGAAGAAATAGGTTTAGCAATAGCAAGCCTTTTCCATCATCCACTCAGTAACAGACAGAGAATTCTGAGCAGAATCCATCTAGCTTAGCAAATTTAGTCTCTGATCTATCTAAGGCTACTGTGAGTTTCATGAATGAAACAAGGTCTTCCATTAGAAATTTGGAAGCACAAGTGGGCCAGCTGAGTAAAAGGATCACTGAAATCCCTCCTAGTACTCTCTCAAGCAATACAGAAGAGAATCCAAAAGGAGAGTGCAAGGCCATTGACATAAGCACCATGGCCAAACCTGTAAGGGAAGGAGAGGACGTGAATCCCAAGGAGGAAGACCTCCTGGGACGTCCAGTGATCAATAAGGAGCTTCCCTCTGAGGAACAAAAGGAATCTGAGACTCATCTAGAGACCATAGAGATTCCATTAAACCTCCTTATGCCATTCATGAGCTCTGATGAGTATTCCTCTTCTGAAGAGAATGAGGATGTTACTGAAGAGAAAGCTGCCAAGTTCCTTGGTGCAATCATGAAGCTAAATGCCAAATTATTTGGTATTGAAACTTGGGAAGATGAACCTCCCTTGTTCACCAATGAACTAAGTGATCTGGATCAACTGACATTGCCTCAGAAGAGATAGGATCCTGGAAAGTTCATAATACCTTGTACCATAGGCACCATGATCTTTAAGGCTCTGTGTGACCTTGGTTCAGGAATAAACCTCATGCCCCTCTCTGTAATAGAGAAACTGGGAATCTTTGGGGTGCAAGCTGCTAAAATCTTATTAGAGATGGCAGACAATTCAAGAAAACAGGCTTATGGACAAGTAGAGGACGTGTTAGTAAAGGTTGAAGGCCTTTACATCGCTGCTGATTTCATAGTCCTGGATACTGGAAAGGAAGAGGATGAATCCATCATCCTAGGAAGACCTTTCCTAGCCACAGCAAGAGCTGTGATTAATGTGGACAGAGGAGAATTGATCCTTCAATTAAATAAGGACAACCTTGTGTTTACAACTCAAGGATCTCTCTCTGCATCCATGGAGAGAAAGCAGAAAAAGCTTCTCTCAAAGCAGAGTCAACCAAAGCCCCCACAGTCAAACTCTAAGTTTGGTGTTGGGAGGCCACAACTAAACTCTAAGTTTGGTGTCAAACCCCCATATCCAAACTCTAAGTTTGGTGTTGGGAGGTCTCAACAAAGCTCTGCACATCTGTGAGGCTTCATGAGAGCCCACTGTCAAGCTATTGACATTAAAGAAGCGCTTGTTGGGAGGCAACCCAATGTTTATTTATCTAATTTTATTTTTGTTTTTCATGTTTTCTTAGGTTCATGATCATGTGGAGTCACAAAATAAACGAAAAATTTGGAAACAGAATCAAAAACAGCGGAAGAAAAATCACACTCTGGAGGAAGCACCTATCTGGCATTCAACGCCAGAACAGAGCATGGTTCTGGCGCTGAACGTCCAAAATGTGCAGCATCTGAGCGCTGAACGCCAGAATTGCACCCTGGAGAAGAGCTGGCGCTGAACGCCCAGAACAAGCATGGTTCTGGCGTTCAACGCCAGAAATGGGCAACAAATGGGCGTTGAACGCCCAAAATGGGCACCAACCTGGCGCTGAACGCCCAGAGTTGTGTGCAAGGGCATTTTACATGCCTAATTTGGTGCAAGGTTTTAAATCCTTGAACACCTCAGGATCTGTGGACCCCACAGGATCATCTCAGGATCTGTGGACCCCACACGATCCCCACCTACCTCCACTCACTCTCTTCTCTCTTCTCAATCATCCTCTATTCCCAATAAACACTCTTCCCCAAAATCCTTCACCTATCACCTCCATCCCTCTTCCCTATTAACCCTTCACCACTTACATCCATACACACATCCCTCTATCTCCTCCATATCTTCTTCTACTTCATCTATTCTTTCTTCTCTTGCTCGAGGGCGAGCAATATTCTAAGTTTGGTGTGGTAAAAGCATAAGCTTTTTGTTTTTCCATTACCATTAATGGCACCTAAGGCCAGAGAAACCTCAAGAAAAAGGAAAGGGAAGACAAATGCTTCCACCTCTGAGCCATGTGAGATGGAAAGATTCATCTCACAAGCCCATCACTAAGAAAAGGATGGAGCAAACAAGAAAGCACATTCATGAATCTCAACAGGCACATGAAGAAGCTCATCATCAAGAAATCCCAGAGATACATCAAGGGATGCACTTCCCTCCACATAAATATTGGGAGCAATTCAACACCTCCCTAGGAGAATTAAGTTCCAACATGGGACAACTAAGGGTGGAATATCAAGAGCACTGCATCATCCTTCATGAAATAAGAGAAGATCAAAAAGCAATGAGGGAGGAGCAACAAAGACAAGGAAGAGACATAGAAGAGATCAAGGACATCATTGGTTCCTCAAGAAGGAAACGCCACCATCACTAAGGTGGACTCGTTCCTTGTTCTTACTTTCTCTATTTTTCGTTTTCTCTGTTAAGTTCTTATCTATGTTTGTGTCTTCATTACATGATCATTAGTATTTAGTAACTTTGTCTTGAAGTTATGAATGTCCTATGAATCCATCACCTCTCTTAAATGAAAAATGTTTTAATTCAAAAGAACAAGAAGTACATGAGTTTCGAATTTATCCTTGAAATTAGTTTAATTATATTGATGTGGTGACAATGCTTCTTGTTTTCTGAATGAATGCTTGAACAGTGCATATGTCTTTTGAAGTTGTTGTTTTAGAATGTTAAATATGTTGGCTCTTGAAAGAATGATGATAAGGAGACATGTTATTTGATAATCTGAAAAATCATAAAAATGATTCTTGAAGCAAGAAAAAGCAGCAAAGAACAAAGCTTGCAGAAAAAAAAAGGGGAGAAAAAAAATAGAAAGAAAGAGAAAAAGCAAGCAGAAAAAGCCAAAAGCTCTTAAAACCAAGAGGCAAGAGCAAAAAGCCAATAACCCTTAAAACCAAAAGGCAAGGGCAAATAAAGAGGATCCCAAGGCTTTGAGCATCAGTGGATAGAAGGGCCTACAGGAATAAAATCCTGGTCTAAGCGGCTAAACCAAGCTGTCCCTAACCATGTGCTTGTGGCGTGTAGGTGTCAAGTGAAAACTTGAGACTGAGCGGTTAAAGTCAAGGTTCAAAGCAAAAAAAGAGTGTGCTTAAGAACCCTGGACACCTCTAATTGGGGACTTTAGCGAAGCTGAGTCACAATCTGAAAAGGTTCACCCAATTATGTGTCTGTGGCATTTATGTATCCGGTGGTAATACTGGAAAACAAAGTGCTTAGGGCCACGGCCAAGACTCATAAAATAGCTGTGTTCAAGAATCATTATACTGAACTAGGAGAATCAATAGCACTATCTGAACTCTGAGTTCCTATAGATGCCAATCATTCTGAACCTCAATGGATAAAGTGAGATGCCAGAACTATTCAAGAGGCAAAAAGCTATAAGTCCCGCTCATATGATTGGAGCTATGTTTCATTGATAGTTTGGAATTTATAGTATATTCTCTTCTTTTTATCCTATTTGATTTTCAGTTGCTTGGGGACAAGCAACAATTTAAGTTTGGTGTTGTGATGAGCGGATAATTTATACGCTTTTTGGCATTGTTTTTAGTATGTTTTTAGTAGAATCTAGTTACTTTTAGGGATGTTTTCATTAGTTTTTATGTTAAATTCACATTTCTGGACTTTACTATGAGTTTGTTTGTTTTTCTGTGATTTCAGGTATTTTCTGGCTGAAATTGAGGGACTTGAGCAAAAATCAGATTCAGAGGTTGAAGAAGGACTGCTGATGCTGTTAGATTCTGACCTCCCTGCACTCAAAATAAATTTTCTGGAGCTACAGAACTCAAAATGGCGCGCTTCAAATTGCATTGGAAAGTAGACATCCAGGGCTTTCCAGAAATATATAATAGTCCATACTTTGCCCAAGTTTAGACGATGAAAACTGGCGTTCAACGCCAGTTCTCTGCCCAATTCTGGCGTCCAGCGCCAGAAACAAGTTGCAAAGTGGAGTTCAACGCCCAAACTGGCACAAAAGCTGGCGTTCAACTCCAAGAATGACCTCTCCACGTGTAGACTTCAAGCTCAGCCCAAGAACACACCAAGTGGGCCCCGGAAGTGGATTTATGCATCAATTACTTACTTCTGTAAACCCTAGTAGCTGGTTTATTATAAATAGGACCTTTTACTATTGTATTTGACATCCTGGATTGTATTTTGATCCTGTGATCAAGTCTTGGTTACTCCGGTCCCCCTCTGGGGCCGAGACCAATGAACTCCATTATCACTTATGTATTGTCAACGGTAGAGTTTCTGCACTCCATAGATTAAGGTGTGGAGCTCTGCTGTTCCTCAAAGATTAATGCAAAGTACTACTGTTTTCTATTCAATTCATCTTATTTCGCTTCTAAGATATTCATTCGCACTTCAATCTGAATGTGATGAACGTGACAATCATCATCATTCCCTATGAACGCGTGCCTGACAACCACTTCCGTTCTACCTTAGATTGAATGAGTATCTCTTAGATCTCTTAACCAGAATCTTCGTGGTGTAAGCTAGATTGATGGCGGCATTCAGGAGAATCTGGAAAGTCTAAACCTTGTCTGTGGTATTCCGAGTAGGATTCTGGGATTGAATGACTGTGACGAGCTTCAAACTCGCGATTGCTGGGCGTAGTGACAGACGCAAAAGGAGGGTGAATCCTATTCCAGCATGATCGGGAACCTCAGATGATTAGCCGTGCTGTGACAGAGCATTTGGACCATTTTCACAAGAGGAGGGGATGTAGCCATTGACAACGGTGATGCCCTTGCATAAAGCCAACCATGGAAAGGAGTAAGACTGATTGGATGAAGACAGCAGGAAAGTAGAGATTCAGAGGAACGAAAGCATCTCTACACGCTTATCTGAAATTCTCACCAATGAATTACATAAGTGTTTCTATCCTTATTTTATTATATTATTTTCGAAAACTCTATAACTATTTTATATCTGCCTGACTGAGATTTACAAGGTGACCATAGCTTGCTTCATACCAACAATCTCCGTGGGATTCGACCCTTACTCACGTAAGGTATTACTTGGACGACCCAGTGTACTTGCTAGTTAGTTATGCGAAGTTGTGAAGATATGTTTAGACCATGGTTCTGTGCATCCGTTTTTGGTGTCATTTCCAGGGAATCAATTTCGAACAACAATTCACAACCTGAGTAACAATTTCGCATACCAGTAATATATGTGAAAAACATGTTTCCTATGCTTTAAAAATATTTATTTTTAATTACCCTTTATTACCATTCGATGCCGTGATTTGTGTGTTAAGTATTTTCAGATCTCCTAAGGCAGGAATGGCTTAGAGGATAGAAAGGAAACATACAAAAATGGAAGGAAAGCACAAAAATGGAGTTTTGAAGAAAAGGGCAACGACGCGAACGCATGAACGACGCGGCCGCGTGCCTAGCGCGAAAAGGCAGCGACGCGAATGCGTGACTGACGCGGATGCTTGCCTTGAGCAGAATGCAAATGACGCGTACGCATGACCGAAGCGAACGCATGACAAGGAAAACTCCCAGATGACGCGACCGCGTGACCCACGCGGACGCGTGACAGACGCCACATGCAGAAACTACAGAAAATGCCCCCAGCAATTTCTGACCCTTTCAGCCCAGATCCAAGTCCAAAAAAACACAGATTAGAGGTTATAAAGTGGGGGAATGCATCCATTCATAGAGATGTATTCCGTTATTCACTTTTCATAATTTAGATGTAGTTTTTAGAGAGAGAGGTTCTCTCCCCTCTCTTAGGTTTTAGGATTAGGATTCCTCTTAAAGGATTTAGGACTTCAACTTCTTCTCAGGTTCAATGTTCCTTTTATTTATTTTATCAATTTAGTTTATGAACTCTTTATGTTTAGATTGATTTTCTATTATTAATGCAATTGAGGTATTTCAGATTTATGATTCTTATTTAGCTTTTTATATTCTTGGCCGTAATTGATTAATTGGAGACTCTTGAGTTATCAAACTCATCGTGATTGATAATTGTTATTTTTGCTAATTGAATTGAATTTCGATAACTCTAGTAATTTCTTAGAAGTTGGCTAGAACTTGAGGATCAAACTAATTAGTCCGCTTGACTTTGCTTTGCTTTAGTAAAGGTTAACTAGGTGGGATTAAAACTCAATTCTCATCACCATCGATAAGGATAATTAGGATAGGACTTCCAAATTCCCATACCTTGCCTAGAGTTTTCTTAGTTATTGATTTACTAATTCCTGCAATTTATTTCTTTTGTTCAAACCTTTTCAAAAACCCAAAATTCTACCTTTTCCATAACCAATAATAAATCATACCTCCCTGCAATTCCTTGAGAAGACGACCCGAGGTTTAAATACTTCGGTTATAAATTTTATTGGGTTTTGTTACTTGTGACAACCAAAACTTTTGTACGAAAGGATTCTCTATTGGTTTAGAAGCTATACTACCAACGCGATTATATTCTTATAAAAAAATTATTTACTAGCAGAAAATTAGTTCGTCAAAATGGCGCCGTTGCCGGGAATTGCAAACGTATACCTTATTATTGGTTATTGTAAATATTTTTCTTTTGCTTGTTTATTTGTTTCTGTTTTCATTTTTAATTCTTATTAGCTACCATGAGTTCTCACCCCTCTCTCTTTGAGTTTGGTTCTAATATTGTTGAAGGGAATGAAAGCTATAGCAGGAACATGCATCAAGGTCAGAGCAATCAAGGATGGATGAAGCCACGAGGACTTGATCAACCCTTTAGGCAACAACACCCTCCACAGTATCACAGACGACGACAATTCTACAATGCATGCCAAGGCAATAGATACGGTGGATCCCGTTGTAGTTACCAACAAGTTCCACCCTGTGCTTATGAACCACCCTCTCAACATAGCTTTGAACCACCACACTCACAAGTTCCTTTTCACCATTCACCACCATATGACCCTTATCCACCATAATTCCAATCCAATTACCCCCAAGAACCACCACATTCTTATTATGAACCCTCTCTCCCAACCAATGAACCCTCATATCCACCCCAATCTCCAATGGATGACACTCTTCATGTTCTTCTTCAAGGACAAGTGAAGATGCGAAGGGACGTACTAGAATTCACTACTGCCTTAACCGAGATAGTAAATAAATTAGCTTCCCAACATCTGAGCACTCAAAGTACTCCCATGGCTACATGTGGAGAATCAAAAGAAGAGCGAAGCATGAAGGAGACACTAGAAACTTCGGTGGACAATAAGGAGCATGGCTTTGTATTGGAACAAGTGGAGGAAGCCATAATAGTTGTAGAGGAAGAAGTGGTTGAAGATTTAGGAGATGCTGAACCTCCATGGGAATCGAGAACTGTAAAGGATTCCGCCGAGAAGTTTGAATTTGATGCCAAGGAGGATAGTGCACAACCTCCAAAGCATATACCTTGTGAAAAATTGGACGGAACAGACCAAGAAATTGATTCCTTAGGCAATGATGATCATGAATCAAGCTCTCGTAGTCACGAACTTACATCCGCAACTGAACTCCTCGAGCCTGAAGAACTTTATCCAAGTGAATACGAAGATGATGTCAAAGTAAATTTCTCTCAACCTCCAACTTATGACTTGAGTGACGAGGAAGACATAGAAGGCTTTGATCAAGACGCAGTTGCAGTTGAAGAATTTTGCAAAGAAGTGGAGGAATTCACAGAAGAATACAAGGGAGTAGAGCTTACAGAACCACTGGAAACACCTATCCCAAGGCCATTACCACCTAATACAAGCTTCAAGTGGGTACAATCCAAGTGGGTACAATCTTTACTTTTCCACTTGAATATGGTTTGCTTGAAATAGATGGCCAGCTTAGAGCTCTCTGCGGCTTTAAGAGTAAGAGGGAATTGGCTCGTACTCAAAGCCGGTATGCAAGATTCAGTAAGGTTCCACACTTCAATCTGAAGTGCAAGGATTGGTATCAAGTTCAATTGAATGTGTCTCGGAAGACGCTTGGTCATCTTGGTGAGAATACAATTTCTAAACCGCCCGGATGGAAGAATATAGATCAAGACAAAGGTGGATTTAAAAGCAAAGTTTGGGATCCTGGAATCTATTCTGACATTCGTCACCCCGGGAGCCTGAGAATCTGTTTGAAGCTGCTCAAAGGCTTTACATGCCTAGTTTGGGACCCCGGAGGCTGTTGGCATTCCAAACATTGGTGGAGATTTTGAGATGAATTCAAGCACAAGCCACCATAACAGGAAACTCATCAAATGTCCAACTTAAGGACTTTAACTAAAAGTGCTAGGTGGGAGACAACCCACCGTGGTATGATCGTTTCTTTTTCAATTTTCGTGATTGTTTGTCTTTATTTTATTTTAATTTTTTCATTGAACCTAGAAGTATTCATAGCATCTACATTAGCACTGCATATTGCATAAAAATAAATAAATAAATAAATAAATTTTACGCCACGCGAGCGCGCAGGCCACACGTGGGCGTGGAGTGGAAATCGGCGTAGGATCCAACGCCCAGAAAGTTGGGCTGGAATCGTGCGGCTGGTGTGCGTTTAGCACAAAACGGCCCACGCGTTCGCGTCCCTGACGCGAACGCGTCACTTGCAAAACACTCATCCCACGCGAAAGCGTGAGCGACGCGTCCGCGTTGCGTGGATATTATGGCCCCCTAAATGGAGACTTAGAGTTGCGCTGAAACGATGCTGGAAGTGTGCGTCTAGCACAATTTTCAGCGATGCGGTCGCGTACCTCACGCGTCCGCGTCACCCATCTTTTACCCAACCCACGCGATTGCGTCAATCACACGACCGCGTCAAACCCATTTCACCCTAGTCACGCGATCGCGTGCTCCACGCATTCGCGTGGATTCAAATTCACTAACCCCAACCACGCAAAACCCTAGCCCCCCTGTGTCACCGTTTTCCCTCCCAACCCCTATCTGCACTCTCTCCTCTCCCCACCCAACCACCACCACTCCCAACCGACACTCCGACCACCGCGCCGCCATCCCGACCGCTGCACCACCCTCGCCAAAACCCACCCTCTCCCTCTCTTCTTTCTCTTCTTCCTCCACCACTCTCTTCCACCCATCTCACCCACCGCCGCCCTCCTCTGCAACCACCACCACACTAGCTGCCCACAACCGCCACCACCGCGCCACCCACACAGAACCCTCTCCACCCCTACCCTCTTACCCCTTCATCCCCTTTTCCAACCTTAACCCTCATCCACCCAGCCCCACCGAACCACCCTTGCCGCCACCACACAACACCGCCGCGTCTCCATCACCATCTCTCTTCCCTCACCTCTGTTCATACACATACCAGGTTCCGCCGAAAACCGATTTCCTTATCATCCGTAGTTAATTGCATATTTTTCTGATTCTGTTCAAATTAGGATAGTTAGAGATGCATGTTTATAGTGGATTCTAGGTGGTTAGGTAGCTAGGATGTGGTTAGTGGATTTAGACCTGATAATTGCGCTGTTCTTGTTACTTGTTTTACCTATTTCGTAATTTTGATCTGGCTGTGATGTTCATACTGTTCATATGCTATTCCTTAATGTTTCATGCTGATATTAGACTGTTCTTTTCTGTTCCTACTGTTTGTAACTCTTTGCAGCATTTTTTTTATCTCATATGAACTGTTTTTTCTTGCTGTTTATTACTCGGGAACATCTAATTTTAGCCGGAATGCTGCCCAATTTTCTACAAATTGTTTTCATGTATTGAGTTTGGAAACTTACCATTTTGCACTACTTAGCTATAACCAAACTAATTCATGAATGCATGGGCTCGCATTCTTATTCCTTTCGATTCCCTGGTTAATAAATTGCATTATTGATGATTTTATTTTAATTTTAGCTACTCCTGTATCTATATGAATTATCATCAATAACTTGATATCCTTGCTTGACTATGCGTTGTTTATTCTTTTAACTTGTGAAATTTATTGTTAACTAGGAAACCATTATCATGCCCCCTACTTTAACTTTCTTTTTACTAACTCACTACTTTGCACTTTCTAACCTCCTTTTTACCTACTAGCCACTTTAACTTTCTAACTCAGGGCATAATCTTTGTTTTTCCTATTTAACTTGAATTCTGCTTATCATATATTTTGGATTGCATTTTTTTTCTTTTCAGACTTTTTCACTCATATACAATCCAAAGTGCACATATATTCAACTCATTTCATGCTTCTCTTGCTCTTTTGCCACTCTGTGCTTATATTGCTATTATTCTATTTGCCTACTTATTTTCCTGCTTTTGTTCTTCAATTATATCCTAGAATTTCTGCTTTTTAAGATGTCTGACCCTCAACGCAAAGGAAAAGGCAAAGCAACCACTGGCAAAAGGAAAAGAGGCAAATCCTCTATGTCCAACCTCGACATTTTGCATGACGACTCCTGGCGGGAAAAGCACTTTACCCCGCAGGAGAAGGCTGACCAGCTCCTCACTGCCACAGATCCAGTTAAATTTGCAAACAGATACTGTGAGCTAAAGTATCCAGTGTTTGTGATAAACCACTATTTTATGGTTTATATTGTGTTTAATTGTGTGGTTTTATCATGATCTTTACCCACTTATTCGTTAAATAAGCATGCATTTATAATTCCTTCCTAAAGTTATTGCATGATTGAAAACTTGCTTCCTAGAGACTTTTAATTATGTATTTTATTTCTCCTTTATTCCATTCGATGCCGTGATCTGTGTGTTAAGTGTTTCAGGCTTTATAGGGCATGAATGAGTTGGAGATTGGAGACGAAGCTTGCAAAAATGGGAGGAACACAAGGAATTGAGGAGATGACCAGCGAGAAGTGACGCGGCCGCATAGATGACATGACCGCGCGAAAGAGAGGAAATCGCAGTGACGCGGACGCATGGATGATGCGACCGCGGGGCATGGAATAGCACGAGTGACGCGGTCGCATGGATGACGCGACCATGTGGCAAAGCAGAAAGCCGAATGACGCGGCCGCATGGATGACGCGACCGCGTGACATGCACGATCTGCATAATCTGCAGAATCGCTGGGGGCGATTTCGGGCCTTATTTTGACCCAGTTTTCGGCTCAGAAAAGCATACTAGAGCCAGAGAACATGCAGAAACCAACAACAACATTCATTCCGCGTAGTTTTAGTTTTTAGATCTAGTTTTCCTCTCCTCTAAGTTTTCTCTCTACACATTCATAGTTTTTAGGATTTGTTATGTTCATTGTTTTTGCATTGGGATATTGAGAAGAGTTATTGCCTCATCAAGACTTCGACATTCTAGTTCATTCTCTTTACTTGTCTCTTACTCTTCCATGTTCCTTAATTTACTTAATTTTACCATTGGATTATTTTAGCATTTATCAATACAAGAACTACTTTTATTTTTAATTAATCGTTTGATCATTATTTATCATGTCTTTCTTTAATTCCCTCTTTTATGTTATGAATTTTATATTTACAATGAGCGAGTAGTTCCCTAACTTGATGGGGAGTTGATTGAAAGAAACCCTTGAAGTTGGGATGCTCAAGAGAAAGGTTGTAGTTGGGTTTATTGTTGGATTGCTCTCTAGTCACTAACACCAATCCTCCCAAGAGCGGATTGGAACTTGTGAATAGAGATAGCATTCCAACTTGTTTAACTTTTCCTTACTTAGTACTAAACAGAATAATCCCCAATTATCAATTAGTCTTGAGAGTACTGCAACAAGAATAGGGCTTCCAACTAATCAACTCCCAGTCAAGGCTTTTATTTAAATTTATATACATTCTCTAATTTAATTTTCTGCCATTCAACTCAAACCTTTTTGAAAACATTTGATTAATAAAATAGCACACTTTTCTGTAACTCGTTGGGAGACGACCTGGGATTCATACTCCCAGTATTTTCATTTTAATTTCTGTGACACCTTTCTAAACTGATAAGCGGATTTCTGGTTGGTTGAGAACTATACTTGCAATGCATATTTTATAATCATTCTTAACTCGCCAATTTTCGCTCGCATCAATTTTTGACGCCGTTGCCGGGGAGTTGCAATAGAGTGCTAAAGTTATTAATTGGAATTTATTTATTTGTATTTTATTTTATCTTGCTACTATGAGCTGCTTATTTCTTTCGTTAGATGACACGTTAGCTTCCTGATCCAAGCTTGCTAATATTCGATCCTGAGATTGAAAGAACTATTTCAAGAATAAGGCAAGCTCGGCGTCAGTTAGTCCTCTCTGAGGGCGGATCTGAAACGTCATTTGAGAAAGAAACCAGCCCCTGTTCTATTGATTTGGTTGTTTCACGCGCAGGTAACATGGCAGCAGCCAGGAGAGTTACTATCCAGGAGGCTGGAGCCCCTGATTTTACAATGCAACCATTTCAAGCGCATCACCCATCGGTAGCTACAGACTTTGAAATAAAGACCGCACTGCTCAATTTGATGCCCAAGTTTCATGGCTTACCTGCTCAAGAGCCTATTAAGCACCTAAGAGATTTTCAGGCAGCCTGTTCTACTGTCAAGCGGGATGGTGCAGATAAAACTTCAATTTTGCTGAAAGCTTTCCCGTTTTCTCTTGAGGGAAAGGCAAGAGAGTGGTACTACACTCAACCAGCAGCAATTGTATCCAACTGGGATACACTGAGGAGAGAATTCTTGGAAAAGTTCTTTCCAGCTGAAGTTACTGATAAACTGAGGAAAGATATTTCTATGATTGTTCAGGATGATTCTGAGACGCTTTATGAGTACTGGGAGTGCTTCAATAATCTTCTGGAAGCTTGCCCCCACCATATGATTGACAAGATAGCGTTACTCGGTTATGTCACACAGGGAATGAGGCCCCAAGATAAGACCACATTGGAAAGTGCTAGCAATGGGTCTATGAAAAAGTACAAGACCACTGATGAGGCATGGCAATTGATTAGTGACTTAGCTGAATCTACTAGGAATCACAGGCAGAAATAAGGCCGTTCAAAAGCCGTTGCAGAAGTATCCTCTAGTAGAGAGACTACTGCTTTAACTCAGAGTATCTGTGAAATGACCAACTTGCTGAAGCAAATGCAATTGAATCAACAACAAGTTCAGCAAGCTCAACCTTCTCCAGCACAGCAAAATCAACAGTTAGTCCCACAGAGAGTTTGCAGAATCTGTGCCGATTATAGCCATTATACTGATGAATGTCTGCAGCTCCAGCATGAAGACAACACCGTGGCAGCCACACATAACTTCTATGACCGCCCCAACCAAGGGTACAATCAAGGTGGCAATTACAACCACGGATGGCAAGACAATTCTAACCATAATTAGAGGAACAGCAACAACAGAGGAGGTAGAGATAACCAGGGAAATCAGAGGTGGAATAACAACAACAACAGGCAGCAGAATCAGAATCAGCCTTATAGAGCACCTCACCTAAGGCAATTCCAAGGACCACAGAATACCCAACATCAAACCTCTCAATTTACCTATCCTTCTGTATCTGCCAATGATGACTTACTACAATCTATTAATCGGAGACAGTAGACCATGGAAAATAACATTAATGCCACTCTGAATTGTCTGACCGCTACTTTGCAGGCTCTTGTCTCCCAGATAGGATCAATGAATAACTTCAATAACCAACTTTTGAGCTCCAGTGGGATTCCCTCTCAACCATTACCCAATCCTAAGGGGTTGTATTAATGCCATCACCCTGAGGTCCGGAACCACACTGCAGGAGAGGAACTAGGAGGAGCCAAACCCACCAGAATATGCCTCAGCTGAAGAGGTAGTGGAAATAGAAGATGTTGAAGAAGAAGAGGACATACAGGACGTGGCTGAAGAAGAAGAAGTGCAACCATAGGAGGAAGCACTAAAAGGCGCAGACACTGCAGAAAACGCCACTCCCATCCCATTTCCACAACTTGCAAGGAAGCCCAGGAAGCAGCTGGAACCTGATCCAAAAATGGTAGAGATATTCAAAAAGGTTGAGGTAATTGTTCCTCTATTTGATGTTATTCAACAGGTACCTAAGTATGCAAAGTTTCTAAAAGATTTATATATACATAAAGACAAAATTAATGAATTAGAAACTATTCCTTTAGGCAGTTCCATATTTGCTTTAATGAGAGGTTTACCTGAAAAGTATAGTGACCCAGGTCCTTGTATAGTTAATTGTACTATTGGTGGTGTGATAATTTCTGAATGAATGTATGATTTAGGAGCATGTGTAAGTATAATGCCTTTGTCTATATATGATGTTTTGAGGCTCTCTCCCTTAAAAAGGTCGGCAGCTCATTTTGTGTTAGCAGATAAAAGCATTATTACAGTGGTTGGAGTTGCTGAAGATGTACTAGTAGGCATTAAGGGACTCACGTTCCCCACTGATTTTTATATCCTGGAAATGCCCCAAAATGACTCAGACAAGCCATCATCAATCCTACTCGGAAGGCCATTCTTAAAGACCTCAAAGTTTAAATTAGATGCTTTCTCAGGAACATACTCTTTTGAAATAGATGGCAGAGTAGTGATCTTCAATCTGAACGGAGTTATGAAGCATCCTCCGGAGGATCACTCTATCCTCAAGTGTGACATTATAGATGAAACCGTGGCTGAAGTTCATCAGGAGGAATTTGAAGAGAAGCACACAGGACAAGGTCCAAGTGTGGGGACATTCTCAGAGGACAATGACAGTGCCTTACCACTGTTACCAGCTCCAGACAACCCAGAGCCTGAACATGATCAGAAGTTAGAATTAAAACCCCTTCCTCCACACCTCAAATATGCTTACCTTGAAGATGGGCAGAAGTTTCCGGTTATCATTGCAAGGGAACTCACTTCTCAATAGGAAGAGCAGCTACTTGGTGTGCTGAGGAGGCACAAGAAGGCAATTGGTTGGAGTTTGGCAGACATAGTAGGCATCAACCCTCAAGTTTGTGAGCATAGGATATTTTTAGAAGAGGGAGCAAGACCTGTCTGTCAACCCTAGAGAAGACTGAACCCCACTATCCTAGAGGTTGTTAAAAAAGAAGTGACCAGACTACTAGAGGCAGATATCATCTATCCCATCTCAGACAATGAATGGGTAAGGCCAGTACAAGTGGTGCCAAAGAAGTCTGGAGTCACTGCAGTGAAGACTGAGCATGGAGAGCTCCTGACAACCAGAGTTCAGAACACCTGGAGAGTCTGTATTGACTACAGACGCCTCAACCAAGTAACCCGTAAGGATCACTATCCTCTTCCATTCATTGATCAAATGCTGGATCGCCTGTCAGGTAAATCGCATTATTGTTTTCTAGATGGTTACACAGGTTATTTCCAGATTCATATAGCTCCTGAGGATCAGGAAAAGACCACTTTTACATGTCCTTTTGGGACTTATGCTTACAAGAGGATGCCCTTTGGCTTGTGCAATGCACCAGCTACTTTCCAGAGGTGCATGATGAGTCTTTTCTCTGATCTTATTAAGGACTGTATGGAGGTTTTTATGGATGATTTTAGTGTTTATGGTGATTCCTTTAGCCTTTGCTTAGATGGATTATCTAGAGTGTTAGATAGATGTGTCAGTACAAACTTGGTATTAAATTTTGAAAAATGTCACTTTATGGTTAAACAAGGGATTGTACTAGGACATGTTGTGTCTAATACTGGCATTTCTGTAGATCCAGCAAAGGTGGACGTTATTTCTAGTTTACCTTACCCCTCTTCTGTGAGGGAGGTCCGTTCTTTCCTTGGCCATGCAGGTTTTTACAGGAGATTCATTAAGGACTTCAGTAAGGTAGCACTTCCCTTATCCAGATTACTGCAGAAAGATATTGAGTTCGAGTTCAGTGAAAATTGCAAACAAGCGTTTGATAAGCTGAAGACCGCACTGACTCAAGCCCCAATTGTGAGAGGACCAGATTAGAGCCAACCATTTGAAATAATGTGTGATGCTTCCAACCATGCAGTAGGAGCAGCACTGGCTCAGCGTGAAGGTAAGGATCCTTTTGTTATTGCTTACGCGTCTAAAACTTTAGATGCCGCCCAGTCGAATTACACTACTACTGAGAAAGAGCTTCTTGCTATTGTTTTTGCTCTGGATAAATTCCGAGCCTATTTACTTGGTACTAAAGTAGTAGTGTATTCAGACCACGCAGCTCTAAAGTATTTATTATCTAAAAAGGAGTCCAAACCAAGGCTTATACGTTGGATACTGCTATTACAAGAATTTGATTTAGAAATTAAGGATAGGAGTGGTAACCAGAATTTAGTGGCAGACCACTTGAGTTGCCTTGAACATATTACAGATGACTCCACTCCTATATCTGATAATTTCCCATTTGATAACCTGCAAGCAGTATCTGAGATAATCCCTTGGTATGCACCTGTAGCTAATTATCTAGTTAGCCGCACCTTTCCTCCAAACTTTTCTAAGCATCAAAGAGACAAGCTGAAAAGCGAGTCTAAATATTATATATGGGATGACCCATATTTATGGAGATGTAGCACTGACCAGATAATTAGACGGTGTGTGCCTCAATCAGAATTCCAGTCCATCTTAGAGGCCTGTCACTCATCTGAGAGTGGAGGACATTTTGGCCCTCAAAGAACTGCTAGAAAAATCTTAGACTGTGGATTCTGGTGGCCTACTCTTTTTAGGGACGCCGCTGAATTTTGTAGATCTTGTTTCCCATGCCAGAAATTTGGTAATATATCCAGGAGGGATGACATGCCTCAACAGATTATGCTTTTCTGTGAAATTTTTTATGTTTGGGGCATTGACTTCATGGGTCCATTTCCAAATTCTAATGGTTATTTCTATATATTGTTAGCTGTGGATTACGTTTCCAAATGGGTGGAAGCAATTTCTACCCGCAATGATGATGCTAACACTGTTGTTTCCTTTGTGAGAAACCATATTATTTGTCGCTTTGGATCACCACGAGCAATCGTGAGCGATCAAGGCACCCATCTTTGTAACAGGAGACTAACAGGACTAATGAAGAAGCATAGGATAATTCATAAAGTTGCAACAGCCTACCATCCTCAGACTAACGGGCAAGCCGAGGTGTAAAATAGAGAGATAAAGCGTATCTTGCAGAAGATAGTCAAACCTCATAGAAGAGACTGGAGCACCAGGCTACAAGATGCACTCTGGGCATACAGAACAGCATACAAAACACCCATTGGGATGAGTCCTTTCCGCTTAGTTTATGGAAAAACTTGTCATTTCCCTGTTGAAATAGAGCATAAAGCCTTTTGGGCAGTAAAGGAATGCAACATGGGAATTGAGAGAGCCGGAGCTGAAAGGAAGTTGCAACTGCAGGAACTGGAAAGCCTTCGCCTAGAAGCTTATGAGAACTCAAGACTATACAAGGAGAAGATGAAGGCTGTACATGATCAGCACATCAAGAGGAAAGAGTTCCAACCTGGGGACTTAGTCCTCCTCTATAAATATCGACTAAGGCTCATGCCAGGCAAGTTGAGATCAAGATGGGAAGATCCATACAGAGTAGAGAAGGCCGAACCGTACGGAGTCTATCACCTGAGTCATCCTTCAAGCTCTGAACCTATCAAATTTAATAGACATCGTTTAAAGCTGTACCATGGCGAGAAGCTGAAGAAAAACAAGGAGCTCGAGATCTTCCTCTTGGAAGATCCTCACATAGTTGAAGACTGAGCTAGTGGAGCGTCCAACTTACGGACGTTAAAGCAAAGTGCTAGGTGGGAGACAACCCACCATGGTATGATCGTTCTTTTCCTTATTTTTAATTTTCTTATTCAATAACTCTTCTCTTCATTAGTACATTTTGTGCATCTGCATTCACATATTTTTAATTAAAAAAAAATCACGCGACGCGACCGCCTTATTGACGCGTCCGCGTCGCAGGGAGCTGGGAAACAATATTAATATGAACAGAGAGTTACGCAGGAGCAGGGCTGGAGGCGTGCCAATGGCACAAATCATCCCACGCGACCACGTCATATGCGAATAATGGCCTCCCACGCGACCACGTGCCCCACGCGGCCGCGTGACCTGGATTTCGACGTAACAAGGGTGCATAGCCGAAAGTTGTGCTAGAGTGGTACTAGACTGGCGTTGGACGCGCAGTCCCTCTCACGCGATCGCATGCCCCACGCGACCGCGTCGTTTCCCAATAATTTCCCACTCACGCGATCGCATGCCCCACGCGATCGCATCACCCAAAATTTGGCACTAATATGATTTTGAATAGAGAGTTATGCGAGTCGAGGCTACCCTCGCGCCATTAGCCTAAAACGGGTCACGCGACCGCGTGACCGACGCGATCGCGTCATTGAGTTTAAGCGCAAGGCGCGCGACCGCGTGCCCCACGCGACCGCGTCGCTTGCGCCGCATAGTTTTCCTAATTTGCCAATTATTATATCTTTTTCTCCCCAAATCCTATTTTCTTTTCCCTCCTTATTTCTTCTCCCTCCCTTCTTCCCTTCTTCCTTCTTTCTCACCTTTTTACTCTCTCTCAGCCCCATTAACAAGGTTTTTCTTTCTCCTTCCCTCCTTACTTTTCTATTATTCTTCTTATTTTTTCTATGTTATCTTTTTTTCTTTTCTTTTTACCTTCATTGTTCATATTTTCTTTTTTCTTTCTTTTTCCTTTTTACTTGGTGTTATCAATTTATGTGAGTCATTATTTATTTTTATATGCTTGTGGATTATTCTAAATTTGTTTGACAATTATATATTGCTTTTTAAGGGATTACTTGCATGTTCAAATTCTTATTTTCAAGAGCCTCTTCTATATGCATACTATGTGTTTGTGAAAAAGCCCATATGGCATTATGAACTTCTCTACATCTTTCTACTCTAATATTCAATGTTTGCTTTTCACAAATTCCCTTTACTATTTTATGCATTGAATTTCATTGTCAATACAAACGTGATGGTTTGTTACGAGTGATGCTTGATCTATGCTACTCATGCCCTTTTCCGGCATGCCAATAAACACCTTGCATTCACTTGCCATCATATGCACTAGTTATTTTCCATTAATGAGTTTTCACATGTACTCATGAGCGTGTGTTAATATCATTTACCTTTTTATGTGCATTTATAACCATCCTTTCTGTTCTCTTCCTTGCTCTATCTCTTTAAATTTAATTTACTTTCTCTTCTCTTTTTTTCAGGATGGCCACCAAGAAAGGAAAAGAGAAAGCTACTCCCAAACAACCAGCAAGGAGAGGAACGAAGAGAGCATTAGTGGCAGAGCCTTCTTCAACTGCGGTAAAGCCCTCAACAAAGAAAATTAAGAGGATCATAAAGGTTGATGATAAAGAAAGAGCTTTCCCAGCAAAGGACACTGCGCGATTCCCCAATCGCTACTGTGAGCAGATGTTCCCCATCCTGGTAGAAAGGAGTTACAACAACGAATACCTTCTCCTCCCAAACCACATTGCTACATTTGTTGAGCCACAAATTGCCTAAAGACAATGGGGTTTCCTACAGAGACAGCCAAGGCAGGTCAATCTTTCTTGGGTAGTCGAGTTCTACTCCAACTACCACCTTACCAACCCTGCAGTCTATCTACGTCCGTCAAAAGCAAGTCCCCATTACAGAAGAGGCCATTCAAAGAGTTCTAAGTCTTCCCCCTATTCCAGAAGGATTGGATGCCTTTCAAGAAGCCGCACTCAAGTGCCAGTTTTACCAATTTGACTGGGACGCCATTTTCAGAGTTATCGCACTACCTGGCAGCCGATGGATCTACGGATACCATCGTACCCGCCCTAAGGGAATTTTGGCTTCAGCACTTACCTTGGAGGCTCGCGTATGGGCACAGATTATGTCCCATTACGTCTTTCCGAGCACTCACGAGTCCTCCTTCACTGCGGACATGGCCGTTCTACTATGGTGCATCCTTACAGACCAACCTCTGAATCTACCAAGACATATCCGGAATGCCATGGGACACGTACAAATCGCAGGTAACTTACCTTTTCCCGCCCTGGTCTCAGATCTTGTCTCAGCAGCCGGAGTCTCCTACAGAGCTGGGGACACCAAAGCCATGCTTCCACGGGATGATCAGTATGTCCCTAACGGAAAGTACCTTAGACTTCCAGCAGCCACTATCAGCCAGCCTACTGAACCAGTTAAAGATATTCCTTCTTCAACACCACAAGCACCTACAACAGCCCAACTGCTCCAGCAGATACTTGAAAAGTTAGATCGGCAAGAACACAAAGCTAAGATGAGAGAGCGCCGTAACAAGCGCCGATTCACATACCTCAAGGAGCTGATCATGGGAAAATTCAAAGGCTCAGATACCCCAGAATCCACTTTCTTTACGAGCACAGGGAGCCATGATGGTCCCAACTGTGGAGATACTACTACCAGCCCACCTTTGTTCTTGACAGATGGCACCGAGGACGGTGTAAAGCCTTAAGTGTGGGGAGGTCGGTCAGTACCTGACTTCTGGAGGTAATTTCTCTTCCCTAGCACCAATAAATTAGGATATTTAGTTAGATTTTTCTTTTATAGAATAGGATAAATTGCATAGTAATAGGTTAGTTGCATGCATGTTCTGCTTGATTAAAAAGACAATAAGTTTCTTCTAAGACCCTATCTTTGGAACAAAATTTCACTAATTTTAATTAAAACTTTTATGTTAAATTTGCTTGAAGTTGTATTTGGAACATGATTTTTGAGCTAAAGAACACACAACCTGTGAGAATTGAGCCTTTATGAATGGTTACATTATTTAACCATAATTATTTTGTTCTTGTGTGTTTACTTCTCTATGATTGTAATCTATATTTTGTTTCATCCTATATGTCCAATGTTTATTATATTTATATGTTTGCATATGATTGAGGCCATTATTTATTTAGCTCACTTATCCAAATAAAGCCTACCCTTTCAATTATCTTTGTTAGCCACTTTGAGCCTTTAAATCCCATTTGTTCTATATTTTACCACATTACTAGCCTTAAGCGAAAAAAATAATTATATATCCCAAATTGAATCTTTGGTTAGCTTAAGATAGAATTGTGTGAGTCAATCAAGTATGGAAAATTGTGGGAACAAAGGATAATAAGGGAATGAGTCATGATAATATTATGAGAATTTGGATACCTACTCATGTGAAACTATAAGAATTAAAAATCTATGTGCATTGATAAGCTGTGTTATTTTTATGTTTCTATGTTTATAAAAAAAATCTAAAAATACTCAATAAATAAATAAGGGGACAAAATTACCCCAATGCTAAGTCAAGCATTCAAAGATCAATGCATGTATGATAAAATCAAAATAAAAGGTTGATACATGAGTATGGATGTGAAAGGGATTTCTGGGTAGCTAGGTATGAATTTTAAAAGTTATATAGAATATATATATAGGTTATGTTAAAGCTTGGGTTAATTAAAGATTCAATTTATAAGCTTACTTAGCCATATATATATATATATATATCCTCACCCTTACCTTGGCCCCATTACAACCTTGAAAAGACCTCATGATGTTTGCATTGGTATATTAAATGTTGTTGATTGGTTAGGAGAAGAACAAAAAAAAATTAGAGAGCATGATTAGAGAAGGATAGAGTGATTACCCTATACACTAGAGAGACTAGAGTGTATATACATCATCAGTGAGGGTTCCATGCTTGAATTTCTATGTTCCCTGCTTTCATGAGCTATCTTCTTGCATTTTTATCTGTTCTTACTGTATAAGAATTGAGTTAGTGAAATTTGGTTTGTAATTATTTTGAAGAGCTTACTTACTTTTGATCAAGTGGACAAAAATCATATAGTTGCATTCATATATATAGGTTGCATTGTATTTCATAGGTTTTACATGTTCTTACTCATTCATTTTATCTCCTTCAACTAAGCATGAGGACATGCTAATGTTTAAGCGTGGGGAGGTTGATAAACCACTATTTTATAGTTTATATTGTGTTTAATTGTGTGGTTTTATCATGATCTTTACCCACTTATTCGTTAAATAAGCATGCATTTATAATTCCTTCCTAAAGTTATTGCATGATTGAAAACTTGCTTCCTAGAGACTTTTAATTATGTATTTTATTTCTCCTTTATTCCATTCGATGCCGTGATCTGTGTGTTAAGTGTTTCAGGCTTTATAGGGCATGAATGAGTTGGAGATTGGAGAGGAAGCTTGCAAAAATGGGAGGAACACAAGGAATTGAGGAGATGACCAGCGAGAAGTGACGCGGCCGCATAGATGACACGACCGCACGAAAGAGAGGAAATCGCAGTGACGCGGACGTATGGATGACGCGACTGCGCGGCATGGAATAGCACGAGTGACGCGGCCGCATGGATGACGCGACCGCGTGGCAAAGCAGAAAGCCGAATGACGCGGCCGCATGGATGACGCGACCGCGTGACATAAGCGATCTGCATAATCTGCAGAATCGCTGGGGGCGATTTCGAGCCTTATTTTGACCCAGTTTTTGGCCCAGAAAAGCAGACTAGAGCCAGAGAACATGCATAAACCAACAACAACATTCATTCCGCGTAGTTTTAGTTTTTAGATCTAGTTTTCCTCTCCTCTAGGTTTTCTCTCTACACATTCATAGTTTTTAGGATTTGTTATGTTCATTGTTTTTGCATTGGGATATTGAGAAGAGTTATTGCCTCATCAAGACTTCGACATTCTAGTTCGTTCTCTTTACTTGTCTCTTACTCTTCCATGTTCCTTAATTTACTTAATTTTACCATTGGATTATTTTAGCATTTATCAATACAAGAACTACTTTTATTTTTAATTAATCGTTTGATCATTATTTATCATGTCTTTCTTTAATTCCCTCTTTTATGTTATGAATTTTATATTTACAATGAGCGAGTAGTTCCCTAACTTGATGGGGAGTTGATTGAAAGAAACCCTTGAAGTTGGGATGCTCAAGAGAAAGGTTGTAGTTGGGTTTATTGTTGGATTGCTCTCTAGTCACTAACACCAATCCTCCCAAGAGCGGATTGGAACTTGTGGATAGAGATAGCATTCCAACTTGTTTAACTTTTCCTTACTTAGTGAGGGACAAATAAACAGAATAATCCCCAATTATCAATTAGTCTTGAGAGTACTGCAACAAGAATAGGGCTTCCAACTAATCAACTCCCAGTCAAGGCTTTTATTTAAATTTATATACATTCTCTAATTTAATTTTCTGCCATTCAACTCAAACCATTTTGAAAACATCTGATTAATAAAATAGCACACTTTTCTGCAACTCGTTGGGAGACGACCTGGGATTCATACTCCCAGTATTTTCATTTCAATTTCTGTGACACCTTTCTAAATTGATAAACGGATTTCTGGTTAGTTGTGAACTATACTTGCAACGCATATTTTATAATCATTCTTAACTCGCCAATTTCCGCTCGCATCAGTTTGCCACTTCCAGGAACCTGTACCTGGAAAGAACTCTAAAAATTCCAGAAGAACTACAGCAGTACACCTCCGAACAGATAAAATAGAGAGGCTGGTTCTTCTTGGAAAGAAACTTGACAGAGGTCAATGCTTCCTGGGTCAGAGAATTTTACTGTAACTATTTCAAGACTTCCCTGGATGCAGTGCACCTCAGAGGGAAACAGATTTTGGTCACTGAGGAAGCTATTGAGGACATCCTCCACCTTCAGCCTAAGTCAGATCAGCCTAACGGTTACCAAAAGGCTGAAGAGGATATGAGATTTATGAGATTTGACTGGGATGCTGTCAAGTAGAGAATAGCCCTTGATCCTACTGTCCCATGGGTCATGGGAAAGAATACAGCGATGCCTAAGGGAATCAAGCTGATTTACCTGAATGATGAGGCTCGGCTCTGGCACCAGATTCTGAGCAACTATGTGATGTCGAGCACTCATGAGACAGAGCTGCCCGCTGCTATGATCACCCTCATCTGGTGTGTGATGGAGGGTAAGGACCTGTATCTTCCACATTTCATCAGGCATTACATGGCCAGGGTCCATATCAGAGGCACTCTCCCTTTCCCTTATCTGATCACCCAGCTCAGCCGTTGAGCTGACGTGCCTTGGGAGCTTGCTGATGAGAAGCCACCTGCTGCAGACTGCAAGAAGATTATCCCTCACAGCAGGAAGTTTCAGGCTTTAGGTTACAGACCCCCATTTCTTACCGCTTTTGCTGAGGCAGCCACACCTTCAGCTGCCCTTTCTTTATCCACTGCTGCACCAGCTACCACCACTGCACCTCCACCTGCCTCAGAGCCCATTTACCACCTCGTGCACCGCCTATTTCAGTAGCTAGACCAGATGGAGCACCACAACCAGCGGTGATATGAGAGATCTGAGCGTCGCAACAAGCGACGCTATGAGCATTTAAAGTTGTTGCTCCGCACTGGTCACCATGACATTTCCTCTGAGCCTGACACACCATCAGAGCCATCTGAGGAGGAGGCGGCCGAGCATGAGGAGGAGACACATGCACAGAGAGCAGCTGAGCAGGCAGGACCAGAGTAGGCTGCGCCACATCATGAGGAGCACCACCAGCTACAGGCCGCAGATCCGGAGATCCCTCTACAGTCAGCGCCTCCACTGCAGTAGACAGATCCTCCTACACTTATCCAGCCTGCAGACCCTCAGGCCACCACAGAGACTCCAGCAGCCCATCCTTCCGGTGATGACACTTCTTCACACCCAGCTTGAGTAAGCATCGAGGACGATGCTATATTTTAAGTATGGGGAGGTTGCCATCTCTGGCAAATCTTTTTGGTGAACCACTTTTCAGACTCTTTTTATCCTATTTTGTTTATTTTTATGTATTTTTATTTTTATTTTTTTCAGCACTTGAACATTGTTCTTTTGCTGTATTTTTACTTTATTTCCGCATTTTACACTTTAGTTTATATCTTAGACATTTAGTTTAGTTTGCAATTCTAAACTTATTAGTTATAGAATATGTGGATTAATTAGTATAGTTTACCCTTTTAGCATATAATAGTTTGATTTAATTGAAAATAAAAAGAAGTAAACTAGAGACTTTAACATAATCAAACATCCACACACCTTGTATATATAGCATTACATGTTAGTTAGTTAACAACATTTCTTCAAGGAGGAACACTAAGATTTTAAGGGCCACCCTAAGACTTACATTGAGTTGAATGGAAACTCTTGATTTCTACTTGCATGACATACATAACTGATATATGATTTCTGAGCTAGAGAACACACAGCCTGTGAGTTTTGAGCTTAATTGTATGGTTACATTCAAACCATAAATTTCATTCATGTGTGGTTTGCCCTTCTTTTTCATTCTGATGTTCTTTACTTTGTTTTAATCTATATGTCCAATATAGAATATAGATACATACAAAGAGATGATTGAGGCCATCATTTGAATTTTTCCTCACTTATCCCAATTTAGCCTACCTTTTACATCACCCTTGTTAGCCCCCTTGAGCTTCTTAATCCCCTCTTGTTCTATAACCACATTACTAGCCTTAAGCAGAAAAATAAAATAAAAATCCCAAGTTGAATCCTTGGTTAGCTTAAGATAGATATTGTGTACAATTTAAGTGTGGGGAATTTTATGGGAACATGGGATGATAGAAACAAAGTAGGGATTTAAAATGAATAAGTTATTTTAGAAATTTGGGAAGCATGCTCATGTGAAATCAAAATAACTAAATTACTATGTGCAAAAAAAAATAATTATTTTCAGTATTTAAATAAAGGGATACAAAAATTTTCCAAATGCAAAATAAAAATCAATGCACATGGGACAAAATTTCAAAATTAAAATTAATGCATGAGCTTGTAATACAAAATGGGAAAATTTGGGTAAATAGGTAAAGGAACTTTAAAGTATATAAAGTATGTATGTAAGGTGAAATCTTAGACTAATCAAGGATTCACTTTGTTAGCTCACTTAGCCTTATACATATACTCTTACCTTTACCTTGGCCCCATTACAACTTTGAAAAAGACCTCATGATTTTTGTATGTCTATATTCCATAGTTGTTGATTGGTTAGATGAAGAACAAAGTTTTAGAAAGCAAGGATAGAAAAAGAATAGAGTGATTAACCCAATAAATACTGAGTGACTAAAGAGTAAACACAAAATCTAGTGAGGGTTCAATAGCTCATCACCATATATCTCTGCTTAATTGCTAATTGTCTTGCAAGTTTGTGAAATACTTTTACCCATCTCAATTGCAAAAGTGCTTTAACATTATCTAAGGTTTGGCTATGCATATATGATTCCATGAAAATGTGAATTAATTTAACTACATGTAAGCCTTATATACAAGTGAATAATAACTAGAATTGCATGACTCATTTAGGTAGCTTGCATTTAAAATAGATTGCATTCCATAAGATTCCACCATTCTAACTTTACCCTTTCTCTAGGATTTAGCATGAGGACATGCTATTGTTTAAGTGTGGGGAGGTTGATAAACCCATATTTTATGACGTATTTTATGCTCAATTCAAGTGATTTATTCAATCTCGCACCCACTTATTCATGTAAATTGCATGGTTTTACTTTCCCTTCCTTATTATGTGATATATGTGAAAAACATGTTTCCTATGCTTTAAAAATATTTATTTTTAATTACCCTTTATTACCATTCGATGCCGTGATTTGTGTGTTAAGTATTTTCAGATCTCCTAATGCAGGAATGGCTTAGAGGACAGAAAGAAAACATACAAAAATAAAAGGAAAGCACAAAAATGGAGTTTTGAAGAAAAGGGCAACGACGCGAACGCATGGACGACGCGGCTGCATGCCTAGCGCGAAAAGGCAGCGACGCGAACGCATGACTAACGCGGATGCTTGCCTTGAGCAGAACGCAAATGACGCATACGCGTGACCGAAGCGAACGCGTGATAAGGAAAACTCCCAGATGACGCGACCGCGTGACCCACGCAGACGCGTGACAGGCGCCACGTGCAGAAACTGCAGAAAATGCCCCCAAGGATTTCTGAAACCCTTTCGGCCCAGATCCAAGTCCAAAAAAACATAGATTAGAGGTTATAAAGTGGGAAAATGCATCCATTCATAGAGATGTCTTCCATTATTCACTTTTCATAATTTAGATGTAGTTTTTAGAGAGAGAGGTTCTCTCCTCTCTCTTAGGTTTTAGGATTAGGATTCCTCTTAAAGGATTTAGGACTTTAACTTCTTCTCAGTTCAATGTTCCTTTTATTTATTTTATTTATGAACTCTTTATGTTTAGATTGATTTTCTATCATTAATGCAATTGAGGTATTTCAGATTTATGATTCTTATTTAGTTTTTTATATTCTTGGCTTTAATTGATTAATTGGAGACTCTTGAGTTATCAAACTCATCGTGATTGATAATTGTTATTTTTGCTAATTGAATTGAATTCCGATAACTCTAGTCATTTCTTAGGAGTTGGCTAGAACTTGAGGATCAAACTAATTAGTCCACTTGACTTTCCTTTGCTTTAGTAAAGGTTAACTAGGTGGGATTAAAACTCAATTCTCATCACCATCGATAAGGATAACTAGGATAGGACTTCCAAATTCTCATACCTTGCCTAGAGTTTTCTTAGTTATTGATTTACTAATTCCTGCAAATTATTTCTTTTGTTCAAACCTTTTCAAAAACCCAAAATTCTACCTTTTCCATAACCAATAATAAATCATACCTCCCTGTAATTCCTTGAGAAGATGACCCGAGGTTTAAATACTTTGGTTATAAATTTTATTGGGTTTTGTTACTTGTGACAACCAAAACTTTTGTACGAAAGGATTCTCTGTTGGTTTCGAAGCTATACTACCAACGCGATTATATTCTTATAAAAAATTCTTTACTAGCAGAAAATCAGTTCGTCAGTGACGCGTACGCGTCGTGTATG
The DNA here is from genome assembly GCF_003086295.3 of Arachis hypogaea. Taxonomy (NCBI): domain Eukaryota; kingdom Viridiplantae; phylum Streptophyta; class Magnoliopsida; order Fabales; family Fabaceae; genus Arachis; species Arachis hypogaea. The sequence goes on along the minus strand of NC_092048.1, from coordinate 69,763,816 downwards.
CGTACGCGTGACTTCACTTGCGCGAAAGGCACAGTGCTAGCGCAGTGTACGCGCAACTCTCGGGAAAATGGCTTGGAGGGGAATTTTTGCATCCACGCGTACGCATGGATGACGCGTGGCATGGATGGTCGAAAATGCTTGATGCACGCGTACGCATGAGGCACGCGTAGCGTGGGTTGGTGCTCTGTTTTTCAAAATTTTTCTATATTTTTGCACCAAACCAAGCCTTCCAATCCTCCAAACAGCTACCAAAACACCATAAAACCTTATTTAACATATTAAACTACCAACTAAACTCAACAAACCAATAAAAATATGAAATTAAACTAATCTTACCAATATTTACAAAAGAGAAGAAAGGAAAGATTTTATCATGGTGGGGTGTCTCCCACTTAGCACTTTTGTTTATTATCCTTAATTTGGACTTATGGGGAGCTCCTCATCAAGGTGGCTTGTGCTTAAATTCATCTTGGAACATCCACCAATGCTTGAATCTCCAATAAGCTCCAATCTTCAAAAGTAATGCCTCCAAGCCTTGATGGAGTTCTTCACAAGCCATTAGCTCCCAAATTTGATTTTCCTTGTGCGATCTGGGATCCCACACTTTGTTTTGACACCCGTCTTCAAGTTGATCATCATTGTTCCATCCGGGTGGTAAGCAAGGCGAATTCTCAATGAAGTGACCAAACATCCTTCTAGACCCATGCGCTTTGGTTCTTGTTCCGAGGGTTACCTGAAACTGTAGGTCGATCTCGGACGAGATCTTTTGTACGGGTTGGAGCTGACGTGTCTGGCTGGTGGGTGGCGGACGGAGCTGTCGTGTCCGACTTGTTGGACTGGCAATGCGGCTGATCCTTTGTCACCGGAGGGTGGTGGTACCTGCAAGGGACTCCGATGCTTAAGTTAGCAAGGGTATTAAGCAGGTTTTTAGTAGAATCAGAGTATGAGTTATACTTGGGTGCTCCAGTGTATTTATAATAGTAGGGGATGACCTTTCTGGGGATAAGATAGTTATCTTATCTTATCTTATCTTTGAGTGAAGTCATCTTATCTTCAAGGGAACCGCCCTTATCTCTAGGCTTGGGTAGCCTTTGGATTTGGGTCGTGTTCCTCTATCTGGGCCCTTATTGGGCTTTCCTGGTAATTTGGTCGAGCTCTTTGAGAAGAGGTCGGATAGTCTGACCTGAAGAGGTCGGTCGCCTTATCGCTAAACATCCCGGGTCGGACAGCTCGAACCAGGGTATGAACAGTGCCCCTGCTCGAGCTCGGTCTTTCTTTTGAGGTCGAGTCTTAGTTTTAGGACTTCGATCCTTCTCTGGTGAAGCCGAACTCGAGCATTTTGTCGACTTCTTCTTTGTAGAGTTCTCCTTTGAATACGGAATGTTTTCTTTGAATTTTCATTCTTTTGAAAACGCGCGTCTCCTTGCTTTGGGAATGCGCGAGGGTTTAATAACCTCATTAATTCTTTTAATGCTCCGTTTCCTCATTCATTTTGAACTTTTCACAAAAAACGGTTTCTCTTCTCTGTTTCTTTGCTGTAACTTCCCCCTTTTCTTTCTCACTTTCTATTTTTGCTTGAGACTTGCATTTTCGCGTTTCTCTCTACGACGCCGTTTGGTGATTGTTGGTGCTTTCTTTGCTTTGAAAGGCGATTCCGGATTCTATCTTTCCGTCTTCAATTCCTTCGAAGCTTTCTCCTTTACTTCCTTTGTCACTTTGCATTCGGTTCTTGGTAAAGCTTTGATTTTGCTTGAATGCATGTTGGAAAGCTTGAACCTTTTTGCATCGTTATTGCTCGATTGTTGATGTGATGCATGTTTTTCTGGCTTTTTGGCCTTGTGTATGCTCTTGAGTGGGTTCCCTGTTAGCTGAGGATTTTGCGTGTTTGTTTATTGTTGTTTAGTGCTCCTCTGCATGTTGTTACTATTTGCTTTCCCCATAGATTGCTCCTTTGATGACTTTCGCCATGTTGGTAATTTTGCTGATGAACTTTGTAGAAAGTAACGATTTTTCTGGTGGCTCGTTTTGATTTTCTTCGTGTCGTTGCTTGTTTGGGGGGATTTATGTTTTTTTGCTAAGAGTTTTTGTTAGGGTGTAGCCTTGTAGACTCTTTTCTGAGTCCTTACTCTATCCCTGCCTCCAAAGGATGCCCCTAGACCTTAATGTGCGTCTTGAGGTTTTTCTTTTACTGTTTGCATTGCTCTGAGTCACGTTTGTCCGAGTTACTTTGATTAGTAATCCATTTTCTTTCTCTTGCTATAGGACTAGTTGACCATGTCTTCTCGTAAAAATATTGTCGAGACTTCTTCCAAAGTTCCCGAGGGCATGTCTGATTGGCTGGATTCCCTTGTCTTGATGTACGTCTCTGTAGTTAATTCCGAATTCTGTGCAGATCTTAGAAAGCATCATCGACTCTATAAGAGTAGAGATCAGGAAAGGAACTATGATTTGGTAGCGCCTGATTCTGAGGAGAGGGTTTGTTTTCCTGCTCTTTTCCGGGGGGAACGCCCTTTCTTTTATGCTTATGACTATTTTTTCAGTCAGTTGGATATTTCTTTTCCTTTCACTTCTTTTGAGATCGATTTGTTGTGGTCGTGTAACATAGCTCCATCCCAACTTCATCCGAACTCCTGGGGTTTTATCAAGATCTTTCAGCTGCTTTGCCAAGAGTTGAACGTCACACCTTCCCAGACTCACTTTCTTTACCTTTTTGTCTTAACTAAGCCCGGGATTTCTTCAAAAAAAAAAAGCCTTTTGGATTTCCTTTAGATCTGTCCAAGGACAAAAAGTTTTTGCCATGTATGACGAGTCCTTTAGGGACTTCAAGAACTACTTTTTTAAGGTCCGAGCGGTTGAGGGAGCTCGACCGTTTTTTCTGGAAGCGAATGATGAGCCTGCCTTCCCCTTGTGTTGGCAACAAAATGTAGTGGTGTCTCGATACATGTGGGAGATGCTTGACGAAGTCGAGCAGGCCTTTGTAAATTTTTTGGAGGATATTTGGGGGGAACCTCCTTATCTTGACACTAAGAAATTTTTTGGGGGACCCATCCTTTGTCCGAACTGCGTTGGGTATTAATTGAAATGTTTTGCTTTGTTTTTACTTTGCTTCCTTCTTTTAGCAGCTTGTAAATTGCTTTTATGGTTGATTTTGTTTTTCAGTAATGGCCAAAAATAATGACTCTATGAAAGCCTTCAAAAAGGCGAGGAAGGCTACTGCGGCCCAAAACATCTCGGCCAAAGATACTGAGGAAAGGTCTTCTCATGTTCTGCCGAAGCCATCAGTACCAAGCTCTCCTGGGCCGAGGAGAATGATTCCTACCCCTTGGGTCCGTGTGCTCGACCCTCCCCAGTCTTCTGCTGCCGTTTCTTCTCCTACGGCCGTTCCTCCTTCAAAAAGACCTAGGACTGTTGAGCCTTTCAATCTGGACGCTTCTGATTTCGATGCTATTGGGTTTGTCGACCAGCAGATTGATCCCTATGGTGCCCTTCCTGTGGATGATATTTCTCTTCTTCGTCATTTGGATTTCATAACTCGGAGTAGCATCAAGATGGCACATATGGGGGCGGCTCTATACCGAACTGCCCAAGATCTTCCTATCTATGCAACGAAGGCCTTTATGGAGGAGGCCAAATCAGAGTTTGACCGGATTAAGGGTTTAAAGGAGGAGCTCGAGGTGAAGGTGACCAAGTTGGAGAAAGAGTTGGAGGGTGAAAAGACTAGAGCTATTGCCTTAGCGGCTTCTGCAAAGTTGGCTGAGGATACGGTGTTAAAGCATAAGAAGAGTTATGTCACGACCTATAGGGAGATTATGCGTCTTAAGGAGGATTTGGAGTCTGCCCGAGCTAATTATGCCGAGCTCTAGGGTCATCTTGTGGGCAGTGTCAATGCTGCTTATGAGAATTTGAAGGATCAAGTTCGAGTCCTTGCGCCCGATCTCGACCTCTCTCTCTTCAGCTTGGACAACATTGTGAAGGATGGTAAAATTGTCCCTGATGACCCCAATGATGATGATGACATCGAGCCTCCTCCTGTGCCTGCCGCCAAAGTCTCTGTTGCGCCGGCTTCTTCAACCCCTGCCGTTGTGGATCTTGATTGTCAGATCCTGAACCGGGATGATGGGATGGTAGATGTGGTGCCCCTTCAGACTCGTCCTCCTTCACCTCAGGATGCTGCAACTGGGAACTCTTTGGATCCTCTCTGACTATTCTGGATGTTTTGTATATAACCTGGCTTGTGGGCTTTGAACTTTTTAAATTTTGTAATTGGTGGTTCTGACTTCTTGATACTCTTTAGTTGCTTTTTTAGCAATTTTATTTTGAAAAATCAAGGTAACTTTGCAGGCCTTTTGAGTGTCGACTTCAGGTGGCCTCTTAGGTCTTGTTTTTTATAGCGATTTTATTCCTCTTTGAGATATGCTTTTCTGCATTTTCTGAAAACTTAGGAAATCTTGAGTGTTGGAGCCTTGTTGTCCAATCTCTTTTGATTGCCTTTGTGTTTTGTTCTCCATTTGGGTTGAAGCTAGCTTTATACAACTAGTCTTCTTTGTGCTTTCTGATCAGTAATTTGATTTTCGTGAAGTCATGGCTTTCTGGATCCGACTTGGATCCCTTATAGCGCCTGCCTTCTATTATCTGACTTCTTTTAGACTTGGTCGTGTTTTCGCTTCCGCTTGGACCTTGGTAGGTTTTTTCCTATGGATTATAACTTTTGGTAGCTTGCCGAGTCGGTTTTGTTGTGTCGGCCTCCTCTAAGTTATCTCTAGTAATCCATTTTTGGATCTTTGTCAGATCTCTTTTTATGGATTACTTTTATAACTTTTGTTCTGGGCCGACTTCATCATGCTGGTCCCTTTTAAGTTATTTTTAGTAATCCTCTTTCTTGGACCTTTGTCAGGTCTCTTTTAGGGATTACCTTTTATAACTTTTTTGTTTTGGGCCGACTTCATCATGTCGGTCCCTTTTAAGTTATTTTTAGTAATCCTCTTTCTTGGACCTTTATCAGGTCTCTTTTAGGGATTACTTTTTGTAACATTTTATTTTGGGCCGACTTTGTCATGTTGGTCCCTTTTGAGTTATTTTTAGTAATCCTCTTTCTTGGACCTTTGTCAGGTCTCTTTTAGGGATTACTTTTTATAACTTTTTTTTGGGCCGACTTCATTTTGTCGGTCCCTTTTAAGTTATTTTTAGTAATCCTCTTTCTTGGACCTTTGTCAGGTCTCTTTTAGGGATTACTTTTTATAACTTTTTTGTTTTGGGCCGACTTCGTTTTGTCGGTCCCTTTTAAGTTATTTTTAGTAATCCTCTTTTTTAGGGTTGGCCAGGCCTCTTTTCAGGGATTTACTTTTTATAACTTTGGTTATTGTGGTCGACTGGTCCGACTTCTTTACGTCGGCCGGTCTTTAAGTTATTTTTAGCAACCCATTTTTATTAAGACCTCGTCAGGTCCTTTCTATGGATCACTTTGGATAACTTCTTGTATTATTCTGTTTTTGTCGCCTTTTCATCTTTGCCGATTTTGTAGAAATTGAGTTTGATCCTTGTTTGGTTGACCTTTTGATGAATTTGGTTTTCATCTTCTTTGGTCTTTATCGTGATCAAGCAGTGAATTTGATTTTCACTTTCTGTCGATCTTGTAGTTTTATAATCGGGCGATGAATGTTTAGCTTTTCAGATTAATGCGTCTTAAGAATTTGTAGAAAATCTAAAAACTTCATTCAAAATAAAATGTAGATATATACACGTGGGCATTGTATCCCTTTAAGTCGGGCAGTTTATAGATCTTGGCTTGGCATCTCATTAAAAAACCTTTTCAGGAAAAAGAGTGCGCCTTATCCTAAGATCTTTATTACCTTTAACTATAGTACCTTCTGAGGTTGCAGGCGTGCCATGACCTTGGAAGCTCTCGCCCTTCAAGTTCAGACAGCCTGTAGTAGCCCTTTTCAAGCACTTCTATGACTCAGTAGGGTCCTTTCTAGTTTGCTGCCAGCTTTCCTTGTCCAGGTCGAGTTGTTCCGATATCATTTCGGATTAGGATGAGGTCGTTCTCGATAAAACCTAGCTGCACTACCTTTTGATTGTATCTTGAAACCATTCAACGTTTTAATGCTTCTTCCCTGATCCGAGCTCTTTCTCAGATTTCTGGAAGTAGGTCGAGTTCTTCCCTTTGAAGTTGGGAATTGGCCTCTTCACTGTAGTGAATCACTCTGGGTGATCCTTCCTCGACTTCCACTGGGATCATTACCTCCATCCCGTAAGCTAATCGGAAAGGTGATTCCCTTGTAGTGGAGTGTGGAGTTATCCGATATGCCCATAGAACTTGTGGGAGCTCTTCAGCCCAGGCTCCTTTTGCATCTTGTAATCTCCGTTTTAACCCGGCTAATATGACTTTGTTAGCAGCTTCTGCTTGTCCATTCGCCTGGGGGTGTTCTACGGATATGAATTGGTGTTTTATGTTTAGATCGGCCACCAGCTTTCTGAAGCCTGCATCTGTAAATTGAGTGCCATTGTCTGTGGTTATAGTGTATGGAATCCCAAACCTTGTGACAATATTTCTATATAGGAATTTTTGACTTCTTTGAGCAGTGGCATTAGCTAGGGGTTCTGCCTCGATCCATTTTGTGAAATAGTCTACTCCCACTATGAGGAATTTGACTTGTCCTGATCCTTGAGGGAAGGTTCCGAGAAGATCGAGTCCCCATTTTGCGGATGGCCAGGGCAAGGTTACGCTGATGAGCTCCTCTGGCGGGGCGATGTGAAAGTTGGCATGTTTCTGACATGGTGGACATGTCTTCACAAATTCTGCTGCTTCTTTTTGTAAGGTCGGCCAATAAAATCCAGCTCGGAGTACTTTCTTTGTGAGTGCCTGTGCTCCGAGATGGTTGCCACAGATGCCACTGTGTACTTCTTTTAAAACTTCTTTTGTATTGGAAGTCGGCACGCATTTTAATAGTGGTGTTGAAATCCCTCTCTTGTATAGAGTATTATTTATGATGGTGTAGTATTGTGCTTCCCGTTTTAACCTCTTTACCTCCTTCTTATCTGTAGGGAGTGTTTCTGTTTTGAGGTAATTAATTATGGGAGTCATTCATCCTTGATCCAGACCTATTATGGCTAAGACCTTCTCTTCTTCCGAGATTGACGGGTTCTGCAGCATCTCTTGGATGAGGCTTCTATTGTTGCCCCCTGGTTTGGTGCTAGCTAATTTTGAGAGTGCATCAGCTCGAGCATTCTGTTCTCGGGGTATATGGCGGACTTCATATTCCCCGAGTTGTCCGAGCTGTTCTTTGGTTTTGTCCAAGTACTTTTTCATGGTGGGATCCTTGGCTTGGTAACTCCCTGCTATTTGTGAAGTGACCACCTGTGAGTCACTAAAGATGATGAGCTTTTGAGCTCCAACCTCCTTAGCCAGCTTCAAACCAGCTAGTAGTGCCTCGTACTCAGCTTGGTTGTTTGAAGCAGAGAACCCGAATTTGAGGAAAAGTTCGATTTGGGTTCCCTAGTCGCTTTCAATTATCACACCCGCGCCACTTCCAGTTTTATTTGAGGAACTGTTTATATAGAGATTCCATTCTGTAGGGATTTCTGGGGTGTCTATAAATTTTGCAATGAAGTCGGCCAAATATTGCGATTTGATGGCTGTCCGAATTTCATATTGAAGGTCGAATTCAGACAACTCGACTGCCCATTGTAAGATTCTTCCTGCTAAATCTGTTTTCTGCAGAATGCCTTTTATTGGCTGGTTGGTCTAAACCCTGATAATGTGGGCTTGAAAATATGGACGAAGTTGCCGAGATGTTAATATGAGAGCATAGGCGATTTTTTCTATTTTTTGGTAGTTCAGTTCGGATCCTTGTAGTGCTTTACTGATAAAGTATACAGGTTGTTGCCCACTGTCATCTTCTTGGACTAATGCTGAGGCTACTGCCCGACTTCCTACTGCGAGGTACAATATAAGTGGTTCTCCTTCCCGTGGCCAAGTTAGGACAGGTGGTTGTCCCATGAACTTTTTGAAATCCTGGAAGGCCTGCTCGCACTCTGTTGTCCATTCGAACTTCTTTCCCTTCCTTAGAGTAGCGTAGAAGGGTAGAGATCTTATTGCCGATCCACCTAGAAATCTGGACAAGGCTGCCAATCTTCCATTGAGTTGTTGTACCTCTTTGACACAAGTCAGACTTTTCATGTCAAGTATGGCCCGACATTTATCTGGATTTGCCTCGATTCCTCTTTGTGTGAGCATAAAACCCAAGAATTTGCCTGCTTCCACTACGAAGGTGCATTTTGCAGGTTAAGTCGCATGCCATGCCTTCTTATAGTGTCGAATACTTGGGTGAGATCGGACAGTAACGACTCTTCACTTTGTGTCTTTATTAACATATCGTCCACGTAGACCTCCATGATGTTCCCAATATGGTCTGCAAAGACCTTATTCATTAATCTTTGATAAGTGGCTCCTGCATTTTTGAGTCCGAAAAGCATGACGACATAGCAGTAGTTTGCTTTTGGGGTTAAGAATGAAGTTTTTTCTTGATCAGGTGGGTACATCGGGATTTGATTGTATCCCGAATAGGCGTCCATAAACGAGAAGTATTTGTATCCGGAGGAGGCATCCACCAAAGCGTCGATACTTGGGAGTGGATAAGGATCTTTTGGGCAGGCTTTGTTGAAATCAGTGTAGTCGGTGCACATCCGCCACTTCCCATTTGATTTTTTCACCAAGACGACGTTAGCCAGCCATAGTGGGTACTTAACTTCTCTTATGAATCTTGCATCCAGTAGGGCTTGTACCTGCTCTTCCACAGCTTGGGATCGTTCTGGTCTGAGCTTTCTACGTCTCTGCTGTACTGGCCGAGATCCTGGGTAAACTGCCAATTTGTGGCACATTAATTTAGGGTCTATACCTGGCATGTCTGTAGCCTTCCATGCAAAGAGGTCGACATTGTCTCGTAAGAACTGTACGAGTGATTCTTTTATGTCTCCTTTTAGGATTGTGCCAATATTGGTTGTTTTGTCTGGGACATCTCCAATCTGGACTTTTTCTATTTTGCCTTCGGATTGTGGACGAAGTTCTTCCCGTCTTTGAACTCCCCCGAGTTCGATGGTGTGGAATTCTTCTCCTCTACCTCTAAGGTTTAGACTTTTATTGTAACAGCGGCGTGCCATCTTCTGATCTGCTTTTATCGTAGTTATTCCTTCTGTGGTTGGGAACTTCATGCACAGGTGTGGAGTCGAGACTACTGCGCCGAGCTGATTTAACGTTGTCCGACCTATTAGGGCATTGTAGGCTGAACTCACGTTGACTACAATATAGTCTATGTTGAGTGTCCTTGACCGGTTTCCTTTTCCAAAGGTCATGTGTAGTGAGATGTACCCCCAAGTGGTTGGATTGGAGTGTCTCCCAGCCTGAACAGGCTGTTCGGATATGCTCTGAGTTCTTTTTCTTCCAGGTCGAGTTTGTCGAAGGCAGTTTTGAACAAGATGTCGGCCGAGCTTCCCTGGTCTACCAATGTGCGGTGGAAATTTGCGTTGGCTAATATGATGGTGATGACCATGGGGTCGTCATGTCCCGAGATGATTCCAGCTGCGTCCTCTTTAGTAAAAGTGATAGTGGGGATGTTGGGTGCTTCTTCTCCTCCCTCAATATGATATACTTCTTTAAGATGTCTTTTGCGGGATGATTTGGAGATTCCTCCTCCTGCAAATCCTCCATGTATCATGTGGACATGTCTGTTCGGTGTATGAGGTGGTCGTTCAACTCGTCCGACATCTTCATCCCTTCTTCTTTTCCTTGGTTCGTCTGCTCTACAAGCTAGGTACGGATCTAGCTTTCCTTCTCTCACTAGTTTTTCTATGATATTTTTCAATTCAAAATATTCGTTGGTGGAATGTCCATAGATTCGATGATATTCACAATATTCAGTCTGATTTCCTCCTCCTTTTTTACTTTTAAGTGGGCGAGCTGGGGGTATCTTTTCGGTATGGCATACTTCTCGATAGACATCTACAAGAGACACCCGAAGAGGGGTGTAATTGTGATATTTCTTAATCTTTTCTCCATGCTGATCTTCTTTTTTCTTGAACTCTTTATCCTTATCTTGGGAGGAGTAGGAGAATCCGGACTTTGAGGTCTCTCCTAATCGAGAGTTTTCCTCCATGTTGACGTACTTCTCTGCTTGCTCTTGCACTTCATTCAAAGATGTGGGATGTTTTTTCGATATAGAGTGGCTAAAAGGTCCCTCTCGCAAGCCATTAATGAGACCCATAATGGCGGCCTCTGTTTGTAGACTTTGTATGTCCAGACATGCTTTGTTGAATCTTTCTATGTAGCTGCGGAGGCTTTCCCGATCTCCTTGCTTGATTTCTAATAAACTTGGGGCGTGCTTAGTTTTGTCTTTTTGGATGGAGAATCTGGCCTGAAACTTCTTGGCTAAGACGTCGAAGCATGAGATGGACCTAGGGGGCAGATTGTCGAACCATTTAATTGCTGTCTTTGTTAAAGTAGTCAGGAAGGCTTTGTAGCGGACTACATCTGAAGCGTCAGTGAGGTACATTCTACTTCTGAAATTACTAAAATGATGGCTGGGATCTACTGTGTCATCGTATAAAGTCATGTCAGGAAGTTTGAAGTCCTTTGGGATTTTGGTCTTCATGATCTCTTTGGTGAATGGGTCTCGATCCTTACGGGAGCTATCTTCGTGACCGGATCGAGTAGTTTTGGTCTTGATATCTGCTTCGAGTTTTAGGAGCTTGTTCTCTAACTCGCGGCGTCGCCTAACTTCCCTTCGCAGGTCTCTCTCAGCTTCTCGTTGATGCTCCACCTCTTTTTTGAGTTGTTTTAGGCGGTCTTAAAGTGCCTCCATAGCTTCTGTGTTTAACAAATTCTTGTCTTTGTTAGGTTGACGAGTATCTTTTGGTGTAGTGTCCGTATTTTTGTGCGGCGTCCTGTCTTCTAGATCAGAGTCGTGGTCTGACGAACAGATTTCTGCTAATTTAGAATTTTGTAAAAATATAGTCGCATTATAAGTATAGTTTCTAAACCAACAGAGAATCCTTTCGTACAAAATTTTGGTTGTCACAAGTAACAAAACCCAATAAAATTTATAACCGAAGTATTCAAACCTCGGGTCGTCTTCTCAAGGAATTGTAGGGAGGTATGATTTTATTATTGGTTATGATTAAAAGTGTATTTTTGGGTTTTTGAAATAAGGAACAGGTAATTTAAATGGCAAGAGAAATAAATTAATAATTGTAAAAATCTCTTGGCAAGGTATAAGAATTTGAAATCCTATCCTCGTTATCCTTATTAGGTGTGATGAGAATTGGATTCTGCTCCCACTTTAATTAACCCTTGCTAAACAAAGGAGAGTCAAGTGGACTAATTAATTTGATCCTTAAGTCCTAGTCAACTCCTATGGAAAGACTAGAGTTATTGGAGTACAAATTAACCAGCAGAGAATTCCAATTTCAGTCAACAGCTGAGTTTGATAACTTAAGTGTTGCTAATTACTTGACCAAAGCCAAAAGGGGAAAATATCTTAAATTAAATTAAAAGCATTCATAAATAAAATAAAGCAAAATCAAATCTGAAATACGTCAATTTATATTAATTAAGAAAATCCTAACATGAATGGTTCATAAGCCAAATTGAAAAGATAAATGACAATTAAAGTAATAGAATCAATAAAGGTAGAAAATAAATTAAAGGAATATTGCACATGTGATTGAAGAAGAAATAAACCTAACCTTTAAGAGGAATCCTAATCCTAAATCCTAAGAGAGAGGAGAGAACCTATCTCTCTAAAACTACATCTAATCCTAAAATTGTGTATATTAAAGCTTGATTGATGAATGAATGGATTCCCCCACTTTATAGCCTCTAATCTATGTTTTCTGGGCCAAAAACTGGGCCAGAAACAGCCCAGAATTCGCTGGTTGCGAATTCAAACACGCTGATTTTCGTCACTGCGATGCATCCGCGTGGAGCACGCTTCCGCGTTGCCTAGATATACGGCCACTACGTCAAATTATATATCAAATTGAAGCCCCGGACGTTAGCTGTCCAACACAACTAGAATCACATCATTTGGATCTCTATAGCTCAAGTTATGATCGATTTAGTGCGAGAGGGTCAGGCTGACAGCTTTGCAGTTCCTTCAATTTCTTGTATTCCTTCCACTTTTGCATGCTTCCTTTCCATCCTCTGAGTCATTCCTGCCCTGTACTCTCTGAAATCACTTAACGCACATATCAAGGCATCAAATGGTAATAAGAGAAGATTAATATTAGCAAATATAAGGCCAAAGAAGCATGTTTTCAATCATAGCACAAAATCAGGAAGGAAAACGTAAAACCATGCAATTTATATGAATAAGTGGGCAAGGACTTGATAAAAACCACTCAATTGAACACAAGATAAACCATAAAATAGTGGTTTATCATGGTCGTTGTCAAGATTATCCATCATGGCGATGGGATGACTTCCAGGTTCCCCGGCAACGGCGCCAATATTCCGAGCGTTACCTGAAACTGTAGGTCGATCTCGGACGAGATCTTCTGTACGGGTTGGAGCTGACGTGTCCAGCTGGTGGGTGGCAGCCGGAGTTGTCATGTCCAACTTGTTGGACTGGCAATGCGGCTGATCCTTTGTCACCGGAGGGTGGTGGTACCTACAAGGGACTCCGATGCTTAAGTTAGCAAGGGTATTAAGCAGGTTTTTAGTAGAATCAGAGTATGAGTTATACCTGGGTGCTCCAGTGTATTTATAATAGTAGGGGATGACCTTTCTGGGGATAAGATAGTTATCTTATCTTATCTTATCTTTGAGTGAAGTCATCTTATCTTCAAGGGAACCGCCCTTATCTTTATAGGCTTGGGCTACCTTTGGATTTGGGTCGTGTTCCTCTATCTGGGCCCTTATTGGGCTTTCCTGGCAATTTGGCCGAGCTCTTTGAGAAGAGGTCAGATAGTCTGACCTGAAGAGGTCGGTCGCCTTGTCACTAAATATCCCGGGTCGGACAGCTCGACCCAGGGTATGAACAGTTCTAAACCAACAATAATCCTTTCATACAAAAATTTGGTTGTCACAAGTAACAAACCCCAATAAAAATAATCGAAGTATTCAAACCTCGGGTCGTTCTCCCTAGGAATTTCAATAAAGTGTTCTTGTTATTGGCAATGAAGTATCTTTTAGGGTTTTGGATAAGAAACAAGAAAAGTAAATGGCAAAGGAAATCAAATGACAAAAAGAGGTCTTGGCAAGGTTTGGTGGTCAAGGATCTCTATCCTTATCACTAACCACAACATGATAATTACAAGGATCAATCCCATTAAGTCATTCTCTAACAAGTAAAGGAAAGTCAAATGAGCTATATCAATCCAAGTCCATAAGACCTAGCCACTCACTAATTGAATTAATGAAAGCTAGAGTCAATGGCTACTAATTATCAATCACTTGGACATTAGTGACTCAAGAATTCCTAAGTTACCTTCCCAAGCCAAGAACATAAAATTCTACTATAGCATCCTTCCAAGCATTTTGTCAAACACTTGGAAGGCATAAAAGGAAAGTAAAATCTAATTGCAAGAAAAGGAAATCTACAACTATCAATTGCAAGGAAATTAACAACAACAATTCAATTAAGCAATAGAGGAACATGAAACATGAAATTGTATTAAAAGAAAATAGAAGAAACAAAAGTGTATCAACATAAAAGTAAATAATTACAAGATTAAAGTACAAAACTAGAAAGAGGAGAGGTAGAGGAACAAGAATTGATAAAGGAAAAGTAAATCAAAGCATGAAATTAACCTAGATCTAAGAAATCCTAATCTATCTCTAACCTAATTCTAGAGAGAAGAGAGAGCTTCTCTCTCTAGAAACTAACTTTCCCTCCAAAACTAAACTAAACTAAAACTAATGTGATGGAAGGTGTTGTCTCCCCCTTGAATTCTGCCTTAAAAAGCCTCAGAGATAAGTTGGATCTGGGCCTGGGAAGCCCAGAATTTGCCCCCAGCGTTTTGCCTTTAAGTGAGTCACGTGCGAGCATCGACGCATACGTGTCATGAACGCGTACGCGTTGCCATGCGACTCCACAATCCACGCGTGCGCGTCTACTGCACGTGCGCGTCGATCTCAGCATCCCAAATCCCTGTTTCTTCATGAGTTCTCCACTTGCATGCTTTTCCTCTCATCCCTTTCATCCATTCCTAGCCTCTCCATCCTGAATTCACTAACAAACACATCAAGGCATCTAATGGAATCACAGGTGAATTAAATTTAGCCAATTAAGGCCTGATGCACGAAATCGTGATCGTTCATTCCTTGGTAACAGCGCCAAAAACTTAAGACGCACGTTCATAATCTTAGTTCTTTTTCACAACTTCGCACAACTAACCAGCAAGTGCACTGGGTCGTCCAAGTAATAAACCTAACGTGAGTAAGGGTCGATCCCACAGAGATTGTCGGTTTGAAGCAAGCTATGGTCACCTTGTAAATCTCAGTCAGGCGGATTCAATTGGTTATGGAGATTTGATGATTAAAATATAATTAAAATATAAAATAGGATAGAAATACTTATGTAATTCATTGGTGAGAATTTCAGATAAGCGTATGGAGATGCTTTGTTCCTTTTGAATCTCTGCTTTCCTACTGCCTCCATCCAATCCTTCATACTCCTTTCCATGGCAAGCTATATGTTGGGCATCACCATTGTCAATGGCTACATCCCGTCCTCTCAGTGAAAATGGTCCAAATGCGCTGTCACCGCACGGCTAATCATCTGTCGGTTCTCGATCATGCTAGAATAGGATTCAGTAATCCTTTTGTGTCTGTCACTACGCCCAGCACTCGCGAGTTTGAAGCACGTCACAGCCATCCCTTCCCAGATCCTACTTGGAATACCACAGACAAGGTTTAGACTTTCTGGATATCAAGAATGGCCACCAATAATTCTAGCCTATACCACGAAGACTCTGATCATAAATCAGGAGGCTAAGAGATATGCATTCAAGCTTGCTTTCATGTAGAACGGAAGTGTTTGTCAGGCACGCGTTCATAAGTGAGAATGGTGATGAGCGTCACATAATCATCACATTCATCATGTTCTTGTGTGCGAGTGAATATCTTAGAGAAGAAATAGGCTTGAGTTGAATAGAAAAATAATAGTACTTTGCATTAATTCATGAGGAACAGCAGAGCTCCACACCTTAATCTATGGTGTGTAGAAACTCTACCGTTGAAAATACATAAGTGATGAAGGTCCAGGCATGGCCGAATGGCCAGCCCCCTAAACGTGTACAATATGGTCTAAAGCTTGTCAAAAGATCAAAAGATGATCCAAAGATGTAAATACAATAGTAAAAAGTCCTATTTATACTAAAATAGCTACTAGGGTTACATAAGATAAGTAAATGATGTAGAAATCCACTTTCGGGCCCACTTGGTGTGTGCTTGGGCTGAGCATTGACCTTTCATGTGTAGAGACTCTTTTTGGAGTTAAACGCCAGGTTGTAGCCTGTTTCTGGCGATTAACTCTGATTTACAACCTGTTTCTGGCGTTTAACTCCAGAATAGGGCAGGAAGTTGGCGTTTGAACGCCAGTTTGCGTCATCAAAACTCAGGCAAAGTATGGACTATTATATATTTCTGGAAAGCCCTGGATGTCTACTTTCCAAAGCAATTGAGAGCGTACCAATTGTGTTTCTGTAGCTCCAGAAAATCCACTTCGAGTGCAGGGAGGTCAGAATCCAACAGCATCTGTAATCCTTCTTCAGCCTCTGAATCAGATTTTTGCTCACGTCCCTCAATTTCAGCCAGAAATTACCTGAAATCACAGAAAAACACACAAACTCCTAGTAAAGTCTAGAAATGTGATTTTTATTTAAAAACTAATAAAATTATATTAAAAACTAACTAAATCATACTAAAAACTATGTAAAAATAATGCCAAAAAGCGTATAAATTATCCGCTCATCACAACACCAAACTTCAATTATTGCTTGTCCCCAAGCAACTGAAAATCAAATAGGATGAAAAGAAGAGAATATACTATAAATCCCAAAATATCAATGAAACTTAGCTCCAATAAGATGAGCGGGACTAGTAGCTTTTTGCCTCTGAACAGTTTTGGCATCTCACTTTATCCTTTGAAGTTCAGAATGATTGGCATCTATAGGAACTCAGAATTCAGATAGTGTTATTGATTCTCCTAGTTCAGTATGTTGATTCTTGAACACAGCTACTTTATGAGTCTTGGCTGTGTCCCTAAGCACTTTGTTTTCCAGTATTACCACCGGATACATAAATGCCACAGACACATAATTGGGTGAACCTTTTCAGATTGTGACTCAACTTTGCTAAAGTCCCCAATTAGAGGTGTCCAGGGTTCTTAAGCACACTCTGCTTTTGCTTTGGACCTCGACTTTAACTGCTCAGTCTCAAGCTTTTCACTTGACACCTTCACGCCACAAGCACATGGTTAGGGACAGCTTGGTTTAGCCGCTTAGGCCAGGATTTTATTCCTTTGGGCCCTCCTATCCACTGATGCTCAAAGCCTTGGATCCCTTTTACCCTTGCCTTTTGGTTTTAAGGGTTATTGGCTTTTTCTGCTTGCTTTTTTCTTTCTTTCTTTTTTTTCGCCTTCTCTTTTTTTTTCGCAAGCTTTTCTCTATTCACTGCTTTTTCTTGCTTCAAGAATCATTTTTATGATTTTTCAGATCATCAAATAACATTTCTCCTTTTTCATCATTCTTTCAAGAGCCAACAATTTTAACATTCATAAACAACAAATTCAAAAGACATATGCACTGTTCAAGCATTCATTCAGAAAACAAAAAGTATTGTCACCACATCAAAATAATTAAACTAGTTTCAAGGATGAATTCGAAATCATATACTTCTTGTTCTTTTGTGATTAAAAGCATTTTTCATTTAAGAGAGGTGATGGATTCATAGGACATTCATAGCTTTAAGACATAGACACTTAAACACAAATGATCATATAGTAAAGACACAAACATAAATAAAACATAAGGCTCAAAAATCGAAAAATAGAAAAATAAGAACAAGGAGATTAAGGAACGGGTCCACCTTAGTGAGGGTGGCGTCTTCCTCTTCTTGAAGAACCAATGGTGCTCTTGAACTCCTCTATGTCTCTTCCTTGCCTTTGTTGCTTCATCCCTAGTGATTTTGGTGCTTCTATCCTTAGTTGCTCCCAATAGTTGTGTGGAGGAAAATGTATCCCTTGAGGTATCTCAGGGATTTCTTGGTGAGGGAATTCCTCATGCTCTTGTTGAGGTCCATGAGTGGGCTCTCTTGTTGTGCAGTCAAATGCTCTACTAGTGAGCTATGGACCCTTGAGATGAATCTCTCCATCTCCCATGACTCGGAGGTGGAAGCTTTTGTCTTCCCTTTCCTCTTTCTAGAGGTTTCTCCGGCCTTAGGTGCCATAAATGGTTATGGAAAAATAAAAAGCAATGCTTTTACCACACCAAACTTAAAAGGTTTGCTCGTTCTCGAGTAAAAGAAGAAAGAAAGAAGGGGAAGAAGAAGAAAATGGAGGAGATGGAGGGGGAGAGAGAGGGGTGGGATAGGTGGGGATCCTGTGGGGTCTACGAATCCTGAGGGGTCAAGGATGTATCATCCCTGCTCCTATTAGGCATATAAACACCCTTGCAGTGCAATCCTGGCATTTAACGCCAGCTTGCTGCTTGTTTCTGGCATTAAACGCCAACTCCATGCTCTGTTCTGGCATTAAACACCAGTCTGGTGCTTGTTTCTGGCGTTTAACGCCAGCTTGATGCTTCTTTCTGGCGTTAAATGCCAGTTTGATGCTTCTTACTGGCGTTTAAATGCCAGTAAGCTCTTCCTCCTGGGTGAGCTATTTTTAATGTTATTTTTCATTTTGTTTTTTATTTTTCAGTAGTTTTTGTGACTTCACATGATCATCAACCTAAAGAAAATATAAAATAGCAATGGAAAATAAATAGATATAATTAAATAACATTGGGTTGCCTCCTAACAAGCACTTCTTTAAAGTCAATAGCTTGACAGTGAGCTCTCATGGAGCCTCACAGATGTTCAGAGCATTGTTGGGGCCTCCCAATACCAAACTTAGAGTTTGAATGTGGGGGTTCAACACCAAACTTAGAGTTTGGTTGTGGCCTCCCAACACCAAACTTAGAGTTTGACTATGGGGGCTTTGGTTGACTCTGCAGTGAGAGAAGATTTTCATGCTTCCTCTCCATGGTTATAGAAGGAGAACCTTGAGTCTTAAATATAAGGTAGTCCTCATTCAGTTGAAGGACCAACTCTCCTCTGTCCACATCAATCACAGCTTTTACTGTGGCTAGGAAGGGTCTTCCAAGGATGATGAATTCATCCTCATCCTTCCTAGTGTCTAGGATTATGAAATCAGTAGGGATGTAAAGGCCTTCAACCTTTACTAACAAGTCCTCTACTAATCCATAAGCCTGTTTCATTGAATTGTCTGCCATCTCTAGTGAGATTCTTGCAGCTTGTACCTCATAGATTCCCAGTTTCTCTATTACAGAGAGTGGCATGAGGTTTATCCCTGACCCAAGGTCACACAGAGCCTTCTCAAAGGTCATGGTGCCTATGGTACAAGGTATGAAGAACTTTCCGGGATCTAGTTTCTTCTGAGGCAATGTCTGCCCTATCAATGCACTTAGTTCATTGGTGAATAAGGGGGGTTCATCCTCCCAAGTATCATTACCAAATAAACTGGCATTCAACTTTATGATGGCTCCTAGATATTTAGCAACCTGCTCTTCAATGATGTCTTCATCCTCTTCAGAGGAAGAATAGTCATCAGAGCTCATGAATGGTAAAAGGAGGTTCACTGGAATCTCTATGGTCTCTAGATAAGCCTCAGATTCCTTTGGTTCCTCAAATGGAAACTCCTTATTGGTCAGTGAACGTCCCAGGAGGTCTTCCTCACTAGGATTCACGTCCTTCTCCTCCTCTCTAGGTTCGGCCACACCAAGTAAGGTTATGGCCTTGCAATCTCTTTTTGGATTCTCTTCTGTATTGCTTAGGAGAGTACTAGGAGGAGTTTCAGTGACTCTTTTACTCAGCTGGCCCACTTGTGCCTCCAAATTTCTAATGGAGGACCTTGTTTCATTCATGAAACTTAGAGTGGCCTTAGATAAATCAGAGACTATATTTGCAAAGCTAGATGGATTCTACTCAGAATTCTCTGTCTGTTGCTGAGAGGATGATGGAAAAGGCTTGCTATTGCTAAACCTGTTTCTTCCACCATTATTAAAGCCTTGTTGAGGCTTTTGTTGATCCATGAGAAATTTGGATGATTTCTCCATGAGGGATTATAGGTGTTTCCATAGGGTTCTCCCATGTAATTCACCTCTGCTATTGCAGGGTTCTCAAGATCATAAGCTTCTTCTTCAGAAGATGCTTCTTTAGTACTGTTGGATGCAGCTTGCAATCCATTCAGACTCTGAGAAATCATATTGACTTGCTGAGTCAATATTTTATTCTGAGCCAATATGGCATTCAGAGTATCAATTTCAAGAACTCCCTTCCTCTAAGGCGTCCCATTACTCACAGGATTCCTTTCAGAAGTGTACATGAACTGGTTATTTGCAACCATGTCAATAAGTTCCTGAGCTTCTGCAGGCGTTTTCTTTAGCTGAATAGATCCACCTACAGAATGGTCCAATGACATCTTTGATAATTCAGACAGACCATCATAGAATATATCCAGAATGGTCCATTCTGAAAGTATGTCAAAAGGACACTTTTTAATCAGTTGCTTGTATCTCTCCCAAGCTTCATAGAGGGATTCACCTTCTTTCTGTTTGAAGGTTTAAACATCCACTCTAAGCTTGCTAAACTTTTGAGGAGGAAAGAACTTGGCTAAGAAAGTCGTGACCAGCTTATCCCAAGAGTTCAGGCTATCTTTAGGTTGAGAGTCCAACCATATTCTAGCTCTGTCTCTTACAGCAAACGGGAAAAGCATAAGCCTGTAGACCTTGGGATCAACCCCATTGGTCTTAACAGTATCACAGATCTGCAAAAATTCAGTTAAGAACTGAAAAGGATCTTCTGATGGAAGTCCATGAAACTTGCAATTCTGTTGCATCAGAGAAACTAATTGAGGCTTTAGCTCAAAATTGTTTGCTCCAATGGCAGGGATTGAGATGCTTCTTCCATGGAAGTAGGAATTTGGTGCAGTAAAGTCACCAAGCATCTTCCTTGCACCTCCACCATTGTTATTGGTTTCGGCCATCTCTACTTCTTTTTCGAAAATTTCAGTTAGGTCCTTTCTAGAGTTTTGTGCTTTAGCTTCTCTTAGTTTCCTCTTAAGAGTCCTTTCAGGTTCAGGATCAGCTTCAACAAGAATGTTCTTATCCTTGCTCCTGCTCATGTAAAAAAGAAGAGAACAGAAAATATGGAATCCTCTATGTCACGGTATAGAGATTCATTTATGTGAGTAGAAGAAGAGGAGAATAGAAGAAGGAGAAGAGAAAAATTCGAAAATTAATTAAAATAAAATAAAAATATTTTTGTTTTTATTTTAAATATTAATTAGAATTCAAAAATTAAAAAGAGAAATAAAATTAAATTAAAATTTAAAACAATTAGTTAATTAAAAGGAATTTTGAAAAAGGGGGAAGGAGTTTTCGAAAATTAGAGAGAGAAAATTAGTTAGGTGGTTTTGAAAAAGATATGATTGAAATAGAAAATTTTTAAAATCAAACAAAAAGTCAGGTAGTTAATTGAAAAAGGATTTGAAAATCAAATTTGAAAAGATAGGAAGTTAGAAAAGATTTTGAAAATTGATTTTTGAAAAGGATATGATTTGAAGTTTAATTTGAAAAAGATTTGAAAAGGAAATTAAAAAGATTTGAGTTTTGAAATTAAAGTTGATTACTTGACTAACAAGAAACTAAAAGATATGATTTTAAAATTCAATGACGATTGAACCTTTCTTAATAGGCAAGTAACAACTTAAAAAATTTTTGAATTAAAACATTAAATATTAGTGAGATTTTCGAAAATATGAACTAAGAATGAGAAAAAGATTTTGAAAATCAATTTAAAAAAAATTCGAAAATTATGTAAAAATAAATGAAAAAGATTTGATTTTTGAAAAAGATTTGAAAAAGATAGAATTTTGAAATTGAAATTGATGAGTAAAACAAGGAAAGATATTTTTTTGAATTTTTTTGAATTTTTACTGAGGAAAGAGAAAAACATAAAAATGATGCAAAACACAAGAAATTAAGATCAAAACACATAATGCATGCAAGAATACTTTGAATGTCAAGATGAATACCAAGAACACTTTGAAGATCAAGATGAACATCAAGACTTATTTTTGAAAATTTTTAAGAAAAGAAAAACATGCAAGATACCAAACTTAGAAATTTTCAAACTTTAGACACTAACAAATTGAAAATGCATATGAAAAATAAGAAAAGACACAAAACAAGAAAAATTAAAGATCAAACATAGAAAATCATCAAGAACAACTTGAAGATCATGAAGAACACATGCATGAATTTTCGAAGATTTTAAGAAAAATTAAAAAGATGCAATTGACATCAAACTTAAAAATTGACATTAGACTCAAACAAGAAACATAAAATTTTTGGTTTTTATGATTTTATTAGAAATTTTTTTTTGGTTTTTTTTTTCGAAAATTATTTTGGGAGAAACGAAAAAGAAGAAAAAAAAATTTTTTGTGTTATTTTTGAAAATAAGAAATAAAAAGCTTAAAATTAAAATAAAATTACCTAATCTGAGCAACAAGATGAACCGTTAGTTGTCCAAACTCGAACAATCCCCGGCAACGGCGCCAAAAACTTGGTGCACGAAATCGTGATCGTTCATTCCTTGGTAACGGCACCAAAAACTTAAGACGCACGTTCATAATCTTAGTTCTTTTTCACAACTTCGCACAACTAACCAGCAAGTGCACTGGGTCGTCCAAGTAATAAACCTTACGTGAGTAAGGGTCGATCCCACGGAGATTGTCGGTTTGAAGCAAGCTATGGTCACCTTGTAAATCTCAGTCAGGCGGATTCAATTGGTTATGGAGATTTGATAATTAAAATATAAAATAGGATAGAAATACTTATGTAATTCATTGGTGAGAATTTCAGATAAGCGTATGGAGATGCTTTGTTCCTTCTGAATCTCTGCTTTCCTACTGCCTTCATCCAATCCTTCATACTCCTTTCCATGACAAGCTATATGTTGGGCATCACCGTTGTCAATGGCTACATCCCGTCCTCTCAGTGAAAATGGTCCAAATGCGCTGTCACCGCACGGCTAATCATCTATCGGTTCTCGATCATGCTAGAATAGGATTCAGTCATCCTTTTGCATTTGTCACTACGCCCAACACTCGCGAGTTTGAAGTTCGTCACAGCCATCCCTTCCCAGATCCTACTCGGAATACCACAGACAAGGTTTAGACTTTCTGGATCTCAAGAATGGCCACCAATAATTCTAGCCTATACCACGAAGACTCTGATCCTAAATTAGGAGGCTAAGAGATATGCATTCAAGCTTGCTTTCATGTAGAACGGAAGTGTTTGTCAGGCACGCGTTCATAAGTGAGAATGGTGATGAGCGTCACATAATCATCACATTCATCATGTTCTTGTGTGCGAATGAATATCTTAGAGAAGAAACAGGCTTGAGTTAAATAGAAAACCAATAGTACTTTGCATTAATTCATGAGGAACAGCAAAGCTCCACACCTTAATCTATGGTGTGTAGAAACTCTACCGTTGAAAATACACAAGTGATGAAGGTCCAGGCATGGCCAAATGGCCAGCCCCCTAAACGTGTACAATATGATCTAAAGCTTGTCAAAAGATCAAAAGATGATCCAAAGATGTAAATACAATAGTAAAAAGTCCTATTTATACTAAACTAGCTACTAGGGTTACATAAGATAAGTAAATGATGTAGAAATCCACTTTCGGGCCCACTTGGTGTGTGCTTGGGCTGAGAATTGAACTTTCATGTGTAGAGACTCTTTTTGGAGTTAAACGCCAGGTTGTAGCCTGTTTCTGGCATTTAACTCTGATTTGCAACCTGTTTCTGGCGTTTAACTCCAGAATAGGGCAGGAAGTTGGCGTTTGAATGCCAGTTTGCGTCGTCAAAATTCGGGCAAAGTATGGACTATTATATATTGATGGAAAGCCCTGGATGTGTACTTTCCAACGCAATTGAGATCGCACCAATTGGGTTTCTGTAGCTCTAGAAAATCCACTTCGAGTGCAGGGAGGTCAGAATCCAACAGCATCTGCAGTCCTTCTTCAGCCTCTAAATCAGATTTTTACTCAAGTCCCTCAATTTCAGCCAGAAATTATCTGAAATCACAGAAAAATACACAAACTCCTAGTAAAGTCCAGAAATGTGATTTTTATTTAAAAACTAATAAAACTATATTAAAAACTAACTAAATTATACTAAAAACTATGTAAAAACAATGCTAAAAAGCGTATAAATTATCCGCTCATCAAAGCCTAAAAAGTATGTTTTCACACTTAAGTACAAATTAGGAGACAATCATGAAACCATGCTATTTCCTTGGATAAATGTGAGAAAAGGTGATAAAATTTCCTAAATTAAGCACAAGATAAACCCTAAAAATGGGGTTTATCACACCCTACCACACAGAGTCTTATGCTTAAGTCATAAAGCTGAGGTGACAATGTATTACGACCTCTAAAAGTATATATATATATATATATATATATATATATATATATATATATATATATATATATATATATATATATATATATATATATATATATATATATATATATATATATATATAATAGTTGGAAAAGTTTTATATCTAGGAGCCTCTGAAGAAAAGTTAAAACGAAAGCGTTATGCTCGTGAATAACGTTTACTTGTGTACGAACAATGTTTAAGCGCAAATAAATACCTATATACAAAAGAGTAGAGGATCAAGGATACATAGTAATCAAGCTCCAAGCTCAGCCTGTGAAACTAAGGCTGGCCAGAGGATATTTAGATACATACATACATATTATCCCATATTTAAAGTTCTCAAATAAACCCTAGTTCTCTAACAAAAGCCTCTATGAGGCACCAAAGTATAATACATACACTACAAGAAAAACACCCATTCAGCCACACTTTTTTAAGCTACAAGAAAAACACCCATTCATAGAATAGGCTACACTTTTTGCAGTGTTACTATTTTATAAGAGAATAGAAAACACAGTTGTGGCATCACTTGAAAAGTGTCTCCTTAGATATTATAAAGATCACTTATAAAGCGTAGCCTTTTCTTAATATCTATGGGTACACTTTTCTCACAAAAAAACTGCTTTTCAAGAGTGGTTTAATGGTTAGGTTTTGGATGCGCTTTATAAGCGTTTCCTAATTCAAGAATGCTAAATACACCTACGACACTTGTGAAAATTTTGTTTTCTTTTCACCGAATCACATAGCCCGCGCCACTCACCCTTTTGAAGAAAGGTTTCCCCCCTCACCACTTCGCCACTCACCTTTGTCTCTCCACTCACCACTCACCACTCACCACTTCACCTTCACCACCACTCCTCACTGCCACCGCTCCTCATCCGCCTCACCTGCGTTCATCTACTACTGTACTCATTGTTCCCACACATTCGTAGTCTCTGCTCTCACCATCGTCGTATTTGTTCTCACTGTCGCCGTTTAACCTAGTTGTCTCTGCGCTCACCACTGCATCTCACCTTTGTTGTCTCTGAGCTTACCGTCACCGTGCGCTTAGCAACATTATTCTCTCTGTGCTCACCATGTATTGATTTTTATTTGGTTCTGAAATTTGAGAGGTTTAAGGTTACGATTTAGGGTTTTTAATTTGGGGATTTGGTACACTAATTTTCTGTTATTAGTGAAATGTGAAGTTTGGTTTAGTTCAAGTGATTCAATTGTTGTTTACTAAAATCTGAATTGAGTAGATGTCCCTTGTTGTTCTAACCCATATTTATTTGGGTAATAGAAAAATAAAATGCAGTCACTGCCATCACATGGAACTAATTTGTTATGATTCTTTATTGCTTCCTTAATTGCCTCCGGTAAGTCAAGAAGATCGAGATTCCTTAATATATTTCTGTCACGAATAATTCTATGAATCAAGGTTGATTCTGTATAGAAAAAATCATTGAATAGTTCTTCTGTTTAGAAACTAAAATGATTAGATGATTCTGTCACCCCACTCAAGTGATGATGGAAATTGTAAATTAAATAAGAAGTGAGATGCTCTGAAAAATAGGACGATCGAGGAGATTTGTCATGTACACTATTAGAAGAGACCTGGTAGGTAAGAAAAATATAAAATTAAAAAAAAGATCAAAAGAATATCATTGAGAAGAGAAACACAAAAGCAGTATATGGTTCTTTAATTAGAGGTCACAAGAGAGCAAAGTATATGGTTCTACTTGTATATGCATAAAGAAAAAGAAGGAAGCTATATATATAGCCTTAATTATTACATGTTTGGCAAATGACATAGCATAGCAAATCAATTAACTTTAATTTGGATATTTTATATATGGAGGGACCAAATCCAGTTTCAAGTGCACAAGGAAGCACGTCAAGAATTCAGGTTTGTTCTTATCTTCAGTTGCTGGCTCAGTCCATTAGGCATATTTGGCATCCCAACAGAGATCAGCAGGTCATACTTTTTTTCTTGATTAATTTTTTCCTTTGATTTTTCATTCATTTTTTCTTCTCTTTTTAATTTCCATTTCTATTGATGTTCTTATTCGTTACAACAATTTTTTGCTATTCAATTTATTGCAATTTCTATCTAAAAATTAAAAGAACTTTTGTTATTTGTTTTTATCATAATGATAGATATCAAATTTGATCTATGTTCTATAACAAAAGAAATGGAAACATAGGTGAACTTCCTTTTTCTGATTATATTGACACTTTGTTGGTTCACACCTCATATATATTCCACACTTCCACAAAAATCTGCATTTTATCTTAGAATATTATAAAATTTCATTCGAGATGTTGATTTAATTGGAAATTATATATGTTAAGTGTATCTTTAACTTGGATACTCTTTGGTCATTCAGATTTCTTTAAGGACTTGAAACAGATTCAACAACTGTGAAAAAAATTAGACAAGCAATTGACAACCAAACTGAAGTTACTATACAACTCATTAATTATACAAAGACCGGTATAAAATGATAGGAAATGTTAGCATTTTTTCCTTTATTAGCACTATTTAGTTCATTAAAAGAAAAAAATACTAAGAAGTATTGCCTACAAAATTTTCCTGATGTCAATTGTCTTCCCTGCATCAATTGCTCCTTGTTCTAGATCAAAGTGCTGTAAATGGAGGAGGAGGAGCTATTTCAATAGTTCTTGCCCTGAATCAAAATGCTGTCAAGGTAGCTGTAGCTATTAGTTTCACTGTCCACAAAAAATATTTATATTAGCATTATATTTTTCAATCCTATAACTGTATGTTGAATTGGTGTATGCATAATTTGATTAATGGGACTCACAGGAACCTTGACCCCAAGAATAGGAGTTCTAAAAAATCTTACTGCTCTGTAAGTATTTATAGTATGACACATGTAAGAACCGGTTTAATCGCTTTAGTAATAATAATAATTTTAAGTGCCCAAAATAGATTCAAAATTTAGAAGTTTTAATTTGAAAATATAAAGGTGAAATTTGATTTCAATGAATTTTTCTGAGTTGGAAAAGGTATCTTTTTCGAAAAGTTTTTGTAAAAATGCGTACTGGCGCTTAAGCTGGCAGTACCGGCTCTAGTTTGTCCAGTGCCGCATATTTTGGAAAATAAGATTATGAAAATTGATTTATTGTTTTGAAAGGATAAAAATAATTTGAAAAATAAAAAAAATCGGGCACTAATCTTAAAGGTTTTGGCCCAAAGTGGGCCAAACGGACCAAAAATACTTAGCGGGTTGGACCGGACCCAAGTGGGCCCAAGTCCAACATATATATGCCCTAACTAATGAGATTTGAGCTCATTTTCCATCATAAAGAGAGAGAGAGGCGCTGATGAGAAGAGAGAAGAGAAGGGTTGGGGTTTCACTATTCACCGCAACCTTGTTTTGATCATATCCTGAGCTACAGAGCTCCGATTGACGAGCCGTTTGCGGTCACGCGAAGCTCTTGTCGAGCTCTTCATTTCCATCTAACAAAATATGGTAAGAACTTGAAACTCATGTCCCGGTGTTCTGCCCTAACTTTCTGCATTTTTGGGGTTTGATTTTTGAGTAAGTTTTGTGGTTTTGGTTGTTTAGGTGATCTCTAGTAGCGGATAATTGTTGGATTTTATCCCTAATCTCGTTGGGTAAGCTTGATAGTTGATGAGTTTTGGAGGTGGTGTTGGTTCTTGAGGCTTGTTGATCTTGTTGGAATCAAGCTTTGGGTGTTTGTGCATATTTGGAATCGACCAAGGTATGGTTTCGGTTTCCTTTATGTAATATGTAATGTTTCTGGAAACTTAGGCTAGTTGACCTTAAGATAGGATGAAATTGAATGTATATGTTAATTGAATGTGAATTGTGATTTAGTGATTGATATGATAGTGTAAGGAGTGGATATGGTTGAGGAGTGATATTATATGTTGATGGTTGTTGATGTTGAGAAATTTGATGGTGAATGTTGAGATTTGTTATGGTTGTTGAGAGTTGTTGGTACTGTTGATGATTAATTAATGATGATAAATGGGAACATTATTGGCGAATGAGGAGAATTATGAGTCTTTATGATGATTTTGGATGTGTTGAATAATGATTATGATATGTGATGATATAAGTCGATGATTATTTTGAGGTTTCGAGACTTTAGGTAAAAATAGATTTTTGGTGAACTTTGATGGATCATAACTTGAGCCTCAAAGCTTAAAATTTCATGAAACTTATTTTAAATTAAAGATGGCTTTGAGAGCTTTAAATTGATATAAAGTTTGTAGAGAATGAATTTTTGTAGGGGAAGTTATGATCATTCAAAGTTTGGTGTTGAAATCTGAATTATGTGAATATTGCAGAATTTGTGATTTCTGGTTTGTGTGTGCACACGCACAGCCTTGTGCATACGTACATCCTGTGTGTTTTTGAAAGTGTGCGGACGCACAGCCTTGTGCGCACGCACACACAGGGGAAGGCTTGCTGATGAGAGTGTTAGCACACCCTGTGCGCACACATAACCAACAAAGTTTTGCAAGCTGTGCGCACGCACACGTTGGAAGGTGCACTCTGTTGAGGGCGTCCGCATGCCTTGTGCGAATGAACAAAGTTGAAATTTTACTACCTGTGCGTATGCACACCTCTATGCGTACGCACACATTTTGAAAACCCTTCTGGGCATGCACACGCACACCCTTGTGTGTACGCGCATGCCCTGTTTTTCAACTAAAATCTTGTTTTTTAACTGTTTCACCTTTCCAACAAGCTTGTAAACTTCTGTGACACCTATTTAAGAATTTTTGGCTTGTTTTTAGATGTTAAACATAGAGAAACTCTTGGGTGGAATTATATGGGTATTACCTTGAAAAGTTAGAGAACGGAGGTTTAGGTTTCTGGTATATTGAGGATAAGTTTGGTTGAGAGAGAAGGAAGAGTAGTGAACTTGGTGATTACTGACAAAGATTTGAGAAAATGATGAACTGATGAGTTCAGAATGGAAAATTATGAATTGATGATGGGTGTGATGAGTTGAGAACTTAGAAAGGAATAATGAGGAAACTATTGAATTATATGGGAGTGTGCGGAGCCTATATCTCCAGCGTAGCAGATTTCTCTGCTGCATGATTAGTTGTTGTTGAAAGTGTGCGGAGCCTATATCTCCGGCGTAGCAGATTTCTCTGCTGCATGATTTGTTGTTGTTAAGAGTGTGCAGGGCCCATATCCCTGGCGTGACAGGTTTCTCTGCTACATGAGTAGTTGTTGTTGTTACCTTCTTTGCTGCATGAAGTGTGCGGGGCCTATATTCCTGGCGTAGCAGATTCGCTTTTACATGAGTGTGCAGGGCACTATATCTCTGGCGTGGCAGAAAAGGCTACATCCGAAAGGATGTGTCGGGTTGGCATTTACGAACCAACAAGTGATATCACGAGCCAATAAGACAGGCATTCATTATATGCATCTCTTATGTGTTTGTTTGCTTTGATTACTTGAGTTTGTCTAATTGTATAATATGCCTACTTGCTTCTTGAATTACTTGTCATATATGATTATTACCTGTATATTACTTGCGTGCATTAATTGTGATTGTCTGGTGTTGAGGAGGTTAGGTAGGATGTGGCGATGGGATCACATGGAGGTTAGGTTGGTGAAGGCTGTGGGATACAGCGGTGTGATTAGTATTAGTTAAAATTCTCCTAAGTTTAGATAACCCTATTTACGATTTAAGTTCTTTATTTATTTTTTTTTATTCTAAGCTTGAATATTCGTATTCGATGTGAAGTTCTAGGATTGCCTTCAGCATCCAGGAGCCTTATATCTTACATTATTGGGCACTGATACCATACTGAGAACTCCCAGTTCTTATTCCATACTTTGTTGTTGTTTTTTAGATACAGGTCGTAATTCACCTCGGTGAAGTTGCAGACATGTTGGCAGAGCAGAGTATGGTTTCTTCCTATCTTAATTCTATTTTATTTTGTTGTAGTACTTTCTCTCACCCTTTTTGTTTTAGACTTTATGGCCTTAGAGGCTTACCTGAGAGATAAGTTGTATAAATTGTTTTAACTCCAAAACTCTGTATTTTTCTGTTTATAACTAGTCGGTTTAAACTCCGCAAGCTGCGGCTAGTTCCCTATGATTATTATACTCTTATATCTATATATGTTATATTCTCTTGCATCTATACCTTGTATCTTGTGCGTTAACTTCGTGTGAATGTTTCGCGCTTTTGTAATTCATTTTCTTGAGCTTAATCCTTCATCGGGCTTATAGAATATATTATTTCCTTCTATATAAATACGTATAAGCTTTAGAATTATCGTAACTTTTGATTAACCTTTGTCTTACGGCTAGAGGTAAGGCTTAGGGTAATTAGGGTGTTACAACATATTCATTCAATCTTGGAGCAGTTGTTCAAGGTAACTAAGTACAAGTAAGTTCCAGAAAATCAAGTTTAATTCTTGTTGCTTGACTACTTTACATAATCTTGTTGCTTACTACTTAATGGTAATATTATATATAATTAGCCCTTTTTCACACCAATGAAACAAAGTTATCTTTCAAAAACTCCTTTACATGATTAATATTTTTGCACCATTCTACCTATGTAAAATCTATCATTTCACTATGAAATGTAGAAGGAACCGGACATCTTCGAGTGGTCAAGCAAACAAGCTTAAGCTTTCATTACAAGCCTTGAACTAGGGTTAAAAGCTTTCGATGTGTAAGCTTTTAGAGCCTTAAACAGTGACAATTATTTTCCTCCTAATTTTTCTGCTAGCTTATATTAATTAGTGATAGTAAAAATAGTTTTAAGTATACACCAATTTGAAAATGTTTTAATCCCTCTTTTGTGGGTCTGTTCCCATATACCATGTTTGAAATTAATGGATATAATATTTGAATTTAGGATGCATTAGACATTTACCATGTACCATTCCTTTTAGACATTTATATGTTTATAATATTTGAATTTTATAATGACTTGATGTTTTCAAAACTTTTGGAACTAACTCTTTTTTTATTAGATCACTTATGTTAACAGTAAAAATTAATTAGTATTGTATATTATGGCCTACTTTTCAACATATTTCTTGTCAAGTTGTTTCTTCGAAAGCTTGTTATGAAAGGTGAGGGCCTGAAAGCACTTAAGGTGTTTTGGATGCTAATTTTTAGTTTTGTTTGTAACCGGCAAGAATAAATGTGTGGTTTATCTTCTAAATTTGAAAGTTCTTTCTCACTTTTGATTGTTTGCACGGGTGGAGCAATGCCTCATTCATTTTCCTAATTTTCTACATATATATATATATATATATATATATATATATATATATATATATATATTCTAATTATTTTTCTATATAATTATGCATGATAATTTTGGAGATGTTAATGAAGATTAAGATGTTTATTATGATGGTTTATTGACAAATATGGAGTAGCGTTGAAAATTAGAAGATGTATGATTGATTAATGACTTTTATTAGAAGATACTTATATAGGATATAATATTTTAGTTTTTTGTAGTTTATTAGAAGGAAACTCTAAGTGGTCCTAAGTATATTTTCATGAGTATGTTTAATTTAGTGTGAGATGTATGGATATTTAAAATTATGATCATCCCAATACTTTTAGTTTATTATAAATATATTTTGTTGAAAGATCATTTTTATTATTTAAAAAAATTATTTAATATTATTATGTATTTATTTTTATTTTATAATATTTAATTCATTTAATTAAAAGTGCAAAATTATATATGTAATCATATTATTACATATTATGTTGTACAAAAAATTATTAGAATATTATATATATATATATATATAGAGAGAGAGAATTTAAAAAAAATAATGAGGAACCTAAGGCTACATTTATATAGAGTAGCTATGGTATACAATGTAGCTACGCTTTAAAGGTGATGTAGTAACGTTGAAAAGCGTAGCCTATTCTGGCAAAAATGGAAGCTGAAAAGCATAGCTTTTGGTCCTAGACAACATCACTTGAAAAGCGCACCTGATTCCCAAACGCCAACACCGTAGCCCTTGGTGCAGAAAACCGTAGCCTTTGAGAATAGGCAACGGCCGAATAGGCATCCCCCACTAAAGCATCTCCGTAGCCCGAAAAGCGTAGCCTTAGCCTAAGGCATCATTTTTTTTACTTTTGGCTACACTTTTCAAGTGTACCTGAATGGGTGTTTTTCTGGTAGTGATAAAAGGAGAAGCCTAAGCATTTATATATATACTTAACAAAATATAAAAGCCCAAACTCCCATCTTCGCTGCAATAAAACTTCAGATGCCTAGCGAGGCGCATCTCGACCTGCATCTGAAAAATAACAATATCGTATGGGATGAGAAATGGGGGTTCTTAGTATGGTTAAGGTGCCCACATATGTAATAAATAAGGTCCGTCCCGAGAAAGCCAGAGGTAGTCCTAGAACTCTGACACTCTTGATTATAAAACTTAAAATATTTAAAGATGAAAGCCATAACCAGGGTGGTCCCCTAAGGTCCTTAATTCTAACTAAACTCTAACTAAAACTCTCGACTATTCCCCCTTTCTCCATAATCCTCCCAAACACCATCAAAATTACACAGACAAACAAAACAAACAAAGCAAACATAGGTAGTTTACAGATATAGCAAACAAAACACATAGCAGTTAAACATGAATATCAATTAGGCAAACCCAAGAATACAAACCAAGGCAATCAAACAAATGCACATGATGTATGTCTGTCCTATGGCTGTTGATATCAACTGTCGGCTACATAGCAAGCCCGACATGTCCTGGTAGCTAACCGTGGACAGTCCCTCTGTACATGCATTCCCAAGCTCAAAAATTAACCATGGGATGGAACCCAAAATGACATGGGGAGACAACACCCCAAGCTCAATAATATTCCATAGGAAGAATCCTAGGCTGACATGGGGGAGACAACACCCCAAACTCAATAATATTCCATGGGAAGAATCCTAAGCTGACATAGGAGAGACAACACCCCAAGCTCACAAATATATATATATATATATATATATATATATACATGCCCATGGGGGAACCCGGGGAGTTAGAGTGCCTAGTCACATCTTACGTACAAGGGGTCAACAAATATCTCAAAAATAATTAATTACATCTCATAAATATCATTTTCAATCTTAACAATGATTTATAGCTCATCTCATCATTCTCAATTATTTAACATCATCAATTTTCTCACACATCATTCTCAATTCCACATTACTCTCTTACTTGCCTCATATATTACTTTCATCATCTTCATCAAATCAAGTATTATCTTCCTCAACCACCTAGTACCTTTAAAAATCTTTTTTCATCTCCAAGTTACCACCTTTTTCCCCAGCCTCATCCTATTACTAGGCTTACTACTAATATCTAGGGATAAAAGAGCAAAAACAGAGGTTTAGAGGTTCAAAATTGGGTTTAAAACACAAAAGGTTCATTTGCTAAAAAAACATGGCTATGCGTACGCATGTTGTAAGAACCGGTTTAATCGCTTTAGTAAAAAATAATAATTTTAGGTGTTTGGAGTAGATTCAAAATTTAGAAGTTTTAATTTAAAAATCTAAAGGTAAAATTTGATTTCAATGAATTTTTCTAAGTTGGAAAATCTATCTTTTTCAAAAAAATTTTGTAAAAAAATGTGTACTGGTGCTTAAACTGGCAGTACCAGCTCTAGACTGTCCGGTACCGTATTTTGAGAAAAATAAGATTTTAAAAAATTGATTTATAGTTTTGAAAGGACAAAAGTAATTTAGAATCGAAAACCGGGCGCTAATCTTAAAGGTTTTGGCCCAAAGTGAGCAAAACGGACCTAAAACGCTAACGGGTTAGACCGGACCTAAGTTGGACCCAAGCCCAACATATATATGCATCCTTTAATGAGCTTTCAGCTCATTTTACCCTAATTAAGAGAGGGGAGGCGCTGATGAGAAGAGAGAAGAGAGGAGAGGGGGTTTCACTATTTACCTCCATCTTCCGGGAGCCATAACTTGAGCTACGGAGCTCTGATTGACGAGCCGTTTGCGGCCACGCAAAGCTTTTGTCGAGCTCTTCAATTCTAGCTAGGAATTTTTGGTAAGATTTCTCAACTCGTGCTCCAGTTTCCAGCCCTATAATTTCTGCATTTTTGGGTTTGGTTTTGAGTAGATTTTGTGATTTTGCTTGTTTAGGTGATCTCTAGTAGCAGGTAATTATCGGGCTTTGCCCCAATCACCGTTGGATAAGGTAAAAAACCTCTATATCCTTGTGGTTTAGAGTAGTGTGAGCTTTAGTTGTTAATGCATGGTTATGTTGTATGTATGAAGCTTGATTTTAGAGTTGGTTGTGGCTTTTGGTTTGGCTTTGGTGGTTTGGAGCTTGATGGAAGTTTGTTGGAGCCAAACTTTTGGTGTTTGCGCATATTGAGAATCGGCCAAGATATGGTTTCGGTTTTCTTTATGTAATATGTAATGTTTCTGGACTCTTAGACTAGTGGACCATAGGATAGGTTTGAATTGGATGTATGGTTATTTGAATTAATATTGGGGTGTATGCATGTTGATGGAGATTGAAGGAATTGTATATGTTAAAGTAGGATTGATGTTAATTGTTGATTGTTATTGATTATTGTGCTTAATGATGGTTGTTAAGAATTATTGGTGTTGATGAGTATGGGTGGTGATTAGTTATATTGATGATCCATGAGAATTATGAGAATTCATGGAAATAAGTAAATGTAAAATGTTTGTGATGGTTTGGAATGAAGGATATTGATGATTTTGATAAATGTTGAAGTTAATTTATGATGTGGGATTGAAAATGATGAATTTGGGTATTGATAATGATTTATGAAGTGTATTGATGTTGACAAATATTGAGAATAATAAAATGATGCTTTGAGTTGTAATAATTGAGAGTTGGAGGCTTGAAAGTGGGGATTTTGGATGGAAATGGGTGACATTGTATATTGATAGGTTGAGGAATGATTTGAGAGTATATGTATATGGTTTAAGTACATTAAGACTCTTTTGAAAGTGGAATAAGTAATTTTGGATTGAAAGTGTGGTAAATTTGAGGTTTAGAGATTTTTGGTAAAAACGGGTTTTAGGCCAACTTTGGCGGATCATATCTTGAGCTACAGTTTTTAAAACCGAATGATTCTTATACCAAACTAAAGATAATTTAAAGAGCTTTAAAATGATATAGATTTTTTAGATATTAGAATTTTGTAGAGAAAGATATGATCGTCGGAAGTTGGTGCCAGAAATTTGAAATTCTGTGAAGTTGTAGAATTGTGATTTCTGGTTTGTGTGCGCAGACACACACTGGTGCACACGCACACCTTACGAATTTTGCAAGTTGTGCGCACGCACAGTCCAGTGCGCACGCACACGTTGGAAGGTGCACTCTGTTGAAGGCGTTCGCACGTCTTATGCGGATGAACAGAGTTGAGATTTTTCCCCTTGTGCGTACAGACACCTCTATGCGTACGCACACATCTGGAAAAATTTTCTGGGCGTGCGCACGCACACTGTCCTGTTTTTCAATGAAAATCTTATTTTTAACTGTTTTACCTTCCAGGCAAGCTTGCAAACTTCCGTAACACTTGTTTAAAACCTTTTTGCCAGTTTTAAGGTCTTGAATTAAGGGAGAAAATAATAAAGGAATAAATAGTGGTATTGTCAGTTATGAGTTTAGAGCCGGTGACATAGGTTTGGAATGTTTGTGTAATTTTTTAGCTCAAATTGGTGAATGTTGGGTTGTGAAGTTTATGGTTGAAGAGATTATTTGAGAAAAGAGAATGCTTATGATGAATTTAAAAAGTGGAAAATCAGTGATGGAATGGTTATGATGAACTGAGAACTTGGAAAGGAATGATGGAATTATTGGTTTACATGGGAGTGTGCGGAGCCTATATCTCTGGCGTGGCAAGTTTTTCTGCTACATGACTAATTGTTGTTGAGAGTGTGCGGAGCCTATATCTCTGGCGTGGTAGATTTTTCTGCTGCATGGTTAGTTATTGTTAAGAGTGTGCAGGGCCTATATCCCTGGCGTAGCAGATTTCTCTACTGCATGAGTAGTTGGTGTTATTTCCTTCTCTATTGCATGAAGTGTGCGGGGCATGTATCCCTGGCGTAGTAGACTCCTACTGCATGAGTGTGCAGGGCACTATATATCTGGCATAGCAGATTCGCTGCTGCATGAGTGTACAGGACACTATATCTCTGGCGTGGCAGAAAAGGCTACATCCGGGAGGATGTGTCGAGTTGGCATTTACGGATCGACAAGTGATATCACGAGCCAATAGGACAGGCATTCATCATATGCATCTCTTATGTATTTGTTTGCTTTGATTACTTGAGTTTTTCTAATTGTATAATATGCCTACTTGCTTCTTGAATTAATTGTGATATATGAATACTACCTGTGTTTTACTTGATTGCATTATCTGTGTTTGTCTGGTGCTGAGGAGGTTAGGTAGGCGGTGGCGATGGGATTGCACAGAGGGTAGGTTGGTGAAGGCTATGAGACAGCGGTGATTAGTATTAGTTAGAATTTCCCTAAGTTTAGATAACACGGTTTATGGTTTAAGTTCTTTATTTATTTCTTTTATTCTAATCTTGGATATTCGTATTCGATGTGAAGTTCTAGGATTGCCTTCGACATCCTGAAGCCTTACATCTTACATATTGGGCACTGTTACCATACTGAGAACCTCCAGTTCTCATTCCGTACTTTGTTGTTATTTTTCAGACGCAGGTTGCAAATCAACCTCAGTGAGATTGCGGATATAGTGACAGAGCGGAGTACGGTTCCTCCTTGGTTTATTTCTATTTTACTTTGTTGTAGTTACTCTCACTTCTCTTTGTATATTTATCCTTGTTGCCTTAGAGGCTTTATCTCTAAAAACTTTGAGAGATAGGTTGTATAAGCTATTTTAAACTTCAAAGCTCTATCATAGTCTGTTTGAGCTAGTCGGCCTAAACTCCACTGGCAGTGGCTAGTCTCCTTTTGTATAGTATATATATATCTATTTACTTTATTGATCAATTTATTACTATCTTGTATCTTGGAGCTTTATTGCAAGGTTGTATATATTATGTTTTGTATCCTTTCGTACGCATGTCAAGGTATGTGTACACATACCTGCCAAACAAAAACGATCCTTCGTGTATGAAGGGTATGCGTACGCATGCAACCATGTTTTATCAAAATTTGGCTAAGTCTATAGAATTTCAATTTTGAGCTCTAAACTTCCAACGCGCATAACTTTTTTGTTTAAAAACATTTTTCATCCGTTCTTTGAACGGCGTAAACTTCACAAACCCAATTTTCATATGAAACAATTTGATATAATTTGGAAGTTCGGAAGCTAAGTTATGCCTCGCCGAAGTTCGGCTAAAAATTAGATTTTCACAAAAGTTCACGAACCTCTATTTCCACCAAAAACCAAACTCAATATCAACTTTCTATACACATAAAAAACACCACAGCACACCAAATCAGCATTGCAACCTCCACCTTCTACCATAACCAACCTCACCTCAAGACAAATTATTTCAATCCAAGATTCTCAATTATACCAATACAATTATCAATTATTCAACAATCATATATCCTTAGTCATCATTGCCATTTATCATCAACCAAGGCATCATTCTTTAATGATTTTTCATCAACAAAACCTACATTCGCATCATAAATCATTAATCTCATCAAACATCATCAAATATCGATTTAATGTCTACTAAAATTACTAAACATGTTCCAAAGTCATGATTCAACTTACCATAGGTCATTTAGCCTAAATCTTCGTGAAACATTATATATTAAATACGAGAAACTAAAACCATAGCTTAGCCAATTTCTCCCTAAGCTCGGAATGCCACCAATTATCGCCGTTCCGCAAATACTCAAAGCTCCAAACCTCTGCAAACATAAAATTCAGCTACCAAATCCAAAGCTCAAGCTTCCAACTCCATAAATTTGCCACCAATACATATAATTCAATCTAATATCATATTAACACCACTAAATCAATATAGGGTTTGCTATATACACAACTTCACAAGGGTTAAAGATCCCTCACCTTACCAACGGGAAATTGGGACAAAGCCCAGTGATTCTGCACTACTTGACCACACCTAACATCATTAAATCACAAAATCTCAAAGCCCAAGAACCTAATATTTTTCGAATTTAAGGAGAGAGATATTGGAAGAAAAATAGCTGATTTCTTACCAAATTTTTGGGTGGGTTTTGTAGAGGATTCTGAGACGAATGCGTGGCCACTGACGGCTCATCAATCGGAGCTTTGGATCAAAAGTTATATAGATTAGAAATTTGACTGAGGGTTTGGGTGCTTTTGGCTTCTCCCATGCAAGCTCCAGCATTTCTTCCTTGCTTTG
Organism: Arachis hypogaea; assembly: GCF_003086295.3. Taxonomy (NCBI): domain Eukaryota; kingdom Viridiplantae; phylum Streptophyta; class Magnoliopsida; order Fabales; family Fabaceae; genus Arachis; species Arachis hypogaea. The sequence goes on along the minus strand of NC_092048.1, from coordinate 69,725,709 downwards.
GAAAGAAGAAGAGCTGATGCTGTTCTTATATAAGGGGTTGGATTGGGCCTTGGGTCCCAATAGGGGCCCGGTTTGCCTGGTTCAGCCCAATTTTAGGCCAAATTCTTTAAAATTAATGTCAAAATTCTTATTTTAATTAGTTCTACCTCACTAAACCATAAAATTCTATTTTCTAATTTATTTGATTAATAATTAATTTATTAACTAATTATTTACTAATTTTATGGATTTTATAATTCACCCCGAGTAACGCCGGGTTGCGGGTAGACAACCGATGCATGAGCTCATGGCCTGCGTTAGGAACAGGCATGCATCATGAATTGTTTGTGCACTTGCATTTGATTGTGGTTATTTATTTAAATTTTCTGTGATTGTGTTGTTTACCTTGATGACTTGCTTGTGAGCTTAATTGGATATTCTGTTGATGTTGCAAACTCAATAATATATTGAGAAATGCTATTTGTGGCTGATGAACTATTAACGTCGCTGAGTCTTTATTTAAGTAATGTGATTTAAAGAAAGGGGTTTTAAATGGCTTTAAGTAAGGCAAGGAAAAGACTTTAAGGGTTTAATAAAAAAATTGTTCTTTTTAGGATAAGTTAACTATTTGTATTTTATTCTGTATTTTTACGGCATTCATTTTTCCTACTGAGATCATGCGAGGACGACGTTCTCACCCCCTACAGGCTTCCTTTCATCAATAGGTTCTGGAATCCTTAGTGCGAAGCAGCGACTGAACACCAAGATTTTATGTATGTATATATATATATATACTCATATCTTCTGTATTTGGTGTGTATATATATATATATATATCATTTTGGCTAAGTGTTAAGAGTAACGACTTTCCGTTTTCGTGATTAAAATTCCAGCTCGTATTCATAAAAGCTCGATATTAAATAAAGATGGTATAAAATAAAACGGTTTAGAGTTAAGTAACGCCTGATTTTTTAGTACGGTCATGAGGTACTGAAAGTTAAGGTGTTACACAAAGCAACAATACTCATAAATCATCAATATAACATCATCATCATTTACAATCAAACTCAAACCTCATTATTACTCAATAATTCAGCAACACATTCACATATTCAACTCCACATTTTTACCAATTCACTAAATTTTAACAAGTCATCCTGGTTCAACTTAACCTACGGTAAACTAGCCTAAATTTTCATAAGATATTATATTTTATTTACGAGAAACCGAAACCATACATTGGCCGATTCCTCCCTAATCCTCAGAACACCTTAATTATCCACCGTTCCTCAAGCTCCAAAGGTATAACTCCTCACCAATTGAATTTCCAGCTCCCAGGATTCAATTCTAAGCTTCCAATATCTACTAATTTAACTCGAATTCAACAAGATACACGATCTAATTCATACAATATCACAATAGTCAATACTGAGCTCAGTAAATCACCTATTCACAAGGGTTAGGGTTTCTTTACCATTTCCATGAGGCAAATGGTCAAAATCTGGTGATTATCCACCGCTAGAATATCCCTAAACCATCAAAATCACAAAATCTCTCAATTACCAAAACTGAAAATCACGAACTGAAAAGGAGAGAATTGGGTGAAAAAATGTGATTCACTTACCAAATTGATATGCAAGTTTTGTAGAGAATTTCGAGATGAACGCATGGCCACTGATGGCTCGTCAATCGGAGCTCCGAATTGAAAGTTACGTGAATTTAAAATTGGACAAGGGTTTAGGTTTGCTTCCCACCTCTTTCATAAGTTCAGCGTGTTTCATGAATTTTTGGGGGAGGAGGAAGCTGTTTGCATGCTATATATATGGGTTATGTGAATGGGCTTGGGCCCTCTTGGCCCGGTTCGCTCGGTTTAATCTGTTGGCCTAATTTTGGGGCAAAGCTTTTAAAATTAGTGTTAAAATTCATATTTTAATTATTTCTACTTCATGAAACTATAAAAATTAATTTTCTAATTAATTTATTGGTTAATTATTTACTAATTACTCGGGATTTATACGTCCAGTATTAACAGCCTCAAGCACTACTAGTGAACAAATATCATATAAAAAAGAGACCAAATTTTTAGCTCAGAAGCGACAAATTATGACAGTCCTAGTAGTAGCAACATCAGAAGAAGATATCCAGAACTCATTACAAGCAATCCAGACCATACCTCTTGGAGAAGACAAAGAAGTCCAATCTAGTGCAGCTCATTACTTTCAAGATACTCCAAACCCTTTTGAAATGTAATAGAATAGCAGTAAAATATATATATTGTTACGGCCTGTCCCAAACAGCTTGTGGGCCGACCCGAACCACAGACCACCCGACCCGAACGGTCGAGTGCGAGCAGCTCAACCACCGACCCAGACACGCGTCCCTAACAGCTCTCCACTACATCTGTATGAGAAAGCTTCGAGGAAGGTGGGTCTGCCCTTGCGGGACCCACTTCTGACATGGTATATATGGGGAGGGTCCTACCCCTCCCCCAAGGTACGACACACACCACTTTATCCCTTTTTTACCTTCACACTCAACTGACTAGAGCGTCGGAGTGTCTTTGCAGGTGACACCCCCCTTCTCCACACGAAGAGCTCGAAATGTCGGCTACTCCACCTCCAACCCAGCGACCCAGGACTAGGCGATACCCCATCACTAACTGAAGCTTCACTCCGACCCGCCTAGTACCCGAGAAACCGTATATTGGTGTCGTCTGTGGGGAATCGCCCGAATGGACATCATACTGGGTTCCATAGAACCAGGCCACGGGGCTGAGCAGAGAGGGGAAGCCTCGGTAGCTTCCTCCCGGGAGTGAACGAGGTCCCCTCCACGACGAACCGAGCCATCTTCACAATCTCAAGAAAGGCGCCCCTTTGGGGGAACAGGTAACAACAGTGCTAGAATAATGCAGGAACTGCATCACAAGATGCAGAACCTGGAGTGCCAGCTGGCAGATCAGGAACATCCTCAACAAACTCTCGAATCAAGATACTCCCGTTCTCCTCCGAGAAGCCACTCCCAGCGAACACCTAGCCCACGATCTGAGCTCGAGAGGGCCACAGAGGAAGGACGCCCAAGAAGACGCCACGACCTCATCATTTACACCAGGCGCGAAAGGAGATACACCACAGAGTAAGACCGGGAAGGCGGTCCACGGGAAGACGGCGAGGGAAGGACAAGGAGAACGCGGAGATCAGTGATAATTGGCGCAACCCCATTACATCATTCCATCCTCGAGGTCTGGCTGCCAAAGCACTTTGACAAGACAACAGACATGAGGTACGACGAAACCCAAGACCCGCAGGAGCACCTTATGGCTTTCGAGGCTAGGATGAACCTGGAGGGAGTGGGAGACGAGGTAAGGTGCAGCGCTTTTCCAGTTACTCTGGTGGGACCTGCAATACGGTGGTTTAATAGCCTCCCGCAGGGCTCGGTGGCCAGGTTTTCGGACATTAGCTGCGCTTTTCAAGCCCAGTTTACAACCAGAATCACAAAGGCAAAGCACCCGATCAATCTGCTCGGGGTGACTCAGAGGTCCGGCGAGCCGACCAGAAAGTATCTAGACCGGTTCAATGGCGAATGCTTGGAGATCGATGGGCTAACCGATTCAGTAGCTAGTCTGTGTTTGACGAACGGACTTCTAAACAAGGACTTCAGGAAGCATCTCACCACGAAACCGGTGTGGACAATGCAGGAGATCCAAAGCGTAGCCAGGGAATATATCAACGATGAAGAGGTCAGTCAGGTTGTGGCTGCCATCATGCGGCAGCCCTCCTATAATCAACCTCAGCAGCACAGCGGCAGAGAAAGGCAGAAGAAGCACGCCAGAGACAGCGTCCCGAACAAGACATCCAGGCCGTTCCCTCGAGTTGGAAAGTTCACCAATTACACCCCCTCACCGTCCCCATCATAGAAGTTTATCAGTAGATAGCCGAAAAGGGAATTTTGGCAAAGCTCCGACCTCTAAAGGACCAAACCGGGGGGAACAAGAGCCTCTATTGTGATTATCATAAGGGCTATGGACATAAGACACAAGACTGCTTCGACCTGAAGGACGCGTTGGAACAAGCGATCTTGGACGGGAAACTGGCCAAATTCTCCCATCCTATCAAAGAGCCGAGAAGACGAGACCCGCGTAGTGAAGCGACGTTATGAGCCGGAGGACAGCGAACACGGCCTTACCATAGTGAACGTGGTTACAGCGAGGGACGCGGCTTCAAGGTCAAGTTCGGCACACAAGAAAGACGCCAAAGTCCTGGCGGTTTCCTCATCCTCCGTGCGAAGCTCCAAGAGGGCCCCACCCATCTCATTCGGTCCGGAAGACTGTAACAACCCTAGTTTTTTAAAATCAAATAATTAGTTATTTGTGATTTATTTTATTTGTTGATAATTTTATTTTAAAAAAATTATTTTGCTAAAGGTAATTAAATGGAGTTTCATCATAATTGAAGTTTAAATTAATTAGAATTTTATTATAATCTTTATTATAATTGAGTATTTTCACATCATTTCAGTAATTGAGAAATAAGAAAGAGTTGTATAATTTAATTTAAGTAACTTTTACTATGAATAATTTATTAAGAATAATTAAATTGATTTTATAACTCCTTTGAGTTTAAGTTAATTAATATTTTTGTGTAATCTTATTACAATTGATTATTTTATATAATTTGGAATTAAGTTTTGATAATAGAAAAATAATAAAAAAGTTATATCATTTAATTTGAATGATTAATAGAGTTTAAACTATATTTTATAAAAATGTGATTAATATATTTATCTTATAATTTAAATTAGAAATAATTAATTGAACTTAGCAATATGATGATAAATAATGTTCTTAAATATTTTTAATAGAGTATATTTGATTTTAAAATTACTTTATCCTTCAATTTCATCAAAATATCTATTCATAGCTATCCATTATTCTTTTATAAAATCCTAATTTCTAACCCTAGTTCCTAAATCAAACTTAGAAATCCTAAATTCCTAAATTGAGAAACTCTAACCCTCACCACACTCAGCCACACCCCCACCCCCTTTCCTTTCCTAAACGTAAAAATCACACACACAACTGAGAAAGAAACGGAGAGAGGGAGAGCACGGAGAGCAGAGAAAAGAGAGAGGGAAGAGATGCTGCTCCGCTGCCGCTGTGACGTGACCACCGGACTACCGCACTCTACGCCGTCCAGTTCGCCGCCACCACCGCATTTTGCGTGTGCCATCACCACCGTTCCATGGAGCCGTCGTCGTCAACCCATGCGTCACCGCCGCTGGTGTGGTCGGAACCGCTGTCGCTGGAGAGAGAGAAAGCCCGTTCTTGCCGTTGAAGGAGACTCCATCGTCGCATCCAGCCGCTGTCTAGCTCGCCATCACCGGCGTCTCGCCGCCGCCGCGGTAGAGACCAAACGTCGTCGATCTTCCTGCCGCAACCTTGGAGTTTGCCCCATCATCGAGGAAGACAGAGATGAGGGAGAAGGAGCCGTGAATGCCGCCGAGATGGTTGCCGTCGCCGCTGCCTAGGTTTCTGTGGTCCAAGTCGCCATTGATGGAGAAGACGCCATTGAGGAGTAGAGCCTCTATTTCGCGCCAATCATGACAGAGCTACCACAAATGTTACTGTCTCGTTGCCACTGAAGGTCCATCGCCGCCAATCCACGCCGCTGCTGAAGATGGTAAGCCAAACTGTCGTCCTTGTTGCTGGAGAAGACCACCAGAGTTGCTTTTCTGGCTCTGGTCTATTATTTTATTTGATTCTGTTCCATTTACATACTTCCTTTGTCACTGCCATCCTTGTTAACGATTTGATTTTTAGTACATTCCTTGTCCTGAATTTTCCAGAGTTGTGTTTGCTCTTGCTTCTTATTCGATAGAAATCCTTTCTCCTGTTGCAACCATTGTCGCTGCCTTAGGAAAGTGAGACTGATGTTATTCCGGCTAATGCTCCTGCTGCTGCTGGAAAGTGATCAGAAAAGCCACTACTGTTAGTTCGGTTCAAGGTTGTTGCCACTGCGAATTAAAAATAAAAGAAGGCTTTGTTGCGTTTGGATATTGAATTTTGGCTAATTGAGGTAGGGGATTTTATTTTTAAAGTTAAACGTTTTTAATTTAGAATGCCTACAAAGTTATTTGGATAAGTGCAAATGGTTAATAATAGTTAAAAATTTCTTAATTGACAAGAATGACTTGAAATGTGTTTGAGAATGGTTAGTTATTGTGATTTTTCTGAGTTATGATTCGAATTAAATGTGGTTGTGAACGGTGATTAAACTGGTGTTATTTACTAAATTAAGATATGTTGAGTTAAGTATTAAAAAAAACTGACATGTTGATGATTGATGAATTGAGTTTGAATTGTGATTGGTTTTGTTGCGGTGAATGATTAACTGGTGATATTAATTTTGATTTGAGGCTATAACTGTTACCGATTTTCTGATTGTTTGGAATTACTGAGAATCCTGTTATTTGATTATGTTGAGCTGGTTGCCATAGGCTGGTTTGCTTGATGGTTTCAAATTGACTGAAATTCTGATTTTTGATGGACTTATATTGAATTGAATGATGTGCTGGTTATTTGATATATTGTAACGGTAGTGGATTTGGTTGGTGACTGATTGAAGATTGGTTTTGGGAAATTAGTTATGAGGTTTAAAGTTAGACTGGTTTACTTTTTAAAAAAATGATGACTGGGTGAAATTCTGATTTTAATTTATGAAAGGATGTTAGTTCTTAAACTGAATTATGATGAGATAATTATTGAGAATATGTTATGATAGTTACTGATAAACGGATGGAGAATTGATTGAGTTTAATTTGAAAGGATTCTATGACTTATGAGTTTAGTTATGAATTGATGAGATGAAAATTGGATTGTTGGATTATGTGATAGTTGCGAATTGTGGATTTTCTGATTGGTTGAGAATCTTTTATTTGATAATTGTTGAGAAAGGATTGTTGATTTGTTAAGAAAGAGGGAACCCGTAAGGGTGGTTAAGTCCGAGTTTTAGGGGAGGTGCTGCCGAAATTTTATAAAAATCTGAGGTTTCATTTGAAAAGTTATTTTAGAAGCTTTGAATTTGGAAAACTATATTACTTGAGTTTTATTTAGTTAAAAAAATTATAATATTTTGAGTTCGATTTACCAAGGAAAGGTCTATGTTTCGAATTTGAGTTATTTAAGAAAGAAATTATGTTTTGAGTTTGATTCAATATAGGAAAAAGTTATGATTTGGGCTTAAAGTAAAGGATTACCTTTTAGAGATTTGTGAATTTATATTATAATATTTGAGTTGGAATAGTAAAGAGAAAGATGAATTTCTTGAGTCTTTTGATAGAGAATTAAACTGGAAAACAGTTTTAAAGTTGGTTCGAGTTAAGATTGCTAAAGTAGAAATTATGAAATGATTTGATGATTAAGATTTTTATAGACAAATGCCTAAGAAATTAAGAAAGGTTTAAGAAAAATTGTTAAGAATTTAAAGGGGAAAAGAGAATGGGAACTGATATATGGATTGTTGAGATTTAGAAAGAAAAAATGAAGAGTGATAAAAGGCGGGAAAACCCCACGAACTGTTAGTTGTTTAACTACGGGGAAAACCCATGAATTAATAATTGGTTAAATTCGGGAAGTACCCACGAACTGAATGATCATTGATCTCGGGGAAAACCTATAAATTGTTATTTGTTTTAAATGTGGGAAAATCCACGAATTGATAATCATTGATTACGGGAATAACCCACTAACTGTTATATGTTGATCTCGGGTATAACTCACGAACTGATGATCATTGTATTGTTATGTATTGATGTCGGGTATAACCCACGAACTGAGGATCATGTTTGTTGTTGTATGTTGATCTCGGGGAAACCCACGAACTGAGGATCATTGTTTTGTTTGTGAATTGATCTCGGGGACGCCCACGAACTGAGGATCATTGTTTCCCCTTGTGCGTATATTATGGGGTCAGACTTTGCGCCGGCTGCCGGTAGTCATGAAGGAGTCGTATTCTTACCACCGACACATATGCACTAAGGACACAAAGGGAAGCCATATCTGGGACTTGTTCCTAGGTAATGTCGGGCTGCAGGGTGTAAACCGACACGTGAGCTCATGGCCTGCTTAGGACAGATATGCATCATATTGGTTGTGCATTTACATTTGGTTGTGTTTGCTTGTATTACTTCTCTATGATTGTGTTGTTTGTTTTATTGTGATTTGTTTGTGTGTTGAATTGAGTTTCTTACTTACGCTAGTAGTCTGTGAATGTATAGAGATGATTAATACCTGCTTGTTATGACTGGGAATCAATTATGTGGCTGAAAGATATTTAATGTGGCAAGTTTTATGATAGAGATCTGTTCTGGCTTTAGAAATTTAAAGAAAGTAATTATTTATCTAAAGTAAGATTGAAAAGTATTTCAAAGGATTTGACAAAGATAGTTTATTAAGCAAAGTTAATTATTTGCATGTTAATCATTACTTTTACGGCATTCCCATTCCCTACTGAGAACGTGTGGTTTGTTCTCACCCCAAAATCTTCCACCCTTTCAGTGACACAGGTTCGAAGACACAGTTTGAAGCTGCGGGCGATTATAGAATTTACTTATGAGTTAAGTTACATTCATAGAGTTCCCTCGCCCTTATTGCTTTACATTTTTATTTTATACAGAGGGATAGGATTTGTATCTAAGTTTTATTTGAAATCTTTTGTATGACAGATATTATTATTAATAATTATGCGATTATTATTACTTTGAAATGTTTGATATATGATTTTGATAATCAAAAACAAAATTTTCTGGAATTTTCTATAAAATAGAAACGCGATATCGAACTAAACGCTCAATATTAAATAGTTAATAAAGGAAATAGGTTAGTAACTCCTTATTTTTTGTACGATCATGACGTACTGGAAGTTGGATTGTTACAACAACCAATGGTTCGATGAGGTCACGGAAAACCCTCCTATGGTCATTACGGCCAGAGTAGGAACCGGCCTCATCAAGAGGATCCTCGTGGACACCAAGGCTGACTCAAATATCATGTTCCGCAACGTGTTCGACGCCTTGGGCATATGGGACGCCGATCTAAAGACTCACCAACACGGTGTCGTAGGATTGGGCGACCACTTCATTAAGCCAGACGGGATAATCTCCCTACCAATATCCGTAGGACTAGGACAGGGACGGAGGTCGCTAATGGCCGAGTTCGTGGTTCTACGAGACTCCACGGCCTACAACATCATCCTAGAGAGAAAGACTATCAACGACCTCAGGGTAGTGATCAGCACAAAGATGTTGGTAATGAAGTTCATCGCTGATGATGGATCTGTGGGATCCATAAAGGAAGACTTGAAAATGGCAGTCGCTTGCGACAACGCCAGCCTCTCCTTGAGGAAGAAATCTAAAGAGGCTTCCGGGGTGTTCCTCGCCGACTTGGACGCTAGAGTCAGCGATAAGCCAAGACCAGAGCCGGAAGGGAACTTAGAGAGGTTTAGAGTCGGTGACATAGAGGAGAAGTTCACCTTTGTGAACAGAAACCTCCCACACAACCTGAAGGAACCTCTAATGGAAATGATCAGGGCTAACAGTGACCTGTTTGCATGGACGCCAGCCGACATGCCAGGGATAGACCCCATCTCATGTCACATCGCTTGGCTGTTAAGGTGGAGGCCAGACTGGTGGCTCAAAGAAGAAGGAAAATGTCACAAGAGCGAGCAGAGGAGGTGGCCAGGTAGACGGCTAGCCTCCTCGAAGTAGGATTTATTCGAGAACTTGACTACTCGACCTGGCTGTCAAATGTAGTTCTAGTGAAAAAGCACAATGGAAAATGGAGGATGTGTGTGGATTATTCTGACCTCAACAAAGCATGCCCCAAGGACTGCTACCCCTACCCAATATTGATGCGCTCGTCGACGCGGCAGTGGGATACCGGTATCTGAGCTTTATGGATGCTTATTCTGGCTATAATCAAATTCCGATGCACTGGCCAGACGAAGAGAAAACAGCGTTCATAATACCGGGAGGAATATACTGCTACAAGGTAATGCCGTTTGGCCTGAAGAACGCCGGGGCCACGTACTAAAGGTTAATGAACAAGATATTCAGCGACCTCATAGACAAAACAGTCGAAGTGTATGTGGATGATATCCTTGCAAAGACCACCCGACCTGAAGACCTATTAAGCGACCTAGAAAATGTGTTTGCCTCCCTCCGACAACACGGCATGAGGCTCAACCCACTCAAATGCGTCTTTGCCATGGAAGCAGGAAAGTTCCTAAGGTACATGATAACCCAAAGGGGGGTCGAGGCCAACCCAGAAAAGTGCCAAGCAATACTCTAAATGAAGAGTCCTGGCTGTGTCAAGGATGTCCAGAGGCTGTCAGGAAGGCTTACCGCACTATCCCGTTTCCTCGGGGCGTCGGCTACGAAGGCCCTGCCATTCTTTAACCTGATGAGAAAGGGGATAGCATTTGAATGGATCCCAGCGTGCGAAGAAGTATTCAATCATTTCAAAGAGATTCTTGCAGCACCACCTGTACTCGGAAAGCCCAAGGTCAGAGAGCCGCTCTACCTATATTTGGCCATAACAGAGGAAGCGATGGCGGCGGTCTTAGTGCGGGAGGAAGGGAAGATTCAACAGCCGGTATACTTCGTGAGTAGAGCACTACAAGGAGCAGAACTGAGATACAGCAAATTAGAGAAGCTGGCACTGGCACTCCTAACCTCTTCCCGCAGACTACGACAATACTTCCAAGGTCACCAAGTGGTCGTGAGAACGGACCAAGGGATCCGCCAGGTGCTCCAAAAACCCGACTTAGCAGGAAGAATGATGACTTGGGCCATCGAGCTATCTCAGTATGATTTGCGATATGAGCTCCGACATGTGATTAAGGCGCAAGCAATGGCAGACTTCTTGGTAGAAGTAACGGGGGACCCAACCGAGGAAACGGGCATACGGTGGAGGCCCCATGTGGACGGATCCTCCAACCAAACATCCGGAGGTGCTGGGATCATCTTGGAAAGCCCTGCTGGGGTCATATACGAACAATCAATCAAGTTTGAGTTTCCCATATCGAACGACCAAGCAGAGTATGAGGCCCTCTTAGGCGGCTTAATCCTAGCTTACGAAGTCGGGGCTACGAGGCTGAGAGTGTGCAGTGACTCACAGGTCGTCACCTCGCAAGTGAATGGAAGCTACCAAGCCAGAGACTCGCTGTTGCAGAATTACTTGGAGAAGGTCAAAGAGTTGAGCAAACAATTCGAGGAGGTCACGATCCAGCACATTCCGAGGGAAAGGAACACACGGGCAGACCTCCTATCCAAGCTAGCAAGCACGAAACCGGGAGTCGGCAACCGGTCTCTCATTCAAAGCATGATAAAAGAACCAGGAGTTGCCCTTCAACTGATTTCCTGGATGGACCCCATCACTGATTTCCTAGAAAACGGCAAACTCCCTGACGACGAGAAGGCAGCTAAAGCGTTGAGAAGGGAGGCGGCCAAATATGCGATCATACAAGGTCAACTATTTAAAAAGGGACTCAGCTAGCCCTTATTGAAGTGCCTGCATCCCGACCAAACGGACTATGTACTCAGAGAGGTCCACGAGGGGTGCTGTGGTCACCACATCGGGGCAAAGTGGTGCACGAATTGTAAATCACACTTTTTACAACTCGTACCACTAACCAGCAAGTGCACTGGGTCGTCCAAGTAATACCTTACGTGAGTGAGGGTCGATCCCACGGAGATTGTTGGCTTAAAGCAATCTATGGTTATCTTGTAACTCTTAGTCAGGAAAACAATAAAATAATTCACTTATCAAATTTGATTGCAAGGAATAAAAGGGCAGAACACAAATTATACTTGTATGCACTGATGGAGAGTATGTTGGAGTTTTGGAGATGCTTTGTCTTCTGAAATTCTACTTTCCTCTATTTTCTGATTCACGCATGCACGTCCTCCTATGGCAAGCTGTGTGTTGGGGGATCACCGTTGTCAATGGCTACCATCCATCCTTCCAGTGAAAATGGTCTAGGTGCGCTGTCACCGCACGGCTAATCATCTGCAGGTTCTCAGTCGTACCGGAATAGGATTTACTATCCTTTTGCGTCTGTCACTACGCCCAGCACTCGCGAGTTTGAAGCTCGTCACAGTCATTCAATCCCTGAATCCTACTCGGAATACCACAGACAAGGTTTAGACTTTCCGGATTCTCTTGAATGCTGCCGTCAATCTAGCTTATACCACGAAGATTCCGATTAAGAGATCTAAGAGATATTCATTCATTCTATGGTGGAACGTAAGTGGTTGTCAGGCACGCGTTCATGGAGGAATGATGATGATTGTCACGTTCATCACATTCATATTGAAGTTCGAATGGATATCTTAGATAGGAACACGCATGTTTGAATGGAAAACAAAAATACTTGCATTAATTCATCGAGACACAGCAGAGCTCCTCACCCCCAACAATGGAGTTTAGAGATTCATGCCGTCAAAAGGTACAAAGTTCAGATCCAAAATGTCATGAGATCCAAAACAAGTCTCTAAAAGTTCTTTAAATACTAGACTAGTAAACTAGGTTTACAGAAAATGAGTAAACTGAGATGGATGGTGCAGAAATCCACTTCTGGGGCCCACTTGGTGTGTGCTGGAGCTGAGACTTAAGCTAATTACGTGCATAGGGCTGTTTTGGGCATTCAACGCCAGCTTTGGATCCTTTTCTGGCGTTGAACTCTAACTTGTAACTTGTTTCTGGCGCTGGACGCCAGACAGCAGCATGGAACTGGTATTGAACGCCAGTTTACGTCATCTATCCTTGAGCAAAGTATGGACTATTATATATTGCTAAAAAGCCCTGGATGTCTACTTTTCAATGCAATTAAAAGCGCACCATTTGGAGTTCTGTAGCTCCAGAAAATCCACTTTGAGTGCAGGGAGGTCAGAATCCAACAACATCAGCAGTTCTTTTTCAGCCTGAATCAGATTTTTGCTCAGCTCCCTCAATTTCAGCCAAAAAATACCTGAAATCACAGAAAAACACACAAACTCATAGTAAAGTCCAGAAATATGAATTTTGCCTAAAAACTACTGAAAATAAACTAAAAACTAACTAAAACACACTAAAAACTATATGAAATTAACCCCAAAAAGCGTATAAAATATCCGCTTATCACAACACCAAACTTAAACTGTTGCTTGTCCTCAAGCAACTAGATAAATAAAATAGAATACAAATAATTTTAAGAAGCAACAATATCTTAGAGTTTTTGGAGTGAAGCTCAGATTCTAATTAGATGAGCGGGACTAGTAGCTTTTTGCTTCTGAACAGTTTTGGCACCTCACTTTATCCATTGAAGCTCAGAGTGATTGGCATCTATAGGAACTCAGAATTCAGATAGTGATGTTTATTCTCCTAGTTCAGTATGTTGATTCTTGAACACAGCTACTTTATGAGTCTTGGCCGTGGCCCTAAGCACTTTGTTTTCCAGTATTACCACCGGATACATAAATGCCACAGACACATAATTGGGTGAACCTTTTCAGATTGTGACTCAGCTTTGCTAAAGTCCCCAATTAGAGGTGTCCAGGGTTCTTAAGCACACTCTTCTTTTTGCTTTGGACTTTGACTTTAACCGCTCAGTCTCAAGTTTTCACTTGACACCTTCATGCCACAAGCACATGGTTAGGGACAACTTGGTTTAGCCGCTTAGGCCAGGATTTTATTCCTTTAGGCCCTCCTATCCACTGATGCTCAATGCCTTGGGATCCTTTTTATTTACCCTTGCCTTTTGGTTTTAAGGGTTATTGGCTTTTTCTGCTTGCTCTCTTTTTTTTCTTTTTTTTTCTGCAAGCTTTGTTCTTTGCTGCTTTTTCTTGCTTCAAGAATCATTTTTATGATTTTTCAGATTATCAATAACATGTCTCATGTTCATCATTCTTTCAAGAGCCAACATATTTAACAGTCTTAAACATCAAATTCAAAAGACATATGCACTGTTCAAGCATTCATTCAGAAGACAGAAAGCATTGCCACCACATATAAATAATTAGAATTTACCTTATTAAAAACTCGAAAAAATATTGCCTCTTATTCTAAAGAAATTTTTCTATTTTATTCATGTTTAATGATGACGATAAAATTAAATTATAGCTTAATTGGGGGATAAAATCAAAAATATAGATACTAATTACTACTATATGACTCCTAAGGTAAAACTAATAAAAACAGTTATCACAGAGTTAAGGCTAAGATTGGAATTTAACAACCTTTGTTCTGGGAAGTGGATGTTCCTCTAATCTGCGGGGTGCTTGGTCCTTCAAGAGATAATTTCTGGCGCTTTAATTCCCTTAAATCACGCCCTTGCTCCTCCTGTTCTTTAAACAAATAGCAAAGAATGCTACTTTTTTCCTTCTGTTCTTTCTGTATTTGTTCCATAGCTTCTTGCATCTTGGTAATAGATGTTTCAAGATACTCCCAGTATTCAGATTAAGGGATTTCTGGGAGAATTTTCTGTGTTCTCTTCTTGATGGGGTCATCCTGTGCTTGTTGTTTTTCCATTGATGCTTTGGTGATTGGCCGCTCAACTGAGATATACTCAGTTATTCCCATCCTTACTCCAGCGTCCTTGCAGAGCATAGAAATCAAGCTTGGATAAGCCAACCTGGCATCTTTAGAATTTTTGTTTGCAATTTTGTAGAATTCAGTTGAAATCAGTTGATGAACTTCCACTTCTTTTCCCATCATGATGCAATGGATCATCACTGCTCTTCTAATAGTGACTTCAGAGCGGTTGCTAGTGTGCAGCAGAGAATGCCCAATGAAGTCCAGCCATCCTCTGGCGATTGGTTTGAGATCTTCTCTTTTGAGTTGAATTGGGACACCCTTCGTGCTGGTGGTCCACCTGGCTCCAGGGATACATATATCCTCTAGAATCTTATCCAGGCCCTTGTCTTTTCTCATCATTCTCCTATTGAAGGAGTCTGGATCATCTTTCAGCTGAGGCAGCTTTAAGATCTCCCTGATCTTGTCAGGGTGGGTATGAACAATCTTTCCTCTGACCAAGGTCCGATAGTCATAGATAGCAGATCCAGATAGTCTTTGCCTGTCTGTATGCCACATATTAGCATAGAACTCCTGGACCATATTCCTTCCCACTTTCGTTTAAGGATTAGCTAGGATCTCCCAGTTCCTGATTCAAATTTGCTCCTGGATCTCCGGATATTCGTCTTCTTTCAGATCGAATCTAACTTCCGGGATCACTGATCTTAGACCCATTATTTTGTAATAATGGTCTGAATGTTCTTTAGTTAAGAACTTCCCTTGATTCCAAAGTGGTTTTGGAACGCTTTCTTTCTTGTCTCTTGGAGTGGGTTATTTTCCTTTAGGAGCCATGATCTTAGTGATCACGGATAAGCACACCAAACTTAGAGGTTTGCTTGTCCTCAAGCAAAAAGAAAAGAAAGGAGAGGGAGAGAAGGAGAGCTAGGTGCAATGGTAGATGGGAGGGGAGGGAGGCCGAACCCATATTTAAAGGGAGAGGGGGTGGGTTTTCGAAAATAGGGAGGAAGATAAGATAGAAGATATGATTTTTAAGAAAATTTTAAGTATGATAAGAAAAGATATAATTTAAAATTGAAGAGATATGAAAGATATTTGAAAAAGATAGATTTGGATTTTTGAAAAAGATAGTATGGAGATTTGAGAAAGATATTGATTAGTTGAAAAGATTTTTGAATAAAAAGAGATAGATTTGTTTTGAAAATTTTGAAAAAGAGTTGAATTGGATTGAAAAAAGGATTTGTGCTTATGGATTAAGATACATTTGATATTTTTAAAATAGGGTTTTTAGAAATTAGGGATTTTAGAAATCAGGGTTCTTAACATGTTTATGCAAGAAATCATGAATTGAAACATGAAAATTAAATTTAGAATGAAAAATATGAAGTAAAAACGAATTCACCTCCTCCCCACCATCCTGGCGTTTGAATGCCCAAACGCTGCATGTTTTGGGCATTCAACGCCCAAATGCTGCCTCTCCTGGGCGTTCAACGCCCAGCAGTTGCTTCTTTCTGGCGTTGAACGCCAGGAACTCCTTTGTCACTGGGCGTTTTTCTGAACACCCAGGATGCTGTAAATCTGGCGTTAAAGGCCCAGAAGGAGCTTCCTTCTGGCGTTCAACGCCCAGAAGATGCTTCTTTCTGGCGTTTAACGCCCATATGGCTATCCTTACTGGCGTTTTCTTGCCAGTGAGCTCTTTTTCTCTGTTTTGTGTGCAGAATCCTTCTGTAACCCTGTGAACTTATACAATTGACTCTTTACCTTAGTATCAGTGAACTTTATATAAACAAATAAAATCAAGAATAGGGCAAAATGCTTAGAGGAAGTGATGCCCCATGGCTGGGTTGCCTCCCAGCAAGCGCTTCTTTATTGTCTTTAGCTGGACCTTGCTGAGCTTTTAATCTAGCTTCAGCCTTGAGCACTCTTGCTCAACATTGCCTTCAAGATAGTGCTTGATTCTCTGTCCATTAACAATGAACTTTTTATCAGAATCAATATCTTGAAGCTCCACATAACCATATGGTGATACACTTGTAATCACATATGGTCCCCTCCACTGGGACTTCAGTTTTCCGGGGAATAGCCTGAGCCTAGAGTTAAACAACAGGACCTTTTGTCCTGGTTTAAAGATTCTAGATGACAGCTTTCTGTCATGCCACTTTTTTTATTTTTCTTTATAAAGCTTGGCATTTTCGAAAGCAGTGAATCTGAATTCCTCTAGCTCATTTAGCTGGAGCAATCTTTTTTCTCCAGCTAATTTGGCATCAAAGTTTAGGAATCTGGTTGCCCAGTAGGCTTTATGTTCCAGTTCCACGGGCAGGTGACATGCCTTACCATACACAAGTTGGTATGGAGAGGTCCCTATAGGAGTCTTGAATGCTGTTCTGTATGCCCACAGAGCATCATCCAAGCTTCTTGCCCAATCCTTTCTACGGGTACTTACAATCCGTTCTAGGATTCTTTTAGCTCTCTGTTAGAGACTTCAGCTTGCCCATTAGTCTGTGGATGATATGGAGTCGCCACCTTGTGGCGAATCCCATACCGGACCATGGCAGAGTAAAGCTGTTTGTTGTAGAAGTGAGTGCCCCCATCACTGATTAGTACTCTAGGGACCCCAAACCTGCTGAAGATATATTTCTGAAGGAACTTCAACACTGTTTTAGTATCATTGGTGGGTGTCGCAACGGCCTCTAACCATTTTGATACGTAGTCAACTACCACCAGAATGTAAGTGT
Source organism: Arachis hypogaea (assembly GCF_003086295.3). NCBI lineage: Eukaryota > Viridiplantae > Streptophyta > Magnoliopsida > Fabales > Fabaceae > Arachis > Arachis hypogaea. Next base: position 69,708,435 of record NC_092048.1, on the reverse strand, counting down.
TTGAGTATGATGGTGGGAAAGGTCCCATGAAGTCAATTCCCCATACGTCGAACAACTCAATCTCCAAGATTCCTTGTTGAGGCATGGCGTAACCATGGGGCAGATTACCAGCTCTTTGGCAACTGTCACAGTTACGTACAAACTCTCGGGAATCTCTATAGAGTGTGGGCCAATAGAAACCACATTGGAGGACCTTGGTGGCTGTTCGCTCACCTCCGAAATGGCCTCCATATTGTGATCCATGGTAATGCCATAGGATCCTCTTGCTTCTTCTCTAGGCACACATCTCCGGATTATTCCGTCTGCACATCTCTTAAAGAGATAGGGTTCATCCCACAAGTAGTACTTTGCATCAGTAATTAGTTTTTTCTTTTGTTGCCTGTTGTACTTTTTAGGTATGAACCTTGCAGCTTTATAGTTTGCAATGTCTGCAAACCATGGTGCTTCCTGAATGGCAAATAAATGCTCATCCAGAAAGGTCTCAGAGATCTCAAGAGAGGGGAGGGACGTCCCTTCTACTGGCTCTATCCGGGACAGATGATCAGCCACTTGGTTTTTTGTCCCTTTTCTGTCTCTTATTTCTATATCAAACTCTTGCAGAAGCAACACCCATCTTATGAGCCTGGGTTTTGAATCCTGATTTGTGAGTAGATATTTAAGAGCAGCATGGTCAATATACACAATCACCTTTGATCCTACTAAGTATGATCTAAACTTGTCAATGGCATAAACCACTGCAAGCAATTCTTTTTCTGTGGTTGTGTAATTTTTCTGGGCATCATTTAAAACGCGGCTAGCATAATAAATGACATGCAGAAGCTTGTCATGCCTCTGTCCCAGTACTGCACCAATGGCGTGATCACTGGCATCACACATTAGCTCAAATGGTAACGTCCAGTCTGGTGCAGAAATAACTGGTGCTGTAACCAGCTTGGCTTTCAGCGTTTCAAACGCCTGCACACACTCTGTGTCAAACACAAATGGCGTGTCAGCAGCTAGCAGATTGCTTAGAGGTTTTGCGATTTTTGAAAAATCCTTTATAAACCTCCTATAGAATCCTGCATGCCCTAGAAAGCTTCTGATTGCCTTAACATTGGCAGGTGGTGGTAATTTTTTCAATCACCTCTATTTTTGCTTGATCCACCTCTATTCCCTTGTTTGAAATTTTATGCCCAAGGACAATCCCTTCAGTCACCATAAAGTGACATTTTTCCCAGTTTAAAACCAGGTTGGTCTCTTGGCATCTTTTCAGAACTAGTTTCAGGTGATCAAGACAGGAGCTGAATGAGTCTCCATATACTAAGAAGTCATCCATGAAGACTTCCAGAAATTTTTCCACCATATCAGAGAAAATAGAGAGCATGCATCTCTGGAAGGTTGCAGGTGCATTACACAGCCCAAATGGCATCCTTCTATAAGCAAACACTCCAGATGGATATGTGAATGCTGTTTTCTCTTGATCCTGGGGATTTACTGCAATCTGGTTATAGCCTGAGTAGCCATCCAAAAAGCAGTAATAATCATGACCTGCCAGTCTTTCTAGCATCTGGTCTATGAACGGTAAAGAAAAATGATCCTTTCTGGTGGCTGTATTGAGCCTTCTGTAGTCAATACACATGCGCCACCCTGTAACTGTTCTTGTAGGAACCAGTTCATTCTTTTTATTATGAACCACTGTCATGCCCCCCTTTTTGGGGACAACTTGAACAGGGCTCACCCAAGGGCGATCAGAAATAGGATAAATGATCCCAGCCTCTAGTAATTTGGTGACCTCTTTCTGCACCACTTCCTTCATGGCTGGATTTAGCCGCCTCTGTGGTTGAACCACTGGTTTAGCATTATCCTCTAATAAGATTTTGTGCATGCATCTAGCTGGGCTTATGCCCTTAAGGTCACCAATGGACCACCCAAGAGCTGTCTTGTGTGTCCTTAGCACTTGAATAGGTGCTTCCTCTTCCTGTAGATTTAAAGCAGAGCTTATGATCACTGGAAAAGTGTCACCTTCTCCCAGAAATGCATATTTCAGGGATGGTGGTAATGGTTTGAGCTCGGGTTTAGGAGGTTTTTCCTCTTCCAGAGGAAATTTCAGAGGCTCTTTCATTTCCTCTGAATCCTCCAAATCAGGCTGAACATCTTTAAAGATGTCTTCCAACTCTGATTCGAGACTCACAGCCATGTTGATCTCTTCTACCAAAGAGTCAATAAGATCAACTTTCATGCAGTCTTTTGATGTGTCTGGATGCTGCATGGTTTTGACAGCATTCAACTTAAACTCATCATCATTGACTCTCAGGGTTATTTCCCTCTGTTGGACATCAATGAGAGTTCGTCCAGTTGCTAGGAAGGGTCTTCCTAGAATGAGAGTGGCACTCTTGTGCTCCTCCATTTCCAGCACTACAAAGTCAGTGGGAAAGGCCAATGGCCCAACTCTGACAATCATGTCTTCAATCACGCCTGATGGGTATTTAATGGAGCCATCAGCAAGTTGGAGACATATCCGGGTCGGTTTAACTTCTTCAGTTAAACCAAGCTTTCTGATAGTGGATGCAGGTATTAGGTTGATGCTTGCCCCAAGATCACATAAAGCTGTCTTGGTGCAATTACCTTCTAATATGCATGGTATCAGAAAACTCTCAGGGTCTTTAAGCTTTTCAGGAAAGCTTTTCAGAATAATTGCACTGCATTCTTCAGTGAGGATAACTCTTTCAGTTTCTCTCCAATCCTTCTTATGACTCAAGATCTCTTTCATGAACTTGGCATAAGAAGGTATTTGCTCAAGTGCCTCTACAAATGAAATCTTTATTTCAAGAGTCCTGAGATAATCTGCAAAGCGAGCAAATTGCTTATCCTGCTCCTCTTGGCGGAGTTTTTGAGGATAAGGTATCTTGGCTTTATATTCCTCAACCTTAGTTGCTGTAAGTTTATTTCCTACAGAAGTGGTTGAAGAAGCCTTTTTAGATGGGTTGTTATCAGCACTTGTGTGTGTCTGATCCTTCACTGGCAATTGAGTGCCAGAGTTAGAAGCTGGAGTGACGTTAGACGCCAGCTCCTCATCTGTTCCTGGCGTTTGAACGCCAGAACTGTGCTTCTTTTGGGCGTTCAACGCCAGATCTTTGCTTGTTTCTGGCATTGAACGCCAGTCCTGAGCATGGTCTAGGCGTTCAGCGCCAGCCTTCCACCCAACTTCTGGCGTTTTAATGCCAGAATTATTTTTCCCTGGGCTCTTACTGTTCTCAGATGGATTTTAGGTGGTTTGCTCATTTCTTGGTTTCCTGCTGCTTTGAAGTGGGGTATTTAGTGCTTTCCCACTTCTTAATTGAACTGCTTGGCATTCTTCTGTTATTTGTTTTGACAGCTGCTGCTTTGTTTGCTTTAATTGTACTTCCATGTTTATATTAGCCATCCTTGTCTCTTGTAGTTTATCCTTGAATTCAGCCAACTGCTTTGTTAGAAAATCCAATTGCTGATTGAATTCAGCAGCTTGCTCTGCAGGACTGAGTTCAGCAGTTACTGTTTTAGCCTCTTCTTTCATGGAAGAGTCACTGCTTAGGTACAGATGCTGATTTCTAGCAACTGTATCAATGAGCTCTTGAGCTTCTTCAATTGTCTTTCTCATGTGGATAGATCCACCAGCTGAGCAATCTAAAGAGATCTGAGCTCTTTCTGTAAGCCCATAATAGAAGATGTCTAACTGAACCCACTCTGAAAATATTTCAGAGGGGCATTTTCGTAGCATCTCTCTGTATCTCTCCCAGGTATCATAAAGGGATTCATTATCCCCTTGTTTAAAGCCTTGGATGTCCAGCCTTAGCTGTGTCATCCGTTTTGGAGGAAAGTATTGATTCAGGAATTTTTCAATCAGCTGTTTCCATGTCTTTATGCTAGCCTTAGGTTGGTTATTTAACCACCTCTTGGCTTGGTCTTTTATAGCAAATGGAAACAGTAATAATCTGTAGACATCCTGATCTACTTCCTTATCATGTACTGTGTCAGCAATTTGTAAAAACTGTGCCAGAAACTCTGTAGGTTCTTCCTGTGGAAGACCAGAATATTGGCAGCTTTGCTGCACCATGATAATGAGCTGAGGATTCAACTCAAAGCTACTGACTCCAATGGAGGGTATGCAGATACTACTCCCATATGAAGCAGTAGAGGGGTTAGCATATGACCCCAGAGTCCTCCTGGACTGTTCATTTCCACTTAGATCCATGATGGAGAAAGGGAGATGATGTAAAATAAAAAATTTATTTTTATTTATTTATTTATTTATTTAATTATTTCGAAGATAAAATAAATTAAAATAAAATAAATAAAAATAGGTGAAGATTTTCAAAAAAATGAGGAGAGAGAAAGTGGTCAGGAAGTTTTGAAAAAGGTATGAATTGAAAAAGATTTTAAATTTTGAAAAAAAATATGAATTTTAAAAATAATTTTCGAAAATTTGTTTTAAAAATAGAGAGAAAAGATATTTTTGAATTTAAGGAGGAAAGAGAGAAACAATAAGATAGCCCAAGATTTAAAATTTTTAGATCTAATGCTCCTTGTTTTCGAAAATTATGGAGGGAAAACACCAAGGAACACCAAACTTAAAAAATTTAAGATCAAGACGCAAGGAAAACTCAAGAACACTTTGAAGAAAGAACACCAAACTTAAAATTTTTAGAAAACCAAAATAAAATTTTTGAAAAACAAAGGAAAACCAACCAGAAAACACCAAACTTAAAGTTTGGCACGAGATTTAATAGAAAATTTATTTTTAAAAAATTTTTAAAATTAAAATAAAAGACTCTGACCCAAAAGACAAAAATTTCCTAATCTAAGCAACAAGATTTACCGTCAGTTGTTCAAACTCAAACAATCCCCGGCAACGGCGCCAAAAACTTGGTGAACGAATTGTAAATCACACTTTTTACAACTCGTACCACTAACCAGCAAGTGCACTGGGTCGTCCATGTAATACCTTACGTGAGTAAGGGTCGATCCCACGGAGATTGTTGGCTTGAAGCAATCTATGGTTATCTTTTAACTCTTAGTCAGGAAAACAATAAAATAATTCACTTATCAAATTTGATTGCAAGGAATAAAAGGGCAGAACACAAATTATACTTGTATGCACTGATGGAGAGTATGTTGGAGTTTTGGAGATGCTTTGTCTTCTGAAATTCTGCTTTCCTCTGTTTTCTGATTCACACATGCACGTCCTCCTATGGCAAGCTGTGTGTTGGGGGATCACCATTGTCAATGGCTACCATCCATCCTTCCAGTGAAAAGGGTCCAGGTGCGCTATCACCGCACGGCTAATCATCTGTAGGTTCTCAGTCGTACCGGAATAGGATTTACTATCCTTTTGCGTCTGTCACTATGCCCAGCACTCACGAGTTTGAAGCTCGTCACAGTCATTCAATCCTTGAATCCTACTCGGAATACCACAGACAAGGTTTAGACTTTCCGGATTCTCTTGAATGCTGCCATCAATCTAGCTTATACCACGAAGATTCCGATTAAGAGATCTAAGAGATATTCATTCATTCTATGGTGGAACGTAAGTGGTTGTTAGGCACGCGTTCGTGGAGGAATGATGATGATTGTCACGTTCATCACATTCATATTGAAGTTCGAATGGATATCTTAGATAGGAACACGCATGTTTGAATGGAAAACAGAAATACTTGCATTAATTCATCGAGACACAGCAGAGCTCCTCACCCCAACAATGGAGTTTAGAGACTCATGCCGTCAAAAGGTACAAAGTTCAGATCTAAAATGTTATGAGATCCAAACAAGTCTCTAAAAGTTCTTTAAATACTAGACTAGTAAACTAGGTTTACAGAAAATGAGTAAACTGAGATGGATGGTGCAGAAATTCACTTCTGAGGCCCACTTGGTGTGTGCTGGGGCTGAGACTTAAGCTAATCACGTGCATAAAGCTGTTTTGGGCATTCAACGCCAGCTTTGGATCCTTTTCTGGCGTTGAACTCCAACTTGTAACTTGTTTCTGGCGCTGGACGCCAGACAGCAGCATGGAACTGGCGTTGAACGCCCGTTTACGTCGTTTATCCTTGAGCAAAGTATGGACTATTATATATTTCTGGAAAGCCCTGGATGTCTACTTTCCAATGCAATTGGAAGCGCGCTATTTGAAGTTCTGTAGCTCCAGAAAATCCACTTTGAGTGCAGGGAGGTCAGAATCCAACAGCATCAGCAGTTCTTTTTCAGCCTGAATCAGATTTTTGCTCAGCTCCCTCAATTTCAGCCAGAAAATACCTGAAATCATAGAAAAACACACAAACTCATAGTAAAGTCCAGAAATATGAATTTTGCCTAAAAACTACTGAAAATAAACTAAAAACTAACTAAAACACACTAAAAACTATATGAAATTAACCCCAAAAAGCGTATAAAATATCCGCTCATCACAAAGCCCTAGCAAGAAAGCTCATCCGAGATGGATATTACTGGCCATCGATGATGATGGACCCCAAAGAATTCGTGAGGAAATGCGTCAAGTGCCAAGAGAACGCCAACTTCCACAAAGCGTCGGCAACTGAACTAAGCCTATTGACGTCCTCCCGACCTTTCGCATAGTGGGGAGTCGACATCTTGGGACCTATCCCGGTTGGTCCGGGGCAAGTCAAATATCTCATAGTTGCTATCGACTACTACACCAAATGGATAGAGGTTGAACCACTGGCCAGTATATCCTCATCTAATTGTCGAAAGTTTATGTGGAGGCAGGTGATAATTTGATTCGGCATCCCGGAAGTCGTTATCTCTGATAACGGGACGCAATTCACTAATAAGAAGTTCGTGGAGTTCCTCACCGGTCTAGGCATAAAGTAGAAATTCTTCTCTGTAGAGCATTCCCAGACGAACGGCCAAGTTGAGGCCGCAAACAAGGTCGTCTTGCTGGGCCTCAAGAAGCGGCTGGATAATAAAAAAGGTGCATGGGCCGACGAACTCGCCTCGGTTCTCTGGTCTTACCAAACAACCGAGCAGTCGTCCACAGGAGAAACCCATTTCCGCCTGACGTACGGGTGGACGCAATGATACCCGTAGAGATCGCGAGCCGAGCCCACGATTACTTCTGAAGGGAGTAGAAGAAGCTATAGAAAAGGACCTAGTAGATGAGGCTAGGGAGATGGCCCATTTGTCAGAAGTAGCACTAAAGCAAAGAATGGCCCTACACTACAACACCAAAGTGCTCAGGAGAGAATTTGAACAAAATGACCTCGTCCTGCGGTTCAACGACATCGGGCTGCCGACTCAAGGGGAAGGTAAACTGGAGGCAAACTGGGAAGGCCCCTACAGGGTCAAAGAGGTGATTGGCAAGGGCGCCTACAAATTGGAGAAGCTCGATGGCAAGGAAGTCCCGAGAACCTGGAATGCAGGTAACTTGAGAAGATTTTATTCTTAGCTCAAACACGCCGATTAGGCTATCTGATGAGCTCAGTGATTTACTTTTGTTAAGTACTTATCATGGCAATAGACTTGTTTAACTTTCGATTAATGTTTACTTGTCAATATTACTTGCCCATTTACTTTTCCCCATTTATGCATCCCACGACAACAAGTTCCTTATAATACATGTTAAACGGGACAACGATACGGTGCCTCGGGATTGATCACCCCGGGAGCCAACTAAGTTAACACCATAACAAACGACTACAGTAATAGTAAAGCCACGACTTGGCCTCGCCAAACTACCAACACAACGGTAGAACACAACGGTAGACAAACACGAGCGACAAGCCAATACCAACAAAACGGTAACAAAACAGAACAAAAACGCTCTACCAGATAAACAGAGAAAGATGATAATCACAAACCGACCAAGCGACTACTAAAGTATATCAAAAGGTTAGTCCCACAAGTTCTACAACAAAATCACAAACTCCATACAAAGGTACAAGAGATCATTTCTTGGGCATATCGACCATCTTGCCATTCTTGATTGTTTTAAAGACCCCAATTGCCGACGTGTCGAAGTCAGGGGCCACAATTTTCACTTGAGCCTTAAGGCCTCTTCAGTCATCAGGATCGCTCTCTTTCCCTGCTTCATGGTCTCTTTATGCTTTTTCTTAAACTCTTCGGCTTCAGCTTGAGCGGTCTTAGCTGACGAAACGGCCACATCACGTTCCTTCTCCAAAGCGACCACCCGACCTTGCGTGGCATTGAGTTGGCTTTCCAAAGTCATCTCGCGCTCGGTTAGACGGGATACGGTAGCATCAGAGGTCTTCAATTTTTCCTCGGCAGACGCAGCCTTCTCCTCGGCAGCTTTAAGCTTCTCCTCCGCCTTGGACAACTGCTCCCGAAGCGTTTCAACTTGAGTCTTAAATTGATTATTGGCCTTAGCATCAGATTCGAGCTTCCTACACAGCGACTGTATCCCCGACAGCTCGAACTCGGCCTTCCGAGCTATAGCAGCACCGCGGAGGAGGGTACGGTACATCCACCTCGCCTGTCCCGCAAGATCGGAGCCATGGAAGTGTTCCTCCGTACCGGGAAGTAACTGGGAGTCTATGAAGGCCCCGGTGTCGAAGTTCCTTTCCATTACGGTGAGGGCTCCTTCAGGGCTGGAGGATGACCTCTGCCTCTTGGGGGTGGGGATAACCTTCAAGTCATCCTCCTCGACTTGTTGAGCGGAGGTCGAATGCCCAGTACCGGCCACCTCCTCATGAATAGGAGAGACGCGTGCCCCGTCAGAATTTTTGTCCGACATCTCGGTATCACAGGGTGAAGGCACCGCCTGATCCTCCTTATTCTCAGGAGGGGTCTCCGGCTTCCCGTCAGCCTTCTCTTCATCGCTTTCCTCTAGAAAAGTCTTGTACAAACTCTCAAGGCCTGTCACCTCGGCAGACATTCCCACTGCAACAAATAAATAAACAAGTTAGTCGTGAAATCGGCATAACCAATCAAAGCAACAGTAATGCAAGAAATACAAGTCAGAGCTACTCACAAATATAATTCCTGGCGACCTCCCGGTCACCCATAAGAAGGTGGGAATTCACATGGTTTCTCCCAAAAACGGCCAACAACACGTCGGCAATCTTTTTGTCAACAGCGGACATCCCCTTGTAAGTCACCTTAATAAAGGTGTTGGACTCCACCCCGAAATTCCAATACGTCGGGGTGAGGCGTTCCCCTTCTAACGACAGCCAGAAGGGATGGCGGCCTTTGACTGGACGTACCTTAAAATACTTGTCCTTATACTCATGGTAAGAGTCCTCGAACAAGCCAAAAATCCTCTGACCCTGGGCAGATCAGAAGGACATGAACCTTTTCCTCGCTTTTCCTTCCTTTGAAAGATTCATGAGGTTGAAGAAATAAAGGAAAACGTCAATGGACACCGGCAACTCTAAGTATTCGCACACTATCTCGAAACAGCGGATGGAAGCCCAACTGTTCGGATGCAGCTGCGACAGCGCCACGGAGATCCGATTAAGGAGTGCCATTTGAAAAGAAGAAAAAGGAATACGAACCCCCACTTGGGTGAACATTGACTTGTAGAACCAAATCCAATCGGCAACCCGGGAGGAGTTGAAGTTGAGTTCGTATAGCCGTTCGCTGGGGGCGGGAACGAAAACGTCGTAGTTGGTCTCCTCGTCAGTCCCGCCGCACAAGTACTCGGCTTGGCGGAACTCGGTAAACTCCTCCTCGCCCATCTGGTTCGGGGAGTCTTTCACGTCGGAAGTCACCCAAGCGTACGGGTCGTAACCCATGTTGGAGGTGGAAGCTCGTGAGACGATGCGAGGCATACCTACAGTGGGGGTACCACTCGGTTAGTCTATGAGGTCGGGAGTCCGGAAAAGTCCCATAAACTACATTTAGCCTATTCAATAACTAAAATTAAGCATGGCTGAAGCAGATTCCAAGTAAAAGCCTAAAAAGCTAATGCCCTGGAATGGTAACCCCCCATAACGCACCTACTTAATACTAAGGTCATCCAGCATACAAATCAAACTAGAAAAGCAGCATGCATATAGAAGAATTGGTAATGAAGATAAAATGAACGTGAAGCAGAAAGCAAAGGATAAATGCTTACCAGGATTGATTGTGATGATTCGAAAAAGAGTGAAAAGGGGCGAACGCACAAGGACGCAGTAATGGCAGTAGGAAATTTGGAGAGAAGAAGACAGAGATGGGAAGAACAAGAGAATGAAGTGGAAGCAAAATGAAAAACTGATGGGGGATTAAGAAACTAACTCAAAGGGCGCGAAAGGCAAATGGCAAAATAGTCTTTGCACGTAGGGTTTTGAAATAACCCATTATGAGCATTTAATGCCCAGCACGAAGAACGAGGTGATGAACGGTTATCCCCAGCAGCGAACAGACACGCGCGCAAGAGGCACGTCCTCTCCACGAGCAGCCGACCTAGCGACAACGCACGAGAAAGGACATAACACGCCACCAATGGCCCTCACGATCATTGCTGGTGCGTTGGGGGCACTGTTACGGCCTGGCCCAAACAGCTTGTGGGCCGACCCGAACCACAGACCACCCAACCCGAACGGTCGGGTGCGAGCAGCTCAACCACCGACCCGGATACGCGTCCCTAACAGCTCTCCACTACAGCTGTATGAGGAAGCTTCGAGGAAGGTGAGTCTGCCCTTGCGGGACCCACTTCTGACACAGTATACATGGGGAGGGTCCTACCCCTCCCCAAGGTACGACACACACCACTTTATCCCTTTTTCGCTTGCACACTCAACTGACTAGAGCGTCGGAGTGTCTTTGCAGGTGACACCCCCATTCTCCACACAAAGAGCTCGGAACGTCGGCTACTCCACCTCCAACCCAGCGACCCGGGACCAGACGATACCCCATCACCAACTGAAGCTTCACTCCGACCCGTCCGGTACCCGAGCAACCGTGTGTATATATATATATATATATATATATATATATATATATATATATATATATATATATATATATATATATATATATAGTATTGATTATCGTTTTCAAATTGGAATTTAAAAATCAAAAGTAAGAAAAAAAGATAATCCATAAATCTTTCTGATCTCAAATCAATTTGAGGACCGTTCTGTATTTCTGTGTCTCCTTCAATGATATTAACCATTGTTTCTTCACTGCCCCGTTGGCAACTTTATCTTTTACCATACACATAAATTCATAATATTTCAGACATTCTTCCTACTCCTCTATTTTATTTTTTCAAATGTAGTTAAAAGGAATTTTTTTCTAAAATAAAATAAAAAAAATTAATATTTCCTCAAACACGATTTTTGGACTTTAGTTCCTCAAATACGATTTTTTTTTGGCATTTGGGCAAATTTGTCGACCCCATCGAACTCTACAAAAATGAGCAAGTTCGCCTTACCTCCGGCAAACAATATAAAAATTATAGAGTTCGCCTTACCCTCCCCCAAACTCTCCCTTAAAATTTTCAAATCACACATTTTTAATCTATATCATGGTCCCTAGAAGAGTATATATATGTACAAACAATACATAGGAGTACACAAAAATACACGGACAACAAGTATGACTTCTTCAAAGATTTTTTTTAATTATAAATTTTAAAAAACAAGCCATATTAATAATGAGAACAATTATTATCGTCTCCAAAAATAGACATGTACACTATAATAAGTCATATTTAACAAGAATTTTTTAATAATAAATTTTAAAGAATTAACTATTTTCCAAAAATAAAATACGACTTATTCCTGTGTAATTCCTGTGTACTCTTATACAAGGATCTATATATTCTTTTGGAGACCATGATATGGATTAAAAACGTGTGATTTGAAAATTTTAAGGGGAAGTTTGGAGGAGGGTAGGACGAACTCTGTAATTTTTATATTGTTTGCCAGAGATAAGGTGAACTTGCTCATTTTTATAGGGTTTGTCGGTGTTCGACAAACTTGTCCAAATACAAAAAAAAAAAAAAAATTATATTTTAAAAATTAAAGTCTAAAAATCGTATTTGAAAAAATACTAATTTTTTTTATTTTAGTTTAGAAAAAAAAAAACCCTACTTAAAAGTCTTAAACCAAATGCAAGAGAAATAGACAATGAGCCTTGTATGAATTCCTTACACTCCTAAATCCATACACAACTTCTCTACGACCAGCTGCTGAAGGTAAAAGGTAACAGTACCACAACCACTTGGTAGCTTAGCTTCCCCACCCAAAAAGAAAATCACAAAAAGCATAATATAAAGAAAAGAGAAAACATAGCTTCCATGATTATGTCTGTGGGGACTTAGCTTCATCAATTCCAGCCCATGCATCTTTCCAGATAAGCAAATCCAGCCGACTCCACCATTTCATATTATCTCCCACTAATCACATTTTCCTTCACTTGTCATTTGTCAGTTGTCACTAATCACTAATCACTAAACATTCATTGTTATAGAAATGAATCCTCATAATTATTAAAAAAAAATTGATAATGTAAAGTATAATCTTTAATCTTTTATTATTTTCTCTCATATTTATTTTCCCATTGTCACATAAAACAAAATTAATTATTCAGCGAACAAACAACAATAATGACCAGATGCATAAAATAATTATAACATTTTTTTATTAAAACAAGGCTTGTTAACTTATTCCTTTAGAATTAATTGAGTTAAATATATTGATAATTTATATGCGGAGTTCAATAAATTTTGGATATGGATGATAAAAAAATTTAAGTTTTTCAAAGAGTTAATTATTAAGAACTAATTGAATAATTAATTTTACTTAAGAATAATGTGGTCCAAAATTTTTTGATAAACAAAGTGATTAAATACTCAAAAATTAATTTAAAAAAGGATAGGAAAAAAAAAAAACGGAATTAAGCCAATCACAGGCTTCTTTCACATATCCCTTTCTTCTTTAATCATTTTGTTATTTAAATTTTATTCTTTGTTTTATGTTTTTCAAGTTTCAACACTTTATAAGGGCACAAGCTGAACTTTGCTTTTTTCCAGTGAAGAATTCTGGTCACTGAAGAGAAACAACTCACCGGAGAGCCCCGCCGGCAAATGGACGAGTTCTGGAGGATGAGGATGGGATTGACAGCGGGGACCCCTCGCCGGCGGTCCATGGAGGACCGTTCATCTTCTCGCACATGGCGGTCCATCTTCGCTAGCGACAGTGCCTCCGAGACGGAAACGTTGGACCCCGAAGACTTCGCCGACGTCTTCGGCGGCCCGCCGAGGAGCCTACTTGCGCACAAGCTAGCAAAGACCAGTTCCTTCTATGAGGAGATTTTCCGGCCGTCGGAGTTCGCTTCTCAGGCGCGGGCGAAAGGCGGCAGGAGCTTGCCGGTGTTCCGCATTCCGGCGAAGAGCAACGAGTTTTACAGCGGCGTGTTTGGGTCGGACGATGAACGGAGGTCTAGGGATCGGTCCCGGTCGGAATCGATGGCGAAATCAAAGTCGAATTCGTCATCGGCCCTGAGTTCAGAGGACCTGAGCCCTCTCCGGCCGGCGATCGGCGATGATGTGGCATTGTCTTCTTTTGCTTCAAAGCTAAGGTTTGCAGTGAAATCCCGAATTCCTATCTAATCAATTGAGTAAATATCCAAATTGTCTTCAAAAATTTCAAATCAGACACTTTGCTTTTCCAACAAATTTTTATTGTTTAGAAATGTTTGAAAATTAACAGATTGATGCTCCTTCATTTTTGAAGTAGACTAATTTGTTGTATCGATATTTTTGAATATAATGGTTTTATAATAAAATTTATCATAGATTTATTTGTCTATCACATATATTGAAATTCGATTTGAAATTTATTAGGAACAAATTTAGTGTTTAACCAATTAATGACGGTTTGCAGAAGTTGTGCATTGTCAATTGTGCCCTTTGTGGCTAGCTAAATTTGCAGATGGCTCTGTACAGATCTTACTTATCATGTAAAGATGAATTTATACTTTCATATCTAGACACGGGTGGTAGCATCTAGATATATCTAAAATAAATAAAGTAGCTGAAGTTGGAGATTATTTTAATAATGATATAGAGTTAGGGCCTGAATTTTGATATATGAATATGATGTATAAAAATAAACGTTAGTAGATTTTGATGTGATCAATTTGAAGACAAGTCTAATTCTTTGGAAAACATATTCTACTGATCTATAACTACGAGCTGGCCTATTTGACAATTTGACATTGACAATGCAAATTATTTATGCTTGATGGGTTCTGTTTTTGCTGAATTTTATTGAGATGCAATTATAGACCCCAATATGGTGATCTATATTTTAAATCTGATATTGAAGATGGTTTGATTGTTTTAGGCCAATTAGTGTCCCATATAGATGGAACCCATGCACCATGATGCCTGAGGAACACCTTATTAAACAAGGGAAGCCATTCTTTCAATGCAATGGCCAATCATGTGAAGTTCAATATCAAGATATTGAATGCAAGGGGAATTTCACGAGTTCCCTGTTTGGACTCTCAAGAAAAGTTTCCTCCCCAGAAACAATTAGTCTTGGATCTAATTCATGTCGAACCATGAAAGTGACTGACGAATTTGAACTTAGTTCCCCATTTTCGGCTGTCTCCGGACTCTCTCAAGAGCCTGATGCGAAATCTTCGGTTCATGATAATGTTCTTCCAGAATTAGTTATAGAGCCTGATGATGATGATGAAGTTATGAGCTCCTATGTCATAGAGGTTAACTCCAGCACCAGAGAGGAACATCGTGGATCAGAAGCCATTGATGAAGCAATTGCTTGGGCTAAAGAGAAGTTCCAATCAAGAAATTCTGATGAAGAATCATGTTGGAGAAACAACGGGAATGAACAATCTACTGTAATAGAAGGTAATTGTCCTGACTACTAAAATGTCTCTTGTAAATCTAATGCTTCATGCATGTAACAGACAAAAGACGACAATTTATATTTGTCTTTGATCCTGTAATGTAGGAAGTCATGCTGCAGGTAAATACCATAATGAAGGGTTCAGAATAGTCAAGTCTCCAAAGGTAATACAATTTATTCAAGAAGCATGATTGTACAAATTACTTGTATACCTACATCATATTAGTGAAACAAATTATAGGATAGAGGAATACTAGAGGGCCAGCAGAATTTCTTGTGTTTAGCCAGCAGTTAGCCATCATTGTTTAAAAGTCTGGGCTAAAAGTATGTTGTTAGATTACTAGACTAAAAGAATTAGGTTAGTGGCTAAAAGTGATAGCCAAAAATAATAAATTCTGATAGTCCTTGAGCATTTCTCATATTTGGCCTTAGTTGGGTTTTGAAACTGGAGAACAATCACACTTCATTTCTTGGATTTGTGTCTACATAACAAGTCCTTAGTAAACTGCTTTAATTTGAAGCCTGGAACTTTTATCTTATAAAGGCAGAAAATAGGCAAAAAGTTTGAGGACACTATTCCCATATTATGAAAAGATCATTTTCAAGATGATAGTGGCAACTGTTCAAGAAAAGAAGTGATACAAATTATTCAACTGTGCATGATTTATGGACAATTAACGCAAATCTATAGTAAGCCAAATTTAAGGCCAAGAATAAAAACTGTAATTGGAAATGAGTGCAAGTTTAAATGCATTCTAAATTCGATGCTTGAGATTATAATATTTCTTTCTTTTGATTTCTTTTATTATAAAATAAAGATTTGTATTGATTGTAATGCTTTTTTCTATAGAAGCTACAGATAGAAACAGAGAAGTTGGATAGAGATGTAAGATTGTGGTCATGTGGCAAGGAAACTGACATCCGGCTACTGCTTTCAACACTACATCATGTAATTTCTGTTATTGATCTCTTATTGCTATGAATTGATTGAATTCTCTTTAGTTTCGTTCGCAGTTGACGCAGATATAACAGGATCATGACAAGGTTGTATGTTTTCACTGCCAGATTCTATGGCCAGAGAGCGGCTGGTATGCCGTTCCAATTATGAGCCTAATACACAGCTCACAAGTGAAGAAGGCATATCAGAGAGCAAGATTGTGCCTCCATCCTGACAAACTTAAGCAAAGAGGAGCAACACTTCTACAAAAGTACATTGCTGAGAAGGCCTTTTCCATTTTGCAGGTATGTAAAATATATACTATTTTTGGATAAGTTTTTTCCTGTACCAGATATTATTTATGTGTTTTTTCCTATCAGTTTAAGTTTTTGAAAAAAGTGGTTTTATGAATAGTTTCATAATTTCTATGACTAAAAGGTCTAGGATTCGACCTTTGTTGAACCTCAAAAAGAATAAAATTTGGGTTAATAGTCAAATTAGTCCCTAAAAAATGGCTCGTTTTTCAAATTTGTCCTTGAAAGATTTTATTGATCAAATTAATCCTTCAAAGATTATAAATTAATTATTTTTGTACTTTAGTCACTCAATTAATAGTTTTCGTCAACGATTAATGACATGGAATATTAACTCACATTATACATGACACCTAGTATATCTAATTAGACGCTAAACAATTATATTTATGAAAATTTATCAATTTAGTGTCATTAGTTATATTAAAATATAGTAATATTAAGGTTTATATAATTGGAAAAATGGACTAAATTGATAGATTTTCATAAACTTATCAATTAATAACGTTTTATATCATCAATAGTTGGGGAAATTATTAATTGTGTGACGGAAGGACAAAAATGATTAATTTGTAAAATTTGAAAGACTATTTTGTTTGATCAAACTTTTCTAAGGATGAATTTAGAAAATGACCCATGGGCTAATTCGATTATTAACTCAATAAAATTTCTATATAGGGCAAAAACAAAAAAACCAAAAACAAAAAAAACTATGCAAAACTCATACAAATCCAGAAAAGATTCTTGGTGAGGGACATGTATAAGATATATCATATAACCATCTATGTGCTTCTTTCTACTCGTTTAAGCTTTTGTGACTATTAAACCACTCTTCCACCTTAGCCCATGACAACAATAAAGAAGTCTTGCGGCCCACAAATTCAACCCAACAAAATACATAAATTCAGTTACAATTTTAGCCTTTGTTATTTTATCTAATTTTATCTTTATCTTATTTTTATTTGTTCTTATCTTATCTTTATCTGCTTTTATCTTTCATAGGCCAATGTTCTATATATATTTAGTTTTACCTTCATAATTTACAATTCAATCAATCAACAATCAATCAAGAAATAGAAAGTATAACAATTTTTCATCTTTTCTTTTCTTATTCTTTCATAGTTTTGTTAGGGAGAAAAGGTTTCATAATATTTCCTATGACTAGAATAGATGATCTCAAGAGAAAGCTTTGCGCAATCTTGTCAGGTGTTGATTTTCACCATTGATTAAGAAGGTGAAACCAAGTATGAGACCTTTAAAGACATCTATTATGTAACACCCTAATTATCATAAACCTCACCTCTAGCCGTAAAGCAAAGGTTAATCAAAGATTACGACAATTCTAAGGCTTATACATATTTATATAGAAGGAAATAATATATACTAGAAGCTCGATAAAGGATTAGGCTTAAAAACAGAATTACAAAAGTGCAAAACGTTCACACGAAGCTAACGCACAAGATACAAGGTATAGATGCAAGAGAAAAGAATATATATATATTAGAGTATAATAATCATAGGGAATTAGCCGCAGCTTGCGGAGTTTAAGCCAACTAGTTATAAACAGAAAAATACAGAGTTTTGGAGTAAAAACAACTTATACAACTTATCTCTCAGGTAAGCCTCTAAGGTCATAAAGTCTAAAACAAAAAGGGTGAGAGAAAGTACTACAACAAAATAAAACAGAAATAAGCTAGGAAGAAACCATACTCCGCTCTGCCACCATGTCTGCAATTTCACCGAGGTGAATTACGACCTCCATCTGAAAAACAACAAAGTATGGAATGAGAACCGAAGGTTCTCAATATGGTAACAGTGCCTAATAATGTAAGATATAAGGTTCTGCGACGCCGAAGGCAATCCTAGAACTTCACATTGATACAGAATATTCAAGCTTAAAACAATAATTAACGTAAACCAGAAACAATAAACAGGATTTTCTAAACTTAAAGGATTTCTAACTAGTACTAATCATACCGCTGTATCCTACAGCTTTCGTCAACCTAACCTCTGTACGATCCCATCGCCACTGTCTAACTACCTACTCAGCACCAGACAATCGCAGGTAATACAAGCAAGTAAATCACAAGTAATATACATGTACAGCAAGTAAAACAACTAGCAAATAAGCATATTATTCATTTAGGCAAGAGATTCAATTAGGCAAAGCAAACAAAACACATAGTAGATGCACATGATGAATGCTTGTCCTATTGGTTTGTGATATCACTTGTCAGTCTATGAATGCCAATCGGACACATCCTTCCGGATGTCGTCTTTCTGACACGTCTGAGGATATAGCACCTGGTGATACATTCGCATTTTAGCTAGTTTAGTTAGTTAAATTAGTCAATTTTAGTTCAATTTCATGCATATTACTCAAATAAATAAGTACTTAAATGGATTCTCTCATCATACTTTGATAGATTGATGACTAAATGAATTTTGCTCAATTTCATGCAAACAATTGAAGAAAAGTATGAATGAGTGAGTTATCTAAAGATAGTTGCTCGAGGAATACAGCTTTGATGTATTGCTATTCTGTGTTTTGATCATAACAGGGGAAGAAGAGCATAGCGCTATGCTCACTTAAGCTTTAAGAACGCTACGTTCTCCTGCAGCATGACTCTCGGCGCTACGCTCCCTTTCAAAGAGCGCTGCGTTCTTTACCCAAGAAAGTTTTGTTAGCGATGCGCACGCGTGGGTGACGCATATGCGTCGAAGTGGTGATTTTTGGAAGACCACGCGTACGCGTGGATGACGCGTACGCGTGGATATGAGCAGCGTTCTTCACCCAAGAGCGCCTGCGAGACTTTCAAAAGTGGGATTGAAGATGTGCCATCGACGCGTACACGTCGGTGACGCGTACGCGTGGAAGTGGTGTTTGAGAAGAATCACGCGAACGCGTGGACAAAGCGGCAGCGTAGAAGTGGTTTTCTGAAGCCACGCGTACGCGTGGATGACGCGTGCGCGTGGGAGAGCGCAGTAAAGAGGACGCGTACGCGACTATGCGTACGCGTGACAAGGACTGCAGAGAGTAATGACGCGCACGCGTAGGTGACGCGTACGCGTCACAAGTGCCAAATTGTTGAACGACGCGTACGCGTGGGTGACGCGTACGCGTCGATGCCTGTGCGCTTCGTTTTCTTAAAGAGCACTACGTTCTCTTGGAGCAGGATCTAAGTACCAATCGAGAAGCCCATTTTGAAGAGTTTCCAAGTACACCTTAAGAAGCAAGTACACTAGTATAAATAGAGGGCATCTTGAATTTTTGAGGGACTTTTTTCGGAACATCTTCTGGATCTTCTTTTCCACTTTCTTTTTCTTTTAGATCTCTTTTGTACTTTTGCATATTTTGAATTTTACTTTCTACTGAGACTCTGGATCACTTTCCAGTTTCATTTCTGTTTACAGTTTTATTTTCTTTTCTGTTATATGCTTAGTTTAATTTTCAATTTGAGAATTCTGTTTGAATTTAGAGCTATGAATCACTAAACCCCAATTTCACTAGGGGGAGGAGCTCTGTTGGTTTCAATGAACTAATGACTCTTCTTTTCCTCTCAATTCAAGTGGATTCATCTAAGAGGAAACTCTTGTTCTTCACAGATTCAATTACTATCGAGAGAGGGATTGAATCTATTTGAATTATGTGATGAACTTGAGAAAGGAGTCACAGAAGTCAGTTTAGAATTCATCCTTTCATAATTCTCTTGATTGATATATTCTGAGTTGGTATGTGAGATGTAACCACCCTGAATTGAGATCCCGAGAGTTGTGTGGCATTCAGGATTAGCTATTGATTTTCACCTCTTCTCATAAGCAATTAGATCAAAAGATTGCCAATTGTTTGTGATAAGAGAAATTGAATCACCAAGAGATTGGGATCCAATTACTTACAATCTGCCATAGATCTGTTTCCCATGATTGAGAAGGAATTTATCACCATTAATTCATGAGAAATCAATATCTCTGATCCCTAGTGATATCACTCATCATCAATCTTTACTTCTGTTCTTTTGAATTTCTCATTTTCCAGTATCCGATTCCCTTGTTTACATTTCTGTAATTTACCATTTCTGCTATTTACATTCAACCTTTAATTACTTGCATTCTAAGTTTCAGTCATTTACATTTCAGTTCTTACATTCCTGCAATTACATTTTCTGCTTACATTTCAAGTCATTTATCTTATCCTCTTTTAATTTCAATTATTTAAATTCCCTTGTCATTTATATTCCTGCACTTTACTTTCATGATGAATACATCAAGAAACAACAAACTGTCTGCCTAATTAGATTATCATTCAACTAAAATTGCTTAATCCACCAATTTTCGTGCGATCGACCTCACTTTCAGTGAGTTTTATTACTTGATACGACCCGGTATACTTGCCGGTAGTTCATACGTGTGAAATTAATTTTTCGCCATCACTTGGCACGCTTTTGTTCTGAGGATATAGTGCCTGGCACACTATCATTCCGAGGATATAGTGTCTGGCCCACTTGCATGCTCATTCCGAGGATATAGTGCCTAGCACACTCTTGCGGCAGAGAAGAAAAACAACAACAACATATATTTCATCATAAATCGTTCTAAGGATATAGTGCCTGGCACACTTTCCACATTCAACAAGTCCATCAACCTCAAATCATCACCAGTCATCACCATTGCTCATCTCAATCTACTTTCAATTTTCATTTCTCAACATTCCAAGGATATAGTGCCTGGCACACTTTCCACATGCAACAAGTCCATCAACTTCAAATTATCACCAGTCATCACCATTGCTCATCTCAATCCACTTTCAATTATCATTTCTCAACATTCCAAAGATATAGTGCCTGGCACACTTTCCACATGCAACATCCATCAAACTCATAATAACCATCATCAGTTCTTAATTCCATTCCAAGCTCGTTAGTTCATCAGTTTCTCAATTCGTTGTCAGTAATCACCAAGTTCACTACTCTTCCTTCTCTCTCAACCAAACTCATTCCCAATACACCAGAAACCTAAACCTTCGTTCTCTAATTTTTCAAAGTAATACCCAAATAATTCCACCCAAGACCTTCTCTATGTTTAACAGCCAAAAGTAAGTCAAAAAGTCTTAAATAGGTGCCATAGAAGTTTACAAGTTTGTTGGAAGGTGAAACAGTTAAAAACAATATTTTAGTTAAAACACAGGGCATGTGCGTACGCACAAGGGTGTGCGTGTGCACGCCCAGAAAAGTTTTCAAATGTGTGCGTACGCATAGAGGTGTGCGTACGCACAGGTAGTAAAAATTTCAACTCTGTTCATCCGCACAAGGCCTGCGAACGCCCTCAACAGAGTGCACCTTCCAACGTGTGCGTGCGCACAGGTTGTAAAAGCTCACAGGGGTGTGCGTGCGCATAAGGCTATGCGTGTGCACACAAACCAGAAATCACAAATTCTGAAGTATGCACAGAATTCAGATTTTGACACCAAAACCTTGAATGATCATAACTTCCTCTACGAAAATCCATTTTCTACAAACTTTATATCCATTTAAAGATTTTTCAATGAACTTTAATTTAAAGCAAATTTCAACAAATTTTGAAAACTGAGGCTCAAGTTATGATCCGTCAAAGTTCACTGAAATTCTATTCTTACCAAAAGTCTTAAAACCTCAATTTTACCACAACTCTCATCTTAAAACCAAAGCAAAGCCTACTCAACACAATACCAAATTCACTCATGAATTCATACCAAACATTTGTCGACCAACCATCAATAACCTCCCATTTACGCTATTCCACACCATCAAAATCATTATTCTCCAACATCTAAAAAATCATCATAGACACTCCTAATTCTCCTTATTCATCAATAACATTTTCACAACTCATCATCAATCATCAACAATACCAACAACTCTCAACAACTATAATAATTCTCAACATTCATCATCAAATCATTAAGCTCCCAAACATTTCACAGCAACATGAACTCAAAATCAACACCATTCAATATCATCACCAAGCACACGATTCAAAACCCACAACCATCATCATAATATATCATCACACATCAAATTCATCAATATCCTTCAACAAGCACCATAAACATATATTATATATTGCAACATTCCCTACAATCCTCTTCATCATACAACATAATTTCAAAAATAATTAAGCGTACACCAACATCATTCAATCCTATCTTATGGTCTACTAGCCTAAGCTTTAAGAAACATTACATATTACATAAAGAAAACCGAAATCATACCTTGACTGATTTCCAATATATGCAAAAGACCAAAAGCTTGATTCCAACAAGATCAACAAGCCTCAAGCACCAACACTACTTTCAAAACTCATCAACTACCAAGCTATACACATAACATACCAAGAATCAACACTATAGCTAACCAAAATATCAAACCACAAGAGTTTGAAGAGACTTACCTTTCCCAACAAGATTAGGGGTAAAATCCAAGAATTATCCGCTACTAGAAATCACCTAAACAACCAAAACCACAAAACTTACTCAAAAACCAAACCCCAAAAACGCAGAGTGTTAGGGCAGAAAACTGGGACGTGAGTTTCGAGTTCTTACCAGATTTTCTTAAATAGAAACAAAGAGCTCGTCGAGAGCTTCGCATGGCCGCAAACGGCTCATCAATCGGAGTTTCGTAGCTCAAGTTATGATTCCCAGAAGGTGATGATGAATAGTGACAATGGGGTTTCACCCCCCACCATCACCATATCCGAGCTCTCTCTCTCTCTTTGTGCTGAAAGTGGCTCTTTTTGCCACTTAAGTGGAGTATATATATGTTGGACTT
The DNA here is from genome assembly GCF_003086295.3 of Arachis hypogaea. Classification (NCBI taxonomy): domain Eukaryota; kingdom Viridiplantae; phylum Streptophyta; class Magnoliopsida; order Fabales; family Fabaceae; genus Arachis; species Arachis hypogaea. The sequence goes on along the minus strand of NC_092048.1, from coordinate 69,685,592 downwards.
GGGCCCAGTTGGGCCCGGTCCAACCCGCTAAGTGATTTGGGTCCATTTGGCCCACTTTGGGCCAAAACCTTTAAAATTAGTGTCCGGTTTTCGATTCTAAATTATTTTTATCCTTTCAAAACAATAAATCAACTTTCAAAATCTTATTTTCCAAAATACGCGGTACTGGACAGACTAGAGCCGGTACTGCCAGCTTAAGCGCCAGTACGCATTTCTTACAAAAACTTTTCGAAAAGATACATTTTACAACTCAGAAAAATTCATTGAAATCAAATTTCACCTTTATATTTTTAAATTAAAACTTCTAAATTTTGAATCTACTCTGAACACTTAAAAATTATTATTTTCACTAAAGTGATTAGGCCGGTTCTTGGGAAGGTGATGTCTTGAGAAGGTTTCACAGAGATGATCTTTTTCCTTAATTTTTCTAAAAGGCAATAAAATATAGACTAGGATAAATACAAAATCGAAATTCATATCTTCTATGTTGGAACAGGTTGCATGGACTGCGTTCATTTCTCAAGATGTTTCTTTCTAAACGGTGTATGACTCTAATTCCCTATAACTCGGTTTAATTCTGGTTTAACGCTCGGGGACAAACACCAAGCAAGATCGAATGATGGAAGTGTGTGTGGCCATGCAGCAAATACAGGTTTTAAGTACATGAAATTCGAAAATAGCATCTCCTCTCCTTTCTACAAATAGTTGACTGATGGATGTACCATTTCATTTTTGTTGTATCATAAGTTGTTTAATGCTTTTGTAGATACCAAATTTTAACCAGCCCAGCCTTTGAAGGATCAGAATTGTTAAATAAATATTGTAGAAATAGTTAGGAGTGAAATAATTATGTGATTAAATTTAAAATTTTAACTCGAGGTTATTGAATTCTGTAAATATATAGTAAATTCAGTTTTTCTTGCTTGTTTGGTTCTTGAAATCAATGGTTTTTACTTTTTTGCTGCTCAAATTAGGAGCTAATAATGCTGATTACATATGGAGATATGAATTCAATTACACGTGAACTCCTTGTATTAACATTAAACAGGGAGATGTGGATCATGATTGAACAAAAATGTCTGGGAGATAATAGAAACTCAATCCCAAAAAGTTTAGGTTATTTTATTTTTCATTCCTTAATTACCTAGCACAAAGAAACTATGGCAGGTAATTGGGTAGAAGGAAAAGGTGTCAAATATCACGGCATGAGTATAAAACTGTTTTATATTATGTTTTAATACATTATACATAGATAAATAGGTTATTTTGGAAGTAGTTAATAGGATCATATGTTTGGCTTTTTAGTATTTGACTTGTATAGGATGAAGGATTCAATTTTTATTGGGGAAGAGAGAAATACTGTTTGAGTGTCTAAATTTTCATTCTTATATTTGGTAACTTTTTTTTATGATCCGAATGCAGAAGTAATTTCATCTCTAAACGCACTTCTATGTGAAGCTAAAAGTTTTAGTTTTTGCATTTGCTTAGAAAAATTAAGTGAGAAAATTTATTTCTTTTCTACCAATTCTACTCTTTATTTTTTTCAATAAAAAAGACACAAGTAACAATCTATCTTTACAGTAATTTTTTGTGGTTCTTCGTTCCAATAATTTTTTTTTCCACTAAGAACTCTCAGATTTATTTCGATTACTACCAATGTAAATATTTTAATTTTTTTATTACTTTTAATAGTCTTTCATATTTTAATTTTTTATGTTTTTTAATTGTATTGCTTTTTTATATATGATAAATAATTAAATATTTTTCACATATGAATTTTACTTACCTTTTTATTGTATTTTTTTTGTTCATATGATATATGTGGTCGGTTTTATGAAATTTTTATTGTTTTTTATTTGTATGTTTTTTTTTTCCTATTCTTTGTTGTACTTTATTTTTGTTATATAAAATTTTTTATATTTTTATTTAGCTCTGTAAAATTTGTAATTATAATTCTTATATACTATGTTTATTATCAAAATTTTGTATAATATAAATTATGATCCACTAAAAAAAAAGTAAATAAAAAATTAAGCATAAATAACAATAGAGTCTTAAATAATGAAAATGTATAGTCCAAAATAATACTAAATTAAAGAGTATTGAGAGTATTAGAAAAATTATACTACATTTTTTATTTGATATTATAAAATTTGTAGTACTCTCTCATATTTTTATTTTTATTGTTTATTGTATTTATTTTATTTATATGATAAATATTTTTTATATGTTCTTGTGTTCTGACTTTTTATGCAGTAGAAACAACTACATGCCGTAGAAATAATGGTATTCTTATGTACTAATTTTGTATAAAATATTATTTTTTATGCATTTTATTGGTGTTTTATCTTTTAATTTAATATTTATCTACATTAACATATTAAATTTTTTTTATTATATATTTTTTATTTTTAACATAAAATGTATTTTGCTAATTTTTATATGTTATTTTTAATTTAGTAATAAATATTAATTTTATTATAAAATCAATTAATAAGATCTATTCAAATATCTAAATTAAAATGATAAGATAATATAAAAAAATTATTTAAATTGATATCTTTTTTTAGTAATTTTTTTTATCTAAAAGTGATTTTGAGTAGTGTAATCCAAATAATATTTATTTTATTATAATCTATTTTGATATAAAGATTGCCAAACATAAATCACGTTACTACAAACTTACTTTTCATCAAAATCAAGTTTGTAAAATCAATATTATGCAAACTTTCATTTGTAAACTTTAATCTAAACACACACTTAGTTGGCACCGGATTTGATGGTCCAGAACATTTGGACTATCTAATGGTCCCATAACAAAACATATTTTTAAGTTTTTTAATAACGGCTAAATAGTTCTTATTTAATATTAGTTACAAATTAATCCTTTATTATTTAATTATGAAATCTATTTTTATTTTATAAATTATTATTTATCATTCATCTGTCATCTTTATTAATAATAAAAAATAAAGACAATAACGAATTAGATCTTCTATTAATCGTAATAAATATTTTGGCAATGCTAATCAATTAGAATTTTATTCTTGATCCGTTACATCTGCACACGGGAGCGAAATCGTGTTTCTTGGAAATTCAATCGATTGGACATACAACACAATTGATTAAATTTCTGGATTTTCCAAAATTCAATCCATTGGAATTGCTACACAATCGATTGAATTTTGCAAAGCATGTGGATTTTTTCAAATTCAATTGATTGTTCGTGTTACCCAATCGATTGAAGTCATAAAAGCAATATGTGTTTTCACAATTCAATCGATTGGATGTGTTACCCAATCGATTTAAGTCTTCAAAGCAATATGGATTGTCACAATTCAATCAATTGGTTGTGTTACCCAATCAGTTGAATTGTTCACTGCGTTATATATTATGCCCTTCTAAATTGTCCTGCTCGTGTTTATAAATTATTATTTTATTATTCATCTATCTTATCTTTAAATTCTATCTTTAATTTTTAAGTTTTTATTTTGATTTTGATATTCTAATCTTATCTTTCCTTTAGTATTAAGATTATAAATTGGTGAATAATCTATCATCAATTACTCAATCATACAATTGGAATCGTTTATCAATCTCCTTAGTTATCAATTTTTTCATTATTTTTGTTCATCGTTTATCCATCTACTTAATATCCAATTTTTCTTCGTTGTTTATCCATCTCTTTAATATCCAAGATTTGTCATTGATTATGTGATAATTACAATTGCAACAATCGGCAGAGATCCAATCAATTTCTTCGTTGTAGTGTTCAGTAAACAATACATTGTTTTGATTAAAAAGTTGAGATCAGTCAATACAATCTCTAATGTTGCAATTATTCGTTTCGATTCTTTATTCATAAAATTGATTATGTAATAAAAAAATATTTTTTTTTCTTTTAGTAAATGGTGTGCGAAATCGTGATCATTCCATTCCTTGGTAACGGCGCTAAAAACTCAATACGCACGTTCATGATCTTATATCTGTTTCACAACTTCGTACAACTAACCAGCAAGTGCACTGGGTCGTCCAAGTAATAAACCTTACGTGAGTAAGGGTCGATCCCACGGAGATTGTCGGCTTGAAGCAAGCTATGGTCACCTTGTAAATCCCAGTCAGGTGGATTAAATTGTATTAAGAAATTATAGTGGATGAAAATAAATAAAATATAAAATAGGATAGTGGTACTTATGTAATTCATTGGTGAGAATTTCAGATAAGCGTATAGAGATGCTTTTGTTCCTCTGATCTCTGCTTTCCTGCTGTCTTCATCCAATCATTCCTACTCCTTTCCATGGCAAGCTGAATGTTGGGCATCACCGTTGTCAATGGCTACTTCCCGTCCTCTCAGTGAAAATGGTCCAAGATGCTCTGTCACGGCACTGCTATTCATCTGTCGGTTCTCGATCATACTGGAATAGGATCCATTGATCCTTTTGCGTCTGTCACTACGCCCAGCACTCGCGAGTTTTAAGCTCGTCACAGCCATCCCTTCCCAGATCCTACTCGGAATACCACAGACAAGGTTTAGACTTTTCGGATCTCAGGAATGGCCATCCATGGGTTCTAACTTATACCACGAAGACGCTAATAACTCGGACTCGGTCCCCTGTATTAGATATCCAAGAGATATCCATTCAATCTAAGGTAGAACAAAAGTGGTTGTCAGGCACGCGTTCATAAGTTGAGAATGATGATGACTGTCACGATCATCACATCCATCATATTGAAGTGCGAATGAATATCTTAGAAGCGGAATAAGTTGAATTGAATAGAAAAATAGTAGTACTTTGCATTAATCTTTGAGGAACAGCAGAGCTCCACACCTTAATCTATGGTGTGTAGAAACTCTACCGTTGAAAAATACATAAGTGAAAGGTCCAGGCATGGCTGAATGGCCAGCCCCCAAAACATGATCAAAGGATCAAAAGATAATCCAAAGATGTAAATACAATAGTAAAAAGTCCTATTTATACTAAACTAGTTACTAGGGTTTACAGAAATAAGTAAATGATGTAGAAATCCACTTCCAGGGCCCACGTGGTGTGTGCTTGGACTGAGAATGAAGCTTACACGTGGAGAGGTCATTCTTGGAGTTGAACGCCAGTTTGTAACGTGTTTCTGGCGTTGAAATCCACTTTGCAACTTGTTTCTGGCGCTGGACGCCAGACTGCAGCATGGAACTGGCGTTGAACGCCAGTTTACGTCATCACACTTATTCAAAGTATATACTATTATATATTTCTGAAAAGCCCTGGATGTCTACTTTCCAACGCAATTGGAAGCGTGCCATTTGAAGTTCTGTAGCTCCAGAAAATCCACTTTGAGTGCAGGGAGGTCAGAATCCAACAGCATCTGTAGTCCTTCTTAAATCTCTGAATCTGATTTTTGCTCAAGTCCCTCAATTTCAGCCAGAAAATACCTGAAATCACAGAAAAACACACAAACTCATAGTAAAATCCAGAAATGTGAATTTTAATTAAAAACTAATAAAAATATAATGAAAACTAATTAAATTATACTGAAAACTATGTAAAAACAATGCCAAAAAGCGTATAAATTATCCGCTCATCACAACACCAAACATAAATTGTTGCTTGTCCCCAAGCAACTAAAAATCAAATAGGATAAAAAAAAGAGAATATACTATAAATTCCAAACTATCAATGAAACTTAGCTCCAATCAGAGAGCGGGACTTGTAGCTTTTTGCCTCTTGAATAGTTTTGGCATCTCGCTTTATCCATTGAAGTTCAGAATGATTGGCATCTATAGGAACTTAGAATTCAGATAGTGTTATTGATTCTCCTAGTTCAGTATGTTGATTCTTGAATACAGCTACTTTATGAGTCTTGGCCGTGGCCCTAAGCACTTTGTTTTCCAGTATTACCACCAGATACATAAATGCCACAAACACATAACTGGGTGAACCTTTTCAGATTGTGACTCAGCTTTGCTAAAGTCCCCAATTAGAGGTGTCCAGGGTTCTTAAGCACACTCTTCTTTTGCTTTGGACCTTGACTTTAACCGCTCAGTCTCAAGTTTTCACTTGACACCTTCACGCCACAAGAACATGGTTAGGGACAGCTTGGTTTAGCCGCTTAGGCCAGGATTTTATTCCTTTAGGCCCTCCTATCCACTGATGCTCAAAGCCTTGGGATCCTTTTTATTTACCCTTGCCTTTTGATTTTAAGGGTTACTGGCTTTTTCTGCTTGCTTTTTCTTTTTCTTTTTCTTTCTCTTTTTTTTTCTACAAGCTTTTGTATTCACTGCTTTTTCTTGCTTCAAGAATCATTTTTATGATTTTTCTGATTATCAAATAACATTTCTCCTATTCATCATTCTTTCAAGAGCCAACATATTTAACATTCATAAACAACAATTTCAAAAGACATATGCACTGTTCAAGCATTCATTCAGAAAACAAAAAGTATTGTCACCACATCAAAATAATTAAACTAGTTTCAAGGATGAATTCGAAACCATGTACTTCTTGTTCTTTTGTTTTTAAAACATTTTTCATTTAAGAGAGGTGATGGATTCATATTCACTACTTTAAGGTATAGACACTTAGACACTAATGATCATGTAATAAAGACACAAACATAGATAAACGTTTAACATAAGAAAACGAAAAACAGAAAATTTAAGAACAAGGAATGAGTCCACCTTAGTGATGGTGGCGTTTCCTTCTTGAGGAACCAATGATGTCCTTGAGCTCTTCTATGTCTCTTCCTTGTCTTTGTTGCTCCTCCCTCATTGCTCTTTGATCTTTTCTAATTTCATGAAGGATGATGGAGGGAAGTGCATCCCTTGAGGCATCTCAGGGATTTCTTGGTGATGAGCTTCTTCATGCGTCTCTTGAGATCCATGAATAGGCTCTCTTGTTTGCTCCATCCTTTTCTTAATGATGGGCTTGTCCTCTTCAATGAGGATGTCTCCCTCTATGTCAATCCCAGTCGAATTGCATAGGTGGCAAATGAGGTGAGGAAAGGCTAACCTTGCCATAGTGGAGGAGTTGTCAGCCACCTTGTAGAGTTCTTGAGGTATAATCTCATGAACCTCCACTTCCTCCCCAATCATGATGCTATGGATCATGATGGCCCGGTCTATTGTAACTTTAGACCGGTTGCTAGTGGGAATGATTGAGCGTTGAATGAACTCAAACCATCCTCTAGCTACAGGCTTAAGGTCCAGTCTTCTCAGTTGAACCGGTTTGCCTTTTGAGTCAATCTTCCATTGAGCTCCTTCCACACATATGTCCATGAGGACTTGGTCCAACCTTTGATCAAAGTTGACTCTTCTTGTGTAGGGGCGTGCGTTCTCTCCCATCATTGGCAAGTTGAACGCCAACCTCACATTTTCCAGACTAAAATCTAAGTATTTCCCCCGAACCATGGTGAGATAATTCTTTGGGTTCGGGTTCTTACTTCGATCATGGTTCCTAGTGATCCATGCATTAGCATAGAACTCTTGAACCATTAGAATTCCGACTTGTTGGATGGGGTTTGTTAGAACTTCCCAACCTCTTCTTTGGTTCTCATGTCGGATCTCCGGATACTCATTTTTCTTGAGTTTGAAAGAGACCTCGGGGATCACCTTCTTCTTGCCCACAACATCATAAAAGTGGTCTTGATGGGCTTTGGAGATGAATCTTTCCATCTCCCATGACTCGGAAGTGGAAGCTTTTGTCTTCCCTTTCCCTTTTCTAGAGGATTCTCCGGTCTTAGGTGCCATCAATGGTAATGAAAAAACAAAAAGCTTATGCTTTTACCACACCAAACTTAGAATATTGCTCGCCCTCGAGCAAGAGAAGAAAGGAAAGAAGAAGAAGAAGAAGATATAGAAGAGAGGGAGAGAGGGTTGTGTTTCGGCCAAGAAGGGGATGAGAGGGTTGTGTTGTGTGAGAATGAAGAAGAATGGAGAGGTTTATATAGTGGAGGGAGAGGGGTTAAGGTTCGGCCATATGGGGTGGGTTTGGATGGGAAAGTAATTTTGAATTTTGAAGGTAGGTGGGGTTTATGGGGAAGAGTGGATGGATGTGAGTGGTGGTAGGTGGTGATAGGGAAGAGAGATTGAGGTGATTGGTGAAGGGTTTTGGGGAAGGGTGTTTATTGGGAAGAGAGGATGAATGAGAAGAGTGGAGAGTATGAGTGGAGGTAGGTGGGGATCCTGTGGGGTCCACAGATCTTAAGGTGTCAAGGATTTGCATCCCTGCACCAATTAGGCATTTAAAACGCCTTTGCATGCAATTCTGGCGTTTAAACGCTGAATTGATGCTTGTTCTGGGCGTTCAACGCCCAGATGCAGTATGTTTCTGGCGTTGAACGCCAGTTCTATGCTTGTTTCTGGCGTTCAGTGCCAGCTTTCCTCAATGTGCATTCCTGGCGTCTGAACGCCAGGATGCTGCTTGTTTCTGGCGTTCAACGCCAGATCCATGCTCTGTTCTGGCGTTGAACGCCAGCCAGATGCTCCTTATTGGCGTTTAAACGCCAGTACGTCCTTCCTCCAGGGTGTGATTTTTCTTCTGCTGTTTTTGATTCTGTTTTTAATTTTTGTATTTATTTTGTGACTCCACATGATCATGAACCTAATAAAACATAAAAGAACAATAAAAATAGAATTAAATAAATAAAAATTGGGTTGCTTCCCAACAAGCGCTTCTTTAATGTCAATAGCTTGACAGTGGGCTCTCATGGAGCCAAACAGGTGATCAGGTCAATTTTATAGACTCCCAACACCAAACTTAGAGTTTGGAAATGGGAGTTCAACACCAAACTTAGAGTTTGGCTGAGGCCTCCCAACACCAAACTTAGAGTTTGACTGTAGGGGCTTTAGTTGACTCTGTACTGAGAGAAACTTTTCATGCTTCCTCTCCATGGTCACAGAAGGAGGTCCTTGAGTTTTAAACACAAGGTAGTCCTCATTCAGTTGAAGGACCAACTCTCCTCTGTCCATATCAATCACAGCTCTTGCTGTAGCTAGGAAGGGTCTTCCAAGGATAATGGATTCATCCTCATCCTTCCCAGTGTCTAGGATTATGAAATCAGCAGGGACGTAAAGGCCTTCAACCTTTACTAGTACGTCCTCTACTTGTCCATAAGCCTGTTTTCTTGAGTTGTCTGCCATCTCTAGGGAGATTCTGGCAGCTTGCACCTCAAAGATTTCCAGTTTCTCCATTACAGAGAGTGGCATGAGGTTTATCCCTGACCCAAGGTCACATAGAGCTTTCTCAAATGTCATGGTGCCTATGGTACAAGGTATTTGGAACTTTTCGGGATCCTGTTTCTTCTGAGGCAATCTCAGTTGATCCAATGCATTTAGTTCATTGGTGAACAGGGGAGGTTAATCTCCCCAAGTCTCATTACCAAATAAATTGGCATTCAACTTCATGAATGCACCAAAGAACTTGGCAACTTGCTCTTTAGTAATATCCTCATTCTCTTCAGAAGAGGAATACTCATTAGAGCTCATGAATGGCATAAGGAGGTTTAATGGAATCTCTATGGTCTCTGAATGAGCCTCAGAGTCCTTTGGTTCCTCAGAGGAAAACTCCTTATTGATCTCTGGACGTCCCAGGAGGTCTTCCTCACTGGGATTCACGTCCTCCTCCTCTTTTGTGGTTTCAGCCAGGATGGTCATTTCAATGGCCTTGCACTCTCCTTTTGGATTTTCTTCTGTATTGCTTGGGAGAGTACTAGGAGGGATTTCAGTGATCCTTTTACTCAGCTGGCTCACTTGTGCTTCCAGATTTCTAATGGAAGACCTTGTTTCATTCATGAAACTTAGAGTGGCCTTAGATAGATCAGAGACTAAATTTGCTAAGCTAGATGGATTCTGCTCAGAATTCTCTGTCTTTTGCTGAGTGGATGATGGAAAAGGTTTGCTATTGCTAAACCTGTTTCTTCCACCATTATTAAAGCCTTGTTGAGGCTTTTGTTGATCCTTCCATGAGAGATTTGGGTGATTTCTCCATGAGGGATTATAGGTGTTTCCATAGGGTTCACCCATGTAATTCACCTCTGCTATTGCAGGGTTCTCAAGATCATAAGCTTCTTCCTCAGAAGATGCCTCTTGAGTACTGTTGGATGCAGCTTGCATTCCATTCAGACTCTGAGAAATCATATTGACTTGCTGAGTCAATATTTTATTCTGAGCCAATATGGCATTTAGAGCATCAATTTCAAGAACTCCCTTCTTCTGAGGTGTCCCATTATTCACGGAATTTCTCTCAGAAGTATACATGAATTGATTATTTGCAACCATGTCAATAAGTTCTTGAGCTTCTACAGGCGTTTTCTTTAAGTGAATGGATCCACTGCAGAATGGTCCAGTGACATCTTGGAGAACTCAGACAGACCATAATAGAATATATCCAGAATGGTCTATTCTGAAAGCATGTCAGGAGGACACCTTTTGGTCATCTGCTTGTATCTTTCCCAAACTTCATAGAGGGATTCACCATCTTTTTGCTTGAAGGTCTGAATATCCACTCTAAGCTTGCTCAGCTTTTGAGGAAGAAAGAACTTAGCCAAGAAGGCTATGACCAGCTTATCTCAGGAGTCCAGGCTATCCTTAGGTTGTGAGTCCAACCATGTTCTAGCTCTTTCTCTTACAGCAAAAGGGAAAAGCATGAGCCTGTAGACTTCAGGATTTACTCCATTAGTCTTAACAGTCTCACAGATCTGCAGGAACTCCATTAAAAACTGGTAGGGATCTTCTGATGGAAGTCCATGGAATTTGCAGTTTTGTTGCATTAGAGCAACTAATTGAGGTTTCAGCTCAAAATTGTTTGCTCCAATGGTAGGGATTGAGATGCTTCTTCCATCAAACTTGGAAGTAGGTGTAGTGTAATCACCAAGCATCCTCCTTGCATTATTGTTGTTAGGTGCATCTGCCATCTCCTTTTCTTGTTCGAAAATTTTAGTAAGGTTGTATCTGGATTGTTGTAATTTAGCTTCTCTTAGTTTCCTCTTCAGAGTCCTTTTAGGTTCTGGATCTGCTTCAACAAGAATGTTCTTGTCCTTGCTCCTGCTCATATGACAAAGAAGGGAATAACAAAGAAAATATGGAATCCTCTATGTCACAGTATAAAGATTCCTTTGTGTGAGTAGAAGAAGAAAAGAATGTAATGTAAAGAAGAGAAGAGGAAAAACTCGAACACAGAGAGGGAGGTGGTGTTCGAATTTTTGGATGGGAGAGAAGTGTTAGTAGATGAATAAATAAATAAAAGGAGATGAGAGAGAGAATTTCGAAATTTAATTAAAATAAAATTAAATTTGAAAGTTAGATTTCAAAATAAATTTTAAAAAGGAGTTGATGATTTTCAAAAATTAAAGGAAGAATAAAATTAAAATTAAAATTTAAAACAATTAATTAATTAAAAAGAAATTTTGAAAAAGGAGAGAGGGAATTTTTGAAAATAAGAGAGAGAGGATTAGTTAGGTAGTTTTGAAAAAGATATAATTGAAACAAAAAGATAAGATTGATTGAAAAAGTTTTGAAATTTGTTTTTGAAAAAGATATGATTGAAATTTAAAAAGATATGATTGAAACAAAAAGATAAGATTTGAAAATCAATTTTTAAGAAGATAAGAAGTTAGAAAAGACTTTGAAATTTGTTTTTGAAAAAGATATGATTGAAATTTTAATTTGAAAAATATTTGAAAAGAAAATTAAAAAGATTTGATTTTGAAAACTAAAGTTGATTACTTGACTAACAAGAAACTAAAAAGATAAGATTCTAGAGTTTAAAGATTGAACCTTTCTTACTAGGCAAGTAACAACTTAATATTTTTGAATCAATCACATTAAATTCGAAAATCATGAACTAAAAATAAAAAAAAAATATTTTTGAAAATTAATTTGAAAATTTTTTGAAAATATTAGAAAGGAATTTTGAAAAAGATTTGATTTTTGAAAAAGATTTTGAAAAGATAAGATTTTTAAATTGAAAATTTGATTTGATTCATAAGAAACAATTAAATTTAAAAACTTTTTGATTAAATCAAATCATATTTTCGAAAATTTTGAGTAAAATAAGGAAAAGATATTTTTTGATTTTTGAATTTTTAATGAAGAAAGAGAAAAACATGAAAAAGACTCATAACATAAAAATTATGAATCAAAACACACAATGCATGCAAGAACACTATGAATGTGAAGATGAACACCAAGAACACTTTGAAGATCAAGATGAACATCAAGACTTATTTTTGAAAATTTTTAATAAAAGAAAAACATGCAAGACACCAAACTTAGAAATTTTCAATAATTAGACACTAACAAATTAAAAATGCATATGAAAAACTAGAAAAGACACAAAACAAGAAAGTATGAAGATCAAACAAGAAGACTTACCAAGAACAACTTGAAGATCATGAAGAACACTATGAATGCATGAATTTTCGAAAAATGCAATTGACACCAAACTTAAAAATTGACTCTAGACTCCAACAAGAAACAAAAAATATTTTTGATTTTATGATTTTATTAATTTTTTTTTGGATTTTTGTATATTTTTATTTTTTTGAAAACCTATAGGGAAAAGGAAGCAATGAATTCAAAGTCCTCAATTAAGATTCCAGGAATCATACCGGATTAGTCTAAAGCTTGATGGCCAGCCAAACTTCAGCATACCATTTTGAAACTTTAGAATTCATTCTTAAAAATTTTAAAATAGTTTTCGAAAACAAAGGGAAAAATTTTTTTTTTGAAAGATTTTTGAAGAATTTTTTTTTGAAAAGAAAACGAAAAGAAAGTTACCTAATCTGAGCAACAAGATGAACCGTCAGTTGTCCAAACTCGAACAATCCCCGGCAACGGCGCCAAAAATTTGGTGTGCGAAATTGTGATCATTCCATTCCTTGGTAACGGCGCTAAAAACTCAATACGCACGTTCATGATCTTATATCTGTTTCACAATTTCGTACAACTAACCAGCAAGTGCACTGGGTCGTCCAAGTAATAAACCTTACGTGAGTAAGGGTCGATCCCACGGAGATTGTCGGCTTGAAGCAAGCTATGGTCACCTTGTAAATCTCAGTCAGGCGGATTAAATTGTATTAAGAAATTATAGTGGATGAAAATAAATAAAATATAAAATAGGATAGTGGTACTTATGTAATTCATTGGTGAGAATTTCAGATAAGCGTATAGAGATGCTTTCGTTCCTCTGATCTCTGCTTTCCTGCTGTCTTCATCCAATCATTCCTACTCCTTTCCATGGCAAGCTGTATGTTGGGCATCACCGTTGTCAATGGCTACTTTCCGTCCTCTCAGTGAAAATGGTCCAAGATGCTCTGTCACGGCACGGCTATTCATTTGTCGGTTCTCGATCATACTGGAATAGGATCCATTGATCCTTTTGCGTCTGTCACTACGCCTAGCACTCGCGAGTTTTAAGCTCGTCACAGCCATCCCTTCCCAGATCCTACTCGGAATACCACAGACAAGGTTTAGACTTTTCGGATCTCAGGAATGGCCATCCATGGGTTCTAACTTATACCACGAAGACGCTAATAACTCGGACTCGGTCCCCTGTATTAGATATCCAAGAGATATCCATTCAATCTAAGGTAGAACGGAAGTGGTTGTCAGACATGCATTCATAAGTTGAGTGCAAGGAGGTCAGAATCCAATAGCATCTACAATCCTTCTTCAACCTCTGAATCTGATTTTTGCTCAAGTCCCTCAATTTCAGCCAGAAAATACCTGAAATCATAGAAAAACACACAAACTCATAGTAAAGTCCAGAAATACGAATTTTAATTAAAAACTAATAAAAATATAATGAAAACTAATTAAATTATACTGAAAACTATGTAAAAACAATGCCAAAAAGCGTATAAATTATCCGCTCATCAGTAAATCACATACATTGAGGAATACTAAAAAGTAAATAAAATTTATTATTTTTTATTAAGAATTAGCTGGAAATATTTAAAAGTGTGGACTTAAAATGTATTATTCGATTATTATACTAAAAAAATTTATATAGTTTATATTTTTTTGTCATTGTGAGTGCCACTATAATGAATGCTCAACGTTTTGATGGTATTTATATAGCTTATATTCTATGGTAAATCGAATCAGATGAATTCGATTTATGAAATTGGTTGAGCATAATAGCAAATCAATTAGCATTTTATCACATCTCTAAATCGAAGCAACTAGCTACGATTTATATCACAGGTACTCACCTTTGAGGACAAGAACGTTCAATAAAAAATATTTTGGAACCATCTTAAAATATTACTCAAAATTATAATATTTTAAATATTAAATATTTAACTACTGATGAATTCATATTTAATGATGATTTTTGGTTAGAATTGAATAGATTTCATCATATAAACTTGCACTAATTCCATTAAATAGCATGCTTTTGAAATTTCCTCCTAATTTGTGCTTGATTATGAAAACATGCTCTTTTGTGCCTTGATTAATTTTATCCCATTTGCCTTCCATTCGATGCCTTGATGTTGTTTGTGAGTGATTTCAGATGTATAAGGTAGGAATGGCTTGGAGAGAATGGAAGAGGAGCATGTAAAGTAGAGGAAGCATGAAGAATCATAGGAGTAGAGCACAACGAAGTGTGCGTGTGCACAGACCTGCGTGCGTACGCACAGCCATCAGAGCAAAGCCACGCATGTGCGTGAACCGCGTCGTGCGTCCATTCAAGCATCGCCTAGTGTGCGTGCGCACACGTCTGTGTGTACGCACAGGTGTCCGCACATGGCTTCATTAAAATAGCACGTGACTCGCGATTTTGGGGCTCTTTTAGCCCAGTTCTGAAGGCTTGGAGGCTGAAATGAAAGGCTATATGAAGGGGGAAACATCTCATATGAAGGCATTAGCTTAGGGAGCTCATCTTAGAATAGGAAAAACACATAGTAGGAGTAGTTTTAGGGTAGTTTAGTTTAGGTTTTCTCTTAAGTTTTCTTAGGTTCAATTAGGGTTTGTAGTATTTTATACTTCAAAGTTGGCTTTGGATTTTGCAATTTCATTGTAAGTATTTCTTTAATTTCTCTTTTATTGCACTACTTGTTCTATACCTTCTTGCATTTTCATTTCCTTTATCAATATTCACATAGTTTTGCAATTTTGATTTCTAGTTAATGAATTTGATGTTTGATGCTTATTACATGTTTATTTGAGTTACTTTTATTGATTTTGATCATTTGTGGTTTATAGCTTTCATTATTTTTCCAATTTTGCCATGTTTTATGATTATGCCCTTTATGTGTTTGATGAAATGCCAATTTTGATTATGTGGTAATTTTCACTCCTTGGCTTGGGGAAAATGAGTTTATGGATTACTAGAGCCATAATGTCCAACATTTAGTGATAATTCTTGGGTTGTTAGTTGTTATTGTTTCCACTAACGCTAGCTTTTTACCAATTAATTTGGTAAGTTAACTAGGATTTGTGGATTAATAACAATTATGCTCACCTGAATTATCCTTCGATGTTAAGGGTTGATTTAGTGAGATTAATCCATCACAATTATCATAGTTGTGGGTATGGCAAGGAAGGGATTCCATGACTCATCCCAAGTCAAGGTTTCATTTATGTTTTGAACCACTTTTCAATCACTTTATAGTTTTACTTGTTTATATTACATACATAGTTCTTTTGTTCTTTTATTCCTTCATTAGTTTATTAATTGCAGTTTTGAATCGTTCTTTCATCTCTTTATTTGTTTGCTTGCTTTCAATCATTGAAACCCCCTTGCTTCTCACAATCAAAATTGTATGCACTTGTTGGCACTAGTTCCTAGGAAGAACGACCCGGGAGTCTAAATACTCTTGGTTAATTTGATTTGAATTGTGACAATATCTTGGATTAAATTTTGATTAGGATCAATTATTGGTTCGGAGCTATACTTACAACAAAAATCTATTTTGTAAAAAATCCAAAACCACGTTTGGTCTTCCATCAACTACCAAGTCTAGCAATTCAAACACTTCCATTAGATACATTTATTTGTGCTTCTTAGAAAAAAATTAAAAAGCAGCAGTAATTTTCAATATTTTTTAATTTTCTTTTAGAATAAAAAAATGTACTAGTATGTAACCATTATATGTGCATATATAAAACATTTTTATTAGTACTGTTGGATGCAGCTTGCAATCCATTCAGACTCTGAGAAATCATATTGACTTGCTGAGTCAATATTTTGTTCTGAGCCAATATGGTATTCAGAGTATCAATTTCAAGAACTTTCTTCTTCTGAGGTGTCCCATTGTTCACATGACTCCTCTCAGAGGCGTACATGAACTGGTTATTTGCAACCATTTTAATGAGTTCCTGAGCTTCTGCAGGGGTTTTCAGATGAATAGATCCTCCTGCAGAATGGTCCAATGACATTTTTGACAACTCAGACAGACCATCATAGAATATACATATGATGCTCCATTCTGGAAGCATGTCAGAAGGACACCTTTTGATCAATTGCTTATATCTTTCCCAAGCTTCATAGAGGGACTCACCTTCCTTCTGTCTGAAGGTTTGGATTTCCACTATAAGCTTGCTCATCTTTTGAGGTGGAAAGAACTTGGCCAGAAAAACACTGACCAACTTTTTCTAAGAGTTTAGGCTTTCCTTAGGTTGTGAATCCAACCATGTTCTAGCTCTGTCTCTTACAGCAAAAGGGAAAAGCATAAACCTGTAGACCTCGGGATCAACTCCATTGGTCTTGATAGTGTCACAGATTTGCAAGAATTTAGCTAAGAACTGATGGGGATCTTCCAATGGAAGTCCATGAAACTTACAATTCTGTTGCATTAGAGAAACTAATTGAGGCTTAAGCTCAAAGTTGTTTGCTCCAATGGCAAGAATTGAGATGCTTCTTCCATAGAAGTTAGAAGAGGGTGCAATAAAGTCACCGAGCATCTTCCTTGCATCTCCACCATTGTTATTGGGTTCGGCCATGTCTCCTTCTTTTTCGAAAATTTCTGTCAGGTCCTCTCCAGAGGGTTGTGCTTTAGCTTCTCTTAGTTTCCTCTTAAGAGTCCTTTCAGGTTCAGGATCAGCTTCAATAAGAATGTCTTTATCCCTGTTCCTGCTCATATGAAAAAGAAGATAACAGAAAAGAAGAGGAATCCTCTATGTCACAGTATAGAGATTCCTTTATGTGAGTAGAAGAAGAGAAGAATAGAAGAAGGAGAAGAGAAAAATTCGAACACAGAGAAAAAGAAGGGGTTCGAATTATGAGTAGAAGAGGATTGTTAGTAGATAAATAAATAAATAGAGAGAGATGAGAGGGAGAGTTTTTGAAAATAATTAAAAAGAAAAGGAAAATATTTTTGTTTTATTTAAAAATCAGTTATAATTCAAAAATTAAAAAGAGAAACAAAACAAAATTTGAAAAAGATAAGAAATAGTAACTAATTTATTTAGTTTTCAAAATTTTAGAGAAAATATATGATTGAAATAGAAAACTTTTAAAATCAAACAAAAAGTCATGTAGTTAATTGAAAAAGATTTGAAAATCACATTTGAAAAGATAAGAAGTTAGAAAAGATTTTGAAATTAAGTTTTGAAAAAGATATGGTTGAAATTTATTTTGAAAAAGATTTGAAAAAGAAATTTAAAAAGATTTGATTTTGAATGAAGTTGATTACTTGACTAACAAGAAACTAAGAGATATGATTCTAAAATTTAAAGATTAAACCTTTCTTAATAGGCAAGTAACGAACTTTAAAATTTTTGAATCAATCACATTAATTGTTAGTAAAAATTTTGAAATTATGAAATGAAATTAAGAAAAAGATTTTGAAAATTATTTTTAAAATTTTTGAAAATCATAAAAGAAAAATGAAAAAGATTTGATTTTTGAAAAAGTCTTGGAAAGATAGGATTTTTTAAATTAAAAATTTGACTTGACTCATAAGAAACAACTAGATTTTTAAAATTTTTTGAATAAGTCAACTCTAATATTCGAAATTTATGAGAAGAATAAGGGAAAAATATTTTTTTAATTTTTTAAATTTTTAATGAAGAAAGAGAAAAACAATAAAAAGACTCAAAACATGAGAATTTAAGATCAAAACACATGATGCATGCAAGAACTCTTTGAATGTCAAGATGAACACCAAGAACACTTTGAATGTCAAGATGAAAACCAAGAACTTATTTTTGAAAATTTTTTTAAGAAAAGAAACACATGCAAGACATCAAACTTAGAAATTTTCAATGTTTAGACACTAAAAAATTGAAAATGCATATGAAAAACAAGAAAATACACAAAACATGAAAATGCAAAGATCAAACAAAGAAGACCATTAAGAACAACTTGAAGATCATGAAGAACACCATGCATGAGTTTCGAAAATTTTTGTGAAAAATTAGAACATGCAATTGACACCAAACTTAAAATTTGACACTAGACTCAAACAATAAACACAAAATTATTTTTGGTTTTATGATTTTATTAATTTTTTTTGGATTTTTCGAAAATTAATTTGGAAAAGCTAAATAAAGAAATTCAAAATTTTTAATAAGAATTCTAGGAATCATACAATGTTAGTCTAAAACTCCGGTCCAGAAATTAGACATGGCTTACTAGCCAGCCAAGCTTTCAATGAAAGCTTCGGTCCAAAACACTAGACATGGCCAATGGCCAGCCAAGCTTTAGCAGATCATTACATTCAACAGCAAGATTGATAGAAATCAAAAAGCTCTTGTGAGGATAAGTTGAAACCTCAGTCCAAAGGATTAGACATGCTTCACAGCCAGCCAGACTTCAAAAGATCATCATAAAACTCTAGAATTCATTCTTAAAAATTTTGAAGACATAGAATAATTTATTTTTTTATATTTTTTTTGAAAACTTTTCAAAAATAAAAAGCTTTTAAAAAAAATAAAATTACCTAATCTGAGCAACAAGATGAACTGTCAGTTGTCCAAACTCGAACAATCCCCGGCAACGGCGCCAAAAACTTGGTGCACGAAATTGTGATCTCAACGGCGCCAAAAACTTGGTATGCACGATTGTAATCTCAACTCCTTTTCACAACTCCGCACAACTAACCAGCAAGTGCACTGGGTCATCCAAGTAATAAACCTTACGTGAGTAAGAGTCGATCCCACGGAGATTGTCAGCTTGAAGCAAGCTATGGTCATCCTTGTAAATCTCAGTCAGGCGGATTCAAATGGCTATGAGGTTTTGATAATTAAAATGTAATTAAAACAGAAAATAAGATAGAGATACTTATGTAATTCATTGGTGAGAATTTCAGATAAGCGTATGGAGATGCTTTGTTCCTTCTGAATCTCTGCTTTCCTACTGCCTCCATTCAATCATTCATACTCCTTTCCATGGCAAGCTGCATGTTGGGTATCACCGTTGTCAATGGCTACCTCCCATCCTCTCAGTGAAAATGGTCCTCTACGGTTTCTGTATAGCTAATCAACTGTCAGATTTCTCGTCTCGGATGAAAAATACCAGGCACAGCTACCGCATGGCTAATCAGCTGTTGGTTCTCGATCGTGTCGGAATAAGATCCAATGATCCTTTTGCGCACTGTCACTGCGCCCCACAGTCGCGAGTTTGAAGCTCGTCATAGTCATCCCTTCCCAGATCCTACTTGGAATACCACAGACAAGGTTTAGACTTTTTAGATCTCAGGAATGCTGCCAATTGATTCTAGCCAATACCACAAAGATTCTAATCTCAGATTCAGATGCTCTATTGTCAGGAGAGACGATGTGAATCGTTGAAGAGAGATCCAAGAGATACGCATTCAAGCTTGTTTTCATGTAGAACGGAAGTGTTTGTCAGGCACGCGTTCATAAGTGAAAATGGTGATGAATGTCACTTGATCATCACATCATCATGTTCTTGTGTGCGAATGAATATCTTAGAATAAGAATAAGCTTGAATTGAATAGAAAAACAATAGTACTTTGCATTAATTCATAAGGAATAGCAGAGCTCCACACCTTAATCTATGGGGTGTAGAAACTCTACCGTTGAAAATACATAAGTGATGAAGGTCCAGGCATGGCCGTGAGGCCCTCCTCGAAATTTGTATAATATGATCTATGATAGCATAAAACTGATCAAGGATTTCTAAATAAATCACTAAAAGTAGTTTTTATACTAAACTAGTATCTAGGGTTACAGAAAACAAGTAAATGATGCAGAAATCCACTTCCGAGCCCACTTGGTGTGTGCTTGGACTGAGCATTGAAGCTTTCATGTGTACAGACTCTTCTTAGAGTTAAACGCCAGCTTTGGTGCCAGTTTGGGCGTTTAACTCCAGCTTGTAACTCAGTTCTGGCATTTAACACCAGAATAGGGTAGAAAGTTGGCGTTTAAACGCCAGTTTGTGTCGTCAAAACTCGGGCAAAGTATGGACTATCATATATTGTTGGAAAGCCCAGGATATCTACCTTCCAACGCAATTGAGAGCGCGCCAATTGGGTTTTTGTAGCTCCAGAAATTTTATTTGGAGGCACAGGTGGGTCAGCTGAGTAAGAAGATTACTGAAACTCCTCCCAGTACTCTCCCAAACAATACAGAAGAAAATGCCAAGAGAGAGTGCAAGGCCATAACTATGACCAACATGGCTGAACCTGGAGAGAGTTAGGAGGATGTGAGTTCCAGTGAGAAAAGCCTCATGGGGCGTCCTCTGGACAGAAAGGAGTTTCCCTTTGAGGAACCAAAGGAATCTGAGGCTCATACAGAGACCATAGAGATTACATTGAACTTCCTTTTGCCATTCATGAGCTCTGATGAATATTCTTCCCCTGAAGTGGATGAAGACATCACTGAAGAGCAAGTTGCTAAGTATCTAGGAGCAATCATGAAGCTGAATGCCAAGTTATTTGGTAATGAGACTTGGGAGGATGAACCCCCCTTGTTCACAAATGAACTGAATGCATTAATGAGGCAGACCTTACCTCAGAAGAAACCGGATCCCAGAAAATTCTTCATACCTTGTACCATAGGCACCATGACCTTTGAGAAGGCTCTGTGTGACCTGGGGTTAAGGATAAACCTCATGCCACTCTCTGTAATGGAGAAACTGAGAATCTTTGAAGTACAAGCTGCAAGAATCTCATTAGAGATGGAAGACAAATCAATGAAACAAGCTTATGGACTAGTAGAGGACGTGATAGTAAAGGTTGAAGGCCTTTACATCCCTGCTGATTTCATAATCCTAGACACTGGAAAGGATGAGGATGAATCCATCATCCTTGGCAGACCCTTCCTAGCCACAGGAAAAGCTGTGATTGATGCTAATAGAGAAGTGTTGGTCCTTCATTTGAATGAGGACTACCTTCACTACAAGAAAAACACCCATTCAGCCACACTTTTTTTAAGTTACATTTGAAAAGTGTAGCCTATTCATAGAATAGGCTACGCTTTTCTCCGTGTTCCCCTTTTATAAGAGAATAGGAAACACAATTGTGGCATCATTTAAAAAGTGTAGCGTTAGATACAATAGAAATCACTTATAAAGCGTAACCTTATGTTGATATCTATGGGTACACTTTTCATACCAAAGGAAGCGCTTTTAAAGAGTAACATATTTGTTATATTTTGAGTGAACTTTAAAAACGTAGCCTAATGTATCTAGGCCAAATGCACCCAAACACTTAGTAATATTTCTTTTCCTTATCACCAAATCACACTCACCTTCAAATACCCTCACTTTCGCCATTTGATCAGAAAAAAGTTTCGCCCCTCACCTTCACAAATCACCTTCGAATTAATTGTTCAAAACCCTAACCCTAACACACCCACACACTCACTCTCATTCTCACCATCACTCACCACCGCCACCACGCCCCCTTTCACACACACACACACCCAGATCCGAGAGAAAGAGTGAACCAGAGGGAGGAGAGGAGGGAGACGGAGATGAGAGAGCGCGATCGAGAGAATAGAGAGTGATAGGGGGTCACCGCTGCAACGTCGCTGCAGCCGCCACCATTGCCGTCGTAGAGCAGGGAGCCCGGAGGGGAGAGAGAGACGATTTGCAGACGAGATGGAGAGAGAGGATGAAGATGCGACGCAAGAGAGGAGGCTATTCCGCCGTGCACTGTCATCGCTCCTGCGGTCGATTGAAGCCACCGCCGCATCTAGGGCTTGCCGTGCTGCTGTCCGTACTCCAAACCTCTATCTCTCTCTCTCCCTCTTCAACTTTCATTTCATTCTCATTTCAATTTCAATTTCGATGTCTCTGTAGGCAACAATATATTTTAGAAGTTGTATTGGACTGGAAGAGAGGGAAGGGGAGCGTTTGAACTTTCAATTTCATTAATTTTTGCTGAATTTCTGTGCCTGTGGGTGAATACTGGATTGTGAAGGACGGTTAGGATTGTGAATATAGAAGTTTGGACCTCTTCATATATGGTATCCCTTCTTTTTTTAATTCCCACAAGAGCTTAGGATTGGTTAAACAAAGCAAATTGAAACTTTGAATGTTCCCCTCATGCAGGGAACAATGCTGATCGATTCCTGAATTGGAGCACTAGGTTCCAAATTGTTCTAGGCGTGGCAAGGGGATTGGAGTACCTTCATGAGGATTCAAATCTAAGAATTATTCACCGAGACATCAAAGCAAGCAACATTCTTCTTGATAATAAGTTTCATCCCAAGATTGGAGACTTTGGCCTTGCCAGGTTCTTCCCTGAAGACCAAGCTTATCTTAGCACACAATTTGCTGGAACATTGTAAGTCCAATTATTAAATATTTTAAATTACTATGTATGCTAGCTGCATATTCACCATGTTACTCGTGTTATATTTCAGTTTTCTATTTATGTTTTTTTTGTCATAAATTGGATGGCCTATAATTTTGAGTATTATAATATCACAACACACACCTATACTACACACACAGCTATACACTAAATATTAAGAGTTCTCATCCACTATTGACCCTAATCAAGTCTCAAACATGAGTACGCAACACATATCATAGGGGAGTGGTGTGAGCTTCTGAATGAATCTGGTTTGCCATGTTACCAGGTTTAGTTATTAAGTAATTGAGCTGAGCTGTAAGTTTGACAAATGAAATGGTTTCCTGCCAGCGCCAAAAGGGCTGTTTTCGCCGGAGCCAGAACATTATCGAGGACCAAAGCTAAAAGTTGCCATCATTAGAGCTGGGCTTTCTGGCATGTCAACTATAGTGGAACTCTTGGATCAAGGACACGAGGTTCAGCTCCTTTAATCTTTAATATCACACTTCCTCCATTTCATATTTTATAAGTCATTTTGATACTTTGATTTATGAATATATGTGAAAAGTCAAAGCGACTTATCAGTATGGAACGAAGAAAATGTTATTTTGAAATTGGATGTTATGGTGTACATGGTAAACTTGATTTTTGAAGCAAAGGGGAGGGATTTGGTAAGTTTCTTAACACAATTATGGTGTTAAATTTATTAGGATATTCTAGCTAATGCATTTTATCTAGTATGTTTACTTCTAATTACTCTCGATTAGGTGGATATATATGAGTTGAGGACTTTTATTGGTGGGAAAGTTTGTTCTGTTGTTGATAAGAAAGAAAACCAAATTGAAATGGGATTTCTTACAAATAGAAGTTGGTAAACTGACTTGATTGATCCCGTCTTGGAAATTCTCTAGCCCCTTTATTTATTTATGGTTGAATCTTT
The DNA here is from genome assembly GCF_003086295.3 of Arachis hypogaea. NCBI lineage: Eukaryota > Viridiplantae > Streptophyta > Magnoliopsida > Fabales > Fabaceae > Arachis > Arachis hypogaea. Next base: position 69,661,954 of record NC_092048.1, on the reverse strand, counting down.
ATGCAACAAGATCCAAAATGAGGTCTGTGCCCTTCATTCTCTCCTTTCGTGTCTTCTTGATTGTCTCTTATTATTATCTATATATTTTTGGGTACTGTGGCAAACTACTTGTTATGGGATAACTGGTTCCATGTTTCTAGTGGCTATCTTGGAGCTGAGTTTCAAGAGACTATGATTGACTCTTTACCTTAGATAATTGACTCTTTTAAGTCTTAATGGATCTAATAATATCTCTTTCTCTTTTCAATATCTCCCACTTATTTATTTATTTTCATGTGGTTTTGTTGTTACCATGTTTGGTTAATGTGAGTGTTGAGCTGAAAAAGAGTAATGTCTGTGTTCTTTTAGCAATTGACTAATGTTGTTGGGACCCTTCATTTTTAATGTTTTCCTTTAATTTTTCAATATGAAGTGAATGACCCTTTTGCCTTGTGAACATGGAGGTTACTAAGGAAGAGCTTAATGCAAAAATGAGAGAAAAAAGTTTCCAACTTTGGTCTGAAAAAAACCATGCAAAGTTTTCAACATGTTTGTGTTTTGTTTTGTGGCAGATGGGGCTGGTGATGATTTGTTTAAAGAGCTATGGAGGCTGTGTGTAGGGCCATTAATGGATGTTCCTTGTGTTCAAGACAGAGTTTTCTATTTCCCTCAGGGTCACATTGAATTGGTATGATATACACTTCTTTACCTTGTTTCTGATTTTGTTTGTGAATTTCATTTTTTTTCCATTTTTGTGCTATGTATGCTTTCAAATTTAAGCCTTAAGGGGTTTAGTAAGTATTATATAATTTTTATTTTTTCCTTTTGTAGTTGCCAGAACCTACAGAACAAGATTTGAGGCAGATGAAGAACCAGAAATCTCCCAAATACGATCTTCCGTCGAAGATCTTATGTCGTGTTATCGATGTTAAGTGTCTGGTAATGTTTATCTTTTTTTGGTTCCTTATTTTGTGTTATGTGTTCTTGATTGGTAATGTTTATCTAATAATTTTCAGTCTTGGTTTTTGTGAATCTACTTCAAGTTTCAAATGGCACTTTCAAACATGTACTACTGACCTACTGTACCAATTTCAATATGATAATGCTTGAATTCAAAAGGAAAAGAAAGAAAATAGAAAACAAGTACTTTAGTAGCACAAAGAGTCAACTTTGAAAGTTTGACACATTGTAATTTAATCTTATATATTGATGGGTAAATTACTTTAATTAGTAAGAATCTCTAATCCATAAATGTTTGTGTTTTGGGTGCTGGAATCAGACTATTTTGTGAACAGTATTGTATGACAAGAATACTGGAACTAATTTGCTTCAATGGCCAGTGGAAGAAATAGAGAGCTTGAGACTTAGTAGTGATGAATTTAAGGAATTATTGGTTAGACCTGGCACAGTAGTGCCATTACACATTGGCCCTGCAACACAGGATTTTTCCATAGTTATTGGTTGCATTGTTACAACTTGTATCTCACAGTAATCATGGTTTTACTTTACATTTTCCTAATTTTTATTTATTTATTTATTTTTTGTTGTTCAGTTGGACATATTTTCTGAATTTGAAATAGAATTGTTGGGATAAGAAGGGATTGTGAATAAGGAGGACTCTAAATTTTGAAGGGTGTGGAGTTGGTGCGGTTAAGAGAAGGGTTTTTGGACCATTTTGCATTTTGGCTATTGCAAATGACCAACTTTCTGAACTAACACCAATTTATTTCCGTCTTTCAAATTATGGAAATGGAACCTCAACTACCACAACTATTACTACTTCTACTTCTACTTCCTTCTGTGTTGATGAAACTAGGTACTATTAACTAATGAATCATCATCATTCATATTTGTTTCTTCCTTTATTAGGAGCAAGTGACAAAATATATGAGTTGTTGGATAATAATGTAGGTCATCAAAGGCACCTGATGTATCAAAGCTAGTTTTCGGAAGCAAATTGCCTGTTCTAAGTGATGAAAAACTATCATTGAAGGTATTAGTAAGTAGTGTCAATTAACCTATTGGTCTCACGTGACTTGATTCACGAGATAATATTTAAATTGGATTATCAAAAATCACACATAAGTCGATATGCTTCATTAAACTGATTAAAGATTCAATACTTTCAATTTAGTTCTTGAAAATATCACTATGAGTCAAGTTGGTAAGTTAACTTTACTACTATGTCACTAATGATTGTTGACATATGGAGACACCTGCACTCTTTTCTTTGAAGGCATGTTAAGCATATCATCTAATTCACTTGTGGCAATGACTTCTCAGCTTTCTAAGGCAAAAAAATGAGATCGGGCCTTTACGAATAGAGGACGCCGGAATCAGTTGCGCTCAATGGGAGAAGCCAAGAATTTGCTTCAATATATGTTCAATTCAGTCGCAGATGTTAGGTGCTCTATTTGACATCAATTTGTTTTTTTCTCTTCTATCAGAAGATTAATAACTTTTATTAGAAGATACTTATGTAGGATACAATATTTTGATTTTTTATGGTTTATTAGTAGTAAATTCTAAGTGGTCTAATGTATATTTTGATATGGGTATGTTTAATTTAGTGTAAAATGTATGAATACCCATTTAAGATCCTCCCAATATTTTTAGTTCATTATAAATATATTTTGTTAAAGGATAATTTTTATTATTTAAAGAATATTGTATGGTATTATTATGTATTTATTTTTATTTTATAATTTTTGACTAATTTAATTAAAAAAATAGGATTATATATATAATCATATTATTAAATATTAGGTTTTAGAAAAAAAGATTATTAGAATATATATATATATAGAAAAAAACAATGAGGGACCTAAGGCTACACTTATATACAGTAGCTATAGTATACAAAAAAGAAAAAGAGGGACCTAAGGCTACGCTTATAAAAAGCAGCTATGGTATACAATGTGGTTACACTTTACAAGTGATGCAGTAGCGTTGAAAAGCGTAGCCTATTCTGGAAAAATGAAAGCTGAAAAGCGTAGCCTTTGGTCTTAGACAGCATCACTTGAAAAGCGTAGCCTATTTCCAAACGCCAAAAGCGTAGCCCTTGGTGCAGAAAAGCGTAGCCTTTGAGAATAGGCAACGGCCGAATAGGAATCACCCCAAAAAGCGTAGCCGTAGCCCAAAAAGCGTAGCCGTAGCCTAAGGCATCATTTTTTTTCACTTTTGGCTACACTTTTCAAGTGGACCTGAATGGGTGTTTTTCTTCTAGTGCTTGTATTCAAGACTCAATGTTCTCCTTCTGTAACCATGAAGAGGAAGCATGAAAAGCTTCTCTCAATACAGAGTCAAACAAAACCCCCACATTCAAACTCTATGTTTGGTGTTGGGAGGCCACAACCAAACTCTAAATTTGGTGTTGAGAGGCCCCAACCCTGCTCTGATTATTTGTGAGGCTCCACGAGAGCTCACTGTCAAGCTATTGACATTAAAGAAGCGCTTATTGGGAGGCAACCCATTGTTATTTAATTATATCTATTTATTTTTCATTGCTATTTTATGTTTTCTTTAGGTTGATGATCATGTGAAGTCACAAAAACAACTGAGAAATAAAAAACAGAATGAAAAAAAGCATTAAAAAAAGCTCACCCTGGAGGAAGAGCTTACTGGCGTTTAAACGCCAGTAAGAGTAGCAGAATGGGCATTAAACGCCCAGTCTGGCACCATTCTGGGCGTTTAACGCCAGAAACAGGAACCAGACTGGTGTTCAACGCCAGAAACAGGCACCAGACTGGCGTTTAACGCTAGAACAGGGCACCAAGTTGGCGTTAAACGCCAGAAACAAGCAGCAATCTGGTGTTTAACACCGGAATTGCACTCTAAGGGCGTTTTGCATGCCTAAATGGAGCAGGGATGCTAAGTCCTTGACCCCTCAGGATCTGTGGACCCCACAGGATCCCCACCTACCCCACCTCTTCTTCTCTCCTCTTTACACCCTCTCATAACACTCTTCCCCAAATATCCTTCACCAATCACCTCCATATCTCTCCCCAAATACCCTTCACCAATCACCTCCATATCTCTTCCCAAATACCCTTCACCAATCACCTCATTCACTTTTCCCCAAAACACCATTTACCTTCAAATTTAAAACTCTTTTTCCCTCCCAAACCCAACCCCAAATACACGAACCTAACCCTCCCCCCACTCCTATATATACCCCTCCTCACTCCTTCAATTTCACATATCACAAACACCTTATACCCCCTTGGCCGAATTCACCCTCTCCCTTCATCTCATCCTTTTTCTTCTTCTTCTCCTTCATTCTTTCTTCTTTGCTCGAGGACGAGCAAATGTTTTAAGTTTGGTGTGATAAAAGAATTGCTTTTTGTTTTTCCGTAACCATTTATGGCACCTAAGGACGGAGAAACCTCTAGAAAGAGGAAAGGGAAGGCAAAAGCTTCCACCTCCGAGTCATGGAAGATGGAGAGATTCATCTCAAAGGTCCATTAAGACCACTTCTATGAAGTTGTGGCCAAGAAGAAGGTGATCCCTGAGGTCCCTTTCATGCTCAAAAGGAGTGAGTTTCCGGAGATCCGACATGAGATTAGAAGAAGAGGATGGGAAGTTCTCTCCAATCCTATTCAACAAGTCGGAATCTTAATGGTTTAAGAGTTCTATGCAAATGCATGGATCACTAGGAACCATGATCAAAGTATGAAACCAAACCCAAAGAATTGGCTTACAATGGTTCGGGGAAAATACTTAGATTTCAGTCCGAAAAATGTAAGGTTGGCGTTCAACTTGCCAATGATGCAAGAAAACGCATGCCCCTACACTAGAAGGGTCAACATTGATCAAAGGTTGGACCAAGTCCTCATGGACATATGTGAGGAAGGATCTAAGTGGAAAAGAGACTTAAGAGGCAACCCGGTTCAATTGAGAAGACCGGACCTTAAGCTTGTGGCTAGAGGATGGTTGGAGTTCATCCAACGCTCTATCATTCCTACTAGCAACCGATCCGAAGTAACTGTGGATCGGGCCATCATGATCCATAGTATCATGATTGGGGAGAAAGTGGAAGTTCATGAGATTATACCTCAAGAACTTTACAAGGTGGCTGATAAGTCCTCCACTTTGGAGGGGTTAGCCTGTCCTCACCTCATTTGTCACCTCTGCAACTCGGCTGGAATTGTCATAGAGGGAGACATCCTCATTGAAGAGGACAAGCCCATCACTAAAAAGAGGATGGAGCAAACAAGAGAACCCACTCATGGACCTCAACAAGATCATGAGGAAATTCCTCATCATGAAATCCCTGAGATACCTCAAGGGATGCACTTTCCTCCACAAAACTATTGAGAGCAAATTAACACTTCCCTAGGAGAATTAAGTTCCAACATGGGACAACTAAGGGTGGAGCACCAAGAGCACTCCATCATTCTCTATGAGATTAGAGAAGATCAAAGAGCTATGAGGGAGGAGCAACAAAGGCAAGGAAGAGACATAGAGGAGCTCAAGAACACCATTGGTTCTTCAAGAGGAAGAAGACGCCACCCTCACTAAGGTGGACCCGTTCCTTAATCTCCTTGTCTATTTATTTTTTTCTGTTTTCATTCTCTATGCTTTATTTTTATTTATGTTTGTGTCTTATTACATGATCATTAGTGTCTAGTGTCTATGACTTAAAGCTATGAATGTCCTATGAATCCATCACCTTTCTTAAATGAAAAATGTTCAAAAAGCAAAAGAACAAGAAGTACATGAATTTCGAATTCATCCTTGAGATTAGTTTAATTATTTTGATGTGGTGGCAACACTTTTTGATATTGTTGTTCATGAATGTTAAAATTGTTGGCTCTTGAAAGAATAATGAAAAAGGAGAAATGTTATTGATAATCTGAAAAATCATAAAATTGATTCTTAAAGCAAGAAAAAGCAGTGAAGAACAAGGCTTGCGAAAAAAAAAGAAAGAAAAATGGCGAAAATAAAAGAAAAAAAAGAAATAAAAAGAAAAAGCAAGCAGAAAAAGCCAAAAGCTCTTTAGACCAAAAGGCAAGAGCAAAAAGCCAGTAACCCTTTAAACTAAAAGGCAAGGGTAAAAAGGATCCAAGGCTTTGAGCATCAACGGATAGGAAGGCCCAAAGGAATAAAATCCTAGCTTAAGCGGCTAAACCAAGCTGTCCCTAACCATGTGCTTGTGGCGTGAAGGTGTCAAGTGAAAAGCTTGAGACTCAGCGGTTAAAGTCATGATCCAAAGCAAAAAGAGTGTGCTTAAGAACCCTGGACACCTCTAATTGGGGACTCTAGCAAAGCTGAGTCACAATCTGAAAAGGTTCATCCAGTTATGTGTCTGTGGCATTTATGTATCCGGTGGTAATACTGGAAAACAAAGTGCTTAGGGCCACAGCCAAGACTCATAAAGTAGCTATGTTCAAGAATCAACATACTGAACTAGGAGAATCAATAACACTATCTGAATTCTGAGTTCCTATAGATGCCAATCATTCTGAACTTCAAAGGATAAAGTGAGATGCCAAAACTGTTCAGAGGCAAAAAGCTACTAGTCTTGCCCATCTAATTGGAGCTAAGTTTCATTAATATTTTGGAATTTAATAGTATATTCTCTTCTTTTTATCCTATTTGATTTTCAGTTGCTTGGGGACAAGCAACAATTTAAGTTTGGTGTTGTGATGAGCGGATAATTTATACGCTTTTTGGCATTATTTTTAGGTAGGTTTTAGTAGGATCTAGCTACTTTTTAGTATATTTTTATTAGTTTTCAAGCAAAATTCACATTTCTGGAATTTACTATGAATTTGTGTGTTTTTTTGTGATTTCAGGTATTTTCTGGCTGAAATTGAGGGACCTGAGCAAAAATCTGATTCAGAGGCTGAAAAAGGACTGCAGATGCTGTTGGATTCTGACCTCCTTGCACTCGAAATGGATTTTCTAGCGCTATAAAAACGCAATTGGTGCACTCTCAATTGCGTTAGAAAGTAGACATCCTGGGCTTTCCAGCAATATATAATAGTCCATACTTTGCCCGAGTTTTGACAACGCAAACTGGCATTTAAACGCCAACTTTCTGTCCTATTCTGGGGTTAAACGCCAGAGCTGAGTTACAAGCTGGAGTTAAACGCCTAAACTGGCACCAAAGCTGGCGTTTAACTCCAAGAAGAGTCTCTACACATGAAAGCTTCAATGCTCAGCCCAAGCACACACCAAGTGGGCCCGGAAGTGGATTTCTGCATCATTTACTTATTTTCTGTAACCCTAGCTACTAGTTTAGTATAAAAACTACTTTTAGTGATTTATTTAGAAATCCTTGATCAGTTTTATGCTATCATAGATCATATTGTACACGTTTGGAGGCTGGCCTCACGGCCATGCCTGGACCTTCATCACTTATGTATTTTCAACGGTGGAGTTTCTACACCCCATAGATTAAGGTGTGGAGCTCTGCTGTTCCTCATAAATTAATTCAAAGTACTACTGTTTTTTATTCAATTCAAGCTTATTCTTATTCTAAGATATTCATTCGCACACAAGAACATGATGAATGTGATGATAAAGTGACACTCATCACCATTCTCACTTATGAACGCGTGCCTGACAAACACTTCCGTTCTACATGAAAACAAGCTTAAATGCGTATCTCTTGGATCTCTCTTCAATGATTCACATTGTCTTTCCTGACAACAGAGCATCTGAATCCAAGATTAGAATCTTCGTGGTATAGGCTAGAATCAATTGGCAGCATTCCTGAGATCCGGAAAGTCTAAACCTTGTCTGTGGTATTCCGAGTAGGATCTGGGAAGGGATGACTGTGACGAGCTTCAAACTCGCGACTGTGGGGCACAGTGACAGTGCGCAAAAGGATCATTGGATCTTATTCCGACATGATCGAGAACCAACAGCTGATTAGCCTTGCGATAGCTGTGCCTGTTATTTTTCATCCGAGACGAGAAATCTGATAGTTGATTAGCCGTACAGAAATTGTAGAGGACCATTTTCACTGAGAGGACGGGAGGTAGCCATTGATAACGGTGATACCCAACATGCAGCTTGCCATGGAAAGGAGTATGAATGACCCCATCGTGGTGGGATGACTTCCAGATTCACCGGCAACGGTGCCAATGTTCAGAGGGTTACCTAAAATTGTAGGTCGATCTCGGATGAGATCTTCTGTACCGGTCGGAGCTGACGTGTCCGGCTAGTGGATGGTGGCCGGAGCTGTTGTATCTGACTTGGTGGACTGGCAATGCTGCTGATCCTTTGTCACCGGATGGTGGTAGTACCTGCAAGGGACTCCGATGCTTAAGTTAGCAAGGGTATTAAGCAAGTTTTTAGTAGAATTAGAGTATGAGTTATACCTGGGTACTCCAGTGTATTTATAATGGCGTGGAGTGACCTTCTTAGATAAGATAAGTTAGTTATCTTATCTTATCTTATCTTATCTTTGAGTGAGGTCATCTTATCTTCAAGGGAACCGCCCTTGTCTCTATAGGCTTGGGCTGCCTTTTGATTTGGGTCGTCTTCCTCTATTCGGGCCCTTTAATGGGCTTTCCTGGCAATTTGGCCGAGCTCTTTGAGAGGAGATCGGATAGTCTGACCTGAAGAGGTCGGTCGCCTTGTCGCTAAACATCCCGGGTCGGACAACTCGACCCAGGGTATGAACAGTATCCATCCAAGAAACAGTAGTATTTATGTCCGGCAAGCCTTTCTAGCATTTGATCCATGAAGGGTAGAAGAAAATGATCTTTCCGTGTGGCTTCATTGAGCTTCCTGTAATCTATGCACAAGCGCCATCCAGTCACTGTTCTTGTTGGTATTAATTCATTTCTTTCATTTGGTACAACAGTGACTATGATGCCAAGGTATCATAGCCTATTTTTCTATGCTTTTGGATACGCACGGAAAATTGTCTCTCAACAATCCCTCGGCAAGTGTACCGAATTGTCGTCAAGTAAAAACTCACAATAGAGTGAGGTCGAATCCCACAGGGATTGATTGGTCAAGCAACTTTAATTAGAGGAATGTTCTAGTTGAGCGAAGCAAAATTTGGTTTGAGTGTTGCAGGAAATTAAATGGCGAGAAAGTAAATAGCAGAAAATGTAAATGCCGAAAGTAAAGAGCTAAAAGTAAATGGCAGAAGGTAAATTGCATAATTTAAATGGGAATGGGGAAGATGCTCATAAAAGTAAATTGCAGAAATTAAAGAGAATGGGTAAGATCAGAAATGGGGATTCATTGGGCGTAGGAGATGTTGCATTCTCCGGATCAAGTTCATTTCCATCTCTTCCTCAATCAATGCATTCATTGATCTCCTTGGCAATTCAATCTCTCAAATCTTGATCAATAGCCAATTCCTTGGTCAATTGCTCATGAGAAGAGATGATGTATGGTCACTGATTATACCACATGCATTCCCAAATCAAGTGTTAGTAGGATTATAGTCACCATATCCAACCAAACCCAATTTGGTCCAACATGAGAAAGCATTTCTAGCATGATCTCTTTATTCCTCTTCCAAGGTTCAGAAGAGATCCAAGTATGAATAGCTTCTTTTCCAAGATAACTACCCAATTGGATGAAGATTGAAAGCTTTCTAGTAAAATCAAGAGAAAAGATAGAAAAAGAGTAATGAAAACTAGTACTGATCCATCAAATTACAATAGAGCTCCCTAACCCAATGAAAGGGGTTTAGTTGTTCATAGCTTTGGAAATAGAAAACAAAGATGGAGAATACATCATGAAAATCAGAACTAGAAGTGCAGAGAAAGTAAATTATACAGAGAGTAGTTCCCAATTTCCAATCCCCCAAAAAGCTCCTTTCCTGATTCGAAACTACCCCTATATATACTACTCTTCTGATCTTCTAGTTGATTCTTCAAGTCTTGGATATGGGCCTTTGGATCTTGAGTTTGAAGCAGTTATCTTCTGCAGTGGGCTTAGCTTTACTTGCAGAGAGAAAGTGTGAAGTAGGCAGGGTGTTTAGCTCAGGACGTTAGTGGCGTTAACGTTAAGTGAGAGTGTGGGTTCGAGAACGTTAGTGACAATCACCTTTTTTACTAACGTTTCTCACCCAGGGATGGTCCACGTTAACTTCAATGTTAGTGGCACTAACGTGACCACTAACGTTGCCTCTTGGTCCTTCGCACACGTTATTGGGACTCACCTTTCCCAATAACGTTGAGAGTCTTCCCTTCCCCCTACGTTAGAGTCCACGTTAACTAGGTTAACATGGCTCTTAACGTAAGCTTGCCAATCCTTCGAGAACGTTAGTGACACTTACCTTTGTCACTAACGTTCCAATGTGCCCCTACTTCCCACGTTAGAGTCCACGTTAACTAGGTTAACGTGGCTTCTAACATAGCAATGATAGCCATTTCCAACGTTAGTGACAAAGGTGAGTGTCACTAACGTTGGCTCATCATTCCCTTATCCACGTTAGCTTCCACATTAACTAAGTTAACGTGGGAGTTAACGTTGCTCACATTGGCTTATTCCAACGTTAGTGACAAAGGTGAGTGTCACTAACGTTGGCGATTCTTGCTCCCTCCACGTTAGCTTCCACGTTAACTAAGTTAACGTGGGAGTTAACGTGGCCCATTGTGGCTTAGCTCAACGTTAGTGACAAAGGTAAGTGTCACTAACGTTGGCTTCTCTTTTGCTTCTCAACGTTAGAGTCCACGTTAACTGAGTTAACGTGGCTCTTAACGTGGCCAATTGTGAGCTTGGTCCAACGTTAGTGACAAAGGTAAGTGTCACTAACGTTGGCTTCATTTCTTTCTTCCACGTTAGAGTTCACGTTAACTTAGTTAACGTGACTCTTAACGTGGGCTATTATGGTTTTGAGGGCGTTATTGGCGATTATTTTTCTCATTAACTTTGCAGGTTAGCTCCCATTCCACGTTAGAGGTCACGTTAGTTAGACTAACGTGGCTGCTAACGTGGTTCTTCCTTGCTTCCTTTGTCTTGAAATCAAGCAATAAAGTGCATCAAAGCTCTAGTCCCAGTCATGGGAAATGCATCATCCAATTTGTCATTAAAAATCATGCAAAATCCTCATGAAATCATGTAAAGTGCACAATGTATGCTTGAATCAAGATGTAAGTGAAATTCTACCCAAAACTTGCTTATTCCTTAAGAAAATGCATGAAACTACCCTAAAAACAATAAAGAAAAGGTCAGTGAAACTGGCCAAAATGCCCTGGCATCACAACACCAAACTTAAAGCTTGCTTGTTCCTAAGCAAGTACTGGAACTAGAGAATGATGAATGGAATGCCAAGAGAAATAAGTCATTATTGTGGAAGTTATGTCCTTTGGTTTTATGGTGGTTTCATGCATAGCAACTTAGGTTCATTCCTTCACTGGCTTTCAGACCTTTATCATGTCCTAGAACACTCACTTAATTGCATCCCATGAGACTTTTATTCATTGATCCTTTTTGTTATTTCAGGGCTTATTTGTGTTCTTAGACTAGGTGCTCTGTGAGGGGGCGACTCTTTAAGATAAGCTTTCAGCCAGTACTCCCGAACCAATTAGTTCAAGGTGCTAGGTGTTGAGACACCCCTAAGGACTTACTCCTTCAAGTCTCTTTCCCCCATACATACACACCACAGGCACATGGTTTGTTTATTTTCTTTCTTGAGACCTTGGTGTCCAGCACCTCTTTGGGTTACTAAATGTTCTGTAGCAAGGTTGCTCTTGATAGTGGATTTTCAGTTGATAATCCCGGGTTAGTTAACCCAAGTTACCAAGTGATGAAGCACTCCTACGAACTTATTCATCCAAGCAGATCTTTGGTACAGGAGCACCACAGACACATCTCTCAAGTTTCAAACCCTTGGTGCCTAGCCTTATTCTTTCTTACTTTTCTTTCTTTTTCAACTCTTATTGTTCTTTTCCCCTTTTTCTTATTAGGATCTTAATATTTAGCTAGTCTCATGGGGTGTGTTTCAAGCATATGATTCAGGCCAGATAGTTATCTTCCCACCCTTGTTGGTGAACTAACTTAGCTAACTTATGACCACATCACAAACTAAGGAATTTACTCCACAATATGAACTCCACTCTGGTCTTTGATAACAATCATTCTCTTTTTATTTGATTCAAAAGGGAGACAAGCATACAAGTAAGCAAAGTAAGGATGCAGTGACATCTAGACAGCACACACATGGCAAGAGCAAATAAGCAACATTAAACTCTAATTATCTAAATTAATGAGCAACTATAAATTCAAGTTCCTTCGGACTTCCAAGTTTTAGCATTTTAAGTATATGGAATTAAGTAACAACACAACCTTCGGGTGATGTTTTCTTGCTATCCCCTTGTTGTCCTCATCCATAGTTTTTGCTCCTTCACTTCCTTGGATGATGGTGCACCATTTCTTCAGAAGGTTCTGGCAAAGTTATTGGAAGTTGCTTGTTTCCAAAGCACTTGAGACATAGTTAGCTTGCATGTATGCTTACGAATTTCTGAACTTAATTTGGTGTGTGAACACCAAACTTAGTTCTTTTGCCTAGTACAACAGATTGCTTACTTACAGAGAGCCTCATATGTTGTTATTAACAAAACAACCATTAACTTCTGACTAAACTACTGCTAAGTGGTTCCCCTGATTGTTTGGAGCTAGCAATTTGTCATTGGAGTGTAGTGTGATTATACTCATATCTTTGGTGGAACACCAAACATAAAACTACACTTTCACTCTTGGATTTGTTTTGGTGTGGAACACCAAACTTAGCTCTTCGCAATACAGGGGAAACAACTTGTGAATTTTATTGAAATGATGATGAAAAAGAAACTACCTCAGGTTGGGTTGCCTCCCAACAAAGCGCTCTTTTAGCGTCGCTAGCTCGACGATTCCTCCATTACTTGAGATGATACTTCACTTTGGGGTTTTCCCCTATGTTGCCCAGGTAGTGTTTGAGCCTTTGTTCGTTCACAGTGAAAGTCCTCTCCGAACTTTTATCCATGATTTCTATGTGCCCATATGGCGAGACCTTTGTGACAAGGAAGGGTCCTGACCACCTTGACTTGAGTTTGCCAAGGAACAGTCTCAATTTGGAGTTGTAAAGGAGTACTTGCTGCCCCTTTTCGAAACTCCTTGGTGCTAGGTGCAGGTCATGTCTTCTCTTCACTTTTTCTTTATAAATTTTAGCATTTTCATATGCTTGAGATCTAAATTCCTCCATCTCTTGCAGCTGCAGGATCCTCTTTGCACCAGCAGCAATGCTGTCAAAATTTAGTATCTTGAGAGCCCAGAGAGCTTTGTGTTCCAGCTCCAGTGGTAAATGACAAGCTTTCCCATACACCAGTTGATATGGGGACATTCCAAGTGGAGTTTTGAATGTTGTTCTGTATGCCCAAAGAGCATCATCCAGCTTCTTCGACCAATCCTTTCTTGATGCACCCACAGTCTTTTCCAGAATCCTTTTTAGCTCTCTGTTGGATATTTCAGTTTGCCCGCTTGTTTGGGGATGGTAAGGAGTGGCCACCTTGTGTTTTACCCCGTATCGTAGGAGAAGAGCTTCTAGTGGTCTGTTACAAAAATGGCTCCCTCCATCACTGATGAGTGCTCATGGAACTCCAAATCGGCTAAAGATATTCTTCCTAAGGAAGTTCATGACCACCTTGTTATCATTCGTTGGAGTTGCAATAGCCTCCACCCACTTGGAAACGTAATCCACTGCCACCAAGATGTACTTGTTTGAATATGAAGTTGGGAATGGTCCCATGAAATTGATTCCCCACACATCAAACAGTTCAAGTTCTAAGATGAAATTTTGTGGCATCTCATTTCTCTTGGGCAAGTTTCCAGCTCTTTGACACTCATTGCAGTTCTTTGCTAGTTCTTTGGCATCTTTGAAAAGGGTGGGCCAAAAGAATCCGCTTTGTAACACTTTGGCTGCAGTTCTGTCCTCTCCAAAATGGCCTCCATAACATGAGCCGTAGCAGTTCCACAGGACCTCTCGTCCCTCTTCTTCTGAAACACATCTCCTCAGGATTCCATCTGAACACTTCTTGAAGAGATATGGCTCATCCTAGACAAAATACTTTGCATCATTTAGGAGCTTTCTTTTTTTATGTTTATTGATCTCTGGAGGTAAAGCCCCAGTTGCTTTGAAATTGGCAATGTCTGCAAACCATGGTGCTTTGTGAACTGCCATCAACTGCTCATCAGGAAAGAACTCATTTACACTTGTATCATGTGTTGCACCTTCATCCTGAGGGATTCTGGATAGGTGATCCGCTACCTTGTTCTCCACTCCTTTCTTGTCTCTGATTTCAATATTGAATTCTTGCAACAATAAGATCCATCTTATTAGTCTCGATTTTGATTCTTGCTTGGCAAACAAATATTTAAGTGTTGTGTGATTGGTATGCAAAATTGTTACTCAGGTTGTGAATTATTGTTCGAAATTGATTCCCTGGCGATGGCACCAAAAATGGATGCACAGAACCATGGTCTA